>NC_084915.1:366400-1095941 GCF_949316345.1 Pungitius pungitius
ACTTGGTCTCTGGAGCAAATGCTCCTTATTCTCCGATTTTCGGCCCAGGATCTTCTGGGTTTCTGCTCACTTTACGATTTTTACTTGGTCTCTGGAGCAAATGCTCCTTATTCTCCGATTTTCGGCCCAGGATCTTCTGGGTTTCTGCTCACTTTACGATTTTTACTTGGTCTCTGGAGCAAATGCTCCTTATTCTCCGATTTTCGGCCCAGGATCTTCTGGGTTTCTGCTCACTTTACGATTTTTACCTAGTCTCCGGAGCAAATGCTCCTTATTCTCCGATTTTTTGCCCAGGACCTTCTGGGTCTCTGCTTATTCTCCGAATTTTACTTAGTCTCCGGAGATAATGCTGATTATTCTCCAATTTTTTGCCCAGGACCTTCTGGGTCTCTGCTTATTCTCCGAATTTTACTTAGTCCCTGGAGCACATCCTCCTTATTGTCCGATTTTCGGCCCAGGAGCCTCTGGGTCTCTGCTTATTCTCCGATTTTTACTTGGTCTCTGGGTCTCTGCTTATTCTCCGAATTTTACTTAGTCTCTGGAGCCCATGCTCCTTATTGTCCGATTTTTGGCCCTCTTTCTCTGGGTATCTGCTTATTCTCCGAATTTTACTTAGTCTCCGGAACTCATGCTCCTTATTGTCCGATTTTCTGCCCGGGACCTTCTGGGTCTCTGCTTATTCTCCGAATTTTACTTGGTCTCCACGGATCATTGTCTGCATTTTACTCTTTTTCTCCATTTTCAACGCTTTAAGCGAACACTCGCCCGACACATTTCCCGATCATTATCCGAATTTTTAAATTAAACCGCTATCACACTTTGAATAAAACAACTAAACACTTTGAATTAAACAACTAAAACACTTTGAATTAAACAACTAAACACTTTGAAATAAACCACTAAAGAAATAGGAAAATGCTAATAAACACTTTGATTTAAACCACTAAACACTTTGAATTAAACAACTAAACACTTTGAATTAAACCACTAAACACTTTGAAATAAACAACTAAACACTTTGAATTAAACCAATAAAAACTTTGAAATAAACCACTAAAGAAATAGGAAAATGCTAATAAACACTTAGTCTCTGGAGCCCATGCTCCTTATTGTCCGATTTTTACTTGGTCTCCACGGATCTCTTTTTCTCCATTTTCAACGCTTTAAGCGAACACTCGCCCGACACATTTCCCGATCATTATCCGAATTTTTAAATTAAACCGCTATCACACTTTGAATAAAACAACTAAACACTTTGAATTAAACAACTAAACACTTTGAATTAAACAACTAAAACACTTTGAAATAAACAACTAAAGAAATAGAAAAATACAACTAAACACTTTGAATTAAACCACTAACACACTTTGAAATTAACCACTAAACACTCTGAAATAAACCACTAAAGAAATAGAAAAATACAACTAAACACTTTGAAATAAACCACTAAAGAAATAGAAATATACAACCAAACACTTTGAAATTAACCACTAAACACTCTGAAATAAACCACTAAAGAAATAGAACCATACAACTAAACACTTTGAAATTAACCACTAACACTCGTGTGGGATCCGGCCTATCTACACCGCATCTCGTGAAGCTCCCCGCCTGAGCCATGCCCAGTGAAGGACCACCCAAGTCGGACTCTCACCTTGCCCCCCTCCAAACCCACGGCCCAGCTCCTACCACCAACGCCCCAATAAGGCCCCCCTAAAACGGACTCTTCACCACACGCTCCGCATGGACACCCACACTACCAGGCTCTCCATCCGGTCCCGGGCCCCCACACTTAAGCACCCCCCCTCGGACTAAGCCCCCTACACCCGCCCTCCAACAGCTCCGCGCCCCAGGTGATATTCAATACTTTGAAAATATAAACGTCCAGGAGCCCTGCACCACCAGCCTCTCCGGCCGGTCCCGGGCCCCCACACTTAAGCACCCCCCCTCGGACTAAGCCCCCTAGACCCGCCCTCCAACAGCTCCGCGCCCCAGGTGATATTTAATACTTTGAAAATATAAACGTCCAGGAGAGGGGGACCTGCCTCCGCCCCTGGCCCGCGCCAGAGGCACCCTAGGCGGGCTGGTCCCCCCCTCTCGCTGACTTTCGTTCTGTGTTTAACTCCATCCAGGAGAGGGGGACCTGCCTCGGCCCCTGGCCCTCGCCAGAGGCACCCAAGGCGGGCTGGTCCCCCCCTCCTCTCGCTGACTTTCGTTCTGTGTTTAACTCCATCCAGGAGAGGGGGACCTGCCTCCGCCCCTGGCCCGCGCCAGAGGCACCCTAGGCCCGCCTGGCCCCCCGCTCTCGCGCCCCAGGTAATCCAAGAATAATCCAAGTAAAGGGGGTCGGTGGGGCCCGCGCCCGGCGCCGACAAAAGCTTGGATCGAGGGCTGACTTTCAGTAGATCGCAGCGAGGGAGCTGCTCTGCTACGTACGAAACCCTGACCCAGAATCAGGTCGTCTGCAAGTGATTTAGCACCAGGTTCTCCACAAACATGCGGTGCGAGGTAGGAGAGGGGCGACCATCATCCGGCCGCGCCCCAGCCCTGTCTCGAACGGCTCTACTCACCGGCCGAAGCCGGCTATAACACTGGGGTTCGAGAAGCTGTGTTGTCCGGACGCGCGCCAGCCAGACGCTCGGGAACGGCGGAGGCCCCCGCGCGGGGGTCCGCTCACTGGCGTGCCGACGCGCTCCGTGGGAGGACCGCTGGGACAGACGGGGCGTCTTGGTCTCGCTACCAATGGGGCGACCGGGGGGCGGCGGGGGGCAGTCCGGAGACTGACACCCTCGCACGGCCCACCCGGCCATAGAGGCGAACACGCAGCCTGGGAACCGTCCGCCCAGACACCGACCGAGGTCGGCTGGCGGGGGCCCCAGGTAGGCGGGTCTCGATTGCAAATCGGTCAGAAAACCACGGGGGCGGAGCTCGGGAAGCGTCCCCCCGAAGCCGGGCTCCGCTGTCGGCGAGCCTCCGCTTACAAATCAGCTGTGGGTGAAAATCAGAAAACTGTGTAAAATCAGCCTTCTGCCACCCCCAAAAAGCTAGAAATTAGGCCCAATGAGGTTCGGGTGGGGGGGGCAGTGGACCGTGTGAAGCCCGGCCTCCTCCTCTGGAGGCCTCTGTTCTCGAAAACTGGGTTTCTGAAAACGGGCGCAGGGTGGCCCTTAGGGTTAGGGTTAGGGCACCCAAAATCGGAACAATAAGCAAAGACCCAGAGACCCTCTGGGCTTCTGGCCTTATATTACGATTCTGACTTAGTTTCTGACGGAGCAAAAAATGTAGCCCAGAAAATTGCCCCCATTGTCCCGATTTTTCGCCCTATTCTCCGATTTTGACTTAGTCTCTGGAGCAAATGCTCCTTATTCTCCGATTTTCGGCCCAGGATCTTCTGGGTTTCTGCTCACTTTACGATTTTTACTTAGTCTCTGGAGCAAATGCTCCTTATTCTCCGATTTTCGGCCCAGGATCTTCTGGGTTTCTGCTCACTTTACGATTTTTACTTAGTCTCTGGAGCAAATGCTCCTTATTCTCCGATTTTTGGCCCAGGATCTTCTGGGTTTCTGCTCACTTTACGATTTTTACTTAGTCCCTGGAGCACATCCTCCTTATTGTCCGATTTTCGGCCCAGGAGCCTCTGGGTCTCTGCTTATTCTCCGATTTTTACTTGGTCTCCACGGATCATTGTCTGCATTTTACTCTTTTTCTCCATTTTCAACGCTTTAAGCGAACACTCGCCCGACACATTTCCCGATCATTATCCGAATTTTTAAAAATTAAACCACTATCACACTTTGAATTAAACCACTAAAGAAATAGGAAAATGCTAATAAACACTTTGATTTAAACCACTAAAACACTTTGAATTAAACCACTAAACAAATAGAAAAATACAACTAAACACTCTGAAATTAACCACTAAACACTTTGAATTAAACAACTAAACACTTTGAATTAAACCACTAAACACTTTGAAATAAACAACTAAACACTTTGAATTAAACCAATAAAAACTTTGAAATAAACCACTAAAGAAATAGGAAAATGCTACTAAACACTTAGTCTCTGGAGCACATGCTCCTTATTGTCCGATTTTCTGCCCTCTTTCTCTGGGTCTCTGCTTATTCTCCGAATTTTACTTAGTCTCTGGAGCCCATGCTCCTTATTGTCCGATTTTTGGCCCTCTTTCTCTGGGTATCTGCTTATTCTCCGAATTTTACTTAGTCTCCGGAACTCATGCTCCTTATTGTCCGATTTTCTGCCCGGGACCTTCTGGGTCTCTGCTTATTCTCCGAATTTTACTTGGTCTCCACGGATCATTGTCTGCATTTTACTCTTTTTCTCCATTTTCAACGCTTTAAGCGAACACTCGCCCGACACATTTCCCGATCATTATCCGAATTTTTAAATTAAACCGCTATCACACTTTGAATAAAACAACTAAACACTTTGAATTAAACAACTAAAACACTTTGAATTAAACAACTAAACACTTTGAAATAAACCACTAAAGAAATAGGAAAATGCTAATAAACACTTTGATTTAAACCACTAAACACTTTGAATTAAACAACTAAACACTTTGAATTAAACCACTAAACACTTTGAAATAAACAACTAAACACTTTGAATTAAACCAATAAAAACTTTGAAATAAACCACTAAAGAAATAGGAAAATGCTAATAAACACTTAGTCTCTGGAGCCCATGCTCCTTATTGTCCGATTTTTACTTGGTCTCCACGGATCTCTTTTTCTCCATTTTCAACGCTTTAAGCGAACACTCGCCCGACACATTTCCCGATCATTATCCGAATTTTTAAATTAAACCGCTATCACACTTTGAATAAAACAACTAAACACTTTGAATTAAACAACTAAACACTTTGAATTAAACAACTAAAACACTTTGAAATAAACAACTAAAGAAATAGAAAAATACAACTAAACACTTTGAATTAAACCACTAACACACTTTGAAATTAACCACTAAACACTCTGAAATAAACCACTAAAGAAATAGAAAAATACAACTAAACACTTTGAAATAAACCACTAAAGAAATAGAAATATACAACCAAACACTTTGAAATTAACCACTAAACACTCTGAAATAAACCACTAAAGAAATAGAACCATACAACTAAACACTTTGAAATTAACCACTAACACTCGTGTGGGATCCGGCCTATCTACACCGCATCTCGTGAAGCTCCCCGCCTGAGCCATGCCCAGTGAAGGACCACCCAAGTCGGACTCTCACCTTGCCCCCCTCCAAACCCACGGCCCAGCTCCTACCACCAACGCCCCAATAAGGCCCCCCTAAAACGGACTCTTCACCACACGCTCCGCATGGACACCCACACTACCAGGCTCTCCATCCGGTCCCGGGCCCCCACACTTAAGCACCCCCCCTCGGACTAAGCCCCCTACACCCGCCCTCCAACAGCTCCGCGCCCCAGGTGATATTCAATACTTTGAAAATATAAACGTCCAGGAGCCCTGCACCACCAGCCTCTCCGGCCGGTCCCGGGCCCCCACACTTAAGCACCCCCCCTCGGACTAAGCCCCCTAGACCCGCCCTCCAACAGCTCCGCGCCCCAGGTGATATTTAATACTTTGAAAATATAAACGTCCAGGAGAGGGGGACCTGCCTCCGCCCCTGGCCCGCGCCAGAGGCACCCTAGGCGGGCTGGTCCCCCCCTCTCGCTGACTTTCGTTCTGTGTTTAACTCCATCCAGGAGAGGGGGACCTGCCTCGGCCCCTGGCCCTCGCCAGAGGCACCCAAGGCGGGCTGGTCCCCCCCTCCTCTCGCTGACTTTCGTTCTGTGTTTAACTCCATCCAGGAGAGGGGGACCTGCCTCCGCCCCTGGCCCGCGCCAGAGGCACCCTAGGCCCGCCTGGCCCCCCGCTCTCGCGCCCCAGGTAATCCAAGAATAATCCAAGTAAAGGGGGTCGGTGGGGCCCGCGCCCGGCGCCGACAAAAGCTTGGATCGAGGGCTGACTTTCAGTAGATCGCAGCGAGGGAGCTGCTCTGCTACGTACGAAACCCTGACCCAGAATCAGGTCGTCTGCAAGTGATTTAGCACCAGGTTCTCCACAAACATGCGGTGCGAGGTAGGAGAGGGGCGACCATCATCCGGCCGCGCCCCAGCCCTGTCTCGAACGGCTCTACTCACCGGCCGAAGCCGGCTATAACACTGGGGTTCGAGAAGCTGTGTTGTCCGGACGCGCGCCAGCCAGACGCTCGGGAACGGCGGAGGCCCCCGCGCGGGGGTCCGCTCACTGGCGTGCCGACGCGCTCCGTGGGAGGACCGCTGGGACAGACGGGGCGTCTTGGTCTCGCTACCAATGGGGCGACCGGGGGGCGGCGGGGGGCAGTCCGGAGACTGACACCCTCGCACGGCCCACCCGGCCATAGAGGCGAACACGCAGCCTGGGAACCGTCCGCCCAGACACCGACCGAGGTCGGCTGGCGGGGGCCCCAGGTAGGCGGGTCTCGATTGCAAATCGGTCAGAAAACCACGGGGGCGGAGCTCGGGAAGCGTCCCCCCGAAGCCGGGCTCCGCTGTCGGCGAGCCTCCGCTTACAAATCAGCTGTGGGTGAAAATCAGAAAACTGTGTAAAATCAGCCTTCTGCCACCCCCAAAAAGCTAGAAATTAGGCCCAATGAGGTTCGGGTGGGGGGGGCAGTGGACCGTGTGAAGCCCGGCCTCCTCCTCTGGAGGCCTCTGTTCTCGAAAACTGGGTTTCTGAAAACGGGCGCAGGGTGGCCCTTAGGGTTAGGGTTAGGGCACCCAAAATCGGAACAATAAGCAAAGACCCAGAGACCCTCTGGGCTTCTGGCCTTATATTACGATTCTGACTTAGTTTCTGACGGAGCAAAAAATGTAGCCCAGAAAATTGCCCCCATTGTCCCGATTTTTCGCCCTATTCTCCGATTTTGACTTAGTCTCTGGAGCAAATGCTCCTTATTCTCCGATTTTCGGCCCAGGATCTTCTGGGTTTCTGCTCACTTTACGATTTTTACTTAGTCTCTGGAGCAAATGCTCCTTATTCTCCGATTTTCGGCCCAGGATCTTCTGGGTTTCTGCTCACTTTACGATTTTTACTTAGTCTCTGGAGCAAATGCTCCTTATTCTCCGATTTTTGGCCCAGGATCTTCTGGGTTTCTGCTCACTTTACGATTTTTACTTAGTCCCTGGAGCACATCCTCCTTATTGTCCGATTTTCGGCCCAGGAGCCTCTGGGTCTCTGCTTATTCTCCGATTTTTACTTGGTCTCCACGGATCATTGTCTGCATTTTACTCTTTTTCTCCATTTTCAACGCTTTAAGCGAACACTCGCCCGACACATTTCCCGATCATTATCCGAATTTTTAAAAATTAAACCACTATCACACTTTGAATTAAACCACTAAAGAAATAGGAAAATGCTAATAAACACTTTGATTTAAACCACTAAAACACTTTGAATTAAACCACTAAACAAATAGAAAAATACAACTAAACACTCTGAAATTAACCACTAAACACTTTGAATTAAACAACTAAACACTTTGAATTAAACCACTAAACACTTTGAAATAAACAACTAAACACTTTGAATTAAACCAATAAAAACTTTGAAATAAACCACTAAAGAAATAGGAAAATGCTACTAAACACTTAGTCTCTGGAGCACATGCTCCTTATTGTCCGATTTTCTGCCCTCTTTCTCTGGGTCTCTGCTTATTCTCCGAATTTTACTTAGTCTCTGGAGCCCATGCTCCTTATTGTCCGATTTTTGGCCCTCTTTCTCTGGGTATCTGCTTATTCTCCGAATTTTACTTAGTCTCCGGAACTCATGCTCCTTATTGTCCGATTTTCTGCCCGGGACCTTCTGGGTCTCTGCTTATTCTCCGAATTTTACTTGGTCTCCACGGATCATTGTCTGCATTTTACTCTTTTTCTCCATTTTCAACGCTTTAAGCGAACACTCGCCCGACACATTTCCCGATCATTATCCGAATTTTTAAATTAAACCGCTATCACACTTTGAATAAAACAACTAAACACTTTGAATTAAACAACTAAAACACTTTGAATTAAACAACTAAACACTTTGAAATAAACCACTAAAGAAATAGGAAAATGCTAATAAACACTTTGATTTAAACCACTAAACACTTTGAATTAAACAACTAAACACTTTGAATTAAACCACTAAACACTTTGAAATAAACAACTAAACACTTTGAATTAAACCAATAAAAACTTTGAAATAAACCACTAAAGAAATAGGAAAATGCTAATAAACACTTAGTCTCTGGAGCCCATGCTCCTTATTGTCCGATTTTTACTTGGTCTCCACGGATCTCTTTTTCTCCATTTTCAACGCTTTAAGCGAACACTCGCCCGACACATTTCCCGATCATTATCCGAATTTTTAAATTAAACCGCTATCACACTTTGAATAAAACAACTAAACACTTTGAATTAAACAACTAAACACTTTGAATTAAACAACTAAAACACTTTGAAATAAACAACTAAAGAAATAGAAAAATACAACTAAACACTTTGAATTAAACCACTAACACACTTTGAAATTAACCACTAAACACTCTGAAATAAACCACTAAAGAAATAGAAAAATACAACTAAACACTTTGAAATAAACCACTAAAGAAATAGAAATATACAACCAAACACTTTGAAATTAACCACTAAACACTCTGAAATAAACCACTAAAGAAATAGAACCATACAACTAAACACTTTGAAATTAACCACTAACACTCGTGTGGGATCCGGCCTATCTACACCGCATCTCGTGAAGCTCCCCGCCTGAGCCATGCCCAGTGAAGGACCACCCAAGTCGGACTCTCACCTTGCCCCCCTCCAAACCCACGGCCCAGCTCCTACCACCAACGCCCCAATAAGGCCCCCCTAAAACGGACTCTTCACCACACGCTCCGCATGGACACCCACACTACCAGGCTCTCCATCCGGTCCCGGGCCCCCACACTTAAGCACCCCCCCTCGGACTAAGCCCCCTACACCCGCCCTCCAACAGCTCCGCGCCCCAGGTGATATTCAATACTTTGAAAATATAAACGTCCAGGAGCCCTGCACCACCAGCCTCTCCGGCCGGTCCCGGGCCCCCACACTTAAGCACCCCCCCTCGGACTAAGCCCCCTAGACCCGCCCTCCAACAGCTCCGCGCCCCAGGTGATATTTAATACTTTGAAAATATAAACGTCCAGGAGAGGGGGACCTGCCTCCGCCCCTGGCCCGCGCCAGAGGCACCCTAGGCGGGCTGGTCCCCCCCTCTCGCTGACTTTCGTTCTGTGTTTAACTCCATCCAGGAGAGGGGGACCTGCCTCGGCCCCTGGCCCTCGCCAGAGGCACCCAAGGCGGGCTGGTCCCCCCCTCCTCTCGCTGACTTTCGTTCTGTGTTTAACTCCATCCAGGAGAGGGGGACCTGCCTCCGCCCCTGGCCCGCGCCAGAGGCACCCTAGGCCCGCCTGGCCCCCCGCTCTCGCGCCCCAGGTAATCCAAGAATAATCCAAGTAAAGGGGGTCGGTGGGGCCCGCGCCCGGCGCCGACAAAAGCTTGGATCGAGGGCTGACTTTCAGTAGATCGCAGCGAGGGAGCTGCTCTGCTACGTACGAAACCCTGACCCAGAATCAGGTCGTCTGCAAGTGATTTAGCACCAGGTTCTCCACAAACATGCGGTGCGAGGTAGGAGAGGGGCGACCATCATCCGGCCGCGCCCCAGCCCTGTCTCGAACGGCTCTACTCACCGGCCGAAGCCGGCTATAACACTGGGGTTCGAGAAGCTGTGTTGTCCGGACGCGCGCCAGCCAGACGCTCGGGAACGGCGGAGGCCCCCGCGCGGGGGTCCGCTCACTGGCGTGCCGACGCGCTCCGTGGGAGGACCGCTGGGACAGACGGGGCGTCTTGGTCTCGCTACCAATGGGGCGACCGGGGGGCGGCGGGGGGCAGTCCGGAGACTGACACCCTCGCACGGCCCACCCGGCCATAGAGGCGAACACGCAGCCTGGGAACCGTCCGCCCAGACACCGACCGAGGTCGGCTGGCGGGGGCCCCAGGTAGGCGGGTCTCGATTGCAAATCGGTCAGAAAACCACGGGGGCGGAGCTCGGGAAGCGTCCCCCCGAAGCCGGGCTCCGCTGTCGGCGAGCCTCCGCTTACAAATCAGCTGTGGGTGAAAATCAGAAAACTGTGTAAAATCAGCCTTCTGCCACCCCCAAAAAGCTAGAAATTAGGCCCAATGAGGTTCGGGTGGGGGGGGCAGTGGACCGTGTGAAGCCCGGCCTCCTCCTCTGGAGGCCTCTGTTCTCGAAAACTGGGTTTCTGAAAACGGGCGCAGGGTGGCCCTTAGGGTTAGGGTTAGGGCACCCAAAATCGGAACAATAAGCAAAGACCCAGAGACCCTCTGGGCTTCTGGCCTTATATTACGATTCTGACTTAGTTTCTGACGGAGCAAAAAATGTAGCCCAGAAAATTGCCCCCATTGTCCCGATTTTTCGCCCTATTCTCCGATTTTGACTTAGTCTCTGGAGCAAATGCTCCTTATTCTCCGATTTTCGGCCCAGGATCTTCTGGGTTTCTGCTCACTTTACGATTTTTACTTAGTCTCTGGAGCAAATGCTCCTTATTCTCCGATTTTCGGCCCAGGATCTTCTGGGTTTCTGCTCACTTTACGATTTTTACTTAGTCTCTGGAGCAAATGCTCCTTATTCTCCGATTTTTGGCCCAGGATCTTCTGGGTTTCTGCTCACTTTACGATTTTTACTTAGTCCCTGGAGCACATCCTCCTTATTGTCCGATTTTCGGCCCAGGAGCCTCTGGGTCTCTGCTTATTCTCCGATTTTTACTTGGTCTCCACGGATCATTGTCTGCATTTTACTCTTTTTCTCCATTTTCAACGCTTTAAGCGAACACTCGCCCGACACATTTCCCGATCATTATCCGAATTTTTAAAAATTAAACCACTATCACACTTTGAATTAAACCACTAAAGAAATAGGAAAATGCTAATAAACACTTTGATTTAAACCACTAAAACACTTTGAATTAAACCACTAAACAAATAGAAAAATACAACTAAACACTCTGAAATTAACCACTAAACACTTTGAATTAAACAACTAAACACTTTGAATTAAACCACTAAACACTTTGAAATAAACAACTAAACACTTTGAATTAAACCAATAAAAACTTTGAAATAAACCACTAAAGAAATAGGAAAATGCTACTAAACACTTAGTCTCTGGAGCACATGCTCCTTATTGTCCGATTTTCTGCCCTCTTTCTCTGGGTCTCTGCTTATTCTCCGAATTTTACTTAGTCTCTGGAGCCCATGCTCCTTATTGTCCGATTTTTGGCCCTCTTTCTCTGGGTATCTGCTTATTCTCCGAATTTTACTTAGTCTCCGGAACTCATGCTCCTTATTGTCCGATTTTCTGCCCGGGACCTTCTGGGTCTCTGCTTATTCTCCGAATTTTACTTGGTCTCCACGGATCATTGTCTGCATTTTACTCTTTTTCTCCATTTTCAACGCTTTAAGCGAACACTCGCCCGACACATTTCCCGATCATTATCCGAATTTTTAAATTAAACCGCTATCACACTTTGAATAAAACAACTAAACACTTTGAATTAAACAACTAAAACACTTTGAATTAAACAACTAAACACTTTGAAATAAACCACTAAAGAAATAGGAAAATGCTAATAAACACTTTGATTTAAACCACTAAACACTTTGAATTAAACAACTAAACACTTTGAATTAAACCACTAAACACTTTGAAATAAACAACTAAACACTTTGAATTAAACCAATAAAAACTTTGAAATAAACCACTAAAGAAATAGGAAAATGCTAATAAACACTTAGTCTCTGGAGCCCATGCTCCTTATTGTCCGATTTTTACTTGGTCTCCACGGATCTCTTTTTCTCCATTTTCAACGCTTTAAGCGAACACTCGCCCGACACATTTCCCGATCATTATCCGAATTTTTAAATTAAACCGCTATCACACTTTGAATAAAACAACTAAACACTTTGAATTAAACAACTAAACACTTTGAATTAAACAACTAAAACACTTTGAAATAAACAACTAAAGAAATAGAAAAATACAACTAAACACTTTGAATTAAACCACTAACACACTTTGAAATTAACCACTAAACACTCTGAAATAAACCACTAAAGAAATAGAAAAATACAACTAAACACTTTGAAATAAACCACTAAAGAAATAGAAATATACAACCAAACACTTTGAAATTAACCACTAAACACTCTGAAATAAACCACTAAAGAAATAGAACCATACAACTAAACACTTTGAAATTAACCACTAACACTCGTGTGGGATCCGGCCTATCTACACCGCATCTCGTGAAGCTCCCCGCCTGAGCCATGCCCAGTGAAGGACCACCCAAGTCGGACTCTCACCTTGCCCCCCTCCAAACCCACGGCCCAGCTCCTACCACCAACGCCCCAATAAGGCCCCCCTAAAACGGACTCTTCACCACACGCTCCGCATGGACACCCACACTACCAGGCTCTCCATCCGGTCCCGGGCCCCCACACTTAAGCACCCCCCCTCGGACTAAGCCCCCTACACCCGCCCTCCAACAGCTCCGCGCCCCAGGTGATATTCAATACTTTGAAAATATAAACGTCCAGGAGCCCTGCACCACCAGCCTCTCCGGCCGGTCCCGGGCCCCCACACTTAAGCACCCCCCCTCGGACTAAGCCCCCTAGACCCGCCCTCCAACAGCTCCGCGCCCCAGGTGATATTTAATACTTTGAAAATATAAACGTCCAGGAGAGGGGGACCTGCCTCCGCCCCTGGCCCGCGCCAGAGGCACCCTAGGCGGGCTGGTCCCCCCCTCTCGCTGACTTTCGTTCTGTGTTTAACTCCATCCAGGAGAGGGGGACCTGCCTCGGCCCCTGGCCCTCGCCAGAGGCACCCAAGGCGGGCTGGTCCCCCCCTCCTCTCGCTGACTTTCGTTCTGTGTTTAACTCCATCCAGGAGAGGGGGACCTGCCTCCGCCCCTGGCCCGCGCCAGAGGCACCCTAGGCCCGCCTGGCCCCCCGCTCTCGCGCCCCAGGTAATCCAAGAATAATCCAAGTAAAGGGGGTCGGTGGGGCCCGCGCCCGGCGCCGACAAAAGCTTGGATCGAGGGCTGACTTTCAGTAGATCGCAGCGAGGGAGCTGCTCTGCTACGTACGAAACCCTGACCCAGAATCAGGTCGTCTGCAAGTGATTTAGCACCAGGTTCTCCACAAACATGCGGTGCGAGGTAGGAGAGGGGCGACCATCATCCGGCCGCGCCCCAGCCCTGTCTCGAACGGCTCTACTCACCGGCCGAAGCCGGCTATAACACTGGGGTTCGAGAAGCTGTGTTGTCCGGACGCGCGCCAGCCAGACGCTCGGGAACGGCGGAGGCCCCCGCGCGGGGGTCCGCTCACTGGCGTGCCGACGCGCTCCGTGGGAGGACCGCTGGGACAGACGGGGCGTCTTGGTCTCGCTACCAATGGGGCGACCGGGGGGCGGCGGGGGGCAGTCCGGAGACTGACACCCTCGCACGGCCCACCCGGCCATAGAGGCGAACACGCAGCCTGGGAACCGTCCGCCCAGACACCGACCGAGGTCGGCTGGCGGGGGCCCCAGGTAGGCGGGTCTCGATTGCAAATCGGTCAGAAAACCACGGGGGCGGAGCTCGGGAAGCGTCCCCCCGAAGCCGGGCTCCGCTGTCGGCGAGCCTCCGCTTACAAATCAGCTGTGGGTGAAAATCAGAAAACTGTGTAAAATCAGCCTTCTGCCACCCCCAAAAAGCTAGAAATTAGGCCCAATGAGGTTCGGGTGGGGGGGGCAGTGGACCGTGTGAAGCCCGGCCTCCTCCTCTGGAGGCCTCTGTTCTCGAAAACTGGGTTTCTGAAAACGGGCGCAGGGTGGCCCTTAGGGTTAGGGTTAGGGCACCCAAAATCGGAACAATAAGCAAAGACCCAGAGACCCTCTGGGCTTCTGGCCTTATATTACGATTCTGACTTAGTTTCTGACGGAGCAAAAAATGTAGCCCAGAAAATTGCCCCCATTGTCCCGATTTTTCGCCCTATTCTCCGATTTTGACTTAGTCTCTGGAGCAAATGCTCCTTATTCTCCGATTTTCGGCCCAGGATCTTCTGGGTTTCTGCTCACTTTACGATTTTTACTTAGTCTCTGGAGCAAATGCTCCTTATTCTCCGATTTTCGGCCCAGGATCTTCTGGGTTTCTGCTCACTTTACGATTTTTACTTAGTCTCTGGAGCAAATGCTCCTTATTCTCCGATTTTTGGCCCAGGATCTTCTGGGTTTCTGCTCACTTTACGATTTTTACTTAGTCCCTGGAGCACATCCTCCTTATTGTCCGATTTTCGGCCCAGGAGCCTCTGGGTCTCTGCTTATTCTCCGATTTTTACTTGGTCTCCACGGATCATTGTCTGCATTTTACTCTTTTTCTCCATTTTCAACGCTTTAAGCGAACACTCGCCCGACACATTTCCCGATCATTATCCGAATTTTTAAAAATTAAACCACTATCACACTTTGAATTAAACCACTAAAGAAATAGGAAAATGCTAATAAACACTTTGATTTAAACCACTAAAACACTTTGAATTAAACCACTAAACAAATAGAAAAATACAACTAAACACTCTGAAATTAACCACTAAACACTTTGAATTAAACAACTAAACACTTTGAATTAAACCACTAAACACTTTGAAATAAACAACTAAACACTTTGAATTAAACCAATAAAAACTTTGAAATAAACCACTAAAGAAATAGGAAAATGCTACTAAACACTTAGTCTCTGGAGCACATGCTCCTTATTGTCCGATTTTCTGCCCTCTTTCTCTGGGTCTCTGCTTATTCTCCGAATTTTACTTAGTCTCTGGAGCCCATGCTCCTTATTGTCCGATTTTTGGCCCTCTTTCTCTGGGTATCTGCTTATTCTCCGAATTTTACTTAGTCTCCGGAACTCATGCTCCTTATTGTCCGATTTTCTGCCCGGGACCTTCTGGGTCTCTGCTTATTCTCCGAATTTTACTTGGTCTCCACGGATCATTGTCTGCATTTTACTCTTTTTCTCCATTTTCAACGCTTTAAGCGAACACTCGCCCGACACATTTCCCGATCATTATCCGAATTTTTAAATTAAACCGCTATCACACTTTGAATAAAACAACTAAACACTTTGAATTAAACAACTAAAACACTTTGAATTAAACAACTAAACACTTTGAAATAAACCACTAAAGAAATAGGAAAATGCTAATAAACACTTTGATTTAAACCACTAAACACTTTGAATTAAACAACTAAACACTTTGAATTAAACCACTAAACACTTTGAAATAAACAACTAAACACTTTGAATTAAACCAATAAAAACTTTGAAATAAACCACTAAAGAAATAGGAAAATGCTAATAAACACTTAGTCTCTGGAGCCCATGCTCCTTATTGTCCGATTTTTACTTGGTCTCCACGGATCTCTTTTTCTCCATTTTCAACGCTTTAAGCGAACACTCGCCCGACACATTTCCCGATCATTATCCGAATTTTTAAATTAAACCGCTATCACACTTTGAATAAAACAACTAAACACTTTGAATTAAACAACTAAACACTTTGAATTAAACAACTAAAACACTTTGAAATAAACAACTAAAGAAATAGAAAAATACAACTAAACACTTTGAATTAAACCACTAACACACTTTGAAATTAACCACTAAACACTCTGAAATAAACCACTAAAGAAATAGAAAAATACAACTAAACACTTTGAAATAAACCACTAAAGAAATAGAAATATACAACCAAACACTTTGAAATTAACCACTAAACACTCTGAAATAAACCACTAAAGAAATAGAACCATACAACTAAACACTTTGAAATTAACCACTAACACTCGTGTGGGATCCGGCCTATCTACACCGCATCTCGTGAAGCTCCCCGCCTGAGCCATGCCCAGTGAAGGACCACCCAAGTCGGACTCTCACCTTGCCCCCCTCCAAACCCACGGCCCAGCTCCTACCACCAACGCCCCAATAAGGCCCCCCTAAAACGGACTCTTCACCACACGCTCCGCATGGACACCCACACTACCAGGCTCTCCATCCGGTCCCGGGCCCCCACACTTAAGCACCCCCCCTCGGACTAAGCCCCCTACACCCGCCCTCCAACAGCTCCGCGCCCCAGGTGATATTCAATACTTTGAAAATATAAACGTCCAGGAGCCCTGCACCACCAGCCTCTCCGGCCGGTCCCGGGCCCCCACACTTAAGCACCCCCCCTCGGACTAAGCCCCCTAGACCCGCCCTCCAACAGCTCCGCGCCCCAGGTGATATTTAATACTTTGAAAATATAAACGTCCAGGAGAGGGGGACCTGCCTCCGCCCCTGGCCCGCGCCAGAGGCACCCTAGGCGGGCTGGTCCCCCCCTCTCGCTGACTTTCGTTCTGTGTTTAACTCCATCCAGGAGAGGGGGACCTGCCTCGGCCCCTGGCCCTCGCCAGAGGCACCCAAGGCGGGCTGGTCCCCCCCTCCTCTCGCTGACTTTCGTTCTGTGTTTAACTCCATCCAGGAGAGGGGGACCTGCCTCCGCCCCTGGCCCGCGCCAGAGGCACCCTAGGCCCGCCTGGCCCCCCGCTCTCGCGCCCCAGGTAATCCAAGAATAATCCAAGTAAAGGGGGTCGGTGGGGCCCGCGCCCGGCGCCGACAAAAGCTTGGATCGAGGGCTGACTTTCAGTAGATCGCAGCGAGGGAGCTGCTCTGCTACGTACGAAACCCTGACCCAGAATCAGGTCGTCTGCAAGTGATTTAGCACCAGGTTCTCCACAAACATGCGGTGCGAGGTAGGAGAGGGGCGACCATCATCCGGCCGCGCCCCAGCCCTGTCTCGAACGGCTCTACTCACCGGCCGAAGCCGGCTATAACACTGGGGTTCGAGAAGCTGTGTTGTCCGGACGCGCGCCAGCCAGACGCTCGGGAACGGCGGAGGCCCCCGCGCGGGGGTCCGCTCACTGGCGTGCCGACGCGCTCCGTGGGAGGACCGCTGGGACAGACGGGGCGTCTTGGTCTCGCTACCAATGGGGCGACCGGGGGGCGGCGGGGGGCAGTCCGGAGACTGACACCCTCGCACGGCCCACCCGGCCATAGAGGCGAACACGCAGCCTGGGAACCGTCCGCCCAGACACCGACCGAGGTCGGCTGGCGGGGGCCCCAGGTAGGCGGGTCTCGATTGCAAATCGGTCAGAAAACCACGGGGGCGGAGCTCGGGAAGCGTCCCCCCGAAGCCGGGCTCCGCTGTCGGCGAGCCTCCGCTTACAAATCAGCTGTGGGTGAAAATCAGAAAACTGTGTAAAATCAGCCTTCTGCCACCCCCAAAAAGCTAGAAATTAGGCCCAATGAGGTTCGGGTGGGGGGGGCAGTGGACCGTGTGAAGCCCGGCCTCCTCCTCTGGAGGCCTCTGTTCTCGAAAACTGGGTTTCTGAAAACGGGCGCAGGGTGGCCCTTAGGGTTAGGGTTAGGGCACCCAAAATCGGAACAATAAGCAAAGACCCAGAGACCCTCTGGGCTTCTGGCCTTATATTACGATTCTGACTTAGTTTCTGACGGAGCAAAAAATGTAGCCCAGAAAATTGCCCCCATTGTCCCGATTTTTCGCCCTATTCTCCGATTTTGACTTAGTCTCTGGAGCAAATGCTCCTTATTCTCCGATTTTCGGCCCAGGATCTTCTGGGTTTCTGCTCACTTTACGATTTTTACTTAGTCTCTGGAGCAAATGCTCCTTATTCTCCGATTTTTGGCCCAGGATCTTCTGGGTTTCTGCTCACTTTACGATTTTTACTTAGTCCCTGGAGCACATCCTCCTTATTGTCCGATTTTCGGCCCAGGAGCCTCTGGGTCTCTGCTTATTCTCCGATTTTTACTTGGTCTCCACGGATCATTGTCTGCATTTTACTCTTTTTCTCCATTTTCAACGCTTTAAGCGAACACTCGCCCGACACATTTCCCGATCATTATCCGAATTTTTAAAAATTAAACCACTATCACACTTTGAATTAAACCACTAAAGAAATAGGAAAATGCTAATAAACACTTTGATTTAAACCACTAAAACACTTTGAATTAAACCACTAAACAAATAGAAAAATACAACTAAACACTCTGAAATTAACCACTAAACACTTTGAATTAAACAACTAAACACTTTGAATTAAACCACTAAACACTTTGAAATAAACAACTAAACACTTTGAATTAAACCAATAAAAACTTTGAAATAAACCACTAAAGAAATAGGAAAATGCTACTAAACACTTAGTCTCTGGAGCACATGCTCCTTATTGTCCGATTTTCTGCCCTCTTTCTCTGGGTCTCTGCTTATTCTCCGAATTTTACTTAGTCTCTGGAGCCCATGCTCCTTATTGTCCGATTTTTGGCCCTCTTTCTCTGGGTATCTGCTTATTCTCCGAATTTTACTTAGTCTCCGGAACTCATGCTCCTTATTGTCCGATTTTCTGCCCGGGACCTTCTGGGTCTCTGCTTATTCTCCGAATTTTACTTGGTCTCCACGGATCATTGTCTGCATTTTACTCTTTTTCTCCATTTTCAACGCTTTAAGCGAACACTCGCCCGACACATTTCCCGATCATTATCCGAATTTTTAAATTAAACCGCTATCACACTTTGAATAAAACAACTAAACACTTTGAATTAAACAACTAAAACACTTTGAATTAAACAACTAAACACTTTGAAATAAACCACTAAAGAAATAGGAAAATGCTAATAAACACTTTGATTTAAACCACTAAACACTTTGAATTAAACAACTAAACACTTTGAATTAAACCACTAAACACTTTGAAATAAACAACTAAACACTTTGAATTAAACCAATAAAAACTTTGAAATAAACCACTAAAGAAATAGGAAAATGCTAATAAACACTTAGTCTCTGGAGCCCATGCTCCTTATTGTCCGATTTTTACTTGGTCTCCACGGATCTCTTTTTCTCCATTTTCAACGCTTTAAGCGAACACTCGCCCGACACATTTCCCGATCATTATCCGAATTTTTAAATTAAACCGCTATCACACTTTGAATAAAACAACTAAACACTTTGAATTAAACAACTAAACACTTTGAATTAAACAACTAAAACACTTTGAAATAAACAACTAAAGAAATAGAAAAATACAACTAAACACTTTGAATTAAACCACTAACACACTTTGAAATTAACCACTAAACACTCTGAAATAAACCACTAAAGAAATAGAAAAATACAACTAAACACTTTGAAATAAACCACTAAAGAAATAGAAATATACAACCAAACACTTTGAAATTAACCACTAAACACTCTGAAATAAACCACTAAAGAAATAGAACCATACAACTAAACACTTTGAAATTAACCACTAACACTCGTGTGGGATCCGGCCTATCTACACCGCATCTCGTGAAGCTCCCCGCCTGAGCCATGCCCAGTGAAGGACCACCCAAGTCGGACTCTCACCTTGCCCCCCTCCAAACCCACGGCCCAGCTCCTACCACCAACGCCCCAATAAGGCCCCCCTAAAACGGACTCTTCACCACACGCTCCGCATGGACACCCACACTACCAGGCTCTCCATCCGGTCCCGGGCCCCCACACTTAAGCACCCCCCCTCGGACTAAGCCCCCTACACCCGCCCTCCAACAGCTCCGCGCCCCAGGTGATATTCAATACTTTGAAAATATAAACGTCCAGGAGCCCTGCACCACCAGCCTCTCCGGCCGGTCCCGGGCCCCCACACTTAAGCACCCCCCCTCGGACTAAGCCCCCTAGACCCGCCCTCCAACAGCTCCGCGCCCCAGGTGATATTTAATACTTTGAAAATATAAACGTCCAGGAGAGGGGGACCTGCCTCCGCCCCTGGCCCGCGCCAGAGGCACCCTAGGCGGGCTGGTCCCCCCCTCTCGCTGACTTTCGTTCTGTGTTTAACTCCATCCAGGAGAGGGGGACCTGCCTCGGCCCCTGGCCCTCGCCAGAGGCACCCAAGGCGGGCTGGTCCCCCCCTCCTCTCGCTGACTTTCGTTCTGTGTTTAACTCCATCCAGGAGAGGGGGACCTGCCTCCGCCCCTGGCCCGCGCCAGAGGCACCCTAGGCCCGCCTGGCCCCCCGCTCTCGCGCCCCAGGTAATCCAAGAATAATCCAAGTAAAGGGGGTCGGTGGGGCCCGCGCCCGGCGCCGACAAAAGCTTGGATCGAGGGCTGACTTTCAGTAGATCGCAGCGAGGGAGCTGCTCTGCTACGTACGAAACCCTGACCCAGAATCAGGTCGTCTGCAAGTGATTTAGCACCAGGTTCTCCACAAACATGCGGTGCGAGGTAGGAGAGGGGCGACCATCATCCGGCCGCGCCCCAGCCCTGTCTCGAACGGCTCTACTCACCGGCCGAAGCCGGCTATAACACTGGGGTTCGAGAAGCTGTGTTGTCCGGACGCGCGCCAGCCAGACGCTCGGGAACGGCGGAGGCCCCCGCGCGGGGGTCCGCTCACTGGCGTGCCGACGCGCTCCGTGGGAGGACCGCTGGGACAGACGGGGCGTCTTGGTCTCGCTACCAATGGGGCGACCGGGGGGCGGCGGGGGGCAGTCCGGAGACTGACACCCTCGCACGGCCCACCCGGCCATAGAGGCGAACACGCAGCCTGGGAACCGTCCGCCCAGACACCGACCGAGGTCGGCTGGCGGGGGCCCCAGGTAGGCGGGTCTCGATTGCAAATCGGTCAGAAAACCACGGGGGCGGAGCTCGGGAAGCGTCCCCCCGAAGCCGGGCTCCGCTGTCGGCGAGCCTCCGCTTACAAATCAGCTGTGGGTGAAAATCAGAAAACTGTGTAAAATCAGCCTTCTGCCACCCCCAAAAAGCTAGAAATTAGGCCCAATGAGGTTCGGGTGGGGGGGGCAGTGGACCGTGTGAAGCCCGGCCTCCTCCTCTGGAGGCCTCTGTTCTCGAAAACTGGGTTTCTGAAAACGGGCGCAGGGTGGCCCTTAGGGTTAGGGTTAGGGCACCCAAAATCGGAACAATAAGCAAAGACCCAGAGACCCTCTGGGCTTCTGGCCTTATATTACGATTCTGACTTAGTTTCTGACGGAGCAAAAAATGTAGCCCAGAAAATTGCCCCCATTGTCCCGATTTTTCGCCCTATTCTCCGATTTTGACTTAGTCTCTGGAGCAAATGCTCCTTATTCTCCGATTTTCGGCCCAGGATCTTCTGGGTTTCTGCTCACTTTACGATTTTTACTTAGTCTCTGGAGCAAATGCTCCTTATTCTCCGATTTTCGGCCCAGGATCTTCTGGGTTTCTGCTCACTTTACGATTTTTACTTAGTCTTTGGAGCAAATGCTCCTTATTCTCCGATTTTTGGCCCAGGATCTTCTGGGTTTCTGCTCACTTTACGATTTTTACTTAGTCCCTGGAGCACATCCTCCTTATTGTCCGATTTTCGGCCCAGGAGCCTCTGGGTCTCTGCTTATTCTCCGATTTTTACTTGGTCTCCACGGATCATTGTCTGCATTTTACTCTTTTTCTCCATTTTCAACGCTTTAAGCGAACACTCGCCCGACACATTTCCCGATCATTATCCGAATTTTTAAAAATTAAACCACTATCACACTTTGAATTAAACCACTAAAGAAATAGGAAAATGCTAATAAACACTTTGATTTAAACCACTAAAACACTTTGAATTAAACCACTAAACAAATAGAAAAATACAACTAAACACTCTGAAATTAACCACTAAACACTTTGAATTAAACAACTAAACACTTTGAATTAAACCACTAAACACTTTGAAATAAACAACTAAACACTTTGAATTAAACCAATAAAAACTTTGAAATAAACCACTAAAGAAATAGGAAAATGCTACTAAACACTTAGTCTCTGGAGCACATGCTCCTTATTGTCCGATTTTCTGCCCTCTTTCTCTGGGTCTCTGCTTATTCTCCGAATTTTACTTAGTCTCTGGAGCCCATGCTCCTTATTGTCCGATTTTTGGCCCTCTTTCTCTGGGTATCTGCTTATTCTCCGAATTTTACTTAGTCTCCGGAACTCATGCTCCTTATTGTCCGATTTTCTGCCCGGGACCTTCTGGGTCTCTGCTTATTCTCCGAATTTTACTTGGTCTCCACGGATCATTGTCTGCATTTTACTCTTTTTCTCCATTTTCAACGCTTTAAGCGAACACTCGCCCGACACATTTCCCGATCATTATCCGAATTTTTAAATTAAACCGCTATCACACTTTGAATAAAACAACTAAACACTTTGAATTAAACAACTAAAACACTTTGAATTAAACAACTAAACACTTTGAAATAAACCACTAAAGAAATAGGAAAATGCTAATAAACACTTTGATTTAAACCACTAAACACTTTGAATTAAACAACTAAACACTTTGAATTAAACCACTAAACACTTTGAAATAAACAACTAAACACTTTGAATTAAACCAATAAAAACTTTGAAATAAACCACTAAAGAAATAGGAAAATGCTAATAAACACTTAGTCTCTGGAGCCCATGCTCCTTATTGTCCGATTTTTACTTGGTCTCCACGGATCTCTTTTTCTCCATTTTCAACGCTTTAAGCGAACACTCGCCCGACACATTTCCCGATCATTATCCGAATTTTTAAATTAAACCGCTATCACACTTTGAATAAAACAACTAAACACTTTGAATTAAACAACTAAACACTTTGAATTAAACAACTAAAACACTTTGAAATAAACAACTAAAGAAATAGAAAAATACAACTAAACACTTTGAATTAAACCACTAACACACTTTGAAATTAACCACTAAACACTCTGAAATAAACCACTAAAGAAATAGAAAAATACAACTAAACACTTTGAAATAAACCACTAAAGAAATAGAAATATACAACCAAACACTTTGAAATTAACCACTAAACACTCTGAAATAAACCACTAAAGAAATAGAACCATACAACTAAACACTTTGAAATTAACCACTAACACTCGTGTGGGATCCGGCCTATCTACACCGCATCTCGTGAAGCTCCCCGCCTGAGCCATGCCCAGTGAAGGACCACCCAAGTCGGACTCTCACCTTGCCCCCCTCCAAACCCACGGCCCAGCTCCTACCACCAACGCCCCAATAAGGCCCCCCTAAAACGGACTCTTCACCACACGCTCCGCATGGACACCCACACTACCAGGCTCTCCATCCGGTCCCGGGCCCCCACACTTAAGCACCCCCCCTCGGACTAAGCCCCCTACACCCGCCCTCCAACAGCTCCGCGCCCCAGGTGATATTCAATACTTTGAAAATATAAACGTCCAGGAGCCCTGCACCACCAGCCTCTCCGGCCGGTCCCGGGCCCCCACACTTAAGCACCCCCCCTCGGACTAAGCCCCCTAGACCCGCCCTCCAACAGCTCCGCGCCCCAGGTGATATTTAATACTTTGAAAATATAAACGTCCAGGAGAGGGGGACCTGCCTCCGCCCCTGGCCCGCGCCAGAGGCACCCTAGGCGGGCTGGTCCCCCCCTCTCGCTGACTTTCGTTCTGTGTTTAACTCCATCCAGGAGAGGGGGACCTGCCTCGGCCCCTGGCCCTCGCCAGAGGCACCCAAGGCGGGCTGGTCCCCCCCTCCTCTCGCTGACTTTCGTTCTGTGTTTAACTCCATCCAGGAGAGGGGGACCTGCCTCCGCCCCTGGCCCGCGCCAGAGGCACCCTAGGCCCGCCTGGCCCCCCGCTCTCGCGCCCCAGGTAATCCAAGAATAATCCAAGTAAAGGGGGTCGGTGGGGCCCGCGCCCGGCGCCGACAAAAGCTTGGATCGAGGGCTGACTTTCAGTAGATCGCAGCGAGGGAGCTGCTCTGCTACGTACGAAACCCTGACCCAGAATCAGGTCGTCTGCAAGTGATTTAGCACCAGGTTCTCCACAAACATGCGGTGCGAGGTAGGAGAGGGGCGACCATCATCCGGCCGCGCCCCAGCCCTGTCTCGAACGGCTCTACTCACCGGCCGAAGCCGGCTATAACACTGGGGTTCGAGAAGCTGTGTTGTCCGGACGCGCGCCAGCCAGACGCTCGGGAACGGCGGAGGCCCCCGCGCGGGGGTCCGCTCACTGGCGTGCCGACGCGCTCCGTGGGAGGACCGCTGGGACAGACGGGGCGTCTTGGTCTCGCTACCAATGGGGCGACCGGGGGGCGGCGGGGGGCAGTCCGGAGACTGACACCCTCGCACGGCCCACCCGGCCATAGAGGCGAACACGCAGCCTGGGAACCGTCCGCCCAGACACCGACCGAGGTCGGCTGGCGGGGGCCCCAGGTAGGCGGGTCTCGATTGCAAATCGGTCAGAAAACCACGGGGGCGGAGCTCGGGAAGCGTCCCCCCGAAGCCGGGCTCCGCTGTCGGCGAGCCTCCGCTTACAAATCAGCTGTGGGTGAAAATCAGAAAACTGTGTAAAATCAGCCTTCTGCCACCCCCAAAAAGCTAGAAATTAGGCCCAATGAGGTTCGGGTGGGGGGGGCAGTGGACCGTGTGAAGCCCGGCCTCCTCCTCTGGAGGCCTCTGTTCTCGAAAACTGGGTTTCTGAAAACGGGCGCAGGGTGGCCCTTAGGGTTAGGGTTAGGGCACCCAAAATCGGAACAATAAGCAAAGACCCAGAGACCCTCTGGGCTTCTGGCCTTATATTACGATTCTGACTTAGTTTCTGACGGAGCAAAAAATGTAGCCCAGAAAATTGCCCCCATTGTCCCGATTTTTCGCCCTATTCTCCGATTTTGACTTAGTCTCTGGAGCAAATGCTCCTTATTCTCCGATTTTCGGCCCAGGATCTTCTGGGTTTCTGCTCACTTTACGATTTTTACTTAGTCTCTGGAGCAAATGCTCCTTATTCTCCGATTTTCGGCCCAGGATCTTCTGGGTTTCTGCTCACTTTACGATTTTTACTTAGTCTTTGGAGCAAATGCTCCTTATTCTCCGATTTTTGGCCCAGGATCTTCTGGGTTTCTGCTCACTTTACGATTTTTACTTAGTCCCTGGAGCACATCCTCCTTATTGTCCGATTTTCGGCCCAGGAGCCTCTGGGTCTCTGCTTATTCTCCGATTTTTACTTGGTCTCCACGGATCATTGTCTGCATTTTACTCTTTTTCTCCATTTTCAACGCTTTAAGCGAACACTCGCCCGACACATTTCCCGATCATTATCCGAATTTTTAAAAATTAAACCACTATCACACTTTGAATTAAACCACTAAAGAAATAGGAAAATGCTAATAAACACTTTGATTTAAACCACTAAAACACTTTGAATTAAACCACTAAACAAATAGAAAAATACAACTAAACACTCTGAAATTAACCACTAAACACTTTGAATTAAACAACTAAACACTTTGAATTAAACCACTAAACACTTTGAAATAAACAACTAAACACTTTGAATTAAACCAATAAAAACTTTGAAATAAACCACTAAAGAAATAGGAAAATGCTACTAAACACTTAGTCTCTGGAGCACATGCTCCTTATTGTCCGATTTTCTGCCCTCTTTCTCTGGGTCTCTGCTTATTCTCCGAATTTTACTTAGTCTCTGGAGCCCATGCTCCTTATTGTCCGATTTTTGGCCCTCTTTCTCTGGGTATCTGCTTATTCTCCGAATTTTACTTAGTCTCCGGAACTCATGCTCCTTATTGTCCGATTTTCTGCCCGGGACCTTCTGGGTCTCTGCTTATTCTCCGAATTTTACTTGGTCTCCACGGATCATTGTCTGCATTTTACTCTTTTTCTCCATTTTCAACGCTTTAAGCGAACACTCGCCCGACACATTTCCCGATCATTATCCGAATTTTTAAATTAAACCGCTATCACACTTTGAATAAAACAACTAAACACTTTGAATTAAACAACTAAAACACTTTGAATTAAACAACTAAACACTTTGAAATAAACCACTAAAGAAATAGGAAAATGCTAATAAACACTTTGATTTAAACCACTAAACACTTTGAATTAAACAACTAAACACTTTGAATTAAACCACTAAACACTTTGAAATAAACAACTAAACACTTTGAATTAAACCAATAAAAACTTTGAAATAAACCACTAAAGAAATAGGAAAATGCTAATAAACACTTAGTCTCTGGAGCCCATGCTCCTTATTGTCCGATTTTTACTTGGTCTCCACGGATCTCTTTTTCTCCATTTTCAACGCTTTAAGCGAACACTCGCCCGACACATTTCCCGATCATTATCCGAATTTTTAAATTAAACCGCTATCACACTTTGAATAAAACAACTAAACACTTTGAATTAAACAACTAAACACTTTGAATTAAACAACTAAAACACTTTGAAATAAACAACTAAAGAAATAGAAAAATACAACTAAACACTTTGAATTAAACCACTAACACACTTTGAAATTAACCACTAAACACTCTGAAATAAACCACTAAAGAAATAGAAAAATACAACTAAACACTTTGAAATAAACCACTAAAGAAATAGAAATATACAACCAAACACTTTGAAATTAACCACTAAACACTCTGAAATAAACCACTAAAGAAATAGAACCATACAACTAAACACTTTGAAATTAACCACTAACACTCGTGTGGGATCCGGCCTATCTACACCGCATCTCGTGAAGCTCCCCGCCTGAGCCATGCCCAGTGAAGGACCACCCAAGTCGGACTCTCACCTTGCCCCCCTCCAAACCCACGGCCCAGCTCCTACCACCAACGCCCCAATAAGGCCCCCCTAAAACGGACTCTTCACCACACGCTCCGCATGGACACCCACACTACCAGGCTCTCCATCCGGTCCCGGGCCCCCACACTTAAGCACCCCCCCTCGGACTAAGCCCCCTACACCCGCCCTCCAACAGCTCCGCGCCCCAGGTGATATTCAATACTTTGAAAATATAAACGTCCAGGAGCCCTGCACCACCAGCCTCTCCGGCCGGTCCCGGGCCCCCACACTTAAGCACCCCCCCTCGGACTAAGCCCCCTAGACCCGCCCTCCAACAGCTCCGCGCCCCAGGTGATATTTAATACTTTGAAAATATAAACGTCCAGGAGAGGGGGACCTGCCTCCGCCCCTGGCCCGCGCCAGAGGCACCCTAGGCGGGCTGGTCCCCCCCTCTCGCTGACTTTCGTTCTGTGTTTAACTCCATCCAGGAGAGGGGGACCTGCCTCGGCCCCTGGCCCTCGCCAGAGGCACCCAAGGCGGGCTGGTCCCCCCCTCCTCTCGCTGACTTTCGTTCTGTGTTTAACTCCATCCAGGAGAGGGGGACCTGCCTCCGCCCCTGGCCCGCGCCAGAGGCACCCTAGGCCCGCCTGGCCCCCCGCTCTCGCGCCCCAGGTAATCCAAGAATAATCCAAGTAAAGGGGGTCGGTGGGGCCCGCGCCCGGCGCCGACAAAAGCTTGGATCGAGGGCTGACTTTCAGTAGATCGCAGCGAGGGAGCTGCTCTGCTACGTACGAAACCCTGACCCAGAATCAGGTCGTCTGCAAGTGATTTAGCACCAGGTTCTCCACAAACATGCGGTGCGAGGTAGGAGAGGGGCGACCATCATCCGGCCGCGCCCCAGCCCTGTCTCGAACGGCTCTACTCACCGGCCGAAGCCGGCTATAACACTGGGGTTCGAGAAGCTGTGTTGTCCGGACGCGCGCCAGCCAGACGCTCGGGAACGGCGGAGGCCCCCGCGCGGGGGTCCGCTCACTGGCGTGCCGACGCGCTCCGTGGGAGGACCGCTGGGACAGACGGGGCGTCTTGGTCTCGCTACCAATGGGGCGACCGGGGGGCGGCGGGGGGCAGTCCGGAGACTGACACCCTCGCACGGCCCACCCGGCCATAGAGGCGAACACGCAGCCTGGGAACCGTCCGCCCAGACACCGACCGAGGTCGGCTGGCGGGGGCCCCAGGTAGGCGGGTCTCGATTGCAAATCGGTCAGAAAACCACGGGGGCGGAGCTCGGGAAGCGTCCCCCCGAAGCCGGGCTCCGCTGTCGGCGAGCCTCCGCTTACAAATCAGCTGTGGGTGAAAATCAGAAAACTGTGTAAAATCAGCCTTCTGCCACCCCCAAAAAGCTAGAAATTAGGCCCAATGAGGTTCGGGTGGGGGGGGCAGTGGACCGTGTGAAGCCCGGCCTCCTCCTCTGGAGGCCTCTGTTCTCGAAAACTGGGTTTCTGAAAACGGGCGCAGGGTGGCCCTTAGGGTTAGGGTTAGGGCACCCAAAATCGGAACAATAAGCAAAGACCCAGAGACCCTCTGGGCTTCTGGCCTTATATTACGATTCTGACTTAGTTTCTGACGGAGCAAAAAATGTAGCCCAGAAAATTGCCCCCATTGTCCCGATTTTTCGCCCTATTCTCCGATTTTGACTTAGTCTCTGGAGCAAATGCTCCTTATTCTCCGATTTTCGGCCCAGGATCTTCTGGGTTTCTGCTCACTTTACGATTTTTACTTAGTCTCTGGAGCAAATGCTCCTTATTCTCCGATTTTCGGCCCAGGATCTTCTGGGTTTCTGCTCACTTTACGATTTTTACTTAGTCTTTGGAGCAAATGCTCCTTATTCTCCGATTTTTGGCCCAGGATCTTCTGGGTTTCTGCTCACTTTACGATTTTTACTTAGTCCCTGGAGCACATCCTCCTTATTGTCCGATTTTCGGCCCAGGAGCCTCTGGGTCTCTGCTTATTCTCCGATTTTTACTTGGTCTCCACGGATCATTGTCTGCATTTTACTCTTTTTCTCCATTTTCAACGCTTTAAGCGAACACTCGCCCGACACATTTCCCGATCATTATCCGAATTTTTAAAAATTAAACCACTATCACACTTTGAATTAAACCACTAAAGAAATAGGAAAATGCTAATAAACACTTTGATTTAAACCACTAAAACACTTTGAATTAAACCACTAAACAAATAGAAAAATACAACTAAACACTCTGAAATTAACCACTAAACACTTTGAATTAAACAACTAAACACTTTGAATTAAACCACTAAACACTTTGAAATAAACAACTAAACACTTTGAATTAAACCAATAAAAACTTTGAAATAAACCACTAAAGAAATAGGAAAATGCTACTAAACACTTAGTCTCTGGAGCACATGCTCCTTATTGTCCGATTTTCTGCCCTCTTTCTCTGGGTCTCTGCTTATTCTCCGAATTTTACTTAGTCTCTGGAGCCCATGCTCCTTATTGTCCGATTTTTGGCCCTCTTTCTCTGGGTATCTGCTTATTCTCCGAATTTTACTTAGTCTCCGGAACTCATGCTCCTTATTGTCCGATTTTCTGCCCGGGACCTTCTGGGTCTCTGCTTATTCTCCGAATTTTACTTGGTCTCCACGGATCATTGTCTGCATTTTACTCTTTTTCTCCATTTTCAACGCTTTAAGCGAACACTCGCCCGACACATTTCCCGATCATTATCCGAATTTTTAAATTAAACCGCTATCACACTTTGAATAAAACAACTAAACACTTTGAATTAAACAACTAAAACACTTTGAATTAAACAACTAAACACTTTGAAATAAACCACTAAAGAAATAGGAAAATGCTAATAAACACTTTGATTTAAACCACTAAACACTTTGAATTAAACAACTAAACACTTTGAATTAAACCACTAAACACTTTGAAATAAACAACTAAACACTTTGAATTAAACCAATAAAAACTTTGAAATAAACCACTAAAGAAATAGGAAAATGCTAATAAACACTTAGTCTCTGGAGCCCATGCTCCTTATTGTCCGATTTTTACTTGGTCTCCACGGATCTCTTTTTCTCCATTTTCAACGCTTTAAGCGAACACTCGCCCGACACATTTCCCGATCATTATCCGAATTTTTAAATTAAACCGCTATCACACTTTGAATAAAACAACTAAACACTTTGAATTAAACAACTAAACACTTTGAATTAAACAACTAAAACACTTTGAAATAAACAACTAAAGAAATAGAAAAATACAACTAAACACTTTGAATTAAACCACTAACACACTTTGAAATTAACCACTAAACACTCTGAAATAAACCACTAAAGAAATAGAAAAATACAACTAAACACTTTGAAATAAACCACTAAAGAAATAGAAATATACAACCAAACACTTTGAAATTAACCACTAAACACTCTGAAATAAACCACTAAAGAAATAGAACCATACAACTAAACACTTTGAAATTAACCACTAACACTCGTGTGGGATCCGGCCTATCTACACCGCATCTCGTGAAGCTCCCCGCCTGAGCCATGCCCAGTGAAGGACCACCCAAGTCGGACTCTCACCTTGCCCCCCTCCAAACCCACGGCCCAGCTCCTACCACCAACGCCCCAATAAGGCCCCCCTAAAACGGACTCTTCACCACACGCTCCGCATGGACACCCACACTACCAGGCTCTCCATCCGGTCCCGGGCCCCCACACTTAAGCACCCCCCCTCGGACTAAGCCCCCTACACCCGCCCTCCAACAGCTCCGCGCCCCAGGTGATATTCAATACTTTGAAAATATAAACGTCCAGGAGCCCTGCACCACCAGCCTCTCCGGCCGGTCCCGGGCCCCCACACTTAAGCACCCCCCCTCGGACTAAGCCCCCTAGACCCGCCCTCCAACAGCTCCGCGCCCCAGGTGATATTTAATACTTTGAAAATATAAACGTCCAGGAGAGGGGGACCTGCCTCCGCCCCTGGCCCGCGCCAGAGGCACCCTAGGCGGGCTGGTCCCCCCCTCTCGCTGACTTTCGTTCTGTGTTTAACTCCATCCAGGAGAGGGGGACCTGCCTCGGCCCCTGGCCCTCGCCAGAGGCACCCAAGGCGGGCTGGTCCCCCCCTCCTCTCGCTGACTTTCGTTCTGTGTTTAACTCCATCCAGGAGAGGGGGACCTGCCTCCGCCCCTGGCCCGCGCCAGAGGCACCCTAGGCCCGCCTGGCCCCCCGCTCTCGCGCCCCAGGTAATCCAAGAATAATCCAAGTAAAGGGGGTCGGTGGGGCCCGCGCCCGGCGCCGACAAAAGCTTGGATCGAGGGCTGACTTTCAGTAGATCGCAGCGAGGGAGCTGCTCTGCTACGTACGAAACCCTGACCCAGAATCAGGTCGTCTGCAAGTGATTTAGCACCAGGTTCTCCACAAACATGCGGTGCGAGGTAGGAGAGGGGCGACCATCATCCGGCCGCGCCCCAGCCCTGTCTCGAACGGCTCTACTCACCGGCCGAAGCCGGCTATAACACTGGGGTTCGAGAAGCTGTGTTGTCCGGACGCGCGCCAGCCAGACGCTCGGGAACGGCGGAGGCCCCCGCGCGGGGGTCCGCTCACTGGCGTGCCGACGCGCTCCGTGGGAGGACCGCTGGGACAGACGGGGCGTCTTGGTCTCGCTACCAATGGGGCGACCGGGGGGCGGCGGGGGGCAGTCCGGAGACTGACACCCTCGCACGGCCCACCCGGCCATAGAGGCGAACACGCAGCCTGGGAACCGTCCGCCCAGACACCGACCGAGGTCGGCTGGCGGGGGCCCCAGGTAGGCGGGTCTCGATTGCAAATCGGTCAGAAAACCACGGGGGCGGAGCTCGGGAAGCGTCCCCCCGAAGCCGGGCTCCGCTGTCGGCGAGCCTCCGCTTACAAATCAGCTGTGGGTGAAAATCAGAAAACTGTGTAAAATCAGCCTTCTGCCACCCCCAAAAAGCTAGAAATTAGGCCCAATGAGGTTCGGGTGGGGGGGGCAGTGGACCGTGTGAAGCCCGGCCTCCTCCTCTGGAGGCCTCTGTTCTCGAAAACTGGGTTTCTGAAAACGGGCGCAGGGTGGCCCTTAGGGTTAGGGTTAGGGCACCCAAAATCGGAACAATAAGCAAAGACCCAGAGACCCTCTGGGCTTCTGGCCTTATATTACGATTCTGACTTAGTTTCTGACGGAGCAAAAAATGTAGCCCAGAAAATTGCCCCCATTGTCCCGATTTTTCGCCCTATTCTCCGATTTTGACTTAGTCTCTGGAGCAAATGCTCCTTATTCTCCGATTTTCGGCCCAGGATCTTCTGGGTTTCTGCTCACTTTACGATTTTTACTTAGTCTCTGGAGCAAATGCTCCTTATTCTCCGATTTTCGGCCCAGGATCTTCTGGGTTTCTGCTCACTTTACGATTTTTACTTAGTCTTTGGAGCAAATGCTCCTTATTCTCCGATTTTTGGCCCAGGATCTTCTGGGTTTCTGCTCACTTTACGATTTTTACTTAGTCCCTGGAGCACATCCTCCTTATTGTCCGATTTTCGGCCCAGGAGCCTCTGGGTCTCTGCTTATTCTCCGATTTTTACTTGGTCTCCACGGATCATTGTCTGCATTTTACTCTTTTTCTCCATTTTCAACGCTTTAAGCGAACACTCGCCCGACACATTTCCCGATCATTATCCGAATTTTTAAAAATTAAACCACTATCACACTTTGAATTAAACCACTAAAGAAATAGGAAAATGCTAATAAACACTTTGATTTAAACCACTAAAACACTTTGAATTAAACCACTAAACAAATAGAAAAATACAACTAAACACTCTGAAATTAACCACTAAACACTTTGAATTAAACAACTAAACACTTTGAATTAAACCACTAAACACTTTGAAATAAACAACTAAACACTTTGAATTAAACCAATAAAAACTTTGAAATAAACCACTAAAGAAATAGGAAAATGCTACTAAACACTTAGTCTCTGGAGCACATGCTCCTTATTGTCCGATTTTCTGCCCTCTTTCTCTGGGTCTCTGCTTATTCTCCGAATTTTACTTAGTCTCTGGAGCCCATGCTCCTTATTGTCCGATTTTTGGCCCTCTTTCTCTGGGTATCTGCTTATTCTCCGAATTTTACTTAGTCTCCGGAACTCATGCTCCTTATTGTCCGATTTTCTGCCCGGGACCTTCTGGGTCTCTGCTTATTCTCCGAATTTTACTTGGTCTCCACGGATCATTGTCTGCATTTTACTCTTTTTCTCCATTTTCAACGCTTTAAGCGAACACTCGCCCGACACATTTCCCGATCATTATCCGAATTTTTAAATTAAACCGCTATCACACTTTGAATAAAACAACTAAACACTTTGAATTAAACAACTAAAACACTTTGAATTAAACAACTAAACACTTTGAAATAAACCACTAAAGAAATAGGAAAATGCTAATAAACACTTTGATTTAAACCACTAAACACTTTGAATTAAACAACTAAACACTTTGAATTAAACCACTAAACACTTTGAAATAAACAACTAAACACTTTGAATTAAACCAATAAAAACTTTGAAATAAACCACTAAAGAAATAGGAAAATGCTAATAAACACTTAGTCTCTGGAGCCCATGCTCCTTATTGTCCGATTTTTACTTGGTCTCCACGGATCTCTTTTTCTCCATTTTCAACGCTTTAAGCGAACACTCGCCCGACACATTTCCCGATCATTATCCGAATTTTTAAATTAAACCGCTATCACACTTTGAATAAAACAACTAAACACTTTGAATTAAACAACTAAACACTTTGAATTAAACAACTAAAACACTTTGAAATAAACAACTAAAGAAATAGAAAAATACAACTAAACACTTTGAATTAAACCACTAACACACTTTGAAATTAACCACTAAACACTCTGAAATAAACCACTAAAGAAATAGAAAAATACAACTAAACACTTTGAAATAAACCACTAAAGAAATAGAAATATACAACCAAACACTTTGAAATTAACCACTAAACACTCTGAAATAAACCACTAAAGAAATAGAACCATACAACTAAACACTTTGAAATTAACCACTAACACTCGTGTGGGATCCGGCCTATCTACACCGCATCTCGTGAAGCTCCCCGCCTGAGCCATGCCCAGTGAAGGACCACCCAAGTCGGACTCTCACCTTGCCCCCCTCCAAACCCACGGCCCAGCTCCTACCACCAACGCCCCAATAAGGCCCCCCTAAAACGGACTCTTCACCACACGCTCCGCATGGACACCCACACTACCAGGCTCTCCATCCGGTCCCGGGCCCCCACACTTAAGCACCCCCCCTCGGACTAAGCCCCCTACACCCGCCCTCCAACAGCTCCGCGCCCCAGGTGATATTCAATACTTTGAAAATATAAACGTCCAGGAGCCCTGCACCACCAGCCTCTCCGGCCGGTCCCGGGCCCCCACACTTAAGCACCCCCCCTCGGACTAAGCCCCCTAGACCCGCCCTCCAACAGCTCCGCGCCCCAGGTGATATTTAATACTTTGAAAATATAAACGTCCAGGAGAGGGGGACCTGCCTCCGCCCCTGGCCCGCGCCAGAGGCACCCTAGGCGGGCTGGTCCCCCCCTCTCGCTGACTTTCGTTCTGTGTTTAACTCCATCCAGGAGAGGGGGACCTGCCTCGGCCCCTGGCCCTCGCCAGAGGCACCCAAGGCGGGCTGGTCCCCCCCTCCTCTCGCTGACTTTCGTTCTGTGTTTAACTCCATCCAGGAGAGGGGGACCTGCCTCCGCCCCTGGCCCGCGCCAGAGGCACCCTAGGCCCGCCTGGCCCCCCGCTCTCGCGCCCCAGGTAATCCAAGAATAATCCAAGTAAAGGGGGTCGGTGGGGCCCGCGCCCGGCGCCGACAAAAGCTTGGATCGAGGGCTGACTTTCAGTAGATCGCAGCGAGGGAGCTGCTCTGCTACGTACGAAACCCTGACCCAGAATCAGGTCGTCTGCAAGTGATTTAGCACCAGGTTCTCCACAAACATGCGGTGCGAGGTAGGAGAGGGGCGACCATCATCCGGCCGCGCCCCAGCCCTGTCTCGAACGGCTCTACTCACCGGCCGAAGCCGGCTATAACACTGGGGTTCGAGAAGCTGTGTTGTCCGGACGCGCGCCAGCCAGACGCTCGGGAACGGCGGAGGCCCCCGCGCGGGGGTCCGCTCACTGGCGTGCCGACGCGCTCCGTGGGAGGACCGCTGGGACAGACGGGGCGTCTTGGTCTCGCTACCAATGGGGCGACCGGGGGGCGGCGGGGGGCAGTCCGGAGACTGACACCCTCGCACGGCCCACCCGGCCATAGAGGCGAACACGCAGCCTGGGAACCGTCCGCCCAGACACCGACCGAGGTCGGCTGGCGGGGGCCCCAGGTAGGCGGGTCTCGATTGCAAATCGGTCAGAAAACCACGGGGGCGGAGCTCGGGAAGCGTCCCCCCGAAGCCGGGCTCCGCTGTCGGCGAGCCTCCGCTTACAAATCAGCTGTGGGTGAAAATCAGAAAACTGTGTAAAATCAGCCTTCTGCCACCCCCAAAAAGCTAGAAATTAGGCCCAATGAGGTTCGGGTGGGGGGGGCAGTGGACCGTGTGAAGCCCGGCCTCCTCCTCTGGAGGCCTCTGTTCTCGAAAACTGGGTTTCTGAAAACGGGCGCAGGGTGGCCCTTAGGGTTAGGGTTAGGGCACCCAAAATCGGAACAATAAGCAAAGACCCAGAGACCCTCTGGGCTTCTGGCCTTATATTACGATTCTGACTTAGTTTCTGACGGAGCAAAAAATGTAGCCCAGAAAATTGCCCCCATTGTCCCGATTTTTCGCCCTATTCTCCGATTTTGACTTAGTCTCTGGAGCAAATGCTCCTTATTCTCCGATTTTCGGCCCAGGATCTTCTGGGTTTCTGCTCACTTTACGATTTTTACTTAGTCTCTGGAGCAAATGCTCCTTATTCTCCGATTTTCGGCCCAGGATCTTCTGGGTTTCTGCTCACTTTACGATTTTTACTTAGTCTCTGGAGCAAATGCTCCTTATTCTCCGATTTTTGGCCCAGGATCTTCTGGGTTTCTGCTCACTTTACGATTTTTACTTAGTCCCTGGAGCACATCCTCCTTATTGTCCGATTTTCGGCCCAGGAGCCTCTGGGTCTCTGCTTATTCTCCGATTTTTACTTGGTCTCCACGGATCATTGTCTGCATTTTACTCTTTTTCTCCATTTTCAACGCTTTAAGCGAACACTCGCCCGACACATTTCCCGATCATTATCCGAATTTTTAAAAATTAAACCACTATCACACTTTGAATTAAACCACTAAAGAAATAGGAAAATGCTAATAAACACTTTGATTTAAACCACTAAAACACTTTGAATTAAACCACTAAACAAATAGAAAAATACAACTAAACACTCTGAAATTAACCACTAAACACTTTGAATTAAACAACTAAACACTTTGAATTAAACCACTAAACACTTTGAAATAAACAACTAAACACTTTGAATTAAACCAATAAAAACTTTGAAATAAACCACTAAAGAAATAGGAAAATGCTACTAAACACTTAGTCTCTGGAGCACATGCTCCTTATTGTCCGATTTTCTGCCCTCTTTCTCTGGGTCTCTGCTTATTCTCCGAATTTTACTTAGTCTCTGGAGCCCATGCTCCTTATTGTCCGATTTTTGGCCCTCTTTCTCTGGGTATCTGCTTATTCTCCGAATTTTACTTAGTCTCCGGAACTCATGCTCCTTATTGTCCGATTTTCTGCCCGGGACCTTCTGGGTCTCTGCTTATTCTCCGAATTTTACTTGGTCTCCACGGATCATTGTCTGCATTTTACTCTTTTTCTCCATTTTCAACGCTTTAAGCGAACACTCGCCCGACACATTTCCCGATCATTATCCGAATTTTTAAATTAAACCGCTATCACACTTTGAATAAAACAACTAAACACTTTGAATTAAACAACTAAAACACTTTGAATTAAACAACTAAACACTTTGAAATAAACCACTAAAGAAATAGGAAAATGCTAATAAACACTTTGATTTAAACCACTAAACACTTTGAATTAAACAACTAAACACTTTGAATTAAACCACTAAACACTTTGAAATAAACAACTAAACACTTTGAATTAAACCAATAAAAACTTTGAAATAAACCACTAAAGAAATAGGAAAATGCTAATAAACACTTAGTCTCTGGAGCCCATGCTCCTTATTGTCCGATTTTTACTTGGTCTCCACGGATCTCTTTTTCTCCATTTTCAACGCTTTAAGCGAACACTCGCCCGACACATTTCCCGATCATTATCCGAATTTTTAAATTAAACCGCTATCACACTTTGAATAAAACAACTAAACACTTTGAATTAAACAACTAAACACTTTGAATTAAACAACTAAAACACTTTGAAATAAACAACTAAAGAAATAGAAAAATACAACTAAACACTTTGAATTAAACCACTAACACACTTTGAAATTAACCACTAAACACTCTGAAATAAACCACTAAAGAAATAGAAAAATACAACCAAACACTTTGAAATTAACCACTAAACACTCTGAAATAAACCACTAAAGAAATAGAACCATACAACTAAACACTTTGAAATTAACCACTAACACTCGTGTGGGATCCGGCCAGATCCCACAGGCGAACACGCAGCCTGGGAACCGTCCGCCCAGACACCGACCGAGGTCGGCTGGCGGGGGCCCCAGGTAGGCGGGTCTCGATTGCAAATCGGTCAGAAAACCACGGGGGCGGAGCTCGGGAAGCGTCCCCCTGAAGCCGGGCTCCGCTGTCGGCGAGCCTCCGCTTACAAATCAGCTGTGGGTGAAAATCAGAAAACTGTGTAAAATCAGCCTTCTGCCACCCCCAAAAAGCTAGAAATTAGGCCCAATGAGGTTCGGGTGGGGGGGGCAGTGGACCGTGTGAAGCCCGGCCTCCTCCTCTGGAGGCCTCTGTTCTCGAAAACTGGGTTTCTGAAAACGGGCGCAGGGTGGCCCTTAGGGTTAGGGTTAGGGCACCCAAAATCGGAACAATAAGCAAAGACCCAGAGACCCTCTGGGCTTCTGGCCTTATATTACGATTCTGACTTAGTTTCTGACGGAGCAAAAAATGTAGCCCAGAAAATTGCCCCCATTGTCCCGATTTTTTGCCCTATTCTCCGATTTTGACTTAGTCTCTGGAGCACCTGCTCCTTATTGTCCGATTTTTTGCCCAGAAGCTTCTGGGTTTCTGCTCACTTTACGATTTTTACTTAGTCTCTGGAGCAAATGCTCCTTATTCTCCGATTTTTGGCCCAGGATCTTCTGGGTTTCTGCTCACTTTACGATTTTTACTTAGTCTCTGGAGCAAATGCTCCTTATTCTCCGATTTTTGGCCCAGGATCTTCTGGGTTTCTGCTCACTTTACGATTTTTACTTAGTCTCTGGAGCACATGCTCCTTATTGCCCGATTTTTGGCCCAGGATCCTCTGGGTCTCTGCTTATTCTCCGAATTTTACTTAGTCTCTGGAGCACGTGCTTATTGTGCCCCAGGTAAAATATAATACTTTGAAATTAACCACTAAACACTTAGAAAAATACAACTAAACACTTTGAAATTAACCACTAAACACTTAGAAAAATACAACTAAACACTTTGAAATTAACCACTAAACACTTAGAAAAATACAACTAAACACTTTGAAATTAACCACTAAACACTTTGAAATTAACCACTAAACACTTTGAATAAAACAAGTTGTCGAATTCAAACGGGTATTATTTCAGTTGCAGACAATGCACACGGGGGGTCATGGTTGGCAACAACTTCTTCCAGCTGGATACGTAGCTGTTTGGCCTGCCTCGGATTCAGGACGAGTGTGTAAAAGCGGTCAGCAGTTGATACGTCGTGGCACATGAAGGTTGCTATGCGCCTTCGGACATCATCGGGATGGAAGTTTTTGGCCTAGACAGGAGAAAGGAATGCGTTTAGCAGGGACCAAGCATTCAATGTTAGAGAAACATGCACATGGAAGTTATCCTTACATGTGCTGCGACTGCGGTGCGGAGGTCCATGAAATTTGGCCGGCCAGGCAGCCCCATTTCTATCCATGCACCTTGCATGCATTGGAGTAGGTTGGTGACTGGCCCTCCCCCATCGCCTACCATAAAGTGATCCGTTGTGGGGTTGCATTTTCCCCGCACCGCCAGCCACTTTTTAAACCAGGAGTACTCTTCAGAGCGCAGGTACATCTGTGCTGCGCCAAAGTCCCTGTTAGTCTTATGCTCCGCCACCTGCATACAGAGGGGAAAAAAGCAAGGTTAGTCATTAATGAAATACTTTATGATTTTTTATTTAACAATGTGGGGAGCACACACCTACCGAAATAACATAGCCAGTGTCGGGAATGGTGACGGCGTCCGCCTCGCCATCAAAGTACTCTTCCTCCTTCTCGTCCTCCTCCGCAGCCTCAAGCACCTCAGTCACTGTCATGTTCGTAAATACGCCCGGCCGGTGTCCATAGAGTGATGCCAGGAGGGCGGACAAGTGACCGTAAAAGGCGTACCGTTTCCGGGTGCTGTTTTCACGCTCCATGCAGTCTAAGGAAGTTCACATTAAGTCAAACACATCATGTAAACACATCATGTACAGGGGATTCAATGAACGCAGCACACTTACCCAGAAGCTTTGGGATTGCAGCTTTCGCCCTCCTCTGACAGTTACGCAGCGTCTTACGGGAAACCAGCCGGGACAGTTTATCCGACTTCACCTTTAGCTGGTGGAGGACTACTGGGGTATGGATGTTAGACTTAGATGCACTCAGAGCCCGTATAACACTGACTATCTGCCCCCGGGTAAGTCTGCATTGTTTCGGGGGCGTTTGCTGGAAATATGTCATGAACTGAGACACATTTTTTAGATAAATTGCAGCCGTGGTGATTGTTTTGCTGGGCTGGAGGCTTGCTGCGTAACTGCACGGGGAAAAGGGGCAGAGATTAACACTTGTCAAATTATTTCAAAGTATATATCCAATTCAATCACTCACTCACTCACCTGAATATACGCTGGGGGTTGTCTAGGTAGTTCCACAGGTGGAGCTTATTCTTTCCAGCCCCCATGTAGGCTAAGAAGTCACGGACTCTTCCCACCTTGGATGTGGCGTTTTCCTTCCGCTTTACCGAGGGATTGGAGCCCTGGTGCTGAAGGCGATACGCAGACAGGTAGGATTCTTCAGACATGCAATGAGACAAAGTCAGTAAAGCACAAACTTAAAATGATGGAAGCCGTATGTGGCTTTTTAGACTCACCCACAGACTCTGGAAACTGGGGACATTTTGATCTACTTTGTCGGACGAAACCTTCCGTTCTCCCTGGTTGGACAGGGATCGGGGCCGTGGAGAGGTTCCTCCTTTTCTTTGAGAGCAAAGCCACCTTCCTCTGCAGCTGGCAACACCTAGCGCTGAGAGAACTCCGGGTGTCAAGGCAGCTCCTGATGCTGCAACCACAGGCTCTGTGCCATGGCCGCTTCCCTGGATCACTCCAGGCGGAGGCACCTCGGTGGGGCTCTCCGCAATCACTCCAGACGGAGCCAGCTTGGTGGGGCTCTCCGCAGACGGAGGCCACTCGGTGGGGCTCTCCGCAATTACTCCAGACGGAGCCAGCTTGGTGGGGCTCTCCGCAGACGGAGGCCCCTCGGTGGGGCTCTCCGCAATCACTCCAGACGGAGCCAGCTCGGTGGGGCTGTCCTCGGTCACTTCATAGGCAGCCGTGTCAAGCCGCGACACCATGGTTATTCCCGACAAGGTGGCCCGAAGCTCTGAGAGGCGCCTCACCGCTACACACTTCTTTAGATTTGCAAACAGTCCTGCCAATTCAGCGGCGCTCAGTTCAGGATGCCCATCAGAAAGGTGACGGTCTAACCTTTTTTTGTTGTAGCTGCACCCCACCACCGGACAAGGTTCTTCACGAATGTTTGTTCTGCCACTCGCCAGCGACAACAGCAGGCCCCTCTCTTCCGCGTTCTGCACACCGTGAGCTCTCCTTAAGTGTTGCGGCAGAGCAGCGTACACACCGAGGCAAAGCGGGCAGGTTGTCACAGTATCAGCCATTTCTTTCAGTACTCACCTCCACAAACTCAAATGAATAGACCGGAGGCTGAAGAGACCGGACGCTGCTTTTAGACACCGGTGAACAGGTGTTGTTAATCAGTGAACACAGCGTTCTCCGCCCACCATCTCCCTACCAATTAGACAGAAGTTCCTCGGTTAGGAATAAAGAACATGTCCCTAAATAAAGGGACACTTTGCAGATCACCTCCCCAGCAATGAGCGGTATAGCTCTGTGTGATACGCATCGGGCTGGGGACTCTGTGGTACCCGGTTCGAGTCCGGGCAAAGCCATTTTTGGTGTTCAGACCAAGAAACAATGCACTGAAAACGGATTCAAGTGGCCACGTTTTAGTGCTGAAGGGAAAGCACTCACTGTCAGCACCTACTTTCGCCTTCCATTTGCCTGTGAGCGGTATAGCTCTGTGTGATACGCATCGGGCTGGGGACTCTGTGGTACCCGGTTCGAGTCCGGGCAAAGCCATTTTTGGTGTTCAGACCAAGAAACAATGCACTGAAAACGGATTCAAGTGGCCACGTTTTAGTGCTGAAGGGAAAGCACTCACTGTCAGCACCTACTTTCGCCTTCCATTTGCCTGTGAGCGGTATAGCTCTGTGTGATACGCATCGGGCTGGGGACTCTGTGGTAGCCGGTTCGAGTCCCGGCAAAGCCATTTTTGATATTCACATGGGACCTCTGCTGCCAGCCAGCCAGCCAGCCCTAGAGGGGGTTAGGGTTGAGTTATTGTTTTTCCCTGAAGGAAGGGTGCTCTTATTTTTATGTAATAAATTATTATTTATGTGTGGGACAGTTTAATTTCAGTTTGAGCAGCCCAAAGCAAAAGTGTGTTAGAGGGTGTTAAGGCTAACTTTGTCCCAAGGACATCAATTGACACTTATTTTGAAGCAAGCCTGGTTGAAGTTGGACTTGTTGGGATTTTAATAAAGGTCCTTATTGAATTGTCTTTTAAGCTATTTTTTTCATGTGTTAATATTTAAGTTTGACTGGCAAATAATAATGTTACCCTAACTTGATAAAGTAAGTTATACCAACATCTTTTTTAGTTCTCTTAAAGTAATGTTTTCCACTCCACATTACTTGATACAGAAAGTTAAGTCAACAAATCGTGAGTTGTATCAATTATGTATTCCATGTTGAGCCAACTTGATTCACAGTTGAAGGAACTTGATAAAATACATTTAACCAACATCTCTTAAAGTTATCTCAAATAATATTTTCAGGTCCAACTTACTTGATACAGGAAGTTGAGTCAACAGACTGCAAGTTGCATCAACTCCTGTTTTGAAGTGTGATAAACTTGACACTATTAGTTGGCTCAAATTAACTCGGTCAAAGCAACAAGATGACTTGATATAGTTAAGTTGAGTCAACAATTTTTTTTTTACAGTGTACCTTCGGGAATAGTCCCTCAGGATGGAGTCCAATCGCCAAAGAATTGCACAAGTCATAGTTGATGCATATGTAATAAACGATTGTTACTATCAAATAAGTCTCTCGTGATTGAAGTAGCATTCAGTGCGCGGAGATAACTACTCAGCCATAGGCTCACCTGTGATTGTGCAATCAAAACACGTCCTAAAGAGCGTGGTTTTCCTCCATTCCGTCAGGGCAGAGAATGCGATCTGTGGGGACAATTTTTTGCAGTTATTAGCATTATTCATTAAACACATTTTAAGTCACATCAGGAGTCGTATTAAATAAGTTGGGTCGATGTACAAAGTGCAAAACCTGAATAGAGGTTAAAAAAAAGTATGGCGCCGGAGGCCAACAGCTCTGCAGATGAGCTATCTGCTCTGATACAGTTTAGTAATAAAAACGTCATTGAAATAGGATTGGTCACTCTCTTGCAAAAATACAGGGAATATTCACACTAAAAAAATTATAACTGACTTCCTGTTTGTTTTAGAGCATAATCCTCAGAGACTTTTTAAAGTCTCCCTGTAATACATTTGTTAAAAAATCACCACACTTGTAGGTCAAACAGGGTGCCGGCGCTGCTTCGTCGAAAACTTCCAGGGTCCACTATGGAGGCAATTTTTCACTTTTGATCCAAAACTCCACATCAGGTCTGTAAAGGTCATCACCTAGGACATTCACAGAGGTTTTCAAGAGTTTTGGTGTTTGCCGAGGCTCAGAAGATTTGCTTGAACTTTCATGCGAAGATGGTGTCCCAATGTCTCCCAATATTCACTGTAACCTATCATCACAGTCTTAAGGCTTATATTCCCAGATTTTAAGTGGATCGGGTTAAAGGTATAGGAGATGGACATTTAAATGTAGAAACTTTGCATTGACCTAAGCCATCAGGTGGCGCTATACTTTTTCAAAAATCACTGCATGGCAATACTTATAGGCCTACACAAGCATCATATATACATTTCTAGCCAGAAATATCAATGTTTCTTGGAGTTATAACATTTTACATTTTGAAGAAAATCGTGAAATATTGTCCAAACTGGACGCAAGATCACGCCGATGTAGTTTTATGAAAACTCTTGATTTTACTTTTGACCCCACGATTGTCAGGATCGACTTGCCTGATTTTGAAATGGATCGGATTCAAACTCTCGGAGGAGTTTGTTCGTTTGTAAATGCAAAAAATACAGAGAATCACTATAGCACCCCCTAATTGTGACAATAGGATCGTTTGTTAAAGCACTGTTGTACGGGGGACGGATTTAGAGGGTACACCGCACACGCGGAGCGGACGGGATAACGTTACGTTACGAGTATTGATGACTGCACACCAATAAAGTTCAAGTAAGCAAGACTGCTTTAATCGTCCATTATGTATAGTCTAGAGAACGACAGAACATAATGAAACATGGTGGCAGCGGTGTGCACGTCGAAGATTGTCAGAAGTAAATAACTAGGAAGAGTGAAAGTTTAGCTAGCGATGGAAGGGCTAAAAACCCCGGGAACTTTGGTTTTGGACTCCAACAACTTGGCGAAGTCATGGAAAAGTTGGAAGGAGGAGTTTACACTGTACGTGGACCTTACCATGCCAGACGCCGAAGACACCACAAAAGTCAAGCTATTCAACTATCTCATTGGAGAAAAAGGCAGAGAACTTTGGACAACTTTGCCGAGTGCCAGCTCTTCAGCGAGGACCACAGTGAGTTCAATGATCAAGCAGTTTGACGAGTACTGCAACCCCAAGGTAAACGAAACCGTGGAAAGATACCGCTTCTTCATGAGGAACCAAGGATTGGATGAAAATGTGGACAGCTATGTAACTGACTTGAAAACGCTGGCTAGCAGTTGCAATTTTGGGGACATTAGAGATTCGTTGATTAGAGACCGACTTGTGTGTGGTACAAATAGCTCAGCGCTGAGGGAGAGATTACTCAGGGAAGAGAAGCTGACTCTCGATACATGCCTGCACATTTGTAGAGCTACAGAGCTGTCTAGAGAGAATTGCAGAACACTGAAAGGACAGACAGTGGAGGAGGTACATACACTAAAACAGACAGAAGGGAGGAAAAAAGACAATGAGATACTGTGCAAGTTTTGTGGTAGAACACACGAGAGGAATAAGAAAAAATGCCCAGCTTTTGGAAGAAAATGTAAGAAGTGTGGAAAGGAAAATCATTTTGCAGCACAGTGCAGATCGAGACAAGAGATCAGTAAGGAAACGAGGAAAGTGCATGCAGTTACAGAGCAGACTAGTGACAGTGACTCATATGAGGATGTCAACTGTGTAACTGAAGCAAATAGAGAGGATGAAACTGTAAACCAGGTTAAAGACAGCCACAGTCAGGGCCAGCAGCTCTTTGCAAGAATGAAGATAGGGGAAAAGTTGGTAAACTTCCAGATAGACTGTGGGGCCACCTGTAATATCATCCCCATCGACCTACTAAACCCAGATACACAGTTAGAGCACACTGAGAAAGTGCTAGTGATGTATAACAAGACCAAGTTGACTCCCCTGGGTACATGTAAGGTTAAGGTCAGAAACCCCAGAAACAACAAGCTATACAGATTAGAGTTCCAAGTGGTTAGCCAGAATAGCAGAATCCCTTTACTAGGCAGAAAAGCCAGCGAGGCAATGAGGTTGATAAAAGTACAGTATGAGAATATCCTGGCTATAGACAGCATAGTGAAGAAAGAGCCGAGCCCAGTGACAAACGGAGAACACGTGACCATGGACAAAATAAAGGAAGAGTTTGAGGATGTGTTCACCGGAGATGGTTGCATGGAGGGGGAATACAAAATAGAGATAGACGACAGAGTACCACCAGTGAAACTGCCAAAACGCAGAGTGCCTGTAGCAATGATGACACCTCTACAAGAGGAACTCAAAGATCTAGAGAGAAGAGGGATAATCACACCAGTGGAACGCAGCACTGACTGGATCAGTAGCATGGTCGCAGTGAAAAAACCTAATGGGAAGCTGAGGATCTGTATAGACCCAAAACCTCTGAATCGGGCACTAAAAAGAAGTCACTATCCACTCCCAACTATAGATGACATCCTGCCGGAGATGTCAAAGGCAAAAGTGTTCACAGTCTGCGATGTGAAGCAAGGCTTCTGGCATGTCAGACTAGAAGAAGAGTCGAGCTACCTCACCACATTCGCCACCCCATTTGGTCGCTTCCGCTGGCTGAGAATGCCGATGGGAATAAGCCCAGCACCGGAGGTGTTCCAAAGGATGCTCATGCAGGCCCTGGAGGGCCTCCCAGGAGTCTACATCATAGCAGATGATGTGTTAATCACAGGGGAAGGAGCAACACAAGAGGAGGCAGATAAGGACCATGACGAGAAAGTCAGAATCTTTCTAAGCAGGTGCAGAGAGCGCAACATTAAGCTGAACGCGGACAAATTCAAGCTTAGGCAAAAGGAGGTACCCTACATAGGTCATCTGCTCACGGCCGATGGACTGAGGATTGACCCGGAGAAAGTGCGGGCAATCAAAGGGATGCCGAGGCCAACAGACGTGAAAGGGGTGCAGAGACTAGTTGGGATGGTCAACTATCTTTCTAAGTTCTATGATCACCTCTCAGATGATTGTGAGATTCTGAGACAACTCACGCACAAGGAGAACATGTGGGAATGGACAGACATCCAAGAAGGGGCGTTTCAAAGGCTGAAAGACAAAATCGCTAAAGCGCCAGTCCTACAGTACTACAACAAGGAAGAGGAGTTGACACTTCAGTGTGACGCATCAGACACAGGACTGGGGGCCGCCCTAACACAAAAAGGTAAACCAGTAGCATTTGGCAGTAGGGCACTCACACAAACTGAAAAGGGCTATGCCCAAATAGAAAAAGAATGTTTAGCCATTGTGTTTGGGATGGAAAAGTTCCATCAGTATACTTATGGTAGAGAAGTCACAGTACAAAGTGACCACAAGCCTCTAGAGAATATACACAGCAAGCCCTTACTTAGTGCACCTAAGAGACTGCAGAGAATGTTACTCAGGCTACAACACTATGATATTAGTGTGACCTATGTTCCAGGCAGGGATATGTTACTTGCAGACACGCTGAGTAGAGCATACTTACCAGAGAGCACTAGGGGAGAGAGTGAGACAGATATAGAGACCGTAAACATGGTCGGCTACCTACCCATTTCAGCAGAGAGGCTGAGCGCCATCAGGGCTGCAACAAAAGATGACCCAAAGTTACAGAGTGTGGCAAATAGAATACTGTCAGGGTGGCCCAAGAGGAAACAGGACTTACCAAGTGACATCAGGCACTACCACACCTTCCAAGATGAACTGAGTTTCCAGGATGACATTGTGTTCCGAGGGGACAGAGCTGTGATACCTGACGCTCTCAGGGTAGACATCACTCACAGGATCCACTCCTCTCACTTGGGAGTAGAGGGATGTCTGAGGCGAGCGAGGGAGTGTGTATACTGGCTTGGAATGAATGAGGAGATCAAGACTTTCATCTCCAAATGTGACATATGTAGAACAGTGGACCCAAAGCAACAAAGAGAGACGCTACACCCACATGACGTGGGAAGCAGACCCTGGGCCAAGGTGGGAACAGACCTTTTCTCCTTCCACAATAAAGACTATCTGATACCAGTAGACTACTATTCAAACTTTTGGGAGGTTGATTATTTACCTGACACAAAAAGCAACACAGTGATCAGAAAACTCAAGGCCCACTTTGCCCGACAGGGGATTCCAGACATTGTTATCTCAGATAACGGACCCCAATATGCATCACTAGAGTTTCAGCACTTCAGCCAAAAGTGGGACTTTGAACACAGGACATCGTCGCCAGGATACCCGCAGAGTAACGGGAAGGCGGAATCAGCGGTGAAGACAGCCAAGCGGCTGATGCTGAAGGCTGCAGCAGCGAGACAGGATCCGTACTTGGCCATGCTGGATCATCGCAACACGCCGAGCCAGGGCCTTAACACAAGCCCGGCACAGAGACTCCTAAGCAGGAGGACCCGGACCCTGCTTCCCACGAAAGACACTCTGCTGAAGCCAGAGGTAACACACAACGAACAGGGACTGAAATACAACAGACAGAGACAGGAAAAGTATTACAACCACACAGCGAAAGACATGGACACTCTGGAGAGAGGGGACAATGTGAGGGTACAGCCCTGTGACACACACAGGGGCTGGAGACCAGCGAAGGTGATGCGACAGGTGAGCCATAGATCGTATGAGGTGGAGTTGGAGTCAGGTGGTGTTTTGAGAAGAAATCGTCGCCACCTCAGACACAATCTCACCGGGCGCACGCTGACACAGAACACACCCATACCAACAGAGGCTGAGGCTCCCGCAACACAAGGTGGCCCAAAGAACCTGGAGACGGTCACCAGGTCAGGTCGACAAGTTGTCAGACCCCACTACCTGACAGACTATTCGCAGTAATTGGAGGATGGACTATGTAAAAAAAAAAAAAAAAAAAAAAAAGGGAGGAGATGGGGAAATGGAAATGTGTTGTTATATACACTTGTTGCATTTGTGGAAAACAGATGTTTTGAACACGTTAATTTGTTATTGCCTATGTTGTTAGATCTGTTGTAAATGAGCAGAGCAGATGGTAAAAGTGTGTTACACTCGAATGTCTTAGTCAGGGAAAGAGACTAACTTGAAAATAGAAAAAGAAAGATGTGACAATAGGATCGTTTGTTAAAGCACTGTTGTACGGGGGACGGATTTAGAGGGTACACCGCACACGCGGAGCGGACGGGATAACGTTACGTTACGAGTATTGATGACTGCACACCAATAAAGTTCAAGTAAGCAAGACTGCTTTAATCGTCCATTATGTATAGTCTAGAGAACGACAGAACATAATGAAACACTAATGTTCAAATATTCTGAAAATATTTGGGGATGTTCTAGGACTCAATGTGAACATAACCTAAAGGTTTGGTGAGCATAGAGGTTAATAACTTTTGAAGTTATAGGTCTTTCCTTTCTAGGCCACACCCCTTACAAACTTCATTGGTCAATAACTTTAATGAAGAATGAGATATCAACATTCTTTGCATTGAGAATCATTTTGCTGAAAATTCAGAATGGCGGAAAAAAAACGCCATGCGCATTTGCTTACCATAATTTACTTTTTTGTAGAGCACATCCAAGAGCACCTGTGTGCAAAGGATCAAGTAAATCGGTAAAAGTGGGAAAAAATTTCCCCTTAGGGAGCACTTACGGGGGCGCTAGAGAGCACTTTTGTTCATCCCCTAAAGGCGCAATCCAAAGAATATCTAAATTATTATGGTCTTTGGCCTTTTATATCAACATTTAACCAGGACATTCTGATCTAACATTCCAAAATTAAAGCCTCTCAAAATACCATAAATGAGCTAAATGGTTTCCTTCAAAATCTTTCACAAGACTACTTTTGGTCAATTTCATAAATAAAAGCTAACTAAAAATAGCTACACAGTAATTCCACTTCAAGCAGCGAGTACACATCACCATGGTGTGACTTGGTGATACCCAAGACATTTTGTCTAATTTTATGTTTAATTCCTTTGAATACCTAATGACTTACTCAGAGCGTCAGGGCTAATTTGCTTGCAAATGAGAAAAATAAAGATTTCTATGCATCACATGATGTAATTTATTATTTTGTTATTTTTTGTTAAGAAACACAAGAACATGTTGGGTATTGAGTAGAAAACAAAGGTCCGCAGCATAATGAAGGCTAAGGCTGTGTAACAAGTGGAGTACAGCTACAATGGGAAACACTCAAGTACACACAAACATTCATGTAATATTTTTGTTTAGTTTGATTTCAATTGGAGACAATGTAACAGTGCAGTTTGGTTAAGAGTTTATGTCCCTCTCACCCCGGACATAAACTGTTTGTGCCCCTTACATCCGGCAGGAGGCTGAGGTCCATCAGGACTAAGACCTCCCGTCACACTAACAGTTTCTTCCCTTCGGCAGTCGGGCTCATCAACAGAGCCCGGGGCTCCCCCTCACTGACTCTCACTTTCATGTACATTCACTTTGTCATTTTCACTTTTCACTTGTCACTTTCTGTTTAGCTGGTGCACTTTATCTTTATTTTTATTTTTATCTTTATTTCTCAACTTTACTAACCCATAGCTTTAGCGTACTAATCCATAGCATATATTTTTTATTTATTTTAATTTTATTTTTATCTTTTTGCTGCACTACGTTGTCATTATTGTACTGTCTTCCGTCATGCACCAACCGCCAAGTCAAATTCCATGTATGTCTAACATATAATAATAATAATAAACGTTTCCTGATTCCTGATTCCTGGGGCTGTCACCCGGGGAGCCGTGCACACTCAGGTGGCGGGCTACATCTGGCCCGTGAGTTTGAAACAGGTGCTCTAGATCATCTCTAGAATGGCAATGTTTTCTGTTATATCTCATATTTAGTTCATTCTCAGCTTAAGACATTTGAAATCCCTTTTCTCTTCTTATTTTCCTTCTGTTGTTAAAAAATAAATTGAAAAGGTCCTCAAGCGGTAGTGGGAACCCTGACAGGTGAACACATGCAAACATTTTGTGTGGTCCCCTCCACCTTGGGGCTTGAGTCGAGGAAAAAGCCATTGTGCGATGCACTTCTCCATCTTTGCCTACAGATGTCACGAAAGAACAACTTATCATTAAGTTGTCACTAACTGACTTATCATTAAAACAGATGAACGTGCCGCCCCCGCCATATGTTGAAATTCAATTTTATAAGTGTTTGGGGAGGGGGGGGGCGACGATCCCACGCAGCGGACCTTATGGTTGCGCGTTTATGTTTGCGTGCGTTGCAAGGCAATGGTCACACTCAAGCTCAAGATCAAGCTAACATAAAATCAATGACGAAGAGGAGGAGAGGAAGGCCCTGCATAGAGGTCTGTATCTCAGACAAGTCGTTTCATGTCACACATAGGATGCTTTAGATTAACACTGTTGTTTACATAGCTAGCCCTTGTTAGCCAAACTGCGTCATGCCTTAAGAAGCCTTCCAGCTAGCATAGTGATGGTGCCATGCTCTTGACACATTCTAATCCCTAATTACTAATTTTAAGGTACCACATGGGTTTCACGATCACTGACAGTAAAGCTGCTTTACATTAACAAGGGAAATGACTGAGTGTAAAGAGAAAAGATTTGCTATAGGGGTGTTGTTGTGTTCTAATAATGAAGAAACACCAGACGGACGGGAGACATCTTGGAAGTATTAAAAGTATTTAATAAATGAAAGGGTGTTGTGATCTTGAGCAGTTTGCCTTCTGCTTCCAACTGGTGTTTTTTGGACCGCTGCTCGTGCAGCGCCTCCTGAAGAGAACCGTTGGTGGAGAGTAACCCTGTTACTTCAGACTCCAAGGACTGTTGTTGGTAATCCAGTTCCCTGAAAGTATTTTTCTCCAGATCGTCATACTTCTGCTGCCAGGTTGTTGACCGTGAGTTCAGCACTTTTGACAACAAGCTGTTTTGTTGACTCGGTAAGCTTCTGAGACAAACTCTTGCTCTTGTTGACAAGATACAGGTTCTGCAGAAGGAGTTTGGCAATGGCTGTTTGCTGATCTTGCATCTCTTGTAACATTTTGGCCTTCTCCTTGGAGGATTGCAAATGTGAGATAGTGAGGTCAGTGACATGCTCTTTCAGGACATGCAACTCAATGTTGGCACGGGAAAGTGCAACATTCAAATCGTATGTATTCGGAGGAGGTCGAGGCAGAGAACCACCTGCTACGGCTGTCTGGTTTTTCCCTTCATACATTGCAAATATCACTTGTGTTGGTCGCTTAATGACTGGATCAAAGTGATGAATGCACAAGTCTGGAAGCCCTCAATAAAGCGTGAAGCCTTTAAAAAGGGTGGTCGGTTAACTGATGTAGTCTTTGAAAAGAGTGATGGTATCTTCAGAAAGGCCGGCTGATGTCAGTTAAGGACTAATGTGGTTGAAAAATACTCACATATATACATATACATATATGTTAGTGCTGTCACTATCCCTAACGATTAAATATTTAATCACAATTAATTGCATTTATGTTATAGTTAACTCAAAATTAATCATAATTATTCGCAAGTTTTTATTCATTCTAAATGTCCCTTCCTTTATTTTTTTCCATAAGTAGGGTCCTCGCTACGACTAGTCGTAGAGGAACCTATTGTATTTCAAGCGCCCAATTTCCCTCTGCACGTTCCACTGTAAATTATTTTTCCTGCTGAACTAAAGGAAAATGAGACAATAAACTAGTGTGAGCCCAAGATGGAAATATTTTGTAGATTCTTGATAAAAGTGGATTCAAAGGAAAGTCCTTAATTCGATCCTCAGGGGCTTGTTGAACCTCATGATAGTACTTCCAATATATTTAAAGAAACAAAGTGATTAGCAACCTATTCATCAATACATTCAGAACGCCTTAAAATACCCACAGAAAAATGCCATGGTAGCCAAGACTACAGTGTGAAGCATTTATATATTTGTTTGTGAAGAGTACAGGATATTCCTGTTGGAAGTTTTGTGCCGTTGACCATAGCAGCATGCCTCATCTGCTTAGGTTCCCAGTCTTATTAGATCGTGCGCACAGGAGCCCATGAAGATAAACGGTTTACATTCTGAGGCCACGTGGCAACAGTGACTTCTGCTGCAGATCTACTGGTAATACCGTTTGAGGCTGTGATAGGCCTGTGGAGAGCTCGACCGATATGACAGTAAATCATGAACAGTATGATTTAAACCTCATAAAACAAGGAAACGGTCTGTAGAACAATTTTACATTCAAAACCATATGAAACTGCTTCTGTTTTCTGAAGGATGAGTTAGTGAACCTAAACAATATTACGCAATATACCCATGTATGGTTATTCAATTTTCTACTATTATGCATAATCTCTAAAACTTTACAGTATTACTTGCTTTAAAATAATAGTATTTCAGTTGTAAATCACCTTTTTATTTTAGAGCAAATTATATGAGAATACACCTTTTTCCTCTTTTCTCCTCTTTCTTGACATTGTTCATAGTAATTTGTATCACATACTGACTATCCATTTGTAATACGGCCTATTCATTAATTTGTTTAAAGATATGTCTCTTCTCTTATTCATGGTACTTTCTCAGGCATACTTTCATGTATACAACATACGACACAACGTAATCGTACATTGCAGATAGCTATAAAGATAAAAGAATTTTTGTTTTGGGATAAAATTGCAGATCTATAGAGTCTATAGAGATCAGATTTACGTGACTTCAAATGCACATGAATGAAAACATGTCCAAAATGAAGAATTACATTACAGTGTTTCTACTTCATCGGACAGTATTCCTGTGTTTATTGTATTTTGCGGGCATCTGGACGTGTAAATCAATTCCTGAACGATTCTTCTTCACAGCGGACTACAGAGCCGCCCTCACTGCTTTTTTCATCCAGAACCCAAACCCTTTGTAAAGAGCCAGCAGGTAAACAACGCGCATGGGCGGCAGACGTCACTCCATCTTTGGTCTCACTCCCCGGATGTAGACTGTGGATACAAGCCTGCCATTGGTCACCTCTTCCTGCTGGCATTCTCCTCCCCTCAATCATCGCCCGCTTCCTGGGTGCCAGTTGGGTTCGGAAGTTTGTCACACGCAGTGTCACCATCTCCACACCGTCTTTACAACTCCAAGGGTCAGGTTTTGAATTAAATCAACATAAACACCAGGCATCTATAATGATCGTATGTTTTGTGAGCGTCTTTACCTTTGGTGGGTTTACATAAGGTTTCCTATTTGCAGATAACATTCAGAGTTACAAATGTAACACAACCCATTACTGGAGTTCTCTAAAGGCTGTAGAGCGAAGACAGTGACATTACAACCTTCAAAGCTCAAATTAGCCCTTCAGACAGTGTGTCTGCTCCTCCTCAGTAGTCCTCTCCATGCAGACAGCATGAGGTGAAGCCAACAGGTGGAGGCACAAGTTACATCAGGGTTCATCCGCAAAAGGACCATTTGTATGCCAAATTAGCCACCCTATGTTCATATTTCTCGGACACAGTCAACTTTTTGTCATGATCTTCCTCTACCACGTTAATGACTACAATGGAAAGAAATACATGTACATTTCTCGATGTGCTGAAATACAAATATTCATGTCAAAGGTGAAGTTGTCTTTTGACCATCTTGCAATGAGAAGTTTGGATGTGTATCGTTCTGTATTGTCCAACTCTCTCTCCGTCTACACCTCATTTGTTGTGCAATTTGAAACTCTGCTCATTGTGCAAAATGTTTTATTGAAACAAATAAACAACTTGATTTATGTTATATTTAATTTGTGCTAATGTGAAGAATAATATAAACATAATATGATGATACATTTATATTTGAAAAGCTTTCTTGTTACGTGTCACAAAAATATTGCTGATCAATAAGTTCCTTTGAAGTTTCAGATTTAAAGTGCACTGTTTTTAATAAAGGAAGGGCGTTGATTGATGAAAGAGGTTTGTCTTTGGGTTCATCCAGAACTCAGTCAATCATTCTGTGTTGACACAAAAAACATAGTTAAAAACATGAACATGTTGTAGAGTTAGAGTTACTAGTCATTATTATTATTTCTATACCATGGTTTAAAAACCTTAATTATTTGTGGCATTTTTTGTCCGTTGCCATCTTGGCTTTTCACAACCAAAAGTGACACCAGAAAGTGGAACTGAGTACACGTAAGAGAATTCCTTCATGAAGGGAAAACACCATGTGATAGGGTCCAAGTTAATGGACGGAACCACTAACAGCCTCCAGACCGCACAACAATGTGGTAGCCACCTGTCAATCACAAGGTAGCCCCGCCCTAAAGCATACTCTGCTTCATGGCCTATTTGACTTTCGACAGAAGATCACTCACTTAATGGACATCATGCTGTATTGATGAATACTTTGAATCAAAAAACTAGATTATATATTATAGATAGATTGAGACCATGAACCCTTGTTTACAATGTTTACTTAGGTAATAAATGAAGAGAGAAGTAGAGTCATTTCCTCATAGTGTTTTATGCAATCAGAAGAGTCTCTTCTTGATGGACATCATATCAAATGGAATCTTGCACACAAACATCAAGATTGAACGGATTAGAGCTTTGAGGTCTCACAACATAAGCCTGTGGCCATAACTTTCACGGTGCATTTGTTGATTATGACAATTCATAAAATTATCTACAATGATAAAATAATGAATGGATTTTGTACGGACGTAGACTTGGTAAGTAAATTTCTCACAAGCAATAATGCATTTGAGAAATTCTAATAGCATTTGTACAGAATACAGGGAACTACTCTCATAAACATAGCGTACCTGCATTTGTTCATATATCCAGTTGATGAAGTAGCTGACATTGCCGTAGAGTCCTGGCTTGTTCCTCATAGCACATCCAATCCCCCAGCTAGTGTCCCCTGCCAGCCACCATACATCTCCCTCCTTGACCACCAGGGGCCCTCCACTGTCCCCCTGCAGGAGACAGTATCTTAGGTCAGTGTGTGTGTGTGTGTGCGTGTGTGCGTGTGTGCGTAAGTGACATAGACAATGTACTCATACTAACCTGACATGTGTCAACTCCTCCCCGCAGCCTGCCGGCACAGATCATGGTCTTAGTGACCTTTCCATCAAACACTTGAGCCCTGTTACAGGTCTCTCTGCTGTAGATGGTGACCTCGGCTTGGTTGAGGTGGTCCGGAGAAGGTCCTGAGAAATAGCAACGATAACCACACCCGGTTAGCTCAGTCAAAAGTGTAGAAAGCACTGTTTCCTTACTGGGACTTTCAGCCTTAAAAAATAAGTGACACAATCTGGACAAATAATCTAATGTCGAGGAATGACAAGTTGAGAAAGGACACATGGGAAGTTGGAAAATACAAACACCAGATGATCGCAGTGATCCCCATCCCGTGATCCAGGCTTGACGTCCAGCAGACAGGTCAATGGCTGAGTTGGGGAGACACACTGGCCTCACCGTACCTGAGGCACAAATACGTCTTCAATGTTGCCTGTTACCAATAAAGAAATTTTCTTTTAAATGATGAGATATAACTGGAAAATACTAACTTGTGATTTGGAGAGGCGAATTTAGCCTGAGCAGGGCGATATCGTTCTCGTTATTACGCCTGTTGAACTTTGCGTGTATGATAATTTTTTTAACTGTTGCTCCTGAGCGGAGGCTCATCAAACCCAAGCTCACATCGCCTGACTGTACATTCCACATTTTAGCATAGGAGAACCTGCCATGAGGTCAAGCAGTCACAGGATAGGACATTTATTTTCTGAATGTAAAGAAAATGGTATAATTGAATCCATTCGAGATGGTGTAAAGCCAAAGGCTCACTCTTGGAAGCAGTGTGCGGCCGACAGGATCCAGCGGGGGCTGATGATGGAGCCTCCGCAAACGTGGTAGCCGTCGATCTGCAGACTGACCTGCCATGGCCACGCCCCTTGCGCTGCTTGTGTACCACCCACAATGCGAGGACCCGGAAGAGCTGAACTCACTCCGCATGCTGAGGAAAGCGCGCGCGGGGGGGGGGGGGTGCTTGATTTAACTCAAACTTTAAGGTTGAAGTTGTGTTCTAGTAGATATTTGAACCTTGCGTCTGCATTTCAGAATTTGCTCATGTCGCCAAAATTCCTACACATGTCAGTGCTTAAGTTATTTACTTAAAGTGAAATCTTACCAATACATTGAAGCCTGACTGCTGGGCCTGAGCACCATTGGCTGCAAAGGAGAGCATCACAATAACTGGTAAAGATAAAGTAATCAATGCCTATTTAGGAGTTGTAACATTTAAATAAGACTGCTACAGCTTACAGTCTATGTATAGTGTGATTTTATACCTGTAAGAGAGAAGGGACTGTATACTTGATCCATTGTTCCTTCCAGGCTTCAGCTTCATGTATCCCTTTGAGGCCAAAGAACCTGGGCTGGTTTGGGTGGAGGACTTATAGTCCTGTCTGTGGGATAGACCAATGTGTGATGAGTCAGGGGAGATCAACACACTTAAAATAATATCAGCCTTGCCAACTTGCTTTTTTTTAACACAACAAACTTATTTTATGGAAAAAAAGAAAGGTAAGATTTATATTTGAAATGTTTTTTTAAATGTTATATTTAGACTGGTAAGTAAACATCTGAGTTTTCAGAGCTTAGCTTATTTATTGTCATAGGAAAAATAACAAATGTATTGATGTACACTTTAGTGCATGTCAGGACTTGTCTTTCAATGTTTTTCAATTTTTGGGGGGTGGTACAATGCATTTGCCTAAAATGGTTAACAACCCAATGCTTTCCAGATGCAGAATGCATCAATTCACATTGAGTGTGAAATCTTCCATTGTAGTTTGGGAGTTAGGCACCCATCTGTGATTGGCCACGCCCATTGAAATACACCCTTTTGACCAGTTAATGCTGAAAGTGATGAGAGTGCAAATAATGAGTAATGAGCTCTGGGTTTGCAAATGACCTTCTTTTCTATTAAAAGTTGTCTAAATATGTTCAAACAAGACCTTGCTGTCAAACTGCAGAAAATCAGATTTTTTAATTGTTTTGATGTTATTAAGTCCTGTTTTACACTACAGTGCACATGTTGTAAAATTGAAATGATATTATGTTGGTTTTTTAAACTCTGCATTGTTATTTTTACTGACCCAACAATTCATATTTTGTCTTTTTATTTTTATTTTTTGAAAGTGTCATGTCTTGTGTGACTGTGCCAGAAGAGGGCGTAGCCAGTGATGAAGAAGGGCGATCAGCACCTCTTGTACCCCATCCTCTCACACACGTCTCTCCCGTAGATGTCGTCCCAGTTTTCAGCACACACGGGCATCCAGGCCCCCGTGTCTGACGAGTAGCCCTGAAGCATGAAGTTTGTCCCGTGGAGGCGAACTGAGGAGCAGGCAGGACAACAACGCTCTTTCACCGCCATGACTTTCACTCAATGTGTGAGGCTGCTCATGTAAATGACTCACAGCACTGAGACTCATCCTCGCCGCGAGAACAGTCCTTTACACCGTCGCACCACTGGGAGGGGCTCAAACACTTGCCCCCATTGCCACACAACCTTCCCAGTAAACACTGGTAGGACACTGAAAACACACATAAACAGCAGGCATCACGCGCACAGCAAACCAAACGCATGGGAGGAGAAAAAGACGTCCGAAGCAAGCACAAGGCTCTTCTACTGAACTTACGGAAATACCAGACTAGTGTGGCGGCAACTGCCAGGATTAGAAGCACAGTCAGTGATGCACTTAGAATATGTTTCCCCTGACATGTCCTTGTTCCTGCAATGCAAAGAAAAAACTGTTAAAGAAAAATGTTAAAAGCAAATTGCCTGCTCTTCATGATTTGAATGTTACACATGAAATCAGGCCTAGCAGATACATAAACTAAACATAATGTAAATGAAACATGCAGTTTAGGAGTCGAATAACACAAAACCGAGGGAAGCTTCTAGCTGCATTTTCTTTATGAAGCATAACTTGGAGGTGGTTTGTGTTGATGATATTTCATTGCTTTTCATTAAATCTATTTTATGGCCTTATACCGTACTATGAAGGCTTCAAAACTATCTACTAACAGGTTTATAGAGTATAAAAAGAAAAGTAATCACAGTAGCCCAATAACAAACTGAAGAGAGCATAAAGCATCATTTTGGAAGAGCAGTTGTCATGAAGCACAGTAATGTGGTTGTTAGCACCGTTTGCGCTGTTTGAAACCACCTTCCTGTCCTTTCTGTGTGGAGTCTGCATGTCCCACCATGTCTGCATGTGTTCTCTCTGGGTCCTTTGGCTTCCCCCCTCAGTGCACAGACATGCTCTAGGGGTTCGGTTGATGGTGACTCTAAATTAATTGTAGGTGTGTGGATGTCAGCCCTGTGACTAGCTGGCCGGTCCAGGGACTACTGCGTCTCAAGCCCAATGTTATCTGTGGCTCTAACATACACACTGAATTGCTGTGTCTGTGTGCCGGTTTCACTGCGTAATAGACTGCCCCCCCCCCCCCTCCTCTTAGCTGAGCGATAGGCTAGGTGAGATAATGAAACACCTTTCAGAGATTTGCCCCTTTTCTAAGTGTATTCTTCAACTTTTTATCACTCCAAATATATACTAGTTTACCCTTATTGTATTCTAACATATTTGTGAGCATGTATATATAATTATGTTATATTGTTTAAAATGAGTCATGAATCACTGACAGGACCCACACATTCCACTTGGTACGGCTTCACAAAAGGCAACAGGAATCACCCGTTACTGTACCTGTCTTTGGTCCCGTGTTGTGCGGGTTCGGGTTAGGTCCAGGTGCCACGGTGTGGTGGGTGTTGATGGTTTTGGGAGGCACTGCAATGTAGCTGGGGGTCGCTTGTGGGAGGTTAGGGTAAATACCCTGCTTTGGGGCAGTAGGAGGGGGTCTCCCTTCCTCATGGCGGAACCCGATGTTGTCATACGTGGGACCATATGCCTGCAGGTGCAGTGGAGAGGTTTAAGGAAGAAATCATGAAACAATAATCCGATAACAGAAGGGGGTCCAAAATACGGCAATCTGGGGTGTGAAATTGGGGTTGGAGGCGAGGCTTAGTGAGTTAGAAGCACGGCTCTGCACCATGGAGGCTCAGTCAGTAGCTGCTGTTAACCAGCCATCTCCTATAGTCGGTGCGGACCACATAGACGTATCGTTTGCTCCTGCTAACCGTCCCCCGGCAACCCCCGAGCGGCCGGGAGGCTGGGTGACTGTCCGGAATAAGCATAAGTCTAAGTCGAAGCACACGGTTAACCACCAACCACTTCACGTTTCAAACCGCTTCTCCCCACTCAGCGACACAGCCGCTGAGAAGCCAACTCTGGTGATAGGTAGCTCCATTCTGAGGAATGTGAAGTTAGCGAAACCAGGGGCCATAGTCACTTGTATCCCCGGGGCCAGAGCGGGCGACATTGAGTCTTATCTTAAACTGCTGGCTAAGGATAAACGTAAATACAGTAAGATTGTAATACATGTCGGCGGTAATGACTCCCGGTTACGCCACTCGGAAGTCACAAAAGTTAACGTGGAATCGGTGTGTACATACGCTAAAACAATGTCGGACACCGTAGTTTTCTCTGGCCCCCTCCCAAACTTGATCAGTGACGACATGTATAGCCGCATGTCGTCATTCCGCCGCTGGTTGTCGAGGTGGTGCCCAGTAAATAATGTGGGCTTCGTTGATCACTGGAAAACGTTTTGGGGAGTGCCTGGTCTGATTAGGAGGGACGGCATCCATCCAACTTTGGATGGAGCTCAACTCATTTCTAAGAACCTGACCCAGTTTCTTAATGGACTTAATCCATGACCCAGAGTTCAGACCAGGAAGCAGAGTCGCAGTCTTACACACTTCTCTGCGCTTCCTTCCGAGCAGTCACTCAGCGTAATTAACTCTATAGAAACTGTTTCTGCCCCACGGACACCGTTATTTAAGTTAAAGGTAAACAAACGAGGAGTTATATTTAATAACTTAATCAAAGTTAAAAGTAATAATACAACAGTCAAACAAACTAAGAGAATTAAAGGGGGACTTTTGAATATTAGATCTCTGTGCTCTAAAGCTGTTTTAGTAAATGAACTAATATCTGACAACCATGTTGATATTTTCTGTCTTACTGAAACATGGCTATCGGATGGGGAGTACTTTAGTTTAAACGAAGCGACTCCTCCAAGTCATGTTAATACTCATATCCCCTCGAGGGGGTGGAGTGGCAGCTATTTATGACTCCTGCCTTTTAATAAACCTTAAACCTAAACTGGATTATAACTCATTTGAAAGTCTGACTTTCAGTCTTTCACAACCAACCTGGAAAATAATCCAGCCGGTTCTCTTTGTAATAGTGTACAGGGCCCCAGGTCCTTATTCTGAATTTTTATGTGAATTTTCACAGTTCTTAACGAGTTTGGTCCTTAAAACGGACAAGGTAATTATAGTGGGTGACTTTAACATTCATGTGGATGTCGATAACGACAGCCTTGGTACTTCATTTCTCTCTTTGCTGGAATCAATTGGTTTCTGTTGGAGTGTAAATAAACCAACTCATTGTTTTAACCACACGCTCAACTTGGTTCTTGTATATGGTATTGTGATAGAACACTTAACAATCTTTCCACAGAACCCTCTCCTGTCGGACCATTGTCTGATAATTTCTACTGCCAGAATCTCCTCCTCCTGCCAAGGGTTTCTACAGGTTCTTACTCCTGCTGCTGCCATCATCATATACTTTAAATATGATTCATATTACTGTCATCATAAACCAACATCTTTCTGCTCTCCCTCCCCACAGAAGCCTCTGTGGATGGTGGTTCTATCTGATGGAGGTTGTCCCTGCAGTGGTCCTGCCGTACACTTGTTCTGCTACTTGCAATTACTTGTATCATTTCTGTTAGAGGAATTGAATGTATTGTACATCTTTTACATTGTTGATTCTGTACACATGACATCCATTGCAGTCTGTCCATCCCGGGAGAGGGATCCCTCCTCTGACGTTCTCACTAAGGTTTCTTCCCTTTTTTCCCCATTGAAGGGTTTTTTCATATTTTGGGGAGTTTTTCCTGTGCCGATGTGAGGGTTTGGGACAGAGGATGTCACATGTGTACAGACTGTAAAGCCCTCTGAGGCAAATATGTAATTTGCGATTTTGGGCTATACAAAATAAAATGAATTGAATTGAAATAAGAAACAAACTGTTAAGAAATACAGTAAAATATATGACAAAAATGGAAAGGGAAAGTTTAAATGAACTTACCTGGTTATCATTCATAACGAAATTGGTTGCACGTTCTGCGGAGGGAGGAAGACCGTGGCTCGATGAAAAGGTTATGAAACATTTTAAAATCATGACTCACCTCATGACTAAACAGTAGCATGTAGTATAAATCATAAGCACTAGGTTGAGCAACTGGCATATTATGTAAGGAAGATTAAAACTGCATAGTAGAAATTACAATTACCTACAAATCACGGATAATTCTTAGGCTCGATATTTTCAAAAAACAAACTAAGCCAAAAACACTCACATGGCACCCGTGTAGGTTGACTAAATAGTTCACACTAAGATGGTCACTTAACACTTTTATCCACATTGTTCACCAGATTTCCACCTACCTTGAAGGAGCCACAAATTCCTTCTGCCTCTGAGGTCTGTACCTCAACCTACTGTTTCTCTCTCTGCCTCACGCCCCCCCCCATTCCTTTATTTATTAAAGAGCCATAACCACACCTTTCCCACTGTGTGCACCAGTCAGCCTGTTGTGCGCCACCTGAACTATGCGCAATACTTCCAATAAGGCCGGTATGAATGACGGCCAGCACTGATGCCTATTGATACTAGACTCTGAGATGAGCTGAATCAAAGTGAGACTAATGAGCTATTGATTTAGGACAAAACCTCTTTGAAAAAGTGAATATGCCATTTGCACCAATGACCCTCCCCCACAAAACCCATCGGATTTTACTGAACAGTTGGAATGGGTCATTAATTCAGTTGTCCCAAGTCCCACAAGCAGAACAACTCTGTAAAAAATACAGGGGAAATAGCTAAAATAACTTTGTATATTACAAACAATGCAATCACAATGTGACAGAGGAAAAGTCAACAGGTGATAAGCCTTCAATCAGATAGAGCCCAATAGGACCAAAACTAGAAAGATTAAGTAAAGTGGAAAAGGCATAAAGACATTGTACCAGCTATTGTCCATCTTCCAAACCAGACATGTCTGACCGATTAATCAGTAACGCCCAAACAAACAGGTAAGTGGGCTTAAAAATAGTTTTGGTTGAAGGACTTTCAGACCCTGTTAATATTTAACTCAACGTTTGACTTTGTTAACTTGCAGTAACAAAGGAATGAAGAACCAGTAAGAGACTGCAAGAACAGAACGTCCTATCAAGTGACATCACCTAGAACACATGTGTCAAACTCAAGGCCCACGGGCCACATACGGCCCGTGAATGAATTATCTTTGGCCCGCATGATCAAATCTATTTACTATTGGAGCTGGCCACGCATCACCATAATACTACACATCCCACAATGCACTCCGTGTGTCGTCTGTGAGGCACGCCTCACAGTCTATTACATTTGTGTCAACTTTCAACCCTATCCCTCTCCCCAAAAAATGGCTAAACAAAAGGTGGAATTTGAAAACAGGAGTTTTCAAGACAGGTGGGAGGCAGGTCCGTGTACCTTAACATCGTCCCTTTACCGTAAAAACTATACCAACAACTTTTTACTCCGTTGATTCTTTTTGTGGTTTTTCCCATAAAATGAAAATACGAAGCGTAGCGGCTAAACCGGAAGTACGTAGATTTTCACAGTAAGAATCGACGCAACCGTTTGTAATGACAGCGGTTACCAGGGTAACAAGAGGAGAAAAGTTCATTAACGGATATAAATAAATAATCCTGGACCGACGGGATGTGTTAGCAGCAGTACTTGACTACACTCGCTGCTCTTGGCTCTGATATTTGTTGTCCACAGATTGTTTTGCTTCAGTGAGCAGAGCAGAGACAGTTTAAGGAGATCGCAGCGTAAACGTGTTCGCATCTCCACCAGCAGGTGGCAGAATACGTGTATTTAAACCATAGATTTCATTATATTGAACTGTCTATGTTATTTGTCTAGGTTACATATGTCGAACTCGTGGCCTGCCGCCGGTGTCCGGCTGGCCGTCCAGAGCGGTCCGCCGCCGGAGTGCGTACGTCCCGCCGTCAGCAAACAGTCGGTCAGACCGCCGCGCGCCCCCCCCCGTCAGCCGTTCGCGCCGATCATCAATCAGATAGTTCAGTTCGTCGAAGTGGGCGGTATCTGGCCCAAACATGAAATGAGTTTGACACCCCTGACCTAGAACAATATTCCTTTTTTTAGCATACTCCATCCCATTGTTTCACTGTAACAGCATATGGTCTGAACTACTTGTGAATTACATGTGGTCTACATTTTACGCACTAACTGAGGTTAAAGACGGCCTCTCCTGAATCTTTACTTTCCGAACTGACTGGTCAGGGCAAAGTCAGGACTGCAGTATCTCCTCAGATCAATTTTTACGAATCGACTTGCGTCGATGAGAAGTTGAAGACACCCTCTTCAAATCAACTTTCCAAATTGGCTTGAGTTGATGACAGGATTAAGGATTTATGCCTCGCCAACCTAAACCATTTCCTAGCTGATCCAGAGAAGTCCGGCTGCCCCAGTCCTCACTTCCTGCACAAGCAGCTCTCCAAGAAGGAAAACTTCTTCTACCCCAGGATGCAACTTGCATGTTACACAAGCACAAACAGCTTTTTCGGTACCAAGAAACCCAACAGCCTTCCCCTCCACACACACCTAACCCTCCACATGCATTAATTACATTTTTAATTGATGTTTAGATATTAGGATATCCTACAATAGCTTTTGTTGATTTCAAATGGTATTGATCTGATTAGTATTATTGGAAGTTAATAAACCCTGTTATACTTGAAGAAGTTTTCTGCGATTTCGTTGTGCATATGTGTACTGTAGTGTTGGCTGGAAACAGTCAGTGTACACACCTTCAATTCCTGGCTCCTAATGAGTGAATATCAATTTTGAGACTTATTGCTTTAATAGTTTAGTTCTTAGTCTCTTTTTATCTTGGATTATTAATAATTCTATTGATGTCAATGATTTAATTTCACACTAGCTATTAATCAACACATTACCCCTGCAATGTGCCCAATAAAATTGTGCCCTGCCTAACGCCATTCCAAACACTCAAATATTAAAATACATTTTTAGGAGTTAATTACACAAGTATGATTCCCCCATAAAAGAAAATAGCTATTCATTTTGTTGCATACTTGAACTTCACAAGCACCGACTGCTTCCTTTCACTCCCTCAACAACTTCGACTAGGTTACCTTTGTTTCTTCCTAACCGTCATGAAAACTATTACACCGCCATCTATAGGCAAAAACATGCAACAGCATCATAACGTCAGAAAATAAAAAGCCACAAAATCATGAGAAGGGACCAAAGAAAAGACTAAATGGGGGATATGCCACAATTACGTGAATTGATATGGGGAAAAAGCTCAATCAATATTATATCAATATAAAATATATCAATATTAGATAATGTTTGGGATAAGTTTTATTATATTTTAGAGTCAATTTCCAATGCGTTAAGAGGTACAGTAATGGTAATTATTAGCCAACTATAGGTTACTGTAGTAAAACAATTTCTAAATTAAAAACAAAACTTTGTAACAACAAATAGATTAATAACACAAATGTGGTTTCATAAAAACTATTTATGTAACCATTTCAAATCAGAAATACATTTTGTTTTATCAAACAAAAGGAGTGTTTTGAACGCTGGCGTTGTGACGTCACGTGCCACGTATCCGGTCCCACTTTGCTGCCTAGGCAGGGTCACTGGCATGGAGGTGTAACAGAAGCATTGTTCACAGAAAGAAGGGGAGTGGACAGATGCCAGAGCCTTTGGAGACGGCAGCTAGTGAACACAAGAGAGCGTTTCACAGAGACACAAGTTCCTACATCCACTTTTCTACATTTTCTGGATCAGAATAGATGACGCTCCACCTCCTCCATTGCAGATGCCTGCCAGTCCGTATTGGCCAGACTTCAGGCTGTGCACCATGTGGCCCACGATCCTCGCCCCAGACATCCTGAAAATACATCATCAGTGATCAGAACCTTGTCTGAATACACACATCTATATGTTGCATTGACAATTTGCACTGAAAAACTTAGCTTACGGTAATAATGAAGCAAAAAAGAATTGCGGCTAAATGATAATGATATGCAAGTTTAGCCCTTAGAGTTTAGTACAAGTGGAAAATGGTATTTCCCTATCCTGAAAAAAAGAAAAAGAAAAAAAAAACTACTTACTTAGGTGAGAAGTTTTAATAGACCTCCAATATAATTTTCTTTTGTAAGAGGCTGCTTTTTAGATAATTTGTCCAAACTTGTCTCTTACTAGACTGGATCCATTTCCACATCCAAAGGAGAAAGAATTATTCTCATTCCTTTGGATGTGGAAACATTACACCTTTCGCAGCTAGAGTTTTCTTCTCCTCATCCAAGGTGACTCCCAGACAGTCCGTGTGAGTGTCTCTCAGCTGCTTACCCAATGGGGTGTCCCAGTGACACGGCACCCCCGTTCACGTTGACTTTCTCAGGGTCAATGTCCAACATCTTGATGTTGGCCAGAACAACCACGCTGAACGCCTCGTTGATCTCCCACATGGCGATGTCATCCTTCTTCAACCCTGCTGCATCCAGGACCTGACACACACACACACAGACACACACACACACGCACAAGCGCGTGCACACACACACACACACACGCACACACACACACACACACACGCACAAGCGCGTGCACACACACACACACACACGCACACACACACACACACACGCACGCACACGCGCACACACACAATGGGTGAAAACCGCAGGATGTTATAACAGAACTGGCCTTCAAAAAGTTTTGAATCAGACAAGTCAGTACATGTATTCAGTCAACATGTATGTATATACAAATATATTCGACCCAATATTCAAGGATCACTAGAAGCGACATGTACTCACCTTTGGTACAGCGAATGCAGGAGCAATGGGGAAATCAATGGGTGCGACAGCAGCATCAGCAAAAGCTATGCAAAAAAACCCCAAAACATTACATATCAATTTTGCAAATAAATATAAATACAAATAAAAAGGTCATGTTTAAAGGAGTGGTAACCGCAAACATTAACCAAATGGCCGTTATATTTTAACTTGATAAATACAGCCAGGTATTTCTTACAAACAATCCTTGCCAGTGGCGTGACGTTGAGTCTCTTCGCAGCATCTGCAGTCATTAAAACGAGAGCAGCTGCCCCATCGTTCAGTGTGCTGGCATTGGCCGCCGTCACTGTGCCTGATGAGAAGGGGACGACAAATTTACATTCAATGAAAGATCTTTACATAAAAATAACAATTACAATTATTATTTTACTGTGAAAAAGAAAAAAATCGCAATAGTGGACAAAGAGCGCCCAAAATGACCCCTCCCTCCCGCCCATCATCGGCCCCCACAGAGTCTGAAACCTAGGGGAAACACTGACCATTTTGAGTAAGGGTGGAGGAATCTGTAAATTTATCACTTTCAATTCAAAATATGCAAAATCAATGCAAGTAATGACAACAGCATCATTACCATTCTCTTTCTGGAACACTGCCTTCAGTTTGGGAACTTTGCTGAAGTCGACCCGCCTCCACTCTTCATCCTCGGACACAACCAAATCAGGTTTGCCTGCAGAACAATATCCACATCAGATAGGCTTGGCTATATTTACTAAACGACCCAGGTCCCCCGGCTTCGACCCAGTACCTCTCTGGGGAATGCTAACTGGCACGATCTCCCTGGCCAGCACGCCGGACTCGTACGCCGCTTTGCTGCGGCTGTACGAGCTGATGGCGTGTGCGTCCTGCTCCTCCCTGCTGATGCTGCTGTTCTTTGCTGTGTTCTCTGCACAGTTGCCCTGTATGAGAGCGCAAAATAAAAAAAAAAAGTCTAAACACATCAGTACGAAACCAACCAAATTTTTTTTTAGACTTTTTTTTTTACCGCGACCCACTACAAATGGGTCCGCGACCCACCAGTTGAGAAACACTGGTCTAATGTATTGAAAAGCTATGACCAAAAGCATTTGAATATATAGCATGTTGGTATCAGGAGATTGACATGTGGTTTACCATGTGGAATTTGTTGTAGACATCAGTGAGGCCATCCTTGACAATGATGTCTTCCATCCTAACTCCGCCATAGGTTGGGGTATCTCTGGACATCACATAAGGTACGTTGGACATGCTCTCCATGCCTCCTGCCACCATCACGTCCTGCGATCACAGAGACAGCCACATCCACGTTTTATTGCCATTAGAAGTTCACTTCCTCTGAGTCCTGGGTTTGAAAGGATTCATTAATTACAGCCATAGGCTTCACCACGTATCCATTGGGAGGGTCGTGCCCCCCCCCCCCCCCCCCCCTCAATATTGAGAAAGTACCAATCTGCCCCCCCCAATATACAGCAGAAAATATGTAAAATATAAATGTTCTCCTCTTATGAACCCTGTCCATAGATCGGTCCCAACAAACTGGACCGACTTCAGATGCTGGTGAGAAGAGACAGAGACTTTTCTACGTCCTCCGTCTTGTGCTTCATGGAGACCTGGCTCTGTGGATCCATACCGGACTCCGTGATCCAGCTGGTGGGCTTCAAGCTGCTCAGAGAGGACCGCAAGACGAATGGTGGAGGAATCTGCTTCTACTCCAACACTGTTGTCCTGATGTGGAATCTTTTATCATTAACTGCAAACCCTGCGTGTGGAGCAGACCAACCTGGACTCCTTGGTTATTGTCTTTGGGAACTTTAACAAGGGAAACCTCAGCCATGGACTTCCTAAGTTCAAAAAATGTATTAAATGCCCGACCAGAACACCCTGGATCACTGCTACACTACACCAGCCCAAAACCAGCTTTAAAAAAAATGGAGAAAGATATTCATTTGGACCCCCACCAATATCTAAACCATGGTTACAACCTTGATCTCTCAGACTTTTAGTCTACGATGTGTTATGGACTATTCTGCATCGCCTCAAACGCGCTAAACACTCCAGCTACTTTTGGAGTATAATTTCTGGTCAATTCACATGAATTCCCTCATTCACACTAAACACAACAAATGGTGGTTGTACGCAGTTTGTTAAAAGGGCGAGGTCTTCCTGGAACGGTGATAAAATAGGTACAGGGATGTATTGTACAGCTCGGGGTACACGCAGACAGACAATGTTACTATTAATTGTTCTCAATGCTGATAGAGTTGCCGAAGTTGAAGACTTCGGCCGTTTAACCCGAATTTGTGCAACTTTGCTGCAAAGTTACGCGACAAATGCACATTTGCAGCATTCCAGTCTTATTGCGTCTGTGCATAGCCTTTGTATGTAATCCTGTGGCGCAAGAAGAAAATAAAAAAATCACATGAGCGAGCAGAAGAGAGTATGCAATGCTAATACTACCTGGTGTCCACACATTAGACTCTGAGATGCCATCATGATGGCCTTCATCCCAGAGGCACAGACTTTGTTGATGGTGGTTGCTGGAGTGCTGAGGGTCAAGCCTGAAGGTAACAAACAACATTGGAAAAGAATGATGGATTAAAAATAAAAAAATAGCATCTTTCCCTTCATTTAGTTGTGCATTTACGTGTCAGTCTGGCACTGGGAATCTGCATCATCAAGATGGTACTATATTATTTCAGAGTGAACCATCTACCAAAGCTATTGTCACATTAGCTTCCAAACTTCTTTTCACCATTTATACCACTGTGCTGCCCCACATGGAAAGAATGGAACATTTTGTTAAGAATTCTAGAGCAACAGGATTAATAGGGAAATCTTAGTCAGTACGTCCTTGGATTATCAATTTCAATACCTCCAACTTGTATTCTATCATATGTTCATTGAGAGACAATAAATACTAATGTATTATTGCCCAAGTCCAGCAGGTGAACGACATGACAATGCTGCTTTAAGTGCAATCCTCTCCGATTCCCACAGATGTTTTTGGACATCAATTTATTGTTGCAATGGAAGTTTGTAGAATGAGGGCAATACCTGCTCCAAGCAAGGCTTGTCTTGTGGGGGCCTGCCCTTCTCCTGCCTGAAGCACGTTGCCCATGTAGACTTCCTTCACCTCCTCTGGAGCAATTCCTACAAACCAAACAAATGAATGTACACCCAGCAATCTTCCCTTTGATGCAGCACTCCACCTGCTTATGCATACAGCTGATCCGTCACATCAGGTAATAACCCCAGCCAGGCATGAGGATGATCAGCTGATGTTACCTCAAGGCTTAATAGAAAGAACAGGTTTCTCCAGACGAAGTGAAGCATCAGAACACACCTGCCTTGTCTACGGCTCCCTTTATGGCGATGGAGCCCAGTCTGGTGGCGGGCACCGCTGCCAAGCTGCCTCTGAAGGAGCCCATCGGAGTGCGGACTGCACTAACGATGACGACATCCTGCAAGCCGCCCGTAACACGAGCGTTACGAGTGTGAGGCCCACGCGTTTAAATGTGACCAAGTTATAAAAGCTATTGTACTTACATTGAGCGACGGGCGAGACGTGTAGGTTCTAGAGAGGTACTTATGAGCCTGTGATGAGAGGTCAAGTAAGTGTTTCCATATTCAGTCTGCTGTATGACACATGGGGTTAGGAGCTGAACTCCGTTTGAACTCAAGCAGGAATACGCAGCTATGCTAACAACAAGAGCTGGCGTTAGCTAGCACCAAGTACAACGCCGGTGTTACGCGCCTCCTGGTTTTTGAGGGACTTAACACCGGAACACGGGCTAAGGACGCCGAATGAGCGACGTCACCCCGTAGCCCCCCACAGCTAAGACCCCTTTGGACTTTCAGAATGCTGTCAGTTAAACTCGCTAATGTGGTTCAATTGTTGATACGTTTTTTATAGAAACGGGGCTATGGGAGCTTCCATGTGTGTTCGAGCCGCTTGATTCCTTTGGTCAAGGACAACACAGAAAGGTTAGCCGGGCTGCCGCGAGCAAACCACCGGGGCCTTGTTTCTCCAAGGCCCCGGTGGTTTGCACAGCATTAACATTAAAATCACAATGAAACATACGAACCACAACACAACATTGGTACACGGTATCCCTTACCAGGCGTTTACAAAGTTGCGTGCGCATGGTCAAAAGTCCACTAGATGACATTCTGGAGTGTGGGGTTCACACACTTGCACCAACTTCACCTTCACACATTCAGCAGGAGGATCAAAACCTGTCAGCCAATCACAGTGGGAGGTGTTACCCCAACGTCACCGTCAGCGGGGCATTGTGGTAGATGTAGTTTTTCCCAATTTCATTTTGACACATAGTTTATTTGTATGAATAAATAAACGTAATGTTTTAATACTTTTTAATGGAATGTGTATTCACATTGCAGGTCCAGACCTTGAACTCTGTTAAAGCTACTGTAGCTGCTCTGCAAGTGGATACATTCGGCCTTGTCTAGTTAACTGAAAAAGCTCCTGTTAAATCTGCTCTTAAGCAAAATGGTTTCCTTCGCAACTCACCTATATTCAAACGCAAAGAATATTTACTTGTTTCCTATTATTCCGGTTTAGAGATATACTTTAATGAATGATTGTTTGAAATCTGCATTCATGCAACAATGCATGAGGTGATTCTTTGTTTTGTACTTAAATCAAATAGTAATTTGAAAATAAATTTGGCAGTTCTAGCAGCAGAATTGAGGAGCAGTTAATGAGTCTGCCTACATGTTTGATTACAGAGCTCTGGAGGCTGCACAAGGCGGGGATCCCTGGCAAAACCCCAACCGCGTGAGAAGTAGATTCGATGAGCGCTTCTTCAGTTAAGCCAAGAACTCACAGAAAAACATGCACTGCTTGTTTTGATTACTGCAATCATCATCATCATTATCATCAATAGCTGAATATTACTTTTGTTAACAGATCTTATCTACATTGCACAACTCAAGGCTAATAGTCAACAATATGTTACACTTACATTTTCTTTTCTTTTTTGATTAAGATTTAGTTTTTAAAAAATGTCTGTTTTCCAAATGGCATTTTTTTTAACACAAACCGTAGAAGCTCTTATGAGTATGTTCCCTCAGGCATCCAATCTGGATACTTCTTCATTATAACATGGTGCCTTCAACTTTTCCACAAGAGGTACTCTAAGGCACTGAAAAGGTTGACCCATGTATCTGGTATTTTCTGTGTGCAATACCATTACTCACATGTGTTGAGTAGAGTAAATACCTCTCTGCATCTTTAAAAGAATAAGGAGACTTTGCTCAACAACAAGAACAGTCATCTTAGAAAATTTAAACATTTTAATAAATAAAAACTGATGTAATATACACCATTGTGAATATACAACTACAACAAGCATACCAAGACATTTGAAATACAAAAAAAACACAGTTTGCTTGAAAAGCTTACTTTTTAGAAAGAGTGGGAGTGAGCAGGAATTACATTAGCCATACATTCTTATTAGTGTGTGCCAACAAATATAAAAAGCTTCATGAGCACTGACTTATCCAAGATGGTCAACATAAAAAACAAATAAAAAATACAAGAATAAAAAACAAATAGTTACATATCTGGACTGAAGATTTCCATGAAGAGACAATTTGAGGTACTGAGTTGTCTACACCTGTAACTAACAGAATACACTCCTTTCCACAGGGTCCTGAAATAAAAATAAAGTCTGTAACTCAAACCAGTACTACATATCCGAGGAAGACTATAGGAAACAATTAAGAGTAGACAACTCCCTTGTTCTTCTTCCGCTTGTATTGCATTTTGTGATGAATATAACATGTAACTTAAAAAACATGACGCTTGTCATTTAAAGTCGCTCGAAAAAGGGTGAGTGTTAACTACTTTTAAACATCCTGATGAGACAAGATTTCAATGCTTCTTCCGGTTTTCAAAGATAGTATCACTACAGGTCTCCGAAGAAGCAACCACCTCCACCCAGTGGTTGCTTGTGTAGCTGCTGCGTCACAGGACAACTAGATGTTGATGCTGCTTATTCTGTGAAGGGAAAGGGCACCTGCAGGGTATGGTGGTATGTCTACCGGACCTGATAGAGAAAGACTAGAGAGTCAGTAAAACTGAATGTCTATGAAGAAATATCAAAAGTGATTGTGAGCATACCTGTTCACTCAGCACCAAACACAATGCATGGATACAATTGGCAGCCACCAATACATCAGACTTTGAAAAAAAGAGACTTGTAAACTAAACCCCCGGCAAAAGAAAATGTTAGGACATGTGGATTTGAGTGATCCGCTCATTTTCTTTGCTTTTTAATTAGTCGTTCATTTATCTTTGTTTCCCTGAAACAGCGAGCACTCAATGCAAACCATCTCAATTCCAACACTGACTGACAACAAACTTACAGTACAGTACAGGATTGTACAGCTACATTTCGTCTGAAGCAAGGAAACATCCAACTTAAAAAAAGCACCACAGATGTGTTAAAATAGCACCAGTTGTGAGAATGTATATCACATGTTTCTTTTTGGCAATGTACAGCACTGAATTGAAAGTCTCGGAGAAACGTTTAACAGCTGCTGCAACGCTCTGCCTCCACTTCTGAGCACAAGGTGAACCCTTCCTTCACATCAGTTCGAAGCGGCCGCATGAAGCACTGCGCCCTGTCACGCACATACTGTTTCTATCCGTAAATGACACAATGTTTGTGTGCTCTGCTGTGGTACACGGCGCAAAGGAGCACCATAGTCGGGAAAGAGAGTCTCGCCGTTCTTTCAGTCCAAGTAAAACAAAAAAAACATACAGGTGTAAACACAGAAGCTAACCTGGTGGAAAATATATGTATATAGTTAGGTAGTAAAGGTAAGGTGGCCCACACATATACAACAATTACATTTTCTATTCACACCAAATGGACATTGCTGATAGCTAGTTTGCCGTGTCCTTCTCTGTGTGACACACGTCAGATGTACAGTACAGTGACAATGTTGGTGGTGCACCATTCTCTTTTGTTTTGCACACGAGCTAAAAAACTGAGACCCATTTTCTCTACTTTGTGTATTTGCTACAATAAAGAGCAACAAATGGATATAAAAATAATAGAATATAGACTTATACATTCTTGAAAACAAGTACTGTCCCCTAATATATATATATATATACATATACAAATATATATATATATATATATATATATATTCATATAACCATTTTTGTACAATGACAATATATTTATATCTATTTATATTTCCTGCCTTTATGGTATTAAATTCTTGAACTAAATTCTAGCATTTAGAAGATAGTGATGGGTCTGTTGCACCGTTTTATATTGTGTCACTGAGGGATAGTACTCAGTTCCCACTGAGTCTTAAATAGGGTTGAATGTGCATCATATTTTCTTCTACAAAAAATAGATATATGACAAGTAAAGCTTATTTGAAATATTATTTACAAAGAGTAACAAAATGTTTGTGGTCGTTAAATCTCAAATTTGTGACGCCTCAAATGAGGAGGAAAGATACATCATAACAATTCTCCTGCTGTATCATTTCAGATTTAGATTAGATCACGGTCATGATCCTTTTGTGAATGTCAGGTAATTTATTGTTATCAATTGATTTTACAAGTCTGTGCAGAAGGACGTTGAAACTTGTGACTTATGCTATTAGATCAATAACATTGTAAGTATGTCAGCTCTGTGAGTGTCAATATATTTACAGAAATCCCATGGATCTCAGTGATATGATGATTAAAGTCAAATTTACAACAATTAGTTGCATGTTTTAGATATAAGATGCAATGAGGTGCATTAAAGGGGGACTATCGGGTTACAATGCATCTACAACAGAACAACCTGTGCTGCACCAAAGATCCTTCCTGCTCCGAAGTCCCTCTCTAGATGCATGGTACAGGATGTGAAGCCAGAGCACAATGTCTGGTTCAGGAGTCAAGAGAGATACAGTACTGAGATATTCTTAATAATCCTGACTGTTTGTAAGCTATTTAAGAGTCGTGTGCAGTAGTACATTGCTGTCCACGTCACTCTAATGTCAAAGCTACTGTACACATGCGTGACTCAAAGAAACCCCTCATTACGGCACGTAGTCCGTCGTCATTCTAACCTAATATTTCACATAGAAGTTTACATCTATGCACTGGACTTTACACAAGTCACAATGTAGTTGCGCAACTGGACTGGACTTGGTTTTCTTCACCTAGCATGTGTTATAAAAATATCAATCAAATTAATTGTCATCACAGAAGTAGTAAAGGAGCAACTCTACACGTTCCAATTACCAAATTATCTTAAATCAATTCTAGCTGTTCCACTAAATGTATGTTGTTTGTTGCATCGTGATGCTTTTTTAAAGGGGAGAAACTGCCAGTTACAATTGTTTTACACATATTGCTCTATTTTGCTTCTTTTTTTCAGACGAGTGGGAAGAAAAAGTCCAATATACACACATGTTTATTTTACTAGTCTTTCCATTGGTGCCTAGATTTCTCCTGAATACACCAATAGTGACCATTAGACCGCGCCTTGTTTATTATGTTAACTGAACATCTGAGAAATCTACATAAATTGTCTTTATGTGAGTTGTTAACTGGGGACGTCATTTTTTAGTGAATTCAAAATGTATTTATTTAGAGTTTTGTAATGAGCCCAAACATGTTCAGCAGCACTTAAATAAACTCCCGGGGTTCATTTCTTTAACTCCCATTGTTGTTAGTAGCATTCAACTGTTACCATGTAATATCTTTCACTATACTGTACACTATGTACATATTTCACAGTGGCATATTAAGAGGTATACAGTACTTCTACGCTGAGCTCAGCCGGGTTAAAATGATCCCACTGAACCCTCACTATGCACATTTCAGGCCTTTAAATGGGTTCGTTTTTTACTTTGCATTTGAGGGGATGTAGATGCTTACCTCGATTATTTCCATATATCCACATAATAACTAATACATTCAAATAAAAATGAATGGGTATATGTTTCAGATTGATTGCATGCATATTATTGCGCAATTTAAGTAAAATATTCTATTCATTATATTTTTCTTTCCATTTTACAATATATAGATTCATTGTATCTACACATTTCCATGATTAATACAATGTATATTTAGGTATTTTCTCCACATCTTTCAGTGTTTTTCTCATCTGCCAGTCTTACCAAGATGCAGTAATTAGAACCAGGAACAGTCGGGTCAGTGTTACGTGGAAGGAGTGCCACCGATTTTAGGGATACAAAGTGAATTCCTCACCCAGAAAAAAGCAATGTTATTGGTGTGTATATTGTAAGAATAGGCTGGTGCAGTACAGAATGTACAATAGAAGCTGACGAACAGACAAAACATTTGTTGTTTTTGTTTTAAAGCCATGATTTAAACCCCGGATTAGTATTGATCCCATCCTAAAACGTTCCATCTTTGGTAGAAAATCATAGGAGACTGCTTTGAGATAATTCAGCAATGTTTGTCTTGGGGAACAGTTTGCAGTAAAGTGCCTGCGATATCATGGTTGATTTACTATAAATAAAGGGTTTTATAGAGGAAGAGGCCCCATTCGGAGTGATTTCTAAATCCCACCGTATTTCTCCAACAAGTGCCTTCTAACACCGGGTCTTGGAAGTGGCATTTGTAATCATTAATATATATACTCACCGGTATGGCGTTGCACATACGCGGCTCGCTTAGCACCATTAGCAACAAGTGTTTGATACAACCGCTCAGCGCCCTGCGATGACCTGTCAACATTAGATGTAATAAAATAAAAGTTATTTCCACAATAAGTGCATTATATTGACACATTCTTTTCTGTTAGCCACCAAATGCTCCGACTGTTGTAGACATCATAATTCCATCATAAAGGCACTAGCTTCTTTACTAAAACTGCTCATTTTTTGTAACTGATAAAATAACCCCAATGTGTGTGCATGATGACTTTATTAACTTGATTCCGTTGTATGTGAGATCATTTTATGTAAATAGATTTTATCATATCTTTTCTACACTTCTCCTGCACTTAAAATATCTAATATTAGATGAGAAGTCAGCTTCTCTTTAATAGTTTCACGACTCTCATTTTGCAGACATTCATTGTGGAAATATCTTAATCAAGCAACCGTGTTTACTTATGGAGAATTGGACTATGATGTAGTTGACAAAAGTCAAAAGAATTAAAGAAAAAGATGCTTACAAATTCCTCGAACATAACTATGAGCGATGCTACTCAGGACACATTTCAGAAGTACAGAAACCCGAGATATGTTATGAATTCAATTTCTGAAAAATCTGAGCACCTTTAACAACACAATTTAAAAAACAGCAGTAAAACTGTTACAGTATACAACCTCTCTCTGTTAAATCTAAAATATGAATGAGCTGAACGTGTGCAATGGGTGATACAGTTACATTTTTGATGTTATGGCACTTCCCACACTCATCCAAGAAAAACAGCCCCCAGGTGTCCACATTTTCATGTCAGTTTGAAAAGTTGAATCATCTCAGTACTGGAAGCTTCAAACTGAAAGTAAAACTTTCACAAACCAAGTTGTTAACGGGTGAGTTCACCCTCAGCATTGAGAATGACAAGCCCATAAAGAGACAGAATACAAAGAGCACGCACAAACAAATAGAATTATAAAAAGAATTGATTATAAATAAAAAGTGAAGCAGGCAACCAACCAGAAGCTCAATTAAGGCCAAACAAAGTTACTGTTTGTCATGCCCTCTTTATATGCATGAAGAAAATACTATAGTATACTATGGCACACAATCTTACCCTCCACTATGTACGTTTTTTTTTTAAATTTAATTGTTTTTGGCATAACTATAGGTATTTCTGAACCCTCTACACTTCCTAAAGTAGAAGAACTGGCGATGTAAAGAAGCAGACACACATTGGAAGTAAAATAGAGAAGGTTTTGCTCCAGTGCAAACAATTACATGATATATGAGAAGTTATATAGAGTAACTGAAAGTAGTTGAATCAGCGCTTTAGTGGTTCATCATTAGTGAGTGGAATGCAAATGTACGGTTAAGTGCTTGTTAAATGACAAAGAAATGGAATATAGTGAGAGTCAAGAGAATTCCTTCAGTTGGCTGAGTGAAGTCATTTTGTGTTAAGATGTGACCAAATCATCCTCATGCAAGCTAAATGAACTGAATGAACTCAACCTATTCACATCTAAAAAAACAACGGAAGGGAACAGAGCTTTAACATGTCACTATACTGTAAGGAAGGCCAGTGGAACACAGAGATGGAGAAAGGCTTGGTTGTTCTGCTGGCTGCTCTGGTGGTCACGTGGTCTCGTGCCCTGTGCTCTGAGGTATAATCGTTAGGAAGTGAGAACGTCCACATTTGTGAGGCAGGTTTCTCTCCACAAAGGAGACGTTGCTTGAAGCGGCTGTAAACGGAGACCTGCAAGGATAGTTTTTTTGTTGCGGGGGTCAAAAAAAAAAGAACCATGATCTAAGTCTGGATTTAAAAATGAAACTGTAACACTGACGAGGGAAAACTGGTTTGGTTTGGTTTGCATGAATGTATCGCTACTTTTTGAATTGATCTTTTTGCACTGGAGTAAAACTTGTGAAAAGCTGTCGTTTTCATTTGAAATGTATATTTGAAGGGACTCCCTCTAGATTTTAGCGCACAAAGATCTTTTTTTTAACTTTAAAAGTACCAATGCACTTTTGTGTGCGCACAATCACTCATCACTGTACTGTCCGCACAGATGGAACATGCCAGAATGCTTGCTAGTGCAGATTGAACTGAGCGATAGATTTGTACTAAATCTGAGAACTGAAATGTAGTGCTCACCCCATTTGTAGACAATACATTGCAAACATCTTGTTTGTATTTACTGTATGGTATGTTGCAAGTGTTGTTCTTGGAATGAGGGCATATTGCATGATTGTAACCTTGATATTAAGGGCTTTCAGAGGAGCGTGGCGTGGTCCAGGTCTATGTTGTCCATGCTGGCCAGAATAGCCTTCTGGTCCTCTCGGGGTGGGCGGCGGTACAGCAGAGCAGAAAAGCGCGTGTAAGGGTCGTTGAGGATGGGCCGCTTCTTCTTCTTGCGGAAGTAGAGAGCTTCTTCGGGCTGGTGTACCTGAGAGGTGTAGGCCTGCTGGGTCTGAGAGGTGGTGACACCTGGAGGGTGGGGGGGAGATAACAGGTAGGGTCTAAGCCAATATTGGTGCCAATATTTTACTGGCAATTCTGCACATTAACCACACTGTCGTGACTGACAGCGTTTTAGTGATGCACAACCATACAAACGCTAGACTGTTCCATTGTGTGCTCTAGTTAATACGAACACTAAGAAGGAGTCCTGCCTTCCTCTGTAGCGTCACTCTTCCAATTTAGCACAAGTTCAGTTCAGAAGTGGTTTGATGTCTTAACAGCAAATGTGGTTGACAGTGGCTCATAGGTGGGCATCTACGAAGCAGGGTGGTCTAATGAAAGGAGCTATTGTGTTATATGAGAAATACAGACATTCAGAACTTGAAGAAAACCTCATCTTTCTTTAAAACTGTCCCCTGTGAGCCATCCAAGTTTATGGAATTATAATAATTACTGGAAAACTAAAATGTTAACACTGCTTGACAACGTTTTTACAAAGTCTTGAAAGAGTTTACCAAAATGAACAAAAAACCATAGAAACATCCTTCATAGGTCACAAAAGGCATATGAATGCATCTATCTAAAAGCAAAAAAAGATTTTTACCTGTGGTCATTGTGACATTGCAATTTAAAATATGATCTCTGTGTAAAAGGATTTCACACCTGCTTTCTTTCTGGACTTGGAGTTATTGTTGTTCATCATCATCTTCTTGGCCTTCTTAATACGTTGGTATCTCAGTGCATCAATCCTCTCAGACCCCGAAAGGGCACTCGGCGCACCTCGATGTTTTCTGGATGAAGAGCAGAGAGAGGGGAAGACGGGTAACTCCGGTCCAAACATGCTCAGTGGACTGTGTGCCTGCACTACGGAGTGCAACAGAGCCAGAAACCCACGCAACCTCCAAACTGCACTGCTCGTGCTAAGCAAAGAGGTGTAGCACACGCCAAAAGGATCAATATGAGACAATGGAGGAAACTAACAGAAGTTTTCTTCATAAAGGTTTGAAGAATAGCGGCAATAATAATTCTATTGGCAAAACCTTGTACGTCATCTGGATTTACTTACAGTTATGTTCAAATCAAAAAATATTGTGCTTCACAGAATATGTTAATAAATCCAGATGGTGTATCAAATTGTGCATCTTGAAATTCCCCTGCTCTTCAGGGACATTGAAGACATTTTGCTCAAATTGATCCAAACAATTTTTATCAAAAGGAAAGCAAAGTATTACATGACCCCTGAAACCATCTGTTGACCTCACAGTGCAGATCAGACATTTTGAGAAAATACATCATTCAAAAAAATACTTGCACTGTTGGTTTCAGAGGATAATTGTCCAAAAGATGGGGGCAAAAAATATTTTCAACAAAATATAAGCAAGAATATGAATTGATGATACTTTTGCAGATTGTTTAATCATTAAAAAAATAAATCTATCCCTCTCTGAAAATAACAGAACAAATGTTTTCTTGTTTTTGAGTGTATATTTCTCAGTCAGCTCATGACTGCACGGACCTCCCTCCCATTCATGGAGGCAGCGATATGACTTGGCAGCCCCACAGATCTCTGCCACAAACATACATTCAGTTCCAAGGCACAGACAACAATAAGCATTACACAGAGGCCATCTTCCCACCGTGGCTGCAGAGAGAAACCGAACGTCGTTAGTAGAGGGGGAGAATCATAGCTGAGCAACAAAGCATCATCAATATGTATTCATAGACATGGATACTGTCTACAATGGGCTTCACCATGCTGACAGGGGGAGAGATGGCGGGAGGGGAAAATGACTACTCGGGAACAGTCACATAATGAAAAATAAGCCAAAGAAAAGCGAAGCACTAGGACAACAAATGTAACAAGAATTTATCCAGAGAATTTTTTCTTTTTTTCCCTTTTTTTTTTAAACGGAGGAGCAATATTTAGCGATGGCATGCATGGCAGTTTGCACATGGAACACGACTTTAAAGGGGAATACATTCAAAAGTACTCAGGAAGTTCACTCACACATGAGGGGTCTTTAAGCCCCCTTGTGTGTCACCCCCTCTGTAAGCCTGTGGCAAAATATTTGTTCCTTAGAATAAAAAGAAGTGCGTAAGCTGTCGGAACTGTTCTCCAGTCCAAACTTGAATGTGCAAATATATACTTATATTCACAGTAGATTGATGCTCTCTACACAAGGTTGAGGCCATGTGTCAAGCTGGAATCTGTTTTTAGTTACTGGGGCAAGATGGAGATTAAAGCACTGGTCATGGCTCCTGCTCCTAGGGATGTTTTTCACCTTACGCATGCTAAGCTCTCATTGCCAGGAAGATGCAACATCATTCGTTATTGTTAATGGCAAAAAAAAAGCTGTGAAAGATGGATCCCAGTGGACACTGCTTAAATTGACGTCTTAATGGCAATCTTACAAATTATTTCTTGGAGATTAGGTCCAAAATATTTCAATTGGTGTCATACAATACAAGCATCTGTAAAATATATAAATGGCAGAATGTCTCACGCTTGAGGAGAATGCTAAGAGCATTTTAGAACGTGATTGTTTGACGATAAAAGATGTAATGTTGGCGTCCTAAAAGTCAGAAAGAATACACACACTGCCATCTATTAATATATATATTGTACAAAAAGACAGCACTCCAACTTAAACCGGTTATCATACCCCCTGAGAATTCCACATTTTCTTTTAGTTATCAACATAACCTCGATCTAACTCTAGTTCTAGGAATATTTACCTAGCCATTTTATTGTAATCACTATACTTTTAAATAAAGGAAGAATTTAATAAGACAGCTGCCATTATTATGAGCATGCTGCCTCGCTGAACTCGTCCACACAGGTGAGGGAGTGTTACTCATAGGTGAAGCAGATCGGTGGTCTAATGCCCTGTTCCCAAGTTTCTATGGGCAAGATACTGATTGCCAGCTCGCTCCCAAAGGCTGTTCTATTCTCATGTCTGTGACGTGATCTACAGCCATATACTTGTAGTAATGTTGATGGTATGATTTGAATACACTGTTAAAAGATCCTTTTCACTTTCTACTAGGCGGAAAAAATAGGTGAGACCTAAAATCTCTAGATCACATGCATACGCCTGCCGTGAGGCTGCTCGAACCCGTTTAGATGGGCGCTATAATAAAACAGACGTTACCCAACGCACAAAAGCTGCTCACACAGGCAGTGTGGCTTGACTACTATGCTTTGCCGGCCTCTGGTCAGCCGAGGAACAGAATTGATTGGCCCTCTAAATCATATGGGGGTCATCTTCTGACCCAGAAGTAGGGCAAGGAGTACTTGAAGCACCTGGATGTCAGATTAGAATCTTGCTGAATATTAGAAAAGTGAGTTGGAGGAATGGCATGTTGATAATCAGATGGCTCAACCAAAGGCGGCTATATCCGTCCTGCAGAATGTAGAGCACACGCTTGTCTCACAGGTGATAGTAAACACTAGAGACATCCTGTTAAGAAGTGTGGTAATCCTTGAACATCTACTCTGAAATCAGATGGGTCTTGTAAATATGAGGATGTCTGCTATGAAGGCTTGCTTAGATTGGAACCATAAGCAGCAATAACATTGGACAGGAGCAAATAGAGGATATGGATTACTTTACTGGGCCAATAGGAAAAAGAAGGAAGGAGGCGCTGACTGTATTTTGGACATGTGCTATCTTTGACCTTGCACTCCATAGCAAAATACATTGCCACAAGATCAGCAGGCAGCAATTATTTAACTGGCATTGGACCAATGACAACTCATCAACTTGCCTTACTTTTGCGTAGACCTGTGGTGGATTTGGTTGAACATGGTCAGTTAGCAAACCACTCAAGCATGAAGTCATGTTGGTGATACAACCGACCTAATTCATTGGCTAACTGATCATATGCATATCAGAATGCATAATGTACTGGAGACTGCAGAACGTAAAATGCATAGCCACTTGAAGAAAAAGGAAAAAGTAAAGAACTGAAATGAACTCCACACATGTTGACTGAAGAAAGGAACAAATCAAACAAAGACTCAGCGTCTTGTATTCCCCTTTAAAGGACGAGGTGATCAAAAAAAGTCCCACCTGCTAACCCCCCCCTTTCAGACATGGATCCAACCCTTACCTATTGTGGTGTAGAGGACCTGGTCACAACAACGCTGCCCAGATAGCTGAGATCAATCAAAAACAAAGCAGGTAAGACTCCAGGAGCCATCAAAAACGACCATACTGCCCCTAATTCATAATGATGGAGACATTGTAGTATATGAGAAGCGAACAGGCCCTGTGACACACTTGGCCCAACAACCTATCCTTGGTAGTCAGACCTGGGGGTGTCCTGGGCGCAATTAAAGGGGTTGGGGAAAGGAGGGTTACAGAAAGGGAAGTAGGGTAGGAGAAAATCTGAATGGTTGGAAGGTAAGGGAGAACTGGTCATGCAGTCAGGTTACTGCATGACCAGTCCGCAGGCCGCAGGGCCTGCCAGGATGAACTCTTCTTTAAGCATCCCTCTGCATGATAAAGGCATCTTCAAAGGGTTGGAGCTAGACATAACAATGGCTGTTTTCTTTGTCTGGGCAATCAATTTGATGAATATTGTGGGATTCCTCCTGTTAGGTTAAAGCAGGGTAACGCATGATACAAATGGAACAACAGGGATCTGTGGTGATCTGTAAATTCCCAGGCCTTCAGGGGCTATCAAGCAAATTGCACTGTGAAAAGGGTTTCTCATGGACTGTAGCCCCAAAAGGTCTGAAATGTAAATCTGTGAAGCAAATGCATGCTCTTGTCAATTCAACAAATCATTTGTATCACAGTTTAGACTTTTTTACTGGAAAATCCTATGTATTTTTCAAGGTGATCATTTTGGGACAATGCTTCACAGATTCAATGGTGAATACCTCTAACTAGATGTCTGACATGAAAAGCAGCATTGACCAAGCTGAAACTGAACTGAACTTCCAGAGCTCATCAGATGAATCATCACAACCAAACGTTTCCTTCAACCTTCAGGTGTCATTTTTTCACATAAAATTGTTAACAAATGAAAAAAAGCATTTAAAAGAAAAATAAATCGAATTAATCACAAAGATTATTTAAAAATGTATGGATAGCAACTCTATACATCAAAGCATTATGGGTTAGGGCAGATGATTTAAATGGCATCCCTCTCTGCATGACTAATGCACCTACCCTGAAGCTGACAACTGGGCTGGAGAGGGCTCAGATGGAAGGATCCCCTCCTCAGTCCTCCTCTGAGATGGCATCTGCCCAAAAATGTTGCTGCTTTCCATGGGGGGTGACGGGGACTGGGAAGCTGGGTAGCTGGTTGCAGACGTGGCAAAGGCCATGTGGGAACGGTAGCTGGGACTTGCTCTCCTGCTAACCTTGCCTTGAGCAGGTAAGGGGGAGGGGGTAGATCTCCTTGAGAAGCTGGCTGTGGAAGGAGGGAGGAGCGTAATCTCAGACATCTCTGGGGGAACGTGTGGTTGGACAATGCTGGGACGTGGTCTGGGGCGTACTACAATCTCTGGGGAGCCATTGTGAGAACTAAGTGGGCTTTGGGTAAGGGGTGAGAGTCGGGAGGGCTGGAGAACCACCTGATGCATGCCAGAATCCATCCTACGAGCCTGCCTGGGACTGAAACGAGGAGTGGTTTCAAACCAACGTGTGTCCAAGCTACTGAATGTGCTAGGGACAATATGTGCCATTTGATCGGTGTAAGGAAAAACCGGCACACCAATACCGTGGCTTGTGTGTCTTAGGTGCCCTAAATGTGCCTCTTGCATAGCAAAATGCTTGGCTGGAGAGCCACGAAGCCTGGCCTTGCTTGGAGACTTGCTTGAGCGGCTCTTTTGGACCCCCAGTGGCAGGACAGCTGGATAAGTAGGCATTGGAAGAGAGGACGGATGGAAAGCACTCAGGGGAAGAACATGAGGGGCAGGAGGATAGGGTGAGTCGTGGCGGAGATGCAAAGGGTGATGGGGCGGAAAAATGAATTGGGGCCCCTCCAGACTTGCAAAGGTAAAATCCAGTCCTTGCCAAATCTCCGGGGAACGAGAGGAAGAGGCGAGTGTCAGAGGAAGTGGGAAACCAGGGACAGCATATTGTGGGAAGTCCCCCTCCCCCATTTCTTCAGGAATCATAGGGTGACCGAAAGGACCTTCAGCAAGGTATGGAGGGGAGGACATGACTGAGCTGAGAGGGCTAGTATCAGGCATGTAAAAAGGAGGTGGGGGATCATGATCCCCAGGGGGGCCTAGGTAGCCATAGAACGCTCTGTGGTGGAGAGAACCTCTGATCTGCCCAGTGGCCTGGAGCCGACTGCTCTCCATGATGGTCATACCTTCGAAGGGCCTCTGGAAACGAGGGCTGTAAGCTGGAGGTTGCAGGTAGGATTCCTGACTGGAGATCGGGGAAAACTGGTGAGGCCGAAGTGGTGCCATAACTGGGGGCAGAGGCCTGGGATCGTCATTCTCTTCGTCTGACTGACGGAATTCAGGATAGAGGTCTGACTCTTCCACAAAGGGAAAGCCCACAATCCGCCGGGGCTTAACAGACATTTCTGGGTCAGTGGAATCTATGACAAAGCGTCCATCTGGGCCTCGGCAGATAAGTTCAATTGGTGTTGTTGCTTCTGCTTCATGCTTGGAGATGCCGTATTTCTTGCTCGTTATTGCTCTTTTAGTCTTCTTGTATAAAGACAACTCCTCCCTCCTCCCCGGACTTGGGGGGGGTTTCGTCCCCTGCTGCTCATGACCATCTTCAGATGACTCTGACAGGGATGCCTTTGAACGCATGCTCTCTGGGCTCACCTTTCCTGACGATGACCTACAGAAGAAAATACAGAAGAATTGATTCTTTAAATTACCATGAAGCCCGTATTCGGTGCAAAGCCCCACTGAAGGTGCTGAAAACGGATGGAGCTACAAAATAAATAATATGAGGATGAGATATAAAAACACAGGTTTAATTAATAACATCAATGACAGCTGCACTCCAATGACAGGATTATGACATCTACTTCAAAAAACCTGCTTGATTCGGAGTCATTAGTGAACGAATATACACTCACCTAAAGGATTATTACGAACCCCCTACTAATACTGTGTTTGACCCCCTTTCGCCTTTAGAACAGCTTCAATTCTACGTGGCATTGATTCAACAAGGTGCTGAAAGCATTCTTTAGAGATGTTGGCCCATATTGATGGACAGCATCCTGCAGTTGATGGAGATTTGTGGAATGAACATCCAGGGCACGAAGCTCCCGTTCCACCACATCCCAAAGATGCTCTTTTGGGTGGAGATCTGGTGACTGTGGGGGCCATTTTACTACAGTGACCTCATTGGCATGTTCAAGAAACCAACTTGAAAAGATGTGAGCTTTATGACATGATGCATTATCCTGCTGGAAGTAGCCATCAGAGGATGGTACATGGTGGCCATAAAGGGATGGACATGGTCAGAAACAATGCTCAGGTAGGCTGGGGCATTTAAACGATGCCCAATTGGCACTAAGGGGCCTAAAGTGGGCCAAGAAAACATCCCCCACACCATTACACCAGCAGCACCAGCCTGCACAGCCTCTTGTTCCTATTTGTAGTGGAGATGAGTGGTACCCGTGGGGTCTTCTGCTGTTGTAGCCCATCCGCCTCAAGGTTCTGCATGTTGTGGCTTCACAAATGCTTTGCTGCAGACCTCGGTTGTAACGAGTGATTATTTCAGTCAAAGTTGCTCTTCTATCAGCTTGAATCAGTCGGCCCATGACCTCTGACCTCTAGCATCAACAAGGCATTTTTGCTTACAGGACTGCCGCATACTGGATGTTTTTCCCTTTTCACACCATTCTTTGTAAATCTTAGAAATGGTTGAGCGTGAAAATACCAGTAACTGAGCAGATTGTGATCGTGGCACCAACAACCAGGCCACGCTCAAAATGGCTTTAATCACCTTTCTTTCCCATTCTGACATTCAGTTTGGAGTTCAGGAGATTGTCGTGACCAATACCACACCCCTAAATGCATTGAAGCAATTGCCATGTGATTGGTTGATTAGATAATTGCATTAATGAGAAATTGAACAGGTGTTCCTAATAATCCTTTAGGTGCGTGTATAAAATACAATGATGCCTGCTAACTTTGAATCAGTAGTAGGAATCAAGAAGGGCCTTCGCGAAATAACCAGGGTGTCAGTTGATAGGTCACAAGTTGATTGTGGAAACATCCACTGTCTTAAACATAACCATGGTGTGACCAATGGAAACTCAAGAGAAATGATGACTCTGTTGATACCAGTCTCGGTTTTCTTCTCAAAACTAAATGTAATTAACTTAACAGCTGGGAATTAATATTAATTGCATCCCAACTTTTCATTCAACAGTTGAAAAAGGCATCACATGCTTCAACGTTGCCACAACTTGATGATTGTTTTGATTGTCAAGTAGTCAGGAAGGTGCACATAATGAAGGAAATCTAGGGATTTCTAACGTACATTTGATCAATGTCACAAACCGTTATCTATCTACCGCTATATTAGTACACTATAATAGTGTATTTGGAGAGTGACCCCTTTTCATTTTTCTTGTCTTGATTTGAAATTAAATAATAATGTAATGATTATGAAAAAACAACTATTGTTTTTCAGCTTTAAAGCCTCTATACAGGTAGCTTCCAATCTAAAATATTCCATTAAAATAAAAAAAATAAAAAATTAAAGTAAAAATATATTTCGGTATTATAAAACAAACTGTTAAACTGCTTCATCGGGACTATCATTTACATTTTGTTGACAACAAGCAAAGCCCATCTCAAACAAAGTGAAGAGCATGCAGAAAAAATGTAAATGTCATGTTAACGTCTATTCAGATTTTGACAGAAAACAGTGTTTATGTAGGAACCCATCTTACAAAGAAAATGATATCTAAGAAAGTTGTCCTAACTTTCGGACAATGCTAAACATTTACCCAGCCTGATACACGACCTAATGCTAAAGGGCTAGCATGGTAACTGCCGTAATGTTTGGACTCAAGCTTGGAAGTTACAGCTTGTTGCAAAAAGTTCTATGAATTCTATGACAGCGCCATAAGAGGAAAAAGAGCTGGCCTTTTCACTAGCTTTCATCAACAGCAATGTAACGCTCCGGTATGGCAGGCAGGTGCGACTGACAGGTGTGGGTGCAGAGCTTTCATCCAAGACCCCTGCAAAGGATTGACAATATTACAAACCATAGCTGGGAGTGACAGTCAAATGTCATTCTAATGAAAGCAAGTTGAGACAGCCCAACTGCTGCAACTGTCCCTTTCTCTGAGGCCAGCTTCAGTGGCATCATAGAATTTAAGTTCACACTGTACACAACACAATTTAAAGTACATGGTATTAAACTCTGTTCCCATTTAAATAGACATTTCTTGTTAATGACTACATCTTCTTATAAAAAAGTGAAATGAAAACAATTTCTTTTGAAGCCACAGTTACTTTATTTAGTGAGAAATAAAACATATAGCCAAACCATATAGGAATCACTCAGGCGTGTGCTTAATATAAGTAGAGTCTTTATAACGTAACTGCGGTGCCTACTGTGTTATGGTTTCTCTGAAAAAGCACATCTGCTTATTTGAGCTACAGAGACAAATAATGCGTAGCTTGTTCTCATAAACTATGGATATATAATGTAACAAATACATGACATCAAAAAACTATATTTGCTTTCATAATGGGGTGCTTTTCTGTGAGCACATAAAAGACTACCAGTACAATGTAACAATGATAACAATTTATTTTGTGTCATGTCGATGGAGATTTAACCATCTTTCCTATTGATTACAATACTACAAAACGGCAACATATGTTATGTTGATGATACTATTGCTTCACCCTTCTCTAAAATGGGGACAATAACCAAGAGGAAGAGTGGCCGCGATGATAGTAAGGAGGCTACTTAATGTATATTTAGAATCTCCCCCTTATGTACACGTAAAAGTTAGAAATACAGCTGAACCCCCTGGAAAACAAAGAAAAAAACTACTGTGTCATTAAACAGCAAATAAATGAATGTTCATCACTACTAAAAATGATTTAAAAAAAGATAGGTCCTTCAAATTGACTTGATCATTATTGAATAAGATAAAATACTACAAATAATTAAAGTACAAAGAGAAGATATTGCACAGGTTCACACATTGTAATGAGCAACAGTGGGCCCTGAAATCTAAAAGTTAAATAATGCAGATTAAACAAGAAAGGTTTAACTTTCATTTAACGGAAAAAGGTGGATTAACATGCATAAGAAAAAGTGTGACTAGGACTAAATCTGGGATGAGAAAAGGAATAGTGGTGACAAGTATAATTTTCAAAGTGTCAAAAGGAAAGTGTTCCAGGTCACTTTGAGGTGAAACGGAGATTTCGGGGAGTGACAAATACACCATTGAGTGCACAGCCCAAACCGTAGGAATGGGTACAACGCATAGAGTGCTGTGATCAATGCAGAACAAGGATTAAGTTGAAGCAATAGTTTTTCGTGGATTGTCAATTTCATTTCAATTCATCTGTCCCGCATTGATGTTTCAACGAACCATTACGATATAGAGAGTTGACCCGTTTCCTGTATGTAGTCAGCTATGATCAGCTGATGTCTGAATATATGAAGTAAGAGCTACCGGACGCTTAAGTTAACAGGAGAAGACAGCTTGCCTTGCTCACTGCAATGGATAATCTAATTTCCCCCATCTGCTACTAGTCTATATGCACAGCTAAGCTAACAATTCCTTTAAAAGGGAGATATATGATTCTCTAGATCAAATGTGTATTTTTCTATACTTTACTTGAATGGGTGTTCATAAGACTGACATAACATTGTCATAACCGTGACATGACATCTGTCATGAATATCAATGAATACTTATGACAGTTGTCGTTAAGTGTCATTCGGTAAGTTATGTCACTTTTGATGCAACGGTGACATTGTTATGACAACTTGACATAAACCAAGACACCACAACCTGTCATAAACATGTCATAGCAGACCTAACTGTCAAACTTAAGAAAAAGGTTTGGCTTCATATCTTAGAGCAACATTAAACCGTCATATATGGATGGTTGTGTCACTCGCCGCCACAAAACCATTACAATTGTGTCCTAAATGTTGTCCTTTTCATTAAAATGCAGTTAAGTGTAACTGCACAACTAAAGGACTTTATTAACTGTCACATTACCCTCCTTCATTGATTTAATGATTTTAACTTTTCATTAAGATGTCATATCTCTGGGGTAACTCTGTGGCCTCCGTGGCACATCTGTGGCTTTTCACTTTAGAAAGCGGGTAGAAAGAGACTATTATTGAATTGTTAATGTTATTTTAAACACAAAACTACACAAGTCTGATCATCTTGGAGGCAGAATTCCACCGGGTGGAACATGTTTAACTAGCGACTCTTCCTACTGTCCTCGTACATTTTGCTCTCAAGTCTCCATAATTGAACATCTGTGTTTGAAGTGCCAACAATCTCCTCACATTTAGCCCGGACGTGTTCAAACCACACTCTTTTAGGGACACACTGGTGGTGTTTGCAGACCGTGTGCAGGATAACGTTAGATGTTGAGATGGAAGTAGCCTAGCAACTAGCTTAGCCTAGCAACTAGCTTAGCTTGGCCTAGCAGCGAGCTTAGCATAGCAGTGCTTTAAGTGGTCCGTTTGGCACGTGGAGTAATTCCTCTGCATATTCGTGTCTCTGTTTGTTACTTCCAATGCAAAAAGCTTTCTCCATCTTGATGTAACTGCAGTGTCTGCGGTTTACTTACGAAAGTAAACCGGAAGTAAACAAATGTACGTTAACTACATTCAAATATTTTGTTCCATTAATTCGGCCACATTAATCGCCTAGATTAATTTGTTTATGTTGACAGCCCTAGTTTACACTTTAATGTTCATAAGACACATAACGTTTTTCATACTGTCTGTTATATATATATATGCGTTCCCTGTCTGCACTGATTGGTTTAATCATTTTTCTGCGCTTCTGGGTTTTCGTCTTTACAGCGTCAGGACTCAATCTTGTACGAAGCACACAGAGTTTAGCAGCATCTCTACCGGCGACTGGAATAGATGAGACATTACAACCTTATATGAGTCCTAATGATTTAAAGGAACAATTTCTGAAGACACACTGTGTGCATTGCCTCTCTGGATAGAGCATTTTCATTCTTTCACAATATTTGTGAAGCATCTTTTTAGCTTTATAAAAAAGAATGATAGGAAATCTCTTTTTACAATATCGAACATTTAAATAATAAAGCTATGAGATCCTCATTACTGTATAATGACCAAAAAAAGCTTTGTAACTGGTATGGTAATTGATTCACTGAAACATCAACAAGTTCAGAAAGTGAAGATTACATATCATTATGAGCAAACAGATTTTGTAATCCTTCCCTGTCTTTAAACCGTATACTGTGTACGTTTACATCCTTAATAATCAGGGCTGAACAATTAAGATCCATAATATTTTCATCAAAGGAAGACCCAGGCCAGTGTTGTTGTTGACCTTGTGGGTACATTTGGTCAGACACACGCAGCCAGGCCAAGACTCTGAGGAGCCGGGGGTTGAAACAAAGGGCAAAAGGGGGGTGTAAACTGTGTGCAAGAACAGGGGGACAGCGGTTGGCACACTCACTGAGGACTGGAGGGTCGGGGCCTGTACCTGCCTGCGTCCACCCCCTCCCAGTAGGGTTCAATGCTGGGAATGAGGCTAAGTGGACTCCTGTAGATTGGGGAGATCAGACAGTAAGAAATGGGGAGAATATGCAGGTTAGCAGGAAGCACGGCAATGAGAGGTATGTTTGAAACAGCAACAGAAAAAGAGAGGCAACAGCGGGATGTCTTTAAGTGAGAGGTAAAGGAGAAAAATGGGAGGATGGATTAGTAAGTCGCAGAGAAGGTCGAAGAGAAGGTCTTCCATGGAGCAACTAGAGGGAGATGAGGTACCAATTTATTGAGACCAAAATCTCACACCAGAGCCCTATTCAACTGATTAAAACTCTCTCTCCAGGTACATGTCATTGTAACCCAAAGAAGGTGGAAAAGGGGTCAGCAGGGAGAAATCAAGTCAACAGGTATTTTGACAAAATAACACATGCTTCCCAGTGTGCGACTTTCTGATGACGACTGCACCGCAATGGTGCCTCTCTGTAGAATTAGCTAATGCTAAAGTAAAAAATGCACAAAGCCTCCACAAGAGTACAGCAACCCCATATTTCATCAACTGAGTAAATATGTATAATATATATATATATAAATCTTCAAATTGGTGCCGTTTGTTGATTATTAACTTCTCCACTAATCAGATCATCAGTCACAACCCCAAATTGCTCTGAATGGGTATGAATACCAGTTCCAATTGGCAGGAGCTCTTCATGTACATGCAACATGCCTTCGCTGCCATCCGTGTGCGAATGGAATGAATGTGTGGATGATGTCATGCAGTGTTAGAGCGCTTTGAGTGTTCGGAAAAGTGGTCCAAAAAAGTGGTCCAAAAAACGCAGCAGCTATTTATTCCAAGTTTGACGGTACACACCAAGTGAAACAACGTTATGGTCTGGTTCCTTTACACCAGTGGTTCTCAACTGGTCTGGCTCCAGGACCCACCCTCACCCCTTAATGACAAGCCGCGACCCAAATCGAGAAACATTCTCAACTTTATTAATTTATTCAAAAAGTTCATAAGCTGAATTTTTCATTTTATATTCAGGATGTTTAATTATCCTAAAAACCCAATGTCTCCCCCATATCAGAATGGTTTGACCCAACCTGGCACACGCTGCTGAAAACATGGACACTCCGCTGCATTAAAAAAGTCCCTTCAAAATAAAATCACAGGATGAAATTTTTGGTGATTTTTTTTTTTTAATTCTAATTTTTATTCCCATGCAAAGGCCCGGGACCCATTAAAAACGGGTCCGCGACATCACTGCTTTACACACTGACCTTTTGCAAACACATCTAGATGGTGAGGCTATTTATAGTTTTACAGACCGACTCTTTAGTTAGTTTTGTCGATCCTGCATCATCAGGTGCACTTGGGGGAAATCAAATTCCAATAGTGACTAAAGGTCACGCAGCACTTAAATGCTTTTTATGTGTATTTATCTGGTTAAGTGTCACACGAGAATAAGTGTTAGACTGCAAACCTAGCACATGTTATCAATAATTACTAATAGGTAGAGACCGTAAGGAGCTTAAGGGCTTATTACTTATGCGATTGCTGCCACTTATTTATAATGCACTTACCAAACTAATCAAATTGTATGCATGAATAGGTTAGCCTATTAACATGGCAGATGGATTATTTGTAGTTTAGCTTTTGAAATCAAACTGGGTCCCAAATATGCGATCATGAAATCCTGTGGTTGCTTTCGCACCACAAACAATTCGCCAAAGAGTCCACATGGAAGCGAAACAGGACCCACTTTTATGGGTCTGTGTAATACAATATATTATCTTATCGACAACAAACTACCCAATACATGCCAAATCATGTGACTGTCCTTCATTACATTATGCATCCTTACCCTGTCTGTGGTGCTGAGACTCAAGCCCTCTGGTTCCTAATGAAGATGTCAATTACATTTACTATCTTTCAATACAAAGGGTTGAATAAACAACAAACACCCCTAAAACTCGGGTAACATTGTGCAAATGTTGGGGAATATTTTCAGCTACTGAGTATTTATGGCAGCGCATGGGACTGAGCCAAAATAAAGTACATTGTGTTAGAAAAGTAAATAGCACCCAGTTCAAAGTGTTTGTCGGTGATGTCTTTTTGGCTCTCGATGGCATAAAGACAAAGATGTACTGGGCTTTGACACAAACAGTACTTGGTAATAGACAGATTCACTCCTTTTGTCCTCACATGGGATTTGTAGACAATGAAACAACTCCATTCACAATGGGAAGAAACTGCTAAAACCAGATTAAATTTTCGACTCTTAATTGATTTAACTAGTTGATGAATCAGGAAATTAATAGAATATATGCAATAAACTAAATTAAACAAAACTGAGGTTTTGTGGATATTTCATTTCAATACACCCTCCAGTATGCAAATGTAGAGACAGCCAGTGTAGATTACAGTCGTATATCTCACTTAAGCCTCTCTCCCCGAAGCAGACCTTTTCACATCATGTAACATCATGATGTTCCATTTTAAGGTGGGCCATTTTCCGGGCTCCAGCCTGTGCACATCGGCTCAAAGGTACGTCTTACTAGAGCCGCGGTTAATGTTACAAGTCACACCTGTGCTCTTGACTATGCCATGACTTGTCAAAACATCAGCTGTGAGTTTATTGAGGGAAATGTATTGTAGGGGCAATTTGTTTTTCTTCTATAAACAGAAAGACCGTTCAGGATGTGAACGGGATAAGTTAACACAGGGGTTTGGGCCAGGTACTTGGTACCGTCGTTGTCGAAAAGGTCCAACAGAGGGGTCCCCACACATTGGTGGCTCGGGAGTTACTTACTAAGTCATGATGATCTACCCCCCACCAGTTCGCCCGAATAATAATAGTTCCAAGCAGTAGCAGTAGTAGTAGTAACCAAACGGAACAACAGCGCTCGATATAAACAAAAAAACACAACGAGCCTCTGGTGATCGCGCATGCATGGTGACCTCAAGGGTTCAGGGACTCTCAATGGAAGCACTGCGTTGGTGAACGACCGGGTCCCCCTGGTCTAACGCATGTGCTGACTCACAGTGCGACCCCCAATGGACTTTTTAGGAGTAGCAGCTTGTTTTATAGAGATGCAATTTCTGTCTTTCTGTAATTCCCATAATAGCAAAGTCATCGCAGGCCTTGAGTTTGACACCTGTGAGTTAACATATGTTATATGTCATATATGACACTAACAGGTGTGCCGTTTGATGGGGTCTGCAGTAGAGCTCTGTGCAGTGTAGCAGTGAAGCAGTGGTGTGAGTCATGTTGCGGTTACTTACGGAGTTTCCATGCTTTTTCTGCAGTGGGTTATGGAGAGAGGGGGGTCTGGAAGATGGAAGAATGATGGAAAAGGTCATTAGCGCCATTTAAGAAACATTTGAAGTACATTGTAGTGTGTATATGATAACTACTCAAAGGAAACGTTCACGATGAATGAGGAATAAGAACAGTTAGAGGCAGTGTAGCAAAGGGATGAGATGAACTACTTTCACATTCAGGGTAAAATTGTATTTATACTGAGAAAAATACCTTTTTGGTATTCAAGATAAACAACTTCAGAGACATTGTAAAATATAGTTTATAGAAACTTCCCTTAAGGACAACATCAGTTTTGCTGAGCCTAGGGCAGGATTTGAAACCAAGTTAAAAAAAATGCTGAAATAAAAATAACTGAACCAACCATTGCCTCCTTTCTGTGTGTCATTATACTTCTTTTTGCTTACATTCTAGTCAATGTTTGATGTTTCTTGTTTGAAATGGAAAAAAATAATGCCTGCAGCTACAAGTTCACAAATCAGTTAGGTGACTTGTCACAGTTGAGCTTAAATAATAGATGTTTTAATTATTAATAACTTTAGATATGAAAGTAGGCAAGCCCTGGGACTCATGTGAGAAAAACCTTCTGGTGATCCATTTTCAAAGAGTTTCTTGGTTTCTTGAAATTTTCTATCAGTAAAAAACATGCAACAGAGTGAAAATAGTTTGATGATGTTCCACTCATTTTGGTCACAAGTGGCTGGAGTCCACCACCACACAACAGCTTGACTTTGAAAGAAGTCTCCAAGCGACACATTTGTCCCCCAGACTAAAAGATTATCCCGGCAAAACATTTTATGCCAATGGATTCGCCTGAACACTACAGAGCCCATCCTGGGATGGATTATGTGCGACATGACAGAATCTTCTCATGCCATAATGGAGAAGTTCCCGAAAACGTTGCCTTAGTGATATCAGAGAAGTGTCACGGTTTGGTTCTCCTTCCTGTTTTATTTTGTAGTTTCATGTCTCTTGTGTCCCTGGGTAACTTCACTTCCTGCCTTGTCCTGTGATTGCCTGATTGTTTCCACCTGTGTCCAATCACCTGCACCTCCCTTATGTATTTAAGCCCTGTGTGCCTGTTGTCCCTTATTGCGTCATTGTCTGTGTCAGCCGTCGTTGGTGCGCGTCCTTCGGTCTTATTTGGAATAAAGAGCACCTTTGGAAGATCCTGCGTTTGAGTCGTGCCTCCCGCCTGCACCAGCACCTCTCCCCTGACAGGACCAGGACTTTGCCCTCACCTCTTTTCTTCTTAAGCTTCCTCCTGCGCTGCTTGTTGACGAAACAGGCCGCCATCGTGCTGAATAGCACAGCTGCTGCCAGGAAACAAATGGTGGCCACGATGCCGGCCACGACGGGCCGTGCCAGTCCACGTTCCTCCACCATCTCCGGAGGAGGGAAGAAGTCTGTGAAGTGAGGAGGGAAGAGTCAGGGGCACCGAGCTGCTTCAAAATGAGAAGGATTGTAGAAATGAATGAAGGCACAGTTTGCAGTTAGGATCTCGTTTGGCCTTTTTCGGTGGAAGAAGACAAATGAACAGTTGAATAGAGGAGAAAGCAAAGAGAATAAAATAAAAAATGTCAAACTTTAAGTTTGCTCACTCGACTTGTGATATGCCACTGCTAGAGATTAATGCTAATGTCAACATTCATATCCCGGGGCTGATATTTACCATGAGATTACCACGCAGATGTCTCATGAAAAAAAGCATGCGGTCCTTTGCGAGAACACACTGTGCTCTGATTAAGCTGGTATTTAACCATATGAGAGACTGAATCAGGTTTGTATGACGTTAAAAATAGACACCTTGGTACTTGCATGGAGCCTTTGAAGTGAAAGCAAAAGCTCTTCCATTTCAAAGAGATAAGATTCAAATATACAGAAGCTGACCTTTACTATTGCATGTGTCTTCAAAATGGCCATTTCTGCACCAAGCATGTCATGATGACTAAGTAGAATGTAGTCCCTTACAGTGTGGACGTCTGCAGAGGCTACACCAGCATTAATCTGGTGGCTGCCTCTTTAGGTAGCGCTCAGTTTGGATTCATGTTTTGTGTAAGAGCGTTAAATTCAACATTCCTAAATGCTTTGAATTCTTGTTTCAGTGTTAAAAAACGTGTCTCTTACTTCACTAGAAAAGTCTATTCGCAACAGTGGTAAAAAAAAAAGCAAATAGATTTACTGGGTCATACATAATGTCAGGCTGGGTGTCTTACTTTGGCAGTAACCATGTCTCCCTGCTCCGTCCTTTGTTACCGTCCACCAAGCATCGCAGCACTTTCTCTAGTCCAGTCAGTCCTCTGAACCAAGTCCTCCACCCTGCTCCATTGGATCTCGTCTCTGCCTTAGCCTTTTTATACCTTTGCTGTCCACCATTTTTGTAAACTGACCCCCGCCTGTCCTCCACCACGCCTAGAATAACACCCATCTGACTGACAGCCACTTGCAGAGATGCTGCTTTCCCTGACAGATACAATATGAACACTAAGGCCACTTGTTAATAATAACCAGTCTGATAGCTCGTCAACTTGAAATGAATTAGAATTCAAACTTAAAGTGATAATGATGGCCCTGACACGTTCTTTAATAATAAACATAAGAATGCAAACAACTAAACACTTTTGAACCTTTAAGAAGAAGAAAATGAATATACTCTATTTTACTTGTTTTGCTTCATGCAGAAAAAGGAAAAGAAATCCACAGAACTCAGGTAAATTATTTTAAATATCATTTTGATGTAATGAAAAAAGCAAGAATGATTAGAGCAGTGCTCGGTCTATTTATTGACTGCAGTTATCATTTTGGCTCCTTTTACTCCTGCAGCCTTCCTTTCTTCTCTGCTGCGTCGTTCAACATGACGCCGGCTGCTCTCCTCAGCGCTTCACGAGATGCATCAGAGCAACCCACACAGTTGTATACTATCGATATCATTAAAGATATAAAACCCAGCCAGAAGCACAATACAGCAAAATTGATGAAAATTGACGATATGCACAGAGAGAAAAGGCAGTCCTGACATCACCACTGGATGACCACTTTGCGTAGCTCTACATATTCACCAGTAGGGGGAAGCAGAGTCCTTCCACAGATACTGAGCACATCCAGTCAACAAATTCTACCAACAGCTGCTCCATCCAAATAGCGTGTACCCAGTGACCTCTGCAGATGAGGAACATCACATTTTGACGGGTTTCTTTTCAGACATAAGCACCAAAAAAATAGTGGCTTTGATGAATTTCTTTTCGTAAAACAAAGCCACCCGGTACAATCCGTGGAAGACAGGCAGAGTGATGATGTCATACTTTTCAGATCGGTACTAAGGACGTGGGCATGTAAAGACAGCTCCCATATAATAGTGCCGAGTGGGCAAAATGTAAAGTTGAGAGCTGCTGCGTGTGCAGCTTCCCCTCGGATACCTCATTAGGACCGCCCCAGGTTACGGATGCACAGCAACGCTCGCAGACGCTGCCAGGTTTGAGGATGCTCCTCGGGGCAGTGAGCAGGGGCTCGGCTCACCTGTGCTGGACACTCCTACTACGTTGCTGGGCTCGCTGATGGTGTCGTCCATGACGGCCATGACGCGGAACTCGTACCAAGCCTCCTAGGAGCAGGGGGGCAGAGAGATGACAGAGAGACCAGCCGGATGAGTCACAGAGGCTTTGTGGATGTATCATTAGTTCACTTCTTTTACTAAACAAATTCTGATCAGCCAATGAAATCCATTGTACGACTACTTAAGCTTTCTCCAAACAAAACAAAATTCCACTCTTGCTGTGATAAACATGTCGACATTGACATTTAAATTGAGCAAGGCTTTTGAAATTCCAATAATTGTGAACCATTTTATCATTTTTATTGTGCATAATTATGTCATTATAAGTTACACTAATTCATAATTCTCTTGTGTACTCCAGGTCCACAAATTTGGGTTAACTGGCACTAATGATGATGTTTATAAAAAGTAAGTTTATGTGTGTGTGTGTGTATATATATATGCCCTGATGCATTCTCTGTAAAATGGGCATTATGAGCGCTGAGATGTGAACTTTAGAATTGGATCAGTACTCGGGTTGCGACTGTTGACGTCCAGACAAGAACGCATAGTGAAAAAAGGAAGATTGGCCCTTTCACTATTCAAAACCTGGACTCTTTGCTTCTGCCTTCCAGTCTGTCTGTGTGCTAGTGAGATTTCCTTCATTCACACTAGTGAAAAGCTCAATACATCTTCATGTAAGAGCATACATACATATAACTGAAGAACATTCAGTATGTATAATGTTTCATATAAGCACGTGCATAGGTTTATAGAGTATGTATGTTTTTCAGTAGTGTGTGTGAGTGACTCAATGGTGAATGTAAGAGTATTTCATCAGTAATGTGTGAGTATCTCAGTAGTTATGTCCTAAAAGGCCCCTCATACCAACCAAACAGAGCATTCACCTCCCTGGTCATGACCTCACAAAAAGGGTTACACAAGCGAGGTGCATTGTGTGTGGGGGGGGGGGGGGTGGCTTCAACTTGCATGCAAGAACATGTGAAGGCTTGAAAATAAGTATTTTGTCAGTTTTATTACAAATATTAGATAAAACATTACACATTACATCCTCTGAATGTAGTGTGTGCTCTGGGCGTTATTAATAATCAGGAATGTCACAAATAGCAAATTAATCATGTTTATCGGAAGTCTGAACATATCAGCCTCAGTGTAATTTGTGCAGGAAAGCTCTTAGATCAAGTTTTCTTTGTGCGCTGTGAAGCAGAACAGACTGTTCTTTAATGTTTAGTTAAAGTACAGTCTGCAGGAGGAATCTCAATGTATTTTCTTAACTGAATCCAAAAGATTTCTGAAGACAGAAAATGACTGTGATGCAGTGAAAAACACTTGAGCTTTAAAAATATGTTTCACATTTCTATCTGGATGTACTCAAAGGAAAATGTTTTTTTGCAACTCCACTGACTATATTCTATATTCGCAAATGTGTTTTATCTGTTTAGAAGCTATTAGTTAGTAATGATGATTGCATATTGACTAAGTTAACGTTCTTAGGTTGTCTGTATGCATTACATTGCAAACCTTCAGGTCTGTCACAGTGAGGAAGTGGCTGGAAGCTGTATGTTTCTAATGGCCGACAGTGGAAGTCAATGAGAACATGGCCCTTATGTGCAAACTGTCCCATATATCCACCTCTTCTCTGACACTTCTCCAGGGTGGAACTGGTCAGATACAGGTCTGACCACTGTCTTTTACCTGGATCAGGTCTCGGGCGAGCAAGTCCGTCTCCCCAGCAGGAATGCTGTCGTCCAAGACTTCCCACCGCTCCCCAAGGCGGAACTCCATGACGTAATGCTGGATGGGTGCTGTATGATTGGCAGGCAGGATCCAGGTGAGCAGGACTCCCTGCTGGGTGCGATTGGCTGTGAGGCACCGTGGTGGGGTAAGCAGCACCAATGGTTCGGGGGTACTTATGGGAAATACTGGAAGAGCACATACAGGTTGGGAATGTGTGTGTGTGAGTGTGTGTGAGTCACTCAGTTACTGTATCAGAACATTACTTCACATGAGTTCAACTCCTCCTTTATTCATTCAGTACTCAAACAGTATAGATGGTATCCAATGTGTGAGCTACCATTTGTTTTCTTTTACCTCAGTAAAAATAAGCATTCATTTTTAAAAAATGTCGGTCTGTTTTTTTAAAGGAGGGAAAGAAAAGCAGCAGCTCCTGAGCTGAATGCTTTTGGTCCTGGTCTCTGCTCCATGGCCGACACACAGAGGGATGCAGCCTCAACGCTTTACCCCCATTTTCAGCACGTCACTTATCTTTAAGTAATAGTCTGCGACAGCTTCATTTATACTTAATAAATGTCCATTTCATCTCTGCCAGGAGAAATGCTTATAATGAATGATTTAGCCACACCCTAGTTTAAACTTTTAAAAAAACAAAAAAATAAATAGTATTTGAGTTACATGTTATCTCTCTTGCAGATAATTGAATATAACATGCTGTTATCTGGTGAACAGATTCCTTCATCTGCACTTTTTAGTGGTTTTATAGAAGAAACAACACTTTTTCCCGGTTTGACAGTTACTTTTAAAAGTGGCAGCCAGGTGTTTGCATATAAAAACTGAAAGTACGAATGCCGTTCATTCACCTTGTATTTTGATCAATTAAGCTACTTTACATTTATACGCTAGTCTAAGGATCATGATGTAACACAAATATTTTCATATGCAAATGTGTGTCTGTCGAGCTCTGAGACACTGTCATACTAACGATTTCATAAAACCTCATTTTGAGTTTAGATTCGTCAGCCTGAATTCATTCTGGCACATTCACTGGCAAAGTTCGGTGGGATTGACATTTAACCCTAGGGTCAAATAAGGTCATTTTGAGATACCACAACGCATGTGTTGATTTGTGTGGTTCAGATTCATTCTGTAACAACTATATTTAAATATTTGCGCAAAGTATTTACTCTGGGGGGGACATTTTGCTCTTTGCTTACTGATGGCAATCAAAGGCCAACAATGGCATTTCTCTAAATAATTTTAAATGGTTTCAATAATTTAGCCTGACAATAGGGCCAGAAAAAAGAAAGAAAGAAAAGATGTTCAATAATTCATTCGCTCACTCTTTCACTGACTGACTGTTCCGTAGCGATTAAGAAGGGATCGAAACATCTAAGAATCTTCACTGAACCACAATCCTTCCCTGACTATTTATGAGCAGTTAGTAGTTCAATCATTTGATAACCAGATGTGGTGTGGGGAGGGCCAAGGCGACTCTCACTATGTCTGAAGCTTTTGGTGGTTGGTAGACATGCCACACAGCCACATTCACATATAGAAGACCTATGAAAGTGGAATTTTCATATGTCCACTTTAATTCAAAATGAGAAAACATCTATGGGAACCTTGGTGATTCAGGATATGTTAATTTTTTGACAAAAAGATAAGAAATGTTTTGTTTGAAGGAAGACTAACAAAGGCATTGCTTTACAGGAGCCCTTTAGTCTCAGTGGGGCAGCAGGGAGACCACTGACCTGGTGTGTTAACAGTGACAACCTCGCTGAAAGGGCCTGTGCCAAGCTTGTTTTGGGCTAGGATGCTGAACTGGTACGTTGTCTCTGGCTCCAAGCTGGGCACCACCATCCAGTCGTGGCCTCCGGCCACGGGTATTGAAAGCCAGTCGTGTGGACCTAACCGCTCCCTCTTCAGCCTGGACAGGAGCCAGGGGTCACAGGAGGTCAGCGGATGGAGAGGAGACATTTTGAGATGCGATCACTTTTATACAAATGGTAAAAGTCAACTTGATGATGAAAATAACAAGGGTAAGTATTTTGTCAATTGTAACTTGATATGTGCCTTCACTTTTGCAACAGCTCAAGTTCAAACATGAATGCAACATCATCGATTTCTGTTATCTTCATTCATAATGCAACCTTCAAGTGATGGTAGTAAAGCCCATGCTGCGCTTGGCTGCGTTTTGCTCATGCCATACACTCAGCTGCACCTGATCAACAGATAAAGCAGAGCACCGCACACATGCAACACCCCCTCTCTCAAACCTTCATGCCATCACCTTCTGAGACGGCCTTTTTGACCAATATAGCTGCTTTAGTGCTGTGAAAAACGCATATTAGAATTGAATGTATGAGTTAAAGGGGACATTTCATAAGTAACTCTAACATTTGCAGTGCTTGTGCACCTATACATTACATATGTGTGAAATAAGGCCATCCGATTTGGTTTCACTTTCACATTCAAGCTCATTAGAGTATACCTGCCTTTGCTCTTCCACTGGCTCCCCCACAAGGATGTGTGCTTGCACCACTATTATTCATCCTCTACACATATACTGTATGTGTCAGAGACCGAATCGAAGTATGCAGATGACTCTGGTCTTGTTAGTTGGCTTCAGAACAATGAGACCAGACACAGTCCGCTGAGTCGTCCTATCTTCAATTAAATATCTAAAACCAAAGACGTGTCCACACACATGAAGTCATCTTGATTAAGAAGCAGATGGTGGAATGTGTGCAATCTTTCAAATATCTTGGGACAATTATTGGCTCAAAACTAACTTTGAATCAAACTGTGTAGCCGTATACATGCAGCGTTTGTAATGTTTGAGTCCCACAGTGTAAAACAAAGCGCTATACAAAAAGCTGTATTCCAGCAGTCATGACGCAAGTAAAAAAACTATAGCTTACTATAACTATAACAGTACATGGATGCTATAGAAGCAACATTTGGGTATTCATTGATTTGACCTAGTGACCTAGTGACAGCCGTACTTTTTCGTCTTAGTCTTGTTCTATGTGTGGGTGGTAATATATGTTGAGATAGCTGCCTTTTGGTCCCTCCTCGAAACAGCAGCACAACATACACTGAGCCTTAATTAAAATGAGTAATGCTAATCCAGTTTAGATATGCTTGTAGTATTTTTTTAAATCTGTATATCTACTTTTACTTAAGTTTTTTTTTGTTGAAGTATTGTACTTCGCTACATTTTAAATCATATCCGTTACTGAGTAAAAAAAAATGCTAAGAAAAAAAAATGCAAAGGAAAAGAAATCGCGCCTAGGAAACTAAGGTCAGTGCACTGACTGAGTGATGAGAACGAACGCGCTAAACAAGAATGATGGAGACGGACAAAACAGACGCAAACCCAGCTGAAATCCAATGAAAATACGAAGCGTGGCCGCTAAACCGTCTGCAATGACAGCGGTTACCAGGGTAACAAGAGGAGAAAAGTTGATTAACGGATATGAATAAATACTCCTGGTCTGACGGCAGAGCAGCAGCTCTGATATTTATTGTCCACGTACTGTTTTGCTTCAGTGAGCAGAGCAGAGACAGGTGAGTTGAGCCACTGGAGCGCATACGTCCCGACGTCAGCGAACCGTCGGTCGGACCCCCAGCGCCACCCCCCCCCCGTGCTTTACTGAATCCACAGTTCATGCCATATTTAGTGGTTGTAGTAATTTAAAATGTTTTATTGGATGATCTGCACTAAAATCATCCATCTCTTTTATTTTTATTTTATTATTTTTGCTATTACACTTTAATTTGTAATGGTCTTCCTTCAATTAAAAACAACTGAGATTCATTTTCCCTTGTCTTTTTTTAACTTCACTAGAATCCCGCACCCCACCCAGCTGTTAAACTGAGTACATTTTTAATGAGCTACTTTATACTTTTACTTGAGTACATTTTTAGACTGGTAACTTTACTTGTACTTCAGTAAAATGTTTAAAAGTAACAGTAAATGTTGTTACTCTTTCCACCTCTGGGAAGAGACTTGCTGTACCTCTCTGGCCAAAAACCACATTCATTGCTTCCACTGAGTCAACACTCTGGGAGAGGAGTATGTTGTTCTGTAATATGCTGACAATGCAGAAAAAAAATCCTGTGGATTGAACGCCAATATGTTTCTGTCCTTATTCCAGGAGGTTTAAAGGGAGCATTACTTGAATGCAGTGGTATTGCTGGAACCTCAAGTCATTGAATAAATGATTTTTTTTTCCCCAGTGAAGCAGCAGCGAAGCAGCAGCAGCAGCAGCAGGACAGAGAATGTTGGGTCATGTTCAGTTTAGTTGCTACCATTTTATGTGTTCTTCCAAAAATCTCAAGATCAGAGCTGAAAGAGTCACTCACACGTGTGGATCCCCCGTGTATTTTCATCACTACGTTCTCACAACTGCTCTGAACACAACCCTGGAAAAAGACGTTTTCAGAAACAACAGAGGAAGTATCGGAAGAAGAAAAAGCAGGAAGCAAAGCATGCTGGGATGACTCACACATAGCCATACCAGACTGAAAATGTCTGCTGGAAGCCTCCGTCATATCCCACCTCCCAGGACACGTTGGCCCAGGTGGAGGACACCGCCACGTGGATGTTGGTGGGGGCGTGGGGGCTTGTGCCTGAAGGGAGCGTGGTTAGAGAGGTGCTTAAAAAGGGCACATTAGCCACTGCCGAGCCTCGTGATACACTACAATCATTTTAGATGGTTTACTGTAAGCTAGACCAGGTTTCGCATGAATCATTTATTTTACAAAACCCAGAATTTCTTGTACGTTTGACCTGTGTAAATAATAATAGTAAAAGTGCATTGAATAATTTATCTAGGCCCAATTCTCAATATACATTTTTGCTCATGTTTCGTTCTTGTACTGGGCCAAAGAAATAGGAAACTAGTCAGAAGCCAGTTCAACACAGTGGTTGGAGGCTTAGTGAAGAGTCAATGACTGCACCACTGGCGATAAAAGTAATACATGTAGCTTTGTTCACAGGTTTGTCCATGTCGGCTTACCTATAACTTGGACGTGCGTGCTGGCAGTGATGCTCGTGGCAACGTTGGTGGCGACACACTCCCACTCCCCGTGGTCGTCCTTTGTGAGAGACTTGAACTGTAGGCTGCCTCGGGGCAGAACATTGTGCTTGCTTTTGCTGGGCTTCCCCACCTGCCGTCCAATCCAGCCAGGGAACCATCGGAAGGGGAGAGAGAGAGAGAGAGACAGCAAAAGTCTTAAAACATACAGCAGGGACAGTTTGAGGTATCAATCTACAATTTTACATTTGCAACAAAAACATTGATTTAAATATCCAATTTGATTACAACATTTCACAGAAGGGTGAATTTCACAAGTGGGAGGACTAAACAATAGCAAATCAACATGCTTCATAATCAAGCAAACAATGGAGGGAATCTAATATGTTCTGTTGATTGCATATTTTATAGACCTCGTTAAAATGTGAATAATCACACAATGTAACTTCAAACAACACGCGGGCATGTGGGGTGTAGAGTGTGGAGGTTGTCGCACCTTCCTCCATGTGATGTTGGGAAAGGGGTCTCCCTCTGCCTCACAGGGAATGACCAGTTCTCTGCCAGCCTCCTGCCTGTACTCCCCACCAGGAACCACTGAGAATTTGGGAGGGTCCTGCCCCGGGGGTAGAAGCAGACAAAATAGCTAAGTCAAAAACGGTGGTGTTGTTAGGACCCACCATGCATCTAAAGGCACTGGCTACCTTTAGCACCAGGGGAGCAGGAGGGGACCATCCCATGGATCCCAGGGCATTGTAAGGCATGCAGGTGTAGGTGCCGAGAGAGTCCTCCGTCACCTCTGCCACACGGATGCTCCCATCCTCCTTTTGGCTCCAGCCAGGGTACTGGATGTAAAAGTTAATGTTTTGTTATCATATTTTCAAATAAGAGACAGAGGAGCACTGAAATCAAATCAGTTGGAAGTGAAAAATGGAATCCTATGGCGTCCAATCAGGAAATGCCGCACATGTTTGAGGCGGGGGTCAAGTGAGCAGCACTGGCTCACCTTATCAATCCGCAGAGGGAGGCCATCTTTCTTCCACTTAACCAGAGTTACAGGGGGGTTGGCATCTATGGGACAGCGGATAAAGCCAGGCAGACCAATGGCGACGTAGATGACGGATGGCATGTTCACCACACGGGCAGGATCTGGACAATTTCAAATCAAAAATATAACAAATGTTTTTGAAGAAGATAACCAACCCTGCTTAGAAATAACCTAATGACAATTGGCAGAAAATAGACTACAGCTCTTCTTCAATCTAAAGGTTGTGTTCAACTCAAACTCTTAAAAGAATGTGATGGAGTAGGTCTTAATATAGTACCGATGTAACACAAAGGGTTCAATTAAAACTATGAGATTTACTGTTTAATTCAATGCACTGCTCTCATACTGCAGATATCTGAGGGTGTGTAAGTTTCCGTGTTGAGAGCCATGAAGCAGTGAAGCAGCAGAAAGGCTCTCAATCTATTTGCAACTTTAACGATTATGACATCCGATAGGAACAATATCTGTATTTCTCCTATTGGGCTATTCACTGTTAACTACTATGCCAAACAAAGTGGTTTTACATTGACATGCTTTTGTTAGTGGACAGAGAATATAGAAAAATAGTTATAGAACCATTACACCTGACCAGCCACTTCTCAATCAGTCCAAATACATGCGCGTTTAAGCATTTAACGTGGAAATGATATCAAACATTTCTTTATTTGCTTGACATTAGTGGCCATCCTTTCACATTTCCCCCTCTATACTTTGAATCTTAAATAATTGGGATTTGATATGGTTGAGCCAAATACCCTTTGGGCGAAGCGGGGCACACACAAGAAAAAAAGGGAGTCCATCTGGCAGAGGAAAGGGGCTAACAGGAGCAAAAGGATGGGGATGGGGGATGGGGGGGGGGGGGTGGGCTAAAGCTTCTCATTTCTAAATCCTAAATTCAGAAGAGGGGAGAGAACAGCATGGTTCCTAAATGAGGTCAAGGAGGAGAACTTCAAAGTACGCAGCGAGTGATGAGGAGCAGAAATGATGTGAGTGAGGAGGAGCAGGAGAAGGAAGAGGAGGAGGAGGAGGAGGAGGAGGAGGAGGAGGAGGAGGAGGGGTAAGCTCTATCGGTGGAGCGATAAGAGGAGCGGATGAGCGAGGCTGAGTAGCATCGTGGGAAAGAGGACAGGTGTGAGAGAGAGAGAGGGATGTGACTAGATGACGTAAGGTGGAGAGGATCCACTGGAGGAGAGAGGAAGATGAGTTGCTGGTTGAGTGCGATGAAGCCGGCGTTAAAAGAGGCGATGAGAGAGCAAGCAAAGGACAGTATGCCTTGCTGAGGAGGGATTGAAACACGGCGGTGGATCACTTGACCGCAGAACAACTTTGTTCCGCAGATGCTTGACCATAACGGCCTCCACGCCGGCGCTCTGCAACAAAGACACCACAGACGAGAATATCCGCCAAGTTTCTAAATATAGCCCTCAGCTGGCGCTATGGGTCACGATACGCCAGTTTCCCTATACTGCAAGATGCTTTCGGGGAAGTCGTTCAGCGGCAAGCGTTTCAGAAAGATGGGAGAGTAAATGTTGAGGACTGAGTGGAAGAAAAAAACAGAAGGAGAGTAAAAGGAGAGAATCGTACGAAGAGCCGTCTGCAGTCTGCAGGGAGAAAGTCCCTGGTCTTACAGCAATGATGTAATCCCCCTTCTCACTCCCCCCTCCCTCTCACGACTAGTGTTACCCGCCTCTGTTCGTCACACACACACTGCACGGCCTAATATACAGCCATCAAAAGAGGCAGGAGCGAAGGAATGCACAATGTCGGTTGCCTTGACTACTGCTGGTGGCCGGTGACTGGTCGACGGGGCCTAAAAATGTCAACGCTCGTCCTTCCTCCACCTGCCTGCCTCCTGGCAGGAGCCACATGCTTTTCCAAAGGGACAAATTCACCACAGTCATGGAGCTCCCAGTGACTGTGGGACTGGGTGGGTATTTCACGGGAGGGGAGAACACAGAAGAAGAAGACCGCAGGAAAGTCAGGAGAGATGTGAACAGACAGACAGACAGACAGACATCAGACATTGGAGAGAGAGAGAGGGAGAGGCTGATTGCAACATGATAAAATAGAGTGGATTTGAGAGAGCAAATGGATGTTTGTTGGCTGAAAGGTGGAGACTGGTTCCACAGAGAAGAGGTGGTAGGAGATGCAGCCCAACAGCAGTGTGGTATTTGACACTCCAGCTGCTGGCCAGAAACCTCCGTTTATGGACCAGCCTTTGGCTGAAACTGGTTCTGATAATAGGCATCAAACATCATATTCTTTTGGTGTATTCTTTTTAAGTTTTTAAGCTTTTTAAGCTGGATAATGATTGAAGTCTACAGTAGCCAATAACGCTGAATCTGAACATTTCAAATATGTAGTGGCTTCAACCAGGCATGTTTATTCTCCACAGCAGTGGGCAGGGTAAAGTTTACATTCATACATGCAATAAAACATCAAATGAATGAGCAGAGTTGTTGTTATCGAATGGACATGGTCAACATAGTGATTAGTTTATGTTCTGCCCAAAGAGTTTTACTGAATACACATTTCCGTGTGCCTTTATGTGTGCAATTATGCATTCAGGAATATTGACTTTGACATCTTGTTGAAGTCAGTGCCTGTTTACATAGTGTCCAGGAGTCTGAAGAAGCACGATGTGAAATGCTCATTCTCAAGTCTTTTTTAATGTGAATCACTGTTCCATCGTTTGTTTTTACCCCTGTGAAGCCTGAGATCAAATAATATAATAATAATCAGATTTTCTGTTTTGGAACTTGGTTAATGCAATAGAATTTAAAGGTTTTTATTTAGATGTATGATTTTATTTTTGTATCAGATTTGATCAGGCATCACATCAGGCATTCTGTCTGTTTATGTTTATGTTAAAGTTAATGTTTTAGGAACACCAATAAATGATGTTCAGAGTTTTTTTAAACATTTTGAACATTTCTGTTGATTAAGCTGTCATATTTTACCTCTTCAATGTCCCATTAAAAGTGCAGGTTTAGTATTCATCTCTGTCCTTCCCTTCCTCATTGATGTTTTATGTGTCGCTGATTGTTGACGTCAACGCTGAAGAATATGACATTTTCAAAAGAGGTTTTGTTTAATCATTTATGACGTAGGTCAAGGTTTCTCAAAACAAAATAACATTTAAGAACACATTTTAAGGAAAATACACCAGTTCTTAGGGGCTTGAAGTTACCCGTCATCTTGCAGTGGACATGCTCAGCCACGCTCCTTTTCTGTGAACCTCCAGCATGATTAGTGTTTTGTATTTGGGTATTAATAGTACAGAGTAGAGGTCGCTGTGGCTTTGACCCAAATACACAGAAAGGACAAAGAAAAAAGGTCCGGACCCTTGCTACCAATGAGGACGCAATCGGCGTTTGACACGTGCAGCAAAAGAAGAGTAAAAGACACTTACATTGCACTGTAATGTAGGCAGAGGCAGTCGGTGGTTGGCCCAGGCTGTTGCTGGGAGCACAGGTATATTTCCCAGCATCCTCCGGCTTGACTTGGGCAATGATGAGAGAACCGTCAATAAGAATACTGACTCTGCGCTTTAGGTCACTGTGAAAATCACAAACATACAAACATTTGAGTTTGGATCTGAATTGAATTTATTTTACATCATGTCGACCTGATGAGCACAGTTGGGAGAAGAATAAAAAGCCCTGTAACAGAAGTCATACAGTATTTCAAAATAGATCTATAGATGTATGTACAAACTAAGAAATATGCCTCAGAACCAGGCCAATTTGGGCTTTTGGATATAAACAATAAACACATGGAATCTGAACCCATGCTGCATATTCCTACAGCTGAGTAATTCATTGGAACGGCTCATCTTGTCAATCAGTTCAATATGCTTTTGTGCGAGAAATAACTATTTTACGAGCCATGTATTTAAAATAGTGTGATCACCATTTGTGTAAAAAATAACTTTGTATTTAAAAGCAACGTGTCCTCTGAACAACAGTCTCCAAGTGTGTGTTGCTTGGTGGGACGATGCACCAGCATTGTTTGCATCTTACCTTTAACATCACAACCTAATTCATATTCATAAATGGGGCTGTCCCCAATAGTTTGAATCTTGAAGTTTCATCCCTGACTGATAACTTGACAGAAAGTGACCGTGAAATTGTCCAGCTTCATCGTTTCCAGAATTCCAAGCATATCTTTATTCAATAGAATATTCTGCTTCAATTCATGTTTGTAGGTATTTGGCTTTCATTCATTCTATGAGTCAAACTTTTATAGCCACCATAACACAAAATCAAATTTTCCGTCATAAAATGTGACAACGGCATTCAAAACTTTATTCAACAACCTCATTCAAAGGTTTGAGGCTTAAAAAGCGACATTCAGTGAGCAGGCATACGGAGAATAGAGATGTGATGGGTCAAATCCATGGAAAAAATATGGAAATAATAGGGACCACTGGATTGTAACTAAGGATTAAAATCAATCTTCTCTTCAAGCCGCAATATGCAATCCGATGGTCTATTTGAACAACCGCTGCCATAGTGACCCATACGGGGCATTGGTGCAGACTGCTTCTCCTCATTTTTAATGACTGAAGACTGACTTTTTGAATTATGATAATTGACTGCCTTTGCCACGAAGTACCTGATTTTCCCTCATCCTTCTCTCTGAAATGTTATTATGTGATATGCAGGCCTTTGAAAAGTTGCAATCATGACTAATTTTGCACTCTTCCAGCCTATTTTGGAATAAGGGAGAGAAGGGAGCAAAGCAAATGAATGCCAAATATCTGTTGCCTTGGCTACGGCAAGTGGCTGGTCACTAAACCCCAATCTCAGCCCCCATTGCTCCTAAGCAAAACATGTATGTCTGCTACAGAAAAAAACATGCAGCCCTAAGTAAAAAGAAACTTTTTATTTTACACTTTCATAGTATATTTTACATATTATGGGAGGAAAAAAGGTTTTACTTGGAATCAAAAGGTTGCTCACATTTTTCTGTGTTTATGTACGTACCACCCAACAGCTGGTAAAATCGAATTTTTTCAAGACTTTCTTGACATTGTACAATGCATCTAAAGAATCCTTTAAATCAGATTCCAAAACAGATTTTAAGATTTATTTTCAGACGAGTACTGAAGCTCGAATGAACACACGTATATGTGTACGTTCTATGTTTAGTTTGATTATCAAACTCACATTTTCCACATGTTTTTGTTGATAATATTTTATGATTAATATGTATTGAATCCTGCATGACACATACCTTTGCAATAGTTTGTATTTGCACTAGGGTAATAGTACCCTTGTTGAAGAAACACTAGCATGGGTAAAATGCAGTTACTGTCATGATAACAAATTGTACTGTAAAATGATACTTTATCTTAGACCTGTAGTTAAACAGGGGTCAAAGCAAAGTCTGCACCTTCTAACCATGCATGAATGAATCCTTTTACAAAAAACTGACTTAAGTGTAGTTCTACAAAAATGGACACGTACAAACACCCCAGAACTCACAATATTCAAGCATCTTGAAAAATGGCCTTTTGGATAAGTCAAGCATGAACCACGATTTCTGTGATCCCCCTCCCCAGTTCCAACAAAAAGCCTTCAAGCTGCGGATTAGAGGGATTTTTAAAGTTGGAAATATCTGCATCCCGCAAAGTATTGGTTTCAATAAATCCTTCAAGCTCAAAATTGTGTATATAGTTATTCCTAAGAGTTTTTGATATTGGGCAATAAATAACAAACAATGGGAATGCATTGAGAGTGTGTACCATTGTACACAGTAGAATTACAGTTCCTCTGAAAGCAACTATCTTGCTGAGAACCATGACATAAGCTGGTTGCAGAACATCATCATTATTTACAGCCACAGCGATGTGATCACAAAAAAGCAAGAAAATGGGTCGCCCTGCATTGTTCATCAGTAACAGTGTACACATGAAGGAAAGCCCTTTCCATTTAAGAACCTGGTTCTAAATTAGTCAAATAGTTTATCTAGTTAGTGTAGCTCTCAGGCTTACAGGGGTTATGATTCATTGAAATATGATGAAATCCAGCGTTCTGATTGGTTGAGAGTGAGTCCCGGGGCTGCATTATTCAGCGATAATGTACAGTTGCTGTTCACATTGACCCGAGCGTTCCATATCACTGCACTCAAAGTAGCACGTTAGACATTGTGTGACTGTTAGTTGACATTTTGGCTTTTGCAACCGGACAATTAAGGAGACAATGAATGAGATGATGTGAGATCTTGCTAGGAGACCCAATGCTGTTTACATGCACGTATGGGGACTATTTGTCTTCTGAAATGCGATACACAACATTCCACTATATTTCACTTATATTTTTATCTTATTCCTGCACTATGTTGTCTGTTGTCCATTGTCATACTGTCTGCCATCATGCACCAACCAAAAAGTCAAATTCGCAAAGACATATTATGGCAATAAACGTTTCCTGAACGTGAATAATACTATTTTGTGCTGAAAGGCAGCTATTTATCATTTGGGTGGTAGTTGTATTATAAAAACAATAAGGTACTTAAGGCAGTACTTTATCTTCAATAATGGAACCATTCGAGGGTTGTTGTAACAACTCCCCCGAACTGTTACATATAATATATCTATTATTTGATATTGGATATTTCTAATAGTTATGATATGGTAGTTATCATATTCTGAATATTGTTTGTATATATATATTCATTGATTCACTGAATTGTTTGATGTCATTATGTTAAACTGTAGTTAGGCAACCCTCGCACCTTATTGCTTAATCGACGCAGTATCACAAAACACAATATTGCAATGCTACAATTACAAACAAACTACAAACTATTTTCTTTCTGCTGTTATTTGTAACATCTCAGGCATCTGTAAAGATAGAATACTGCAGAAACATATGCCAAGTGTCAGAGCGCCATTCATTTAGTTTGCAAAAATGGAGAAAAGCTCCCCCTTTGCAGCTATTTTGCACTTCTGCATGAGAGCTGGGTTCCTCCCTGTCTGCATGTCGATGTGTCCTTGGGAAAGACACTTAATCCCAGCATTGCTCCTCTAGCTGTGACTACAGTGTGTGAATGTTAGTTACTGATGGGCAGGTGCCACTGTGTATGGTAGGTCCTGTCATTAGTGTATGAATGGGTGTAAATGAGTGAATGGTCTTATGTAGTGTTAAAGCACTTTGAGCGGTCAGAAGACAGAAGCGCTAAACAAGTCCATTTACCGAAACTAACTTCACTTCAAGCTTGTGACTGTAGGGCACTTTATGGTTGAGCACAGTGAGAAGCCCATTGTCGCTGTCTGAACCGCTTCAAAGCGCTGACACCAGTAACGTCATCAATGCTCGTGGCAACAGAGGGAGATGCGCTAACTGATGGACATTTGATACGTTTTCTTTTTATTGGAAAAATGATTTACTTAATTTACTAGAAGTAAAAAGTAGCATTATTCTTAACTACTTTGATTCAGTAAATGCCCTTACATGCAACATTGTAATGCAACATGAGGGGTAATTACTTTACAGATTCAATCTGTACCTGAGAGAGGTCAATGTGAAAGTGTTCTCAAGTCAATAATCTAAGTGTTCTATTATGTATAGTATTCTAACCCTTTTTGTTACAATTCGGAACTTTTCTTATTCCCCCCCGACCGTCTCCAGAGGAGATCGTTGTTGAGTTTGCTACGTTTGCTGCATTGTTATCATAAATATCTGCAAAATGGGAACTTGTGAATCGCCTGCTTGACTTTCCAAACCGGAAATTAAACTTGTTAAACATTTTTTTACTCTTTACTTAAAACAGATGCATCTTAATTCAGCTAAAGCATTTTTTAAAACATTTGTCTTGGTTTTTGAAAAACTAAATGAAAAGTAAATCCTTAATTTACAGTGGATATCCAGCACAAACCCCATCATAAGCAAGGACAGGAATGACTGCAGTGAAAAGTAGGGAAAGATTGGTGAGTGATGTGGGAGTCAACAAGGAAAACGATCATAACGTTACTTCTTGAAGAAGACGTTGTCCTCTTCCCAGAACCAGGTGTAGGTCAGGTTGCGAGGGTAGGCCTCCGCCTGGCAGGTGAAGAAGGCATCCTGCGAGATGTTCACTGTGATGTTCTCAGGTGGCGATATAATGAACGGAGGGCCTAGAAGAGAACACACAGAGGTTGTCAGGATTTCTTCCATCCATCCATCCATCTTCAAACTGCTTATTCTGCACACAGGGTCGCTGGCGTCCATCCCAGCCAACTTCAGGAGAGAGACGGGGTTCACCCTGGATCAGTCGCCAGCCAATCGCAGGGCAACACAGAGACAAACAACCATTCACACTCACATCCACACACCTACAGGCAATTTAGACTTCCCAATCAACCTGATCCCCAGAGCAGGTCTTTGGACTGTGGGAGGAAGCTGAAGAACCCGGAGAGAACCCACGCAGACATGAGGAGAACATGCAGACTCCACAAAGTCAAAAAGTTGACATTCTTAAAAAAAAAGAAGCTTATTTGTCAAAGATGTATGATGAACGTGTGCGAGTCCAAATGGCACTAACTTCACTGTGCACATAGTTGGAACCCCTGCAAAAGCCCGTGCCAATGTGAAGAAGATCAGATGATCAGTTTCTCAGATATGCAAAGGACACACATACAGACATTGCTTTTAATGTTAGGCAACAGGGATGTCACCTTTTAGTCAAATTTCAAACCTGAGTAATACATCAATATAAAATGTAAAATTCTCCGTGTACAACCCAACAAGTCCACCATTTGTTCTTCAAACAGAGTTATGTTAAAACATGAAACATAAGCCACAATGAACTGCAGCGTCCACAGGGCGGCATCCGCTATGACGTGACACTGATACGACTCTCCTCAGTGGGAACCTCCCATTCAGCCGGGTACCACCCACTGCAGACTCAACACTGTCATTTGTCAACAGCTGGCAAGGACTGTAGTAGTACTTATGGCCATTTGCACATGCTGTGAAGACACCCATGGGAATAACACCAATGCATGTCTTCTGTGGCGGACCCCTGAGCCATATCACATACTTATCCTGCACTCAGGAAAGGATTATGAGAAATGTATTAAGGGATCTTTGCTGTGCCAGATGGATACTCTTCCTTGCATGCATGCAACCAGTATCAGCCAAGATTAGGCACACTTTCTCATTCAATTCAATTGAACAAGAATGTTTGCAAAATTTGAAATGGTACTGTATATATTTACCCTCTGATATTGAATATACAGTAATCTCTCTCACACAGCTTCTTATAACACACCAGGTTGTTGATTTATATGAGAGCATCACGTTAGAGTGTAAGCGAGTGTGGCACTGACGCCCACAATAGGTAATACTACACATCAGTACCGCTAAGGTACTAAGATCACAATTTAATGCAAATTTATAGGCAACAGGAAAAGTGGCATGTGCTCACGGTGCAGATTTTCCATAGATGCAGGTAAAGCTAAGAAATGGATGGGGAGAAGGACAGGTAGATCTCAGGGAAACTGCGCTGGAGATGAAGCAAGTATCAATCAAGTACCAGATCACTTCAATTGGCCTGGATGAGTAGAACCTGAAAAAGGACAAAGACACCTGGGAGCCCTCGCTCAAAAGATTAGGGCCCCCAAGGCCTAAATCCACAGGCTGAGGAGATAATCGCTGATGAAAAGACGGATGAAACGGCTGCGGTGCTCTGGAGTTTCAAGGGTCTGAACCTTGCTGCTACATGAGCACCCCAATATTAAGCCGGTGAAAAGAAAAACAGGATAGAAGGGAAAGAGGTGTTTTTATTTGATATTTTCTTATCCACCAATGATCTTGCTTGCTTGTGAGGCTTATTTATAGGAGCTTCCAGATCCAACAGAGGAATGACTTTGAGCTAGAGCTGAAGGGAGTCTCTAAAGTCTCTACCGCTGCATCAGTAACACATTGCTCTGCTCCACCCGTTTGTGAGCAGGTACAGATGTTGACTGGCTACTTGTTCCACTGGTCAGACATCTGAAAACAGAATACATGACAACCGCTACGTTGCCAATGAATTTGGAGCAGAAAAATAAACGAGGGATTGGCTTAACGCAGTTTGATAGTACAAACAGAGCGCCCCATCTCTTGGATGGGAGGGGGGAAGGGGAACATTTCAGTAACTGATGATCATACACAAGGTGTAAGACTGGGTATGAGGGAGGATTTTCCTCTGAACAGGGCCTGATATTATCACTAAGAAGCAGCTGTTTGAGTGAAAGAATTGGACACAATCTGGAAGCGCCGAGTATGTCACCATGCCGTGATGATCATTTGTTTAGCATTGTTTTATCAGCTATCTATCTACTTTGAATTGCAGTTTCGAAGCATATTAAACCACCCAAAGTAACTCATAAAAGGCATTAGAACTCTGTCTCCATTCACACTGCAGAGAAAGGTGTACATCTCAAGTAATGCCACAGGTCACTGATTTGTAATTCATTTGTGTCTGGAATCACTGCCAATAAGAAGCAGATGTAGAAGTTGTTCTAGCCATAGGTGTAAATTGTACATTCTAATGATTTTGGTGAATCTATTGTCTAGCAGGTTTCCATGGGCCGTGATTGCCCTTGGATCGTGCTCTCGTTGTCATGGTGCTTGAGGCCCATATAGTTATTTCCGTGCCTCTCTTTGGTCGCTGAGTAGAGTCTCAACTACTGTACCGATGTACAAAAAAGGTACCTTATTGTATATTTTTAGTACTGATACTTAAAATAGCGCCCAATCAGAGCTCACTCACTGCTCCGTTCTCTGCCCAGCACGCACTCACAGCGCGTGATCACATAGGAGACATGAGGCCAGCCCCAATCTACACCCTGCACACAGAGTAACTAACTCACCGTTAATATCACTTAAACTGATACCTGTTGAGGTCTTGCTTTAATACATTTTGGGGAGGTTTACTGTTATGACAACAGACCACAGCTTATGGTTTCATGTCAAGCACCTTTGTTAGTATGCCTTTTATGTTCCTGTAAACTCTAGCATTGACTAGATAATAATAATAATAACGGCATTCTATAAAATAACCAAAGGATTCCTTTAAATCAAACAATCTATAGGTTTTCCTTTCAAGAAATGAAACCGGGCTGATTTTCTACAATGAATCTTTGGACTTGCAATTCATATAATATGGCATCAAAGGACAACATTCAACTATTCCTAAAGAATATCAATTTTAAAAAGTTGAACGCTATTGTATAATTACTAAATGAGTGTAATGACAATATTTGCTATGGTCTATAGAAAATGCAGAGTTCTTTTACAAAGTGTGCTTCGCTCTGTATACCTTGTCTTAATGTTTCTCTCTGGCATTGGTGTCGGGGAAAACCCCTCAACGCCAAAGTCTGAACATTAACCCTCAGTGTCACACATGCAAACACTCAATCACCAGAGGCTGCTTACTGTAACCTTTGAACACCTGGTTTGTGTGTGTTTCACACAAACCAGGTGTTCAAAGGTTATTGTAACACAGAGCCGGACCTGCCGGACACGCACACACACACACACACACACACACACGCACACACACGCACACGCACGCACGCATGCACACACACACGCACACACGCACACACACGCACACACACACACATACGCACACACACACACGCACACACACACGTACACTTCGCACATACGCACACACACACACACACACACACACACACACACACACACACGCACACACACACACACACATACGCACACACACACACGCACACACACACACACACACGCACGCACACACACGCACGCACACACACGCACACACACAGTTATCCTTGTCCACAATAGGAAAAACCTAACACACACAACCACAGATAAACACATACAGCTGTGTTTAGCCACTGTTGCAACTATAAAATGCCAGTCCCATATGTTAATACTGATCTGTAGCCCTCGGCCTGATCCTTTAACAGCCACAGCATTTCCATCTGCCAGGCCCTCAGCAGGACAAGCAGGAATAGAGCCGTGTTGGATGACTGTGTCATTGGTGTTTGAGCGTGTGCGTGTGCATGTGTGTATGTGTGTCTGTCTGTGCCAACCCGCCCTATTTGGAACCAGCTGAGTGCTGGAGATTTGTTGGCACTGTAGTCTCTTAGCTGATCTGCTGCTCAGTGGCTTTCCAGGAGGGCCTCTATTAATCCGTCTCCCCCGTAAATTATACAGGACGGGGTCAAACAAGTGCTCTGGCTCTGCACTGCTTTTGATGCTCAGTGGCAAAAGCAAGTAGGCCACCTCTGTTAACACGTCTGCCGTCCGTTCACTGACCAATGAGAGCGACCGACAGCCGACTGCAACTCTCCTTAAGTCCTCCGCCATACTAATAATGAGAATTCATGGTGCCCTGATAGAGTGATTTGGTTATGGCTCTGAATGAAAAGATCTGGTGACATTATTTGGTGGATGGAGTTGAAAGAAATGTCCATATATGTCCATAAATTAGTTGGGTATGGGTAAAAACGATCACAGCCATGTTCATATGCAGCAGTGGTTTCCGCCCCTCAGTTTGGGAACCTGATATACAGTAATGTAGGATGTGTCGATACAATTATTTCTGTCAGCAGACGGATGTGAAACAAAATGCACTTCATTCTGCACAGTGAAGGTCAATCCCCACCACAGTGAAACAACTACAAGTAGAAGTCATTCAGCATAATTCTCTGGTTTGGCAGCGCGTCATATGGCCGACAGCCACCTTAAGGTCTCAGAGTCCCGCCTTGCTCAGTCCTTTCTCTGGTATGTAACTGGCAAAAAAAAGCATGTTTTTTGTTATTTTGATTCATTTTCATAATAATAATCTTCGAAATGAATGTGCGGAATAACTCAGGGAAAACATTGACTCAATCAAATCAATTCCCCATCACTTCAAATGATATCATGAACTCTCAGCTGTGTGGATCTAGGGCAGCAATCTCTAAATGAGATGACCTGGAACAGCACGTTTCAGGCAAATCAAATCAAATGTTGCCTCACAGACACACATTTAATACTGTGTTTACTTTTACATGTCAGGTAGAAAAAGGTCACTTTGAGCACCGATGTGTGCAAGATGTTACCCAATGCAGACAATGTCTGCTCAATGTGTCTTGATTCTGTGGTGAAGTGTGGAAGGTTACAAACTACTTCAAGTATAAATATAATTGTTAACCCGTTGTCTTTAAATCAACTGTTGCAGCTGTAAAATGCAGCTGTTCGATGAACTCATTTTAGTCCCAGTCGAATCTCACGCCTGAAAGTAGTACTGCATCAAGGGCTGGGTGATATGGCCTAAAATTCATTTCACAGTATTTTGTAAAATGATGACGGTATCCCGGTATATCAAAGTATTCCGAGGAAACACATTCAGGGCTTGCGGCTTAACACCAGTTTGACGGTAAAAGAAGGATTCATACCGTAAGGTAATTTTATACTGGTTAAAATGGTAGACAGCCCAGCCCTAACTGCATCATAAAGTCTGCTCAGCCTGTTGTGTTCCCAGGTATAACAACTTCAAAGTGATAGCACGCTGATAACAAGGTTTACACCAGCAGGGAAGAGGTATTAACAAACATGCTGCACTGAGGTGAAAGAAGAGACTGAATGTGGCAAATTTGACAGGAAACTGCCTGTGGAAGCACGGTGAAAACTCTTAGAAGCAGAGTTTCCTCACATGTGCCTCCTGGTGAAATGGCAGCACTAATTCGAGCCAGGCGGCGACATAGGAAGATTAAGCAGCCTGCAATATTGCAGTTACTGGAAGAAATCAAAGATGACTTTGCATCTCCCACTGAGCGTTCATATTCCATTCCATACAATTATTGGCATTAGGGTCATTTCAAACAGTCATAGCATCAGCAGCAGTGTTGTGCCTGAACGCGTTCATATTTTGGGTGAACGTGAACTGAACGTACTGTATTAATGCCCGATGAACGTTACTGTGAACTCGTTCATTCTGGTGTCTGTGAACGGCGCGTTCTTTCAGGTTAACGTCGTTCAAACAGGTTGCCAGATTTCTATAGAAAACACACTGTAAACGCGTCTTAATAAGTAGCGGAAAAAACACCCAATCTGGCAACACCAGCCTCCAGCGTCGCACCGCGCATGCGTCATCAACAAAAAGAAATGCATGGAGGCGACAGCTGCGTGTAACAAAGAGGCGGCGTATAATAATTTAAATGAGTTTTATGAAGTTACTGACAAGGTCGGTGAGGATGGTGAACATTTGCACCTTAATGATAACTGTCGTGTTTTTATTCCTTATTTAAAAAAGACCATTGAAGCAGCATGTGTTTGAGAATGTACTGTAGGGGTGAACGCTGCAGCTGCTGCTAGTGTGGAGTGAATGGACAGCAACATTAAAGCAACAATGTCCCCTCAATGCTAATGTAAACCCTGGTTGGATAAGGATTCAAAATTAGATATGAAGATTAAATCTGATGCATAGCTTCAGTGTTAAAACTGATCAAATAATTGCTGTCTGTGGTTCTGGGCTGTGGCATTAATTTTGAAAAATAATAGCTTGCAGCTACATATGGGAAAAAAAGAACTGAACTAGTTGAAACTGTGAACTTAGTTGAAATATTAAAGTTTGAACTATGAACTGAACTAGTTCATTTTAAAATTTGTGAACTGAACTTTGAACTAGTTCATGTAGAAAGTGAACTTTCCCAACCCTGGTCAGCAGTGGGAACACCGCAGTCTGCACAGCCATATCACAACAGTACTTTGCCTAAGCACACTAGTCTATGCTTACATTTCCCACCACAAATGCCCAAATAACACATCAACGTTGTCATAAATGCTCGCAATTTGCGGTTTGGTGGGTGGAGAAAGGCGCTGATTACCTGATGAACTGAAGGTTTAGTAAATACGCCGTGAACACATCACAGCGTGCGCTTTCTACGCGTTTGCCGTGATGCTGATAACACTACATTTGCAAATGTACGTACATGAGGCCCTGTGTGTGTGTGTGTGTGTGTGTGTGCAACGTCCACTGCTGTAATATTTACTTGAATGACTACAACCAATGATTGACTCACAAACCAGCTACAAAGTACTCAAGGAAGGATTTAGGATTTAGCTCTTTGAAAAGACAAACTTTGACTGTTTTATATTATCTCCTTATACATCTATCTCGATCTTTTGACTTTCTTTCTGTTCCCCCTTCGTTTGCTGCTCTGCTTGTGGTAAGTGGTATTATGTTACATACAATGCACCTGGTACATTGTTCATTCTGTACAGTGTATTGCCTTTGCCTTACTGTATAATATATTCAACTTATCCTTTTCTATATTCATTTTTAAAACACGGGTATATGAAATCCAGCGTTCTCATTGGTTGAGAGTGAGTCACGAGGGGTACATTATTGAACGATAATGTACAGTTGCTGTTCACCGAGTGGTCCATATCACTGCGCACTCAAGGTAACAGGTTAGATTTTTTTAGCTTTTAGCTCGGTGGCGATCGCCGAAAACCCCCCGGAAATCCCACAAATGATCGTTTTGAGGCAATGCGAGCTGTCGCAACCGGACAATTGAGAGGGACATAATAAGTGATGTAAATGAATGATAAAATGCGATACGGAACGTTTGGTGGCTACAACTAGTTAGTGTTGAAAGACAGATATTTTCTTACCATTTATAATTTCGCTGGTAACCGTGTTATAAAAGCAATAAGGTACTTGAGGTAGTACTTTATATTCAATAATGTAACTGTTCGAGGGTTGCCTAACTACGAGATTATTGGACGATAAAGTACAGCCTCCCGACAGGTTGTATCATATTTTCTGTTTGTGACTTGGTGACAGCTGATCAGAGTTCAGTTGGAATAACAGCTTTAGAAAGCTCCTCACCTCGTCAGACTGTTTGTGGGTACTAAGGATGCTTTTTCTCCTGTGACTGTTACATTTTTTTGTCTAATGTTGGATTTATTCTGTGTTTATTGCTGGAGCAACTATGGCATTTGATTAACTACACTCAACATCGGAGCAAGTACAGAATCCTTGCGTCTTTATGCTACTGAACTGCTGTAGGAAGGAGAACCGAGATGGAAGCTAACTCAGGTGCTCCATCACCCAGCCTGCTCCTGGCTGCCTGGTGTTCGGTCACAAGGAAATAGGAAATTAAAAACAAGATCTCAAGCTGTCAGTGACTGCTGAGTCTACATCTTGCTCATTACGGATCGAGGTGTGTATTTTACGGGAGGACAGCGCAGGTCTCCAGTGACATGATGTGTACATGATGATACAGTATGTTTTCTCATGTTGAATTTTTAATATTTAGACCTCGGCCATTGTTTCTTCCGTCTTTTTTCCAAAGACGTGTGTTGCCTGAGAACATGTAGGGATACTCAACACATGTGTGTACCTTGTACCAGCAGCCGTGTGGTGTGAATGACCTCTCCCTGGGGGCTGAAGCCTCGACACGTGTAGGCCCCACGGTCCTCCCTGGTGATGGACAGCACCGTCAAACTCCCATCAGACACCTGAACAAACACACACATTTAACTCCTGGTGTACCATGTCACAAAAGGCCTTCAACTTTGGTCTTCAAAATAAATCCTGTTATTTTAATAAAGAGCCTTTAAAATTAGATATAAACATGATGATAAATGGAAGATGGAAGTGGGAGAGTAGAAAAGGTCAAAGTATACAGTAACTTTAAACATCTTGCAGACACAGAGACGATTCAAAGTACTTCATTTAAAATAAAGGTGAAGAAATGCATGAGATCAGCATTTTATTTCATAAAGAAATATATTTGTTAATAATAAGAACCAAACCTGTTTCTTCTTGCTGTATCACTGATATTGAAAAATGAATGATAATTGCTGATTTAGTTGGAAAGTGACCTGTGAGTCAAGACTTCCTGTCCAAGAACTTCAGCAGTACTCCGTACACAGTTAACAGAACGGATGGAGGTTTTACTACGGGGCCGAGCTGTGAGCCAGTGAAAATATTTCATATTACAGATCTTGAAAGTGATGGTTGAGCAGTTCAGCTCCACTGCTTTACATCACAGTACTGTTTTTCAGACAGAGTGAAAATCTGGCAAAAAAACAGCATGTCGGATCAAATCAACACTGTCAACGCCGAAAAAACGGATTCAAGACTTCCTCTCCCTTCAGTTGGATTTTTTAATGCAAAGCAAGAAGCAGTAGCTTCAAAGACACATTTCCCAGATACTGCTTTTACACTGAATTGTTCATTAGATTAAAGCATTGCCTAAATCTAAGTCTATTGAAGTATAGAGTGTAGTCTAGTGACTTCTGCAACTGATACATGACTTTGCTATGAACAAAGCTTAAATAATTGATCTCATGTGGGGCAGTCATTCCCATTCTTACTAAAGCACCGAATGTCCGATACTACACGGCTTCTAAAACTCAAACGAAACCGAAAATAAAAACCAGGATTGCAACGTCAATTCATTCACTGAGCTGCAACTTTTCAGAACAGAAAAAATCCCCTTAAGATGATACTCTTTAATAGATTCTGCCTCTCCTTGTGTCACTGCCTGTCGTGTGTGTTAATATATGTTTCACACTTTGTGTGAATAATGTGATGGAGTTTTGTCTCTAGTGTGTTTTCTTTGTCCAGCTTCACCAGGTCAGGGGTCTTCAGTCCTATCTGTAAAGCCGCCCCTGGACGTTGCTTTTCCTACGATTCTTTAACTCTTTAACTCTCAACATGAGGCCAGTGTGCAAGTACCTTCAATAAATTGATGCTGATCAACGGATTGATGCAAAATATTTTGTTCAATGAAAAGATGTGAATTTTAAAAATTCCATCCATAATTTTTTAAGAATGTCAACTTTTTGACTTGAGTCTGCATGTTCTCCTCATGTCTGCCTGGGTTCTCTCCGGGTTCTTCAGCTTCCTCCCACAGTCCAAAGACCTGCTCTGGGGATCAGGTTGATTGGGGACTCTAAATTGCCTGTAGGTGTGTGGATGTGAGTGTGCATGGTTGTTTGTCTCTGTGTTGCCCTGCGATTGGCTGGCGACTGATCCAGAGTGAACCCCGTCTCTCTCCTGAAGTTGGCTGGGATGGACGCCAGCGACCACAAGTACAGGATCGGTTTACAGTACAGCGGTTTGAAGATGGATGGATGGAACTTTTTGACTTAATATTCTAGAGTTTGTGAGAATGTTTGAGACACACAAGTTCTACGCAGAAACCAATGCAATCTACTGTATCTAAAATGAGTTATGACTACTCGTCCTTGCAGCCAGTTGAGAGAGGTTGGAGGGACATCTGGCATGGACCACCTGCTTCAGGTCTAGCCATCACATTTCTATTGGATTGAGGACCAGAATAGACCAATCTAGAGTGTGAATCCTTGGTAGTTTTGCTGGTATGCTTTGGGCTGTTGTCCAGGGTTGTTGTCCATTTTCGGCCCAGCTTCTACTCTCTGACTAATGGCCGGAGATTCTGACCAAGAATTTGTTGATAGGCCTAAGAATTCACGTTTATATATATATAATATGTAGTCGTCCCGGTCCGAAAGCAGAAAAGCAGCCCCAGACCTGTTTTCCCCACCATGCTTCACCGTTGGGAGGAGGTTCTTTTCTTGGTATGCAGTGCAGCTTTTCTCCAAACAAAGCAGTTTTGATTGTGACCAAATCATTCTATCTTGGACTCTGTGCTTTCTGGCAAATTGAAATGGGAAGATTTGTTCTTTCTTGAGAGCAGAGGCTTCATATCACACTAAATAAACTAATAAAGAGTGGGTCAATTGCAAAATATGCAAAATCAACATGACATGGCACGGGTACTTTTGTTCCATTTTGAAGTTAGGAACGTAACTGCGTAACACACTGTGAATGTGCACTGGCAGTTTGGTTTTAGAATTTGGAATTTTTTAAAAATCCGATCATCAAATAAAAATATTTGACCGATTAGTGTGCCTTCCGATGCTTGATCGTTTCTGTCCACCTGTGACTCTGCAGTGTTTGCCCTAGGTTTACAACTTCAGAGGGGGGGCAGTAGTCGAGAAAACGGTCCGGCCCCCACCCTGTTATATTGTTAGGAGAAACACTGCTCTGCCTGCCTTGTTGATTACCTGTGTAATGAAACCCTGCTTGAAGTAAGGACATTGTTTTCTGATCTTGGCTACCTCGCCTTAAGTCTGCTTTGGAGTCCAGGTCCCCGATTCAGATTCCCTCCATCAAGATCCCGCCCTGCAAGGCGCTTTCGAGGGCCCCCACAACCAACTTCTCCTTGATCCACCTATGAAGGTGAACCAGCTTGCATCTACTGTGGCCAGATGGGCCACCTTTGCTACCTCCTTCCCACTAAGAAACCGGGCTCGCCAGTGAGGAGGACGTTGCTGGTGAGCCGCACATTCCTGTCTTTAAGTCTCTCTCAGGTTCTTCCCAGAGTTTCTATCTTCCAGTCAGATGATGTTGGAGGATTCCGGTTAAGATGCCAACCTGATGAACAGTTAGTAGACTGGGGTTAGAGAGCCGTCCCCTCCCCAGACCTCTGGAAGCTAGCGCTCTCGATGGGCGCTTACTCTGCCGGTTCACTCACCACACATCCCCTGTACAGCTAAGCTTTCCTGACCACTACACAGAGATGGATCTATTTTCACCTGTTCCAGTCCTCGCAACACCCCCTCACTTAAGGCTTTCCCTGGCTGTCCAACCACAATCCCAATATAGACTGGTCTTGGGACAGTGATAGCATGGAGGAAGGAGTGTTCAGAGACGTGCTTTCCCTCAAGGCCATCTCTGACCATGCCACGCCTCATCCGCATCTCCGAAGGGTCTCGACTACACAGACCTTGCTACCATGCTACCATGACATTAAGCAACTTCTTCAGGAGTATGATTGCGCTGTCCATCTGCTCCCAGGATCTTCTCCTGCAGGGGAAGAATCTATTTGCTGTCTGCTCCTGAAAGTCGATGAAGGATTATGTGACCTCCATCATCGCCACCAGCAGGAGCAGGGTATTTTGGATTTTTGTCAGCAAGAAGGAAAAGACTGTATTGAAGAACAAGTACCCCTCCCTCTTATTTCCTCAGCATTTGATCCGTTATCATCTGGTCACAATTAGGAAGACTGCTTTCAACACCCTTAGTGGGCATTACAAATATCTTGGGATGCCTTTTGGACTGACCAATGCTCCAGCTCTTTTCCAGGGCGTCATTCGCTGTATTTGGACAATATTTTTATCTTAAACCCCAACAAGGATTCTTCGCCGCCTTCTTGATCACCAGGTGATCTGAGAAATCTGAGAAGTGTAAGTTTCACGTGTCCTCTGTTTCATTCCTGGGGTTTATTGTGTCGGAGGGCAAGGTGCAAATCAAGCTGCCAAAGGTTGAGGCAGTTACGGGTTGGCCCTCTCCAAGCAACCGCAAAGACGTCCAACAATTGTTGGGGTTTGCTCATTTTTATAGGAGATTGCGTAGAAGTTTAAGTTGAAACAAGATTAAAAGCGCTCAGGTGAAACAAATCTATCCTCTGTCTTTTAGCCCATGCCGTAGTCTCATTAAAGTTAATGAGGAGGCTGCCTATTTAAATACAGCTCCACACTACCTTAAAGACAGTCGTTGCATACCTTGTACTTGGCACTGCTGATCATGAGGCTGCCTTCCCGCAGCCAGCTGACCGAGGGTCTGGGGTTGCCGAAGGCCGTGCACGTCAAAGTGATGCTGCCCCCCTCCTTGGCTTCGACATACTGAGGTGGCGTATCCGTGAACGTGGGGGGAGCTGAGGGGTCAGAGGACGATGAGAAAAAGAAGAAACACGGGAAGGTCAAACATGCTTCAAAAGGATGAAGCACAGATAGCAGAAAGAACAACAAATGAGACTTCCTTCTGAAGCCTTCTTCATTTGACCCAATATGAACTGTTGCATACTATTAGGAGCATTAAACCGCTTTCATCAGATAACAGTTGAGCTAAATTCACACTATGAGAGACAAAGCTACAATCTTCTTATGAGTTCAAAACCTTCTGGGACTTTCATGTTTGACATGTTTTCATTACATCTTAATCAGGACTTGCAAGAATTGTAATAGTAATAAAGTGTATAACTCTTAAGCTAGTGGCGTGTCTGTAAAAGGGTTATAAAAGTAGTTAAACTGTATTGGTGGCCACTAACGATTCAACTGAATCTCATTAGATATAATCAACATAATTGACCAGCATTTATATAATTTTGGTTTCTATGAACATACAGTGCTGTGAAAAGGTATTTGCCCCCTTACTGGTTTCTTTTTTATTTGCATATTTTTTAAACTTACATTTATCAGACCATCCAACATATATTATTATTAGACTAAAATAAGCGATTGGATGGTTTTTGAGCATTCATAGACCAGACTGTGGCTAGGCAACTCTTTGGAGATCATCAATGTTTTTTGGGCAACTGTGAGACAAGCCAGTGTGTTCTTCTTGGTCTGCAGTAGAATTCTTCCATGAATGCTCCATCTCATTCATATTGCTGAGTCATAACCTCTGACCTTTACTGAGGCCATTGAGGCCTGCGGTTCTTTGCATGTTGTTCTGGGGTCTCCATTTGACTTTTCAGGACAGGTAGGATTGGAAGCTTTTTTTCCCCGTAATAAATAAAATCATAATTTATTTATTTACTCAGGTTATCTTTCTTTAATATTAAAATGTATTTGATGATTGAAAATGTTTAAGTGTGACAAATATGGCAAAAAGCAAATTGCTTAATTGACTTTAAAGGTCTGTTCTAATTGGCATCAGAAGTGTTCATAAAAATATTAAGAGACTGGCCAAACAAACAGGTGACCATGAGACTTTAGGAGACACTTGATTGCATGTGTCAAAGTTCAACATTTTAGATTAGTATCAGTTGGAGACTTGAGGGCAGGTAGCAATGAATGAACCTGAAAGTGTTTGAACAGAATGAAAGGAGCATTTATATGAACCGCCTTGTATCTGCAGCAGCGGCATAATTCTCTTTAAGAAAAAGGAGTTCTTCTTTTCTTCAAGGACACAAGTGCACAAGTGCTTCACACAATATAGTGAAGGTTTAAAAATGAGTATGTCTTAATATCTAATGAACAATTCAAATGGAAACATAAAATCGTCTAGCCTAAAAGGGCCCTTATACTCAAATCACTGCTTTTGGGTGGGGACAGAAATGCTGCATTTTGTCAAACCATTTTTCAGAATCCTCTTTAGCTAAGAGGCATTCTAGATTATGAGGATGGATGATCATACAAGACAGTTGGCACATCTTCCCACTGAATATACTTAAGCTGCATATACCCCCTTCAATCTGAACCAACCCCAGCATCGAGGACGCATGTTGATCATTGTCTGTGTTTTGATGCAGATTTTGTTTGGTCATAATTCCTGTTTTGATATTCTCAATCTAATCACCTTAGGACGAAAGCTGATCTGCTTACAAGTGTAATCCACGAGCCTCTCAATGGCTGACATGTCATTCTATCTGCAACCATAAACCCAGCCATAGTGCTAATTCCCACAACACACACTTCCCCACACCACAGAGGTGATGACTGTGAAAGCAACTCCTCCATCCACAGCGGACCAACTACACTTGCCGTCTCTGCTAAATTTGCAGCGTCAGTTTGTTTCTCACTATTCTCATATTTTTTCAAGCCATGTTTTGAACATAATAGTCACTAATGGGAGATACATGATGGTTATTCTACAAGTCTTCCAGCGAGCCAATGGCTTCACCTGTACCAGTAAAGAAGAATGTTAACATGATAGAATGCTACTTCAACCATGTCACAATTTGATGTAGCCGGGTAAATGCTCGCCTCTTCTTTGCAAGACGTCTGGAATTCTCTCAGTTCAAGCACAGATACTTCTACTGTAGAGAGAAAGAGAGAGATAAGAGGCAGGGAAAAGTCCAATAGACAAAGAACAGCAGCGATGAAACCTAGCTAATGCACCATGACCATGTGTGCGGGGACCATATCTGGATGTCTGTTGCCACAGCAACCAACATCATCACAAGCCGTTTGATTATGTGTCTCAAGAACCAACTTATGGCAAGAATATTCTGTGTTCACACTTGTGTGGGTTACTCATTTGACAGGTGTGACTCATCTCTGGAGACATAACTGGTGACAGAGCATGGAAGGAAGCTCAGCTTTGTCTCAGAGATGACTTTATGGGCCTTCAAGTTGTGTGACACACCACAAACAATAAAGCACAATCAGTCTCATGATACTCTGGACTTCTCAATGTGGGGATTTAAGCTTTCACTCCTTTAAGTTACTTGACGGCATCCCAACCAAAATTGGACTTTAAAAAAGTAATTTAAAGTTGTCTTTTGTCTCTCAGATACTGTGATCACGATATAGACAGAATTTAACAAAGGCTTCTATATCTGATTTGGTACCTTGGTTGATAGAAAATCAAGCGCTTGATTAAGTCTGCTGAGTCCTTGGAGTATTGAACAGAGAGAAGTTTGCTCACAGTACTCACCGTTGACGGTCAGATGCACCCAGCTGCCATTGTGGAAGGTGTCGTACTGCTGCTCCAGCATCAGCACCTTGCACTCATACCAGCCCTGGTCGTCTGATCGCACATTCTCTATCCTCAGGGAGGACTTGCCGTGCAGACTGGCCCGGCCTGGACGAGAGACAGAGACACACGGAGGTGACGAATCAGCGGGAAAAGGAGGCCGTGGAGAGGTCAGGAGAGACGGGTGGGTTTGAATTTAACGAGGGAAATGAAGGGGACATGGGGACAGCAGGTGATAGGTGAAGAGGGAAAACCAGGTAAATGTTGAAGTGAAAATCAACCTTTGAACAGGTTGTGATACTAACACTGTGCAGGCCAGTATTTTGGCCACACCGTTAAGGTGCAACACAACATCAAAGAGCGGCTACAGATGCTTGCGCACAGTGAAAGCTGTCACTTGCGCTACCCTGTGAGTGTGTGGCGGTCTATTTTGGAGACAAGCCAAGGCGAGGTCGGTCGTTGCTTCCTCTGAGGAGTGGGAAGTGGCCAGCGTGACAGCGGAGTAGCCTCTGGTTATGCAGCAGCCAACAATCAGTCAGAACAGATAGCGACCTGGTGAGTACCATGGAGTCAGGAACAGCTTACTTTTAGGGATCAACAGCTGTAGGCAGGGGCGGGAGCGTGGGGGAGTTGATGATGTCGCTCGGGGCAATCTGGCAACTGGATCATAACAGATGGCGACTGGCAATGAAGACTAAACAAAGAGCTTTCAGGGAGCGTGCGGCGAATCAGAACATGGGCCCTTCAAAGCCCTGCTATCCTTCATTAATCCCCTAACCCTAACCCTCACACCCTCCGCTCCCCAGCCCAGTCAACCTTAAGGGGGTTCCTGACTAACTTTTATTTGCCCTCCTAAATCCCCTCTGCAGCATGACCCGCCAGGTAAATATGTATCAGCTTTTCCAGAATATTGAAAAATACAGCATTTTTCTACATAAAAATAAGTGGTTGAAAAGTATTTTGGGGTTGATTAATAAAATATGTTTTTTCATTCTTCACATATATATTTTTGGATATTCGCTGTATTTTATTTTTCGGGTTTGCAGATTTTATCATTTCAGATTCAAATCGTATATTTTAAAGTTCCAAATATTTTTTTCCCTTTCAAATCGTTTGGCCCTGATGTGGCGTAGGGGGCGTGGCCTCAATTGGGATAGGCGTGTGTGACAGCTTAATAAACAAGGCTGAACACCTTCCTCAATCGGGTTTGAAAGATTCTGATTCCTTGTTTTGATTCTCATTCTTTTAAGAGGCAGGGTCAAAAAAGTTTAAGTTTCTCCATAAATGTTAATTCTATGAACTTTTTACTTTTTATTAACTTTACTATGAATTTCTAACGGGGCTGTTTTCAACTACAATATAAATATCAAACTATGAACTTGAATATTGTATAAACATTATAAATTATTCATATATTTTAACGGGGGTACACTTTCCTCAAGAGAGCTTTATTTTTGAAACCTCACAAAAACACATTTCCACATGAGTGTATGTGTCACGGTTTGGTTCTCCTTCCTGTTTTATTTTGTAGTTTCATGTCTCTTGTGTCCCTGGGTAACTTCACTTCCTGCCTTGTCCTGTGATTGCCTGATTGTTTCCACTCGACTAGCGGTCGGGGGTCGGGGGGGTGGGGGGGTGCTAGCACAATCTTTTTTTTCTTTGCAGCGCCAGCCTCACGGCACATTTTAACAGAGGACAGCTCCCCTCGGGCCACCTGCGTCACAACCACCGGGACGCTATCCGCGTTCGATCGCGCTATTATTCAAACACTTCCGGTGGACGCTTCTTCGTTGGTGTTCAGCTGTTTCTATTTCCGGTGGGCGCCGGCGGACTGAGAATCAAAACTAGGAATCGAATTTTTAACTTTTGAACGACACCGGGTAAATCGCAAGGCTAGTCCCGATTCCAATCGATTCTCGATACCCAACCCTACTCCTCAACCACGTTGCCCTCAGGAAACTTCACCCCAAGACTTATGAATCAACACTTTCTACAACATATGGCTGGATTCGAATTGTCAAATTTGTTTAAGAAGGTTCCTAACTGAGTGAATGACCCGGAAGTTGTGCAAATGGCCGCCATGATAAGGGCTGTTTAAATTCTCAAATGTTAGCATAACTCATTTATATTTCAACCTTGTTAATGAAGTAATACTTTATGTAATCTGTATGACTCAGCACTACAACAACACTTGGACGATGGGATCTGATGGATTCTCCGTCCATCTTCCAACTTTCTCTCAACAACATTGATTAATGAAATAAAACCATGATTAAAACAAATAAACATGGCGCCCCCGCCATATGTTGAAATTCAAGGTGGCAATGGCCACACTCAGATCAAGTTAATGTCAAATCAAATGGTCCCAACCCAGGTGCTTTTTTCAAATCAACACTCCACCAAGAGACCCGCCCTCCTGTGACTCCAATCCAACCAACGATGGCAGAGAGTCTTACCCAATCAGGGACAGAATAGGACAAGTCTTCACAGAATTCGGGTGAGTTTATTTCCATGGAATGCTGCATTGACGACAACTCTGAAGATACGGGACAAACCCTGTACCGCATTGATTCACGGGACGGGCTATTTTATTCTCTAATACGGGACGATTCCGTATTTTAAGGGGCGGGTGGAAACCGCATTTACATAGCTAGTGTTGGCCTTGTTAGCCAAACTGCTTTAAGCCTTAAGGTGCCTTCCAGCTAGCATGGTGATGGTGCCATGAGTAGGAAAGCTGTGGCATGCTCTTGACACATTCTAATCACTAATCAGAATACACCTCTTCAGCTTGTCTGGGACACTCATTACGTCTGGGCGCAAATCTTAGTAACGCCGAGGGCAGCCAATGGGCTAGAGCCGTCCCTGGCGTCCCGTTGCATCATAACTACGTAGCTTAGTGAAAGCGGGGTTTTATTTTCCTAACTCCTCATGGATTCTATCAACTCCATTTCCTTGAACACTTGACAATTTTCACACAGGTCAAGGAATAGTGGTTGGGAATAGACGTTAGGAGGCCATTTGGTTGTCAATTCGAATCCAGCCTGTATTTAAGAAGTAAAACCATTGTCGCCAGGGACAAAGCGTGGTTTAGCAAGCTGTTTTGGACCCTACTTGCCATGAATTGCAAAATTGTCACACCCTGTCCTTTGATGTAGTTTGTCTGTGTTTTCTGTGACTCATCTGGTCTCTCTGAGTCAATGTGATATTTCTTCTTATTGCGTGTGTGTGTGTGTGTCCTGGTGGCTATTTACATACCAGATCACATTTTTCCAGCTTGCAACCATGTCTGTCTCCTCTCTGCCTGACAAGTCCATGTTAACTATTGAGTGTGAACTCTTTTAGTATACAGACATATCTATGTATCCTTCACTGTGTGCATACCCTTTATTCCACCTACGTTTCTCTTTGTCTGAGGGTAAACACTGTGTCCAAACAGTAGTGGCATTCCTTTTCTGGACCTGATGCAGTAAAGTTAATGAACAAGAAATCAGGCGTGAGTGTGTCTGTATAAATAAGCTGCTGTTCGCTTACTGTGAGAAAGCATAGTGGTGCGTCATTTTCACACATGGCCCTTTTCTTTGTCTACTGTTTAGAATCCTTAAATTCCTCGTTTTGGTCGCCGCTATAAACAGGTGACGAGAATAAACAAATCTCAACAGATCCCTGGGAACATAGATCAGACAATGTGACTTATGAAAATAGGATGTTAGGCATATCAAACCCTTGGAATATAGCATACTGAGAACTTTAGACCCTCGGAATAAAGGACTTGGTGCAAATAGGACACTGGGAATGTAAGACCTTGGGAACATGAGATCCTAGGAACATAGGACTTTGAGCACCATGTGAACATAGGGCCATGGGAACATAGTACTGAAAACCCCCTTCAAAATACAATGCCTTGTGGAAAGCATTGCTTACACAGAAGACAAATAACACCATATGCCACAGCCCTGTTTATGATGTGTGCTTTAGCTACTGCCCTCCCGCTGGAAGTGTCAAGCTATTTTTAAGAGTATGAATGCAGGTCTTGTGTTCACGTCACTAGCTTATCATTTGCCTGATGAGAAAAGATGCTACTGGGGCGGAGGATGTGTAAACACAGCTAGGAGAAAACGCTTATCACAGTTGGCCTAATGTCATTACAGTGCAACGCATCAGTTGCGGGATGCCCAGATATGTTGTAAATGATGTTTTCCAACGCCAAATGGTGAATTTGTCTAGCAGATTAACCAACCGATGACTTAGTGCATATCTATATATTTTCTGAAAAACAACCCAAAAGTAGGATTGTTGTAGAAAAATATAGAGTAGGACATGTATCACACTCTAATTCTGCCAATACCATATGCAGTGACGTCGTTGGAGAGTTGTGGATACTTTTGAATGGTGTGTTTCAGAAATACACTCTGGAGAGAAGCATTAACAGAATGTTTACAAGCAGGTCTCCCCATGTTCACTGTGTGTGAATGGCAAGCAGAGAACCACTGGCATTCCATTATAGGATACGTCGCCTGTGGGAAGCGCCCACTATCTGTTTATTGCAAAAAAATCAAATAAAAAAACCCGATGTTTTGCAATCTTGACTTTCTTGCTGTCTGATTCTGTGTAGTGGAATACATGGTTTGCTTCTCCCAAGGGGTTAAATCGCCGAGATGCTGGTGGCCATCAGAGCAGTCTGAGAAAGATGTGATGCAGATGGCTTTAGTGTGATTGAACACTGAGTGTGTTGTCATCAGAATGTGCGCCTAGAGCCTCAAAGATCGGATGATGATGTCGTCGACGTGCAACCCCCCCAGTTGCAGAAGAGGGAGGCCTAAAGCGCAACTAGGCTACTTGTAGTCCTTCCTCATTTAAGGAAACATTAACCATAAACTGCCATCACATTGACCATCCATTGACAGAATAGGCAAACTAGTCATGTACTTGTCTGCAGTTTTTTTTACCGCTGTAGAAAAGAAGTTTTTTTTTTACAAAAGACCAAACAAACCGTTATTAAACAAAATGCAGAACTATGTGTTCTAGCATGTGAAATCTATGAAACGCCACATAAAATTGCAATAGCTTCATTCCAACAAGTATTGAAGTGACACATTGAACCTTTATGTCCTTCTGACGGCTCACTAAAAGGTTACAGCTACTGTTGAGTGAGATGAGGGGACACTAAAGCATTTAAAAGGAGCATCCCCCGTTCCCTTTGGCTTTGTTTTCAATTCCTTCTAAAATAACTGCTTTCAACAGCAATTATGTCATTATTACACACAAGAACCCAGGCTGTGCAAACTGTATGAAAGCCACTGGTGATGAATTAAGCAGAGCAAAATTCCACAGCAGTGATTACTTACTTCGTGCAGCATCCATTTTTAATCTTTTTGGATATTATATTCACCTATCAACAGTAATATGAAAAGAATTGTGTGAATCTTGAACACAGAGGACTGGAGAGGTTGTAAATATGTAAACACAGACACCCAGAAATGCAACTTTTTTTCATTTTTTCTAATTTTTATCTTTATGAATAATGACATTCTAACTATAATTCTGCACAAAATACATCTCTAGTCCTTGCCATGATTGTTCTGTTTCCATTGATGTGCAGGACTTTCATATTACAGAGTAATGCATGAAAACGCTCCTAAGCGAGTTGGGGATCAGAGGGTTAAAGACTACACCAGCACAGTGAATCAATAGGACTTTAAAAGTCATCGGTCAACTTTTCTTTTTGTGAGGACTCAAGTCTCAAGAGATCTCACACCTCAATCAAGTCTATTGACACATGTGATGTTGCTGCTGACCTACAGTCTGTGTCAGGTAAAAAAGGTCTAACTACACATTTTGAGTGAAGTCACACAGTCAGAGAGCAGCGGATACAATGATCTACCACTTGTTCAACAAGCATTACCACATCCACGCACGGCGCACTAGCTTGGCTAGTAAGGAATTGGTACAATTGAGCATATGTTATTCAGTTGATTTGCGTCTTGGTGTTCCGGCGTACACGTCTATGGTGATTGTGATGTGACGGGCTGGAGCAAAGGGCGTGAAGCGTTGATACGCTTTTGTTGAGAAGATTGGAGATATAAAATAGAACGGGCGAGACCAAGGCCTCGGGTGCACAAGCTAAACCAAAAGCTGTCTGTGTGTGGGCTCTGGTCTCTTTTAAACAGGGTGACAACGGGATTTCCTCAACTATTGTATTTGGGATTATGTGCACTATTTCCTATTTGCCAAGACAAACTTTGTTTGCTTCGGGCATCCAAAATGTTCTTTGTCGGACATAATAATTCCCTACAATTCTGTAGCGGTACAGAGACTGACATATGCACATTCTAGTACTTGTTCATTAAATAAATGACATCATCAGTGCAAAATGTAGCAATGTGATTTAAAAGAGAACAGGTAGGTCTAGTTTGCATGTATTTGAATCCATTTGGGCCGGCTAATCACTCTAGCTGTCATTTCAGTCCAGATAAAAAAATGAACAGACAATAGAGCCAGACATATTCTGATATAAAGCCTCAAGTATGTCTATAGAATATTGTAATGCGTTATAAGAACCGTAGCCCCTATGGGGGAAAAGCAGCAGTGAGCCGGACCTTTGATCATTGGAGTAATTGCACACCAGCTGTTCCTCACATCGTCTTCTATTCAGTTAGTCCGGACCTACTCGGGGTCTCTTCTATCGGCCTCCTGCCGCCAGCACATCGCAGCCTGTCACAGATTCCCATTCCTCGTGACTGACGTTAACTGTGATCACATCAGAGGACTTGCCTTTGGCTCCACATTTTCAAAAACTTCACATGAGGTCGCCTGATGCTGTGGGTTGGCTTGTTATCACTGCAGTGGTGCCATCACATACTGTGCTTCTGATAAAACGTGTGCTCATCCATATTACTTCATATTTGACTGTCCTACATACAGTAGAAGAAGTGTTTTGCTTTGTTTTATAAGAAGATTCTATACAGAGCTGCACCAATCGATTAGACAGTTTTCAGCGGTTGATCAGAGCTTGATCACAGAATACGGTCTCCTGTATTCTGCTTAATATCTCGGCTTTAGTGAGTGTCGTTTGGGTCAAGTCATTTATGAAACATCACCCTTCGGGACCATCTTGGAGGTCTTCCATGAGGAAGGGGAGGGGGGGGTGCATTCAACAATGTAATCTGGGACCACTTCCTGCTGTTTCTTAGTTTTTCATCTTCAATTTCTATTACTTTCTTCATGCGTGGGGATCAACAAATGTCCATCTCTTCTACTGGTTCTCGTGGAAATGTTTAAGACTTTGTCCTAGATGGTTTCTCCTTCTTCCCCTCTATATTAAAAAGAGACAAAGGCTTGTTTGAGAAAGAAGGGCAGTTGGGAGTCTAGGAAACGGTGTCCTTGTGGTCGGCTCCGGTCCTTAACCCCACACACCCTCCCGATCTTAACAGGCACAATGTGAGCCTGTGTCTCCATTCCTTCATGTCCCACTGCAGCACAGTGGGCGGTTGATATTCGCCTGCACCCCAACTGGACAAAGTCGCATATTTGACTTCTGCTGTTTGAACCGACAGGATGAATCGCCATGTGGCGAGAATAAAGTCAGAACAATGCTAAGCATGGATTATTCATATCGCCCCCAACAACAGCAATGTATGCAGTCTTTATAATGTTCAACTATTCTGATATTTAGAAGCTTGCAGCAAATGACTTAACAAACTAACGTGTGCCTCTGCACAGGAAAAACACATCTAAACATTTTTAATACTGTGTGTAAATGTTTCATTCATCTCTTGTTATCTGACAAATGCATATCAGTAAATCTGTTTGTACCAACGAGGCTGAGATTCAAGTGTAAACTTAAATATTAAAAGCCAGCCATTACATGCCATTGAACTATTCATATTTTCACCTGCATTCATACTTCTAGAAAGTGCTGTTGTAAAGTCATGTGTCCGACGTATCCCCCTGGACTGAGACTTTAAATGTTGACCCCGTCTTCAGATGAGCGTAGTTGCCATTCACACAGAAATCCTGGATCTTGTTCCAAATGGCAAAAACACACACATATGTTAAGCTCTGATGCTGACAAATGGGTTGCAATGTAAGTAGCATTAGCATGCTATGTTTAGCCTGTGATGGCTGTCACTTTACTTTTAATGCGAAAAGCTTCAACTACGGTCTCTCCGATCCAACTGACTGCACAGAGGAAGTAAACAGAGGTGGGCCAACTGCATTAAAATATTTTATCGCATTTGCGGCTCGGCCACAGTAATCGCATAGATTAAGGCATAAAAAACCTTGAAATATACTGATCACAGGAGAAGAATCAAAAGACCTCTTCAGCAAACTTCATCTTAAGCACAACATATTAATATGCCATATTACATGTCCTCTGCATTAGTTAGGAAACAGGTCGACACCACATTAAAGGCAGCACTGTTGTAGTGTTTGAACCTTTTTACCTAAAGAGACAGTAAATAATATATGGGATTTTAGGATTCCCAATATATGTACAATCTGAGCAAATATGACATTTTCATCAGGCAACACAACTCAGTCATCATAATCACATTTTCCCTCAAAATTCAATCGTACACATTTATATTTAAAAAGCCTTTGTGTGATGACGCCATATAATAAAAAACGGGGCTCAGAGTAAACTGGCATAGCTTAGGTTTTCAGTGATGACCCGCAACCTTCACTGTATATTTACTTCTAACTGACCCCTTCACACGAGTCTGCTCTGACTGGACTAGCTATTGCTTAACAATCCCACACTGTTGCTACAACACCATGTTTCCATCCACAAATTTGAATGTAAGTGATCTCTGAACGGAATGCAACAACTCTAGATTAACCTTTAGGGAGACACTTTGTTTACCAATCTAATGGAAGCAAGTTCAAGTTCTATTTGACTCTACCCGTGTAACAAAAGATACTCTAAACTAATATAAATATATATATATATTGTAATAGTAAAACAACAATTATATTTAATGTAGGTGAAGAACGTTTTACTTTAAAAGATGCATCGTTTACGTTGTGTCTGACGGGTTTATTTCTGGCGGAAATGAATCCCAAAATTAGCCGCACCCTTATTTTAGCCACCAGGGTCAAAGATGAGAAAAAGAGTATTAGCTTATAACCCGCATTTTGCAGTATGTGTTTAACAGATTCAGTTTATCATTAACCATCACTGCTTGAAAAAATAGTTTGCAATCAGGCAACATCCAGTAAAATATTTTTATATTTTGAATAGGAAGTAGCTCAGGGAGAAACCGAGGGATGCTGTCTGTGGTCAGAGATTCAAACACGTGACAGAGCAGTGGCTTCAGCCTGGATGTGACCACCATCTTACCGGCGTACTCTGGGTCCACGTGAGGAGGGTAGAAGCGAAAGTTGATGAAGAAGGGGATGGGCATTCCATACTTGAACCACTCCACCACGTAGGGCTGGCCGTTCAGGGGGTGGGACACGTCGCATCCCAGGATGACGTTCTCTCCCGCACGGGCCGTCACAAACTGTGGCTCCTCTCGCACTCCGTGGGCACCTAGGGGTTAATGGCATCCACAGGTCAGACGGGGCAACGACTCATTCAAATTCTATTTAAAACTTTAATCCCACTGGTACGTACAATTGTCATGCAACCACAGAGCAGATTGATCATTTTTAAGGGTTCGGGCATATTTAACCAACCACATGACACACAACGGCTTTCTACTATAAAGCATACAATAACAAGCGCAACAGTCCGCAAATAAGAGCTTTGTTCGAAGGAATTAGAAGAAAATATGAGAGAATGAGAGAATGAGAGAATTTGATGAAACGATCACCCCCCCCAGGGGCGGACTGGGGGTAAAAAGTGGCCCGTGAGTTACTGCCAGAGCGGCCCACTCAATACACGTCTGCTCAAAGCATTGGGCCAACAGAAGAGGGATGAGTGGAAAAGGAGCGCTTTATCTACTGCTAGGCTAAGTTAGCGGCTAGGCTACTTAGATCTCAACATCTCCCCTGCGCACCCAATCTGCAGAGGAGCACCAGTGGTTGGCTAAATGTTGGCACTTCAAACTCAGCAGACAAACGATGGAGAATTGCGAGCACAGCAAAGTGCGCGAGGACAGCAGAACGAGGACAGCAGGACGAGGACAGCAGGACGAGTCGCTTGTTCAACCAGCGCGGTGGAATTCTACCTGGGAGATGATCAAATGTGTTTTGTAAAAATAAAATTATTTATTAAAAAACAGTGTCTAAAATACACGCTTTCTAAAGTGATTACTCATTACTTGTCAGATTTAGTCTCAAAAAGAATTACAAAATCAAATTTTAATCATGATTACTCGTGATTATTGAAATGTGTGATTAATTAGTTATTGGCACACCTTACGAAAATAGATCATCTGTCTGTGTGCATTCTTTGGATAGTCTGCTTTGTGTTTGGAAGTACATTTTGATGTACAAATACAATGACCAAGTCTGGAGGGTTCACAAACTTTCAAGGAGCACTGTATGTTATCGCAATACACAGATTAGCACAACCTTTTTAAAAAAAGCCACCGTACCACAATCTAAGTACTGCAATGTTAATATCATAGAATCTCTACCAGAAAGCTGATAAACTTGACAGACCCTTTAAGGGTACTCAAAAGTGAGCTAGTTTCGCCAAATAGTGTTGATCATGTTTCACTGTGAACATTCAGGATGGTTCAGATTAGAGAGAACTGCAGCAAAGCAAAAGGGCTTCACCCACAGGAGGGAGTGAAAGTGTGTTTGACACGTGAATGTGATTCATCTCCACAGTCTTTTTTTCATCTAATTCCGACTGAGAGGACGAAAACATGCAGGAGGGACTGTAATGCAACTGATGTTCAATAACACTTTGACTTTTCACATCATGAAGAATTGCCTCCGTTAGCTCAGTGATTGGAGTAACCCAGTGTGTCAGCTACTAGTCGATGCAGGATGCTGATGAGACGTAGTCGCCACTTTCTCCGTTACTGACAGCTTACAGTGGGCATCATGTGCAGTAGGACGCTATATTATCTGTAGCTAAACATGCAATGATGTAAGCAAAAACATATTTTTTTAGATCGGCTAAAATACTCAAGTGCAATGGCGGACGAATGATAAATACAAATATTTTAATGTAAATGTAGAAGCCTATGGATTGAGAGCTGCGCCTACAGCATATTTTAAGGGATAGTTTGGATGTTGTTCATGAGTGGGCTGGTATGAGGAACTTCAACCCAGTTGATGCATTCATACTTTATTATGACTATTTTTACTCTACAGCCCTTTCTAACAGGGAACAGAAGATGTTAGCTGTGCTCCCTTTGAAGACCCCAGACTCCATTGACAAAAGTAATTGCAGAGCACGGAGCTGCTCTCTGATTATTGTCTGACTTGTCATCATACTGCTTCATGCGTGGCCAGTCTGCAGGTCGGTTGTTACAGAGCCACTCATCTCTACAAGTTTCAGATTTAGCTATAGAAAATGTACTTCATGACACCTGTCAGTTGCTATTAGTAAAAATATAACTTGTAATAGCATAGAACGGTGATGATTTACATTTTTACGATGATTACGGGAATCCCTGACAGCAGGAAGGGACGTAATGCTTGTGGCGATCTCACCCATCTGACAGCAGAGGTGCTGCGTGTGTAACAGTAAAGAGAAAGGTGAGGAGGAGAGAATAACATTCTGCTCAGCTGCAGTCCGTCAGGCACTTGATGCTCCTCCCGTTTGGCAATTAGCAGAATGTGCTCCAAATTACACCGCTGTAATGTCTGGATATCTGTTCCAGGCTGGCCATGAAGCGCTAACTCAAATGACCAGTCTGGCCTGGAAGGTCTGGCCGTACTGAGGCTGCTTCGAGAAGCACAAAAGGCATCTACAGTGACCTTGAGGGGAGGTCAAAATGAAATTTGACCAAATGTCTGGGTTGCTAAACCGAGCATGTGTATCTTATGATTAGGCCAAATTGTTCAAACTAATGGAATAAAAAGGGGCATATTCAAAGGGAAATTCTAACAGGAGTAGAGCTGTCTATCCCCAAACGTGGAGTTGCTAATCACCTGGAGAAATGCAATGCGTTGTGTGTCTGTCTCCATCGCAGGCCTATCAATAGCACGCAGCATACAGCCCTCTTATGTAACGCAGAGTGCATTACATCACTGAGAGGCAGCATGGTTTAGAACCAACCCGTGGATTTTGTGATTTTGATGTGAATGTGTGCTCTGAAGCACGCTGGCAGAACAGATAATAACTGTGCTTTTCCCAGTGGCGAAACCCCCCCCAGGCACCACACACACACGCTTCCTCAAGCGGTGCTATGTGTTGATTGGCTACTGGTGACATCATGGCAGATAGACCAAAAAAAAGAAAGAAAAACAGGTCCCTTGGAAGGTATGATTTCACTGTTTGTAACTGATGAGCCGGAAGGTTTGCCCATCCCCACCCATAAGGGTTCAGCTCATCTACAATCAAAGAGCCAAGGGAGGGCGTCATCGCTTGATCCAACCACACACACACACACACACACACACACACACACACTGAGCACTGAGCACTGCAGAAGAGGGAAGGGGAGGGTATGTTTGCAGGGTATGTGTGATGTTCCATCAGTACTGTAACACTTACTGTGTAATAATGATACTTTGTAATTTGTGTTTTTTGTGGGGGGGGTTGTAAAATGGTTCAATCAGAAGAGGCGCCACAAGTGAGAAATATGTACAGTAGTTTGATCTGTGCTGTTAAAATCCATTACATATGAAGCCATTTTAAATATCCCCAATCCAGCTTTCTGACTGAATCATGAGACCCAACTGTAATATATATAATATAATGGGTTTAAAAAGGGCTACAGTCAAACATCAAACAAACAAAATACGTTGGGGATCTATACACAGCTTTACCAATTAACCTGAGGAAAGAAGTAGATTTCATCTGCCGCTATTTTTGCCTCTTCAGCATACATGAAGATGCACATTTCACGCTTCTGATTCATTTGCCTCTGTTTCCTTTGAGCTTAGTTATATTTCAAAATTTACAAATTTTTTCTCAACAGCCAAGCTTAAACTCCTTTTAGAGGGCCATGAACACAGAACATTGGAGGTGTTGGTTTGGTCCAACAGGAGCGTGGGGCGTTCTCTGCATCCGGTTGCTGGGGGACGATACCCTTTTGGAGCTGAAGGCGAGCTAACATACCTGTTGCTTAAGCGGCCACGGCCTTTGTTTGTAAAAAATATATATAAAATATAATAACATAAATATATCGCAATCGACCAGTCCATCGAGTGCCATCAATCAAAGCAAGCATTAGCATGCTAATGATAATTAGCAACCCTTGCTTACTAACGGACGCATTTAATTTCATTCCAAAGCCACTCCAGTAAAGTAATGACCTTACCCCTGGCTTATATTAACACTGAGAAAACTGCAATACTATATTTATTCAAGGTGAGAAATGAGACCGCGTGAAAATTCAGTGAGATGCAATTAATACACAACTCAAGAAATAAGCCTCACCACACACACACATACTCGTTCGGCTGAGAGTGTTAGCACTTAAAACACCAAATATACAGGAGCTTCCCTTCCTCACTGTCTCAGCTGGTCCCCTGACTCCTTCTTGGCTCAGTCTAGCAGTGACGACTGGCCCACTCTGCTAAGTGCCAACAAAAATGAAAAATAAATGAGATTTTTACACAATACAACATGAATTATTGATGACTATAGAAAGGTCAGTGCATTGTCACGCCGCCTATTACTCTTGCACCTGCACCTGTCCTCACATATCTTATTCCAAAGTTGAGGTGGTGAAAATAAAATGATGTCTCCGTGAAATTAATGGAGGCATTAATGATGTAACCGGCCTGCCCGCTAAGCCAAAAGGGATTTACAATGAGCACAACGTTTCTATGAATCAGTTTTCAAGTACAAGTTTGTCTATTAAAAAGTGGTTCATGAATAACTACTTTATTAGAACATTTTCGATTTCTTTCTTCCACTTGGCCTTTAAACCCCTTTATCATCTGCTACCACAATCTGGAGGCCCAACCGTGTGACTTTAAAGGTATGCAGTGGCTTATATAATAATAACTCATAATGAAGCATATTGATGCATAATGAATACTGTGACATCATTATTCCGGATTTCAAGGGCTGTGATTTTTGGGGGGGGGTAATGTGAGTTGACGTTGTGGACGAGGTGGACGTGGTGGACGTTGTGGACGAGGTGGACGTGGGGGACGTGGTGGACGTGGTGGACGAGGTGGACGTTGTGGACGAGGTGGACGTGGTGGACGTTGTGGACGTGGTGGACGTGGTGGACGTTGTGGACGAGGTGGACGAGGTGGACGTGGTGGACGTGGTGGACGAGGTGGACGTTGTGGACGAGGTGGACGTGGTGGACGTTGTGGACGTGGTGGACGAGGTGGACGTGGTGGACGAGGTGGACGTGGTGGACGTGGTGGACGAGGTGGACGTTGTGGACGTTGTGGACGTGGTGGACGTGGTGGACGAGGTGGACGAGGTGGACGTGGTGGACGTGGTGGACGTGGTGGACGAGGTGGACGTTGTGGACGAGGTGGACGTGGTGGACGTGGTGGACGTTGTGGACGTTGTGGACGTGGTGGACGTGGTGGACGTGGTGGACGAGGTGGACGTTGTGGACGAGGTGGACGTGGTGGACGTGGTGGACGTGGTGGACGTTGTGGACGAGGTGGACGAGGTGGACGTGGTGGACGAGGTGGACGAGGTGGACGTGGTGGACGTGGTGGACGAGGTGGACGCGGTGGACGTGGTGGACGAGGTGGACGAGGTGGACGTGGTGGACGTGGTGGACGAGGTGGACGTGGTGGACGAGGTGGACGCGGTGGACGCGGTGGACGTGGTGGACGTTGTGGACGTGGTGGACGTTGTGGACGTGGTGGACGTGGTGGACGAGGTGGACGCGGTGGACGTGGTGGACGTTGTGGACGTGGTGGACGAGGTGGACGTGGTGGACGTGGTGGACGAGGTGGACGTTGTGGACGTGGTGGACGTGGTGGACGTGGTGGACGAGGTGGACGTTGTGGACGAGGTGGACGTGGTGGACGTGGTGGACGTTGTGGACGTTGTGGACGTGGTGGACGTGGTGGACGTGGTGGACGAGGTGGACGTTGTGGACGAGGTGGACGTGGTGGACGTGGTGGACGTGGTGGACGTTGTGGACGAGGTGGACGAGGTGGACGTGGTGGACGAGGTGGACGAGGTGGACGTGGTGGACGTGGTGGACGTGGTGGACGAGGTGGACGAGGTGGACGTGGTGGACGTGGTGGACGAGGTGGACGTGGTGGACGAGGTGGACGCGGTGGACGCGGTGGACGTGGTGGACGTTGTGGACGTGGTGGACGTTGTGGACGTGGTGGACGTGGTGGACGAGGTGGACGCGGTGGACGTGGTGGACGTTGTGGACGTGGTGGACGAGGTGGACGTGGTGGACGTGGTGGACGAGGTGGACGTTGTGGACGAGGTGGACGTTGTGGACGTGGTGGACGAGGTGGACGTGGTGGACGTGGTGGACGAGGTGGACGTGGTGGACGTGGTGGACGAGGTGGACGTTGTGGACGTTGTGGACGTGGTGGACGAGGTGGACGCGGTGGACGTGGTGGACGTTGTGGACGTGGTGGACGAGGTGGACGTGGTGGACGTGGTGGACGAGGTGGACGTTGTGGACGAGGTGGATGTGGTGGACGTTGTGGACGAGGTGGACGTTGTGGACGAGGTGGACGTGGTGGACGTTGTGGACGTGGTGGACGAGGTGGACGCTCATACGTGTGGACTGCGGTTCTCAAGTTGCAACGTATGACGTTTTGGCATTTTGAGCATTGTCTTCCCGTTTTTTTTTAAATTGTTAGGATTAACTTTCAGAAAGTGAAAACAAAATGTGAAAGTTCCATAGATAACAGACTTTTGCATAAACATTGCTTTGCAACATGACAGCTGTGCCATGACAAGGTTGATAAGTTGCTTTGGAATCTGTTACTTTGCGCTGCACCCCGCTTTCTGGCCACAGGGACCCGTGACAAGTATTGTTAAAGAGTGTTTTAATGCCATCTACGTTTTACCCTGTCTGAGTCCTTTGTGGTGACCGAGAAGTCCTAAAAAGTCCTACTTCTGAAATGCAACCCTGTGATATTCGTAGTGCAGGCAGGAGCAAAGGATTTCAAGAGGGAAAATAATAGTTGGGATGTATGTTTTAAAGTCTCAGCATATGCCATGTGTGGCAAGGATGGAATTTTTATATTTTTGAGCCGCCTGTTGACTGGCAATAATTGATGGAAGATGGTTGAGAGAGGATCAGGGGATGATCAGATTGAGGAATGCTTGCTCAGAAGTGGGGGCACCGCCATGCTCACAGACCTGAGAGGTTAATGTGTATAACCACGGTCTCAGTAAATGATATTTTAAAATCAAAATTGTTGCATTATTAGTATTACTGCTGCATTTTACAGCTTTGGATCAAATAAAAAATGTGGTCAATTGTGCTGCATTGAGTGAAATGTGAGAAAGTAAAATCAAGTAAACAGTTTGGATGAGGGTTCGGTGTTCTCTTAAAGCTGGGGAGGTGTGAAAGCGCCTGGAATGCTGCAATTGAATGAAACTCTAGCACATCCTCACCCTTGGTACGATTGGTTTGGAAAGGTGAGAATGCCCTAATCAATCTCTGGGATAAAACCCACAGCTGGTGTAAGAGCTCTGAAGGCAGGAGTATAATGCAAAAAACCCCTCAAAATAATAACTATCGCACATTACTGGCTGACAGTGTGGAGATGCATTCTTGGAATGGGGACATTGAGCATCTGTCCAGCTGTTAGCGTACAAACCTCAGTCTGCTTGTTAAAGAGACTGGGATAGGTCATGATGACCAGGCCGCGTTGGCACTTGGTCCCCCACCTTAAAGCGGGCGGGGTTTACAGACTTGCATGTGTTTTTGCACCCTGGAATAAGTAAATACTGTTTCTCCCGCTGTGAGATATTCACAACACACTTTCAATATTACCACTAGCGTATAACCACGGAGCATGGCTTTTATGTCAAAACAAGCGACAATTTGTAAGGTTCCTACACTACTTGTATTTCTGTAAAATCCTTCCACAGCAGTCCACCAGAGGTTATGGCTAAATGTCAGCAAGCCCTAGCAAGCATAGACTAGACCACCTATTGTCCACCCTGCTGGTCTCCCAGTGCTACACTGATATAACAGCTGGCTGAGTACAAGCAGTGTCCACACCGTCCACTAGATTATTAGGATTACTATTATCATGTAGGGAATATGACACGTCATGAGAATACTATTGATCTAGTGCTATGTCAAACCTCTATATACATGGATAACCCTTTTGCTTTTCTATTGTATTGCAGACCATGTGTGGAGATACCTTTTAAAGCATGTAGAGAGCGAAAGATACACACCCCCATATTTTATGTCACAATTCATTATGATTACTCTAAATAATATATTGTGTACCTACAAACTATCTACATTTAGGTTCAAATCTGCAATACTTTGCATTCCCATGAATTTGTATCCCTGAAAACTACAGGCTAATCTCTCAGGTGACCTTTCTGCAAAAGGTTTTGAAAAAAGGTTCCTTTTAAACTGATAATAACTTCCAGTCAAAAAAGACATTTTAAAGGTTAGTAGAATTACTTTGTTTGTCACGTGGATCACATCAGAGATGAAATGATGAATTATAACTGTATAACTGCACCTAAGCATAACATGTGATACTTTGTGAGTATTTTATCTACTGAATAAGACATGATTTTGTAAACAAAAGTCAGTGTGAACACTTATTAAAATACATATTTCTATAAACCTATAGCTCCAATGCATTTGTCATCCTTTTTGTTAATGTTTATTACTGGAGCACTCATACCAGATAGTGAACCAGTTGAAAGTCAGCTTCAGGACCAGCTGATTAACTCAGTGAACCCAGGAGGTTCAAATAAGTCCACAATGAGATGAACTTTACACAGAAACACAAAACCAAATCAAACTCAAATTTGTCTGTACAACTTCATCTACAGCTGTTTGAATATGTGTTCTGAAAAAACACAACCTTTTCTGCACTTCCATCCTTCAAGCCTTGTATTTTCTTTTCCAAACCTTTTTACTGACAGGTGAGATCAAAGAATCTGCAGAGACTCAGAGCTTTGTGAAAATCTATTATGTTTAGTAACTGTCCATGGTGCTGTTACCTACCATGTGATCTTTAATCTCACAGCATGAGACGCAAATAGCTTCAAAAACAGATGACAGCTTTAGTTAATTGACAGACAAAGCACTCATTTAGGAAAAAACCTCAAAGACTTAAATAATGATTACAAGCTGTTGACTTGCATTACTCTACATTCTTTGTATGCCATTACATGACTTAGCTATGGTGACCAAGATGGCAGCCTCAGTCTTGTACTTTTTATTTTTTATTTATTGTCTCACATTCAGCAGAGAGGAACTTTTAAAATTCAGACACTTTTCTGCCTTACTTTTGTCTGAAACACTGGCTGCTTCACTCTGGATTTTCCGGAGACACTGACGAGGGAGGAGAGCACTGACAGGAACACTTCACCTCCATTCCACTGGTATTGTATAGCTTATGTTATTTTCTCACGCATCTGTGTGATAATCGTGTAATAATGGCGCTTCAATAACTGTTTGTCTGGAGATAAAGGTTAGACCATAAGCGGGCCTCGCTGGTCAACTAGTAGCTGATTCCCAGCTCCTGCAGCAGGCGCAAAGACACACACACACTTTAGTGATATCCACTGTGGACACTCAACTCTATTTCTATTCTTGTTCTAGCAGAACAGGGATTTCTGCCGCCCCGCTCCACAGAAGTGGAGCCGGTAAGCAGCTATTTACTGCACTTTAACGTAGGCTGGGTCTGGATTAATCGCAATAAAAAATGGTTTTATATATAAACAAATGATTATAAATTAACGAGTAAACACAAGACTACACACATTTGATCATCTTGGAGACATAATTGATGAAACGTGCGGTTTGCTCTCAACTCTCCATCATTTTGATAACTTGCTTGGCCCTAATAAATATATCCATATAAATGACCAGGTGACCTCTCCTTACCAGTGTTTCCGGTACCAATTATAGCAGGTGGGCGCCCTCCCCCTGTGTGGAATTAAAAGAATATAATATATATATAATATTTGTTATTTTCCCACACACGGCAGTTCCATACTGACACGTGTGCAAAGCAGAGCAGTTGATCTTTTTGATCAAACATTTAAATATTGTGACGATATTAAACGGGCGGAATGACCTTTGGTGATCTCACAATATATTAAAACCTTGAGATTTCTTGATAAATAATCAGTAATGTTGATATAATGACCATGGGGCAGATAACACAAAACGATATCTAAAACCTTGAGACAATATGAAGCCTCATTTCATGACACTGATATAATATCAATATCAATGCTCAGCAGGAGTGAACAACAACTGTGTAGCTTTAAATGACAGCCGTCTACATTATTTGGTTTTTAAAAGCCATTATTTCCCTCAACAGGCAACATACATGTATCTACAGCATTATGCCCTTGAACCTGCAATTTAGCAGTGGTTGCATTCAACGGACCCATCACAACAATCCAGGACGAGTTGACAGAAACCGGAGGGGAACACTCACTCAGAGAGAATCTCTAGTTATACGAGCTGTCGCCCCAATTAGTCACCGACTGTCCCCGTGGACTTGTGTTTGCCAACCACAATCAATAAACAAACAGATTCCACAAAGAGAGAAGGGGCTCAGGAGCCTCCACAAAGAATAGCTGGTGTTAGGAAGGAATGCGGCCTGTCATTGCTCGGACAAGGTCATGGCAGCAGGTCCTGCTAGGATTTTGAAATTGGCAAAGGGAAAAAAAATCATCATTTGAGCCATCCCTATTCTTATTACAAAATGGCTTTTATTAAGTACTGCAGCTTTACTGAAAAAGAATAATAAGGAAAGAGGCCAGAGGCAGGAAAGGAAGGACGAGCATACATTGCACATGCAGCTGCTTCTCAACGGCATACTGCGGCGAGGTCTTAAAATAGGATTCATGGCAGATGTGTAGGACACATTTCCTGTATTGTTTGCAAAACGCTGCTGTCCAATCCCCACAGTAAGCACATTTCACCTGGTGGTAGAGGAGACGCCATGCAGCTCCCCTCATACGTCTCTATTTAGACCCGACAGCTCGCTCGTCACACCAGTGCACTGACTATTCTCTTCCATCCGTTTTCTCTCTCTCCACAAGCATCCTGTATCCTCCACATGTGGAAGCGCACACTTTACAATACATTAGCTCTGAGCAGCAAAAGCCGGGTTACGTTTTAGTGAATTACTAGAGCTCTTCATTGATGCCTCCCATGTCTGCATTGTTCCTTTCAGCTGGGCTTGAGTGCTCTGAGATTAAAAACAGTTAATGTCAGCAAAACACTTGTTACTTGACACCTCGGAAGCACGCGTCATGCATACCACTATGGGCACAGGGCAGATAGTAATGCACCTGTATATGAGCATACACGGCTATTTGTAAAAGCCTTGAAAGTGTATTTAGTCATTCAGCTTCTGGACACTAGTTTTCCTCCCTGTATATCTGCACGTGAGGAGACACTGTGGGTAGCTTTCCAGGTTCCCTTTGTGGTCTGAATTCTACTGACCAATCGCATTTGGTTCATTCATTTCCTTTGGTAGAATGCAGGGGAGCTGCTACGCTTTGGCAAATAATGCAATCCTGGAACACATTGGCTCTCGCCTTACAACGACTAAGCGTTTCATTAGCTGAAAGATTTGCTGCCTGCTTGGCTCAACAATCCATTTGTAGGCGTCCTAAATCAATTTCAGCGTCTCAGGTTACTTCATTAGCCATTAAAACAATAATAGGTTTTTTCCCGGATATCCGGCTATCTGATGGCTATGCTAGAAACCGATGGGCTGTGATAGTTATCCATTTGGTGTTTTTGTTCTTGTCACTGGCTGGAGCAGGCCGGCTCTATTGAAAACAGGTGGTATCAATGGCTTTTATGTGCTAAACCGGAGTTGCCCATCATTTAAACAAGACATCCTGTCAGATGAAACCTCTCCCGTATTGGTACCAATGAGTTTGTGAGTTTAAATGATCAAAGCTAGGTTCAGTTGTGGAATAAGAATAATTGACCATTATTTATTGATCGCCACTACAATTCTTTTCAAGCTGCTAGTCTGTCAGGTGTCGACACTATCAGCAGCCATATTGGATGTTAATGTGGATAAGGATAATTGTTGGGTAGTTCTCGGGAGGCTGTCAGTGGCTAAATTTAGCAGGAAAAGGACTGGACTTTGTTTCTAAATGACTTTGCTCATTTAAGCTGGTGGTTGGACTTGTTCTGACATGCTCTCATCGAGCTTCTATGATAAAACAGATAAATGCAGAAGGATCAGGTGTTATATAGTGTACAACACCAACAACGTCAATCTGTCTATTGTATGCATTTTCTACTGCTCCTCTCATAGGTGCACACGCCTATAGAAGTATGCCGGCATGGTCGTTAAAGTGTAAAGTCCAGATTTGAGGCTGAATTGAGAGTAGCAGAGCTGAGGGCCACACTGAGGTATCTTGTGGCCCTATCCGATGAATGTTTAATGGGTGTAGTGAAGTCGACATGGAGGAAGCTGACTGTGCTGCATCAGTGGGCCAGGCTGTAAAATGAGACAGGGCAGGAAGCCAGCCGGCTCAGGATGGAGGGAGGGAAGAGGATTGCAGTATTGAGAGAAAGTATACTGAGCACAACAGTAACCAAGATGTATGTTACAGGAAACCAAAAAAAACCCGGAAAAATCCAAACAAAGATGTACAGTATGTTAGGAGAACTCCACCACTGCTGGTTTCCAACATTCAAAACACAAACAAAATAGAACAAAATAAAAGGATACACCTTTTAAGGCCCAACTATGTATATTGCCGTTGTCTCCAAGAAAGGTCTGAACATGAAATGCTCAACATGAAAGTCATAATGCCTCGTGGGGGACCTGCTTTAACAGCTGTTAGAGGCTGAATTTAGAGCTGACAGACGCAGCGGCCTCAGGCCCGACTCTTTAAAACGTTAAATCATCCTCAGCTATCCTTACAGGACATCTTGGCCTTATCTGAAGCCCTAAATGTATCCGACAGTAAGAATCACCACCAAAATCCTAAATTGCTGCGTTATTCTGTCAGTTCATTCGCCGAACTGCAAACCCCAGGCGGCTGTGAACGGCGTGCTAATGAGGCCTCTGAACTACACAACATGCCGGGGGGAAAGACCATTTCCCATGAATATAAAACAGCATAAAGCATAAATATCAGCACATTGACCCCCAGCCTACCAAATAGAGAAAATCTTCTTGTTGAGTTCATGAATAGAGTGTCCATCATTTCTACTGTCAGGTGTTGAAATGAGTGCTGTCAGCTAAACGCATTATTAACGATGTTAATGCAAACCCATTTAACGACGTCAATTTTTTATCGCGAGATTAACGTTTTACCAATGAGGTTACCAATGAATTTCGTAAAAGGAAATGCGTTTCCCGTTCATGAATCCGCCACTATCAACATCCCACATGAGCGTTCCCCTAGGTTTTCATCTCAACACGAAGCATTATGCGGGGGACAAAAGGTAGTACTGGCTTTGCCAAACCATGCCATACGGCCAGGGGCAAGAGTAAAGAGTCTCTGGGAAACATACCATCTTCACGAGTAAAATAAGTATAATTAGGTATCTGCGGGGGGGCTCTAATGATACTTTAAAATGTATGAGTAAAATGACAACTGCTTAATGGTTGGCTTAAAAAACAGAAATAGAGTTGTGTACAATTACAAGAAGGATTTTCACATCGAACAGTTAGAGTGAACCACTACACTTAGTGACAGATCCCTCTATGATATTACCTTCAGTATTTATGTAGCCACAACAATGGTACTAACAGCCTTTTAGAACTTTAAAATGTGTACAGTCCTGGCAAAGGATAAACTTAGACGTTTTGCAAATTGGATTCATATTTTGGCATCCATTTGAACCATTTGTTTGTTATAATAAGATCACAGCTAAATCTGTTTTTATTTTAGGTTTGCTGCAGTTTACCTGCCGACATAAGGCTGAATTTGACTGGTTGGAAACGAGTCGCCGATGCAACAACGCAGCGCTTTGATCCTGGCTGCAGCAAACAAGAGCTTCGAGATGACTCGGCCTAAGGAATTCAGAGCAAATGCCAGAGAGGAATACTATCTGAAGTTGCTGAGTGCAAGTGTGCTCTGATTCAAATACTTTATTGTGAGCAGTACGCTGACGTACCACAGTCTACTTTAGTCCTTCACAGATGTGAGGAGACGTTGTTAGGGAATGGGTTTGGTCTCACCTGAGTGTAGAGACAACTAAAGAGATAGGGTGTCTTAGTCCAGGGGGAACTACACTATTCTGCTTTCAGGAGAGATGTAGAATAGACGTTGGATAAGCCGGCACACTGAGTAATGGTGCAGACCAATGCACAACACTTCTTATAATTTAAAAAGATTCCACGCTTATTAAAGGTACTTAACTAGCAAATATCCAAAGGATCCTGAGTACTCAGACTGGATTCAAATAGCCCTTTTTGCTTAGGAAGGTTCCTAACTGAGTGACCCAGAAGTAGTGTAAGTGGCCACCATGATAAGACCTGTTCAAATTCTCAAATGCTAAGAAAAGAAGCTTCAATACTTCCTTGCTTAGCTCCTTTAGCAAAGGAACCACGGGACCCTCATTTATGAAAGGAAAGGAGATATTTCCGTCCTACAATTCCTTGCGACGGCAATATTTAAATAATGACATATCATTCAGCCAAAAAATAGTGATCATGACCGAGAAACGTAGATCATTTAGGTACCAGTCAGCATAACTCATTAATATTGTAACCTGGTTAATAAAGTAATACTTTGAACCTGGTTGCTTTATGTTGTCTGCATGACATTACATTACACAACACAACATTACAATCAGTAATAACACATCTAAGATGCTTCCATCTTGGGAGAACGTGCAGTCTCATGGCTGCAGACTGACGTCACTAACATGCAGACAGGTTGGCGAATCAGAATGGGAGCTGCTGGGAGCTCTGGGGGCCTGAGAGCAGCCGCCAGTCACCGCCGCTTGGCCCAACTACCAGCCATCTAAAGGTCAGTGACCTTTATGCAGTGTGCCATTTGTAACAGGGTCGCTGCTTTCCCCCCTCCTCAGTGGCCGGGACGGAGCAGAGCAGATGTTTCTGCTCAGCCGTACGTGGAGTGTCAGCTGCTCCAAGACATTTTCATTTCAGACATCATATATAGAACTTAATTATTGAAAATGATCACTTAGAAGTGATCAATAATTAGTGCAGTTGTTAGTTTTACGTCCAACTGCCCATTTGATTGTGTTCACTAAACACACCTAATGATATTTTTGAGTAATTCAGTATACACTACTTGGCTAATGAATACCCCATTTGGACACAAAGTGGTAAGATTTAGTGTTTCCCCTACCATGATATAGCCCCCACCCCTCAGACCCCAAGAATCTTTTCTTTTAACATTTAAAATGATCCATTTCTCTCAACGCACTGTCCCAATGAGCACAAACAGACACACAGGTGCGCTCGCTCCCACCAGGGAAGAAGGTGTCGACAGACCACCTGGCTGTGTACGCACCGGTTACCACACAACCATCACTTAAAAGATTCATGGAACAAATCAAAACTACACTGGAAGTTGTCTGGCTTCAATGTTGGCTTCTATTAAGTTGACAGCGGGAAGTCTAAAGTAACAACAAACTGCCAGCTTCAAAAGGCTCAGGGCATTTGGCCAGGCTCAGTGAGAAAGAGCTCGAGCTGAGATGACCATTTTTTATGTCAATACAGGGAGTGGAGTTAGGAATTAGAGAAGCACTTTATCTGAAGCCACAGGGTTCAGTGCAGAACACCTCGCTCCGATTCAGGTTTCAACTCTGGTCTGCAACGAGAAGGTTGTGCTGAACTCTAAAGAACATCCCCTCCAGAGAGGAAATGAGCAGTTTGAAGTCCTAAGAGCATCAAGATAGGCTGATGGGAGTTCATCTCATTCCTTATTTATCTGGGCCTCAGGTCCACTGGCAGAGTCCAAGACAATGTTGTTGAAGATAAGTGAACAGCTACACAAAATATGTGTAGTCATTCTGGCTGTGGTTACAATTGGCTTTTCAGTAAGACCTTTGTCATCCCATCATATCTGGATAAGTCTGTATGCTCTGAGATCAGATGTTCCACATGCTGAGGTGGTCTGGATGCATTGAGTACAGATCTTAACAATTTACCAATACATGTGTTTATTGATGAATTAAATAAAGCAAATGCACTGATACTGTAGGGAGAACAAATACGATATGCAAGAAATGCTAACTGGGGACCTTTGATGAGGATACGGATTTGCCATTTGTTAGCAGCTATTCTGAGATTATTTTGAAAATACTGAACATACGAGCAAAAGTAAGCAGCACAAATAAAAAAAGGACTATTATTGTAAAGAAACAGTTCATCTACCATCCACTTCTTAAAACACAAAGTATTAAAGAGTAAATAGTTCACTGACAGTGATCGGCACGGTTCAATAAATATATCAGATAATCAACACTCGAGTGCTTCCACCACAAAGTGATCCGAGACACACGTCTCTTCTTGTCTTTTCTGGGAGAACACTGGTCAAGTTTGTTGAAGTTAAAATGAATCAAGCAAAAACCACAGTCCACTCCGAAATACACAACAAAACCCATCACGGAATTACAAACACAAGTTCAAAAGTTTTCCGGGAGCTTGTGCGCTACAGAATAATTTGGTTTGGGCTCCCGCCTACACAGGGTAGCACTCAGAGAAACACAATGAGCCAGCTGTAACTGCATTAATTCATTCCAGGGAGGTCAGATGTGCAAATGAAAAACAGCTAGAGGAAGAACACAAATCAAGAGACTGGTGTTTTAACATGAAAAAAGGACAAGGACCATTCATGTCACATAAAGGAAGTCATGCATTTTCATGGATAGAGAAGGGAAATGCTGGCAACACTTTTAGGTGCGTACCTAACAACAATTAACCAACTAATCACTCAAACTCATATCTCGATTAACCACTTGCACTATAAAAAGCCACTAAATTGATATTTCTTAAAAGCTAAAAGTGATGTCTTCAATACACTATCCAAAATGAAAAGTAGTTTAAATGAATCTATAGATTCCAATAAAAGCACAAAGTGGTATGACACAGAGAGAAAGGAGGGCTGCAGAGGGGGAGGGGTGAACGCTGTCTCTTTGACATCCAAAAGGAATGAGCAGGTGACCACATCAGGGTGGGAGGGGGGGTGGCGGGGGGGACAGCAACTTAAGTTGCTGGAGTGAGTCCGGTGACTCGCAAGACATGTTTACTCATTTACTCTGCCTGCTTTGTCCCAACTCCATGGTTGGGGGGGGGGGGTCTAAACTAGAGACTTTATGATCACACCATGTCTGTCACGGCCAAAAAAGAACCGGACCCAGCATCAAACGGGTTGGATATGAAAGCACTCCTAAGAGCTTTCAATAGCTAAACAATGATTTTTTTTGTTTTCCCAATTGTTTTCATCTACTCTCCTCCAAGGTCATTGCCCCCCCCCCCCCCCCCCCCCCGCCCACCCTCACTTTGGGCCCCCAGCAATGTTAGCATGTTGTTGGCATATGTATTTACTGAGCAACCAAGTGGCACTTATCTCCCAGCTTGGTCATAATTAGTCCAACTTAGTCCGGGGCAAAAAGCCTGTTAGAAGGCATATGTTCATCTCCCTGGTTAAAGACACACTGCTTCCTCAGGGGGATCCGTCTGTGTGTGTGTGTGTGTGTGTGTGTGTGTGTGTGTGTGTGTGTGTGTGTGTGTGCAGGAGGAACAAGTATGGCAGCAGACGTTGCCGTGGAGCCCTACCCGCGAGCATCCATTAACACAGCCCACCATGTTCCCTTCTCCTCGGATACCTGGCCCATGGCTGAGAGAGAGGCCACTTGAAACCATACAAGTTCACCCGAGTGTACGGAAGAACAAGGCGACAGGAAGGAGGAGGGGAGGGACGGGGGCGGCAGGAAACTGGGCGAGAGGAGGAAGAGGCATGAAACAGGTCGGCAGAAGAGGAAACCGGAGAGGGCCGGAGGGCGAACCGAGAGACAAGTCTGGCCCACGGCCAGCGCTGGCTCGCCGGACGCCTGCCTCAGACGGCGTGCGTGCGGGCTGCATCAGAGAGGTGCAGAACCCAGGCTCTTCAGGAGGCCGGCGCCTGCCAAGTCCAATGCACTACTGACCGTGGAAGAGGCGAGGGAAGCTGCTTAAAAACAACTTCCTAAGCCCCCCTCCACTCCCCCCATCCCCCTGTTTGGCAGGCGATGCTCTAACGGTATCCTCTTTAGATGGGACGTTACATGATTGCACATAATGTGTAGCTGGGTCCCGGGCGCCGCGCCAACGAGATGTCAAGGAAAGTGAACACGCATTAAAGAAAGTTTCCACGACCAAGCGTGTCCACGTAGAGCTTGTTTAAATTCACAGAGCTTCTCCTTCATCGTCTGATCAGTGATGCTGAAGCACAGACGCTGTCCCACTTTCCTCCATCCTTCCACTCTCTTTTGATGAATGAGTGGTTTCTTTTAAGGATGAGGTGCTGCTGCAGCTTGGCTCGCTCACCACTGCCATTACAGGATGATGTCATTTTTGTATTACAGCGTTTGGAAGATTAATGGATTGTTAATCAGTTATTTTTGTCATCAAAAATTCACCTTAACACAAGTCTATATTGCCCTGTTTTTATCTCAAACATTCGGTTTGAGACTCTAATAAAAAAAAAAGCAACAAGATATTTCTATTTGGGATTTTGTCAATTGTCATGGCTCATTTTCTATATTCTCGGATATTCAAACTGTATTCATACTGTAGAAATCAGCAAAAGATCTATTGATGAATAATAATAATTAGTTTATTTTATGATATTGTGAAAGATGCCCATAAGCGTGGCTTTCGGGCAAAACGATGACGTTCGGTTTTATATAAAAGGGGTTCAGAGATCAGCTGCAGGTAGCCTCCAGCCATGACGTCATCTTGTCAGACAAAAAACACTGCTCGTCTTAACAATCGCATTCGTTTCCATTTCCAATCAGTTGGGAGCTCACATGAAGTCACCCTCCTTGAGATGAAAGCTGCACCACGCAGGCTGCGTGGGGAAGCGGCTCGGACAGCGCGCCCCCTAGCGGACACACCTCGCCGCCTCGCACACGGCTGCCTGACTATTAATCCACTTCACCAGCGAACCATGCTAATCACGTTTGCCTTCGAATGTCACCAACAACTCCCCAAATCACAAGGTCCTGGAGCTCCACGAGCGCAAACGCACACAGCCCGGGAGGGGTACGTCACCGCAAAGGGCCCGCCATCCATCACCGGGAGACACGAACGACACAACTCCCGGTAGTGCCCCTTCTACACTCATGTCCGCGGTGTATTACAGTGGAAACTAGCAGGTTGTTCACTTAAAAAACCTAAAAAAAAACAAAAGCTGTAACCAAAGGAGTTCCTTGTCCTGCGTTAGAAGAGAACTCACGGCTCACCAGCCCCCGCTCAGGTGTGGTGATGAACCCACGTATGAACTTAATGACGTAAAGTGGGACATGTTTAAAACATACTAGCGACAAATTCAAAGTTCGCAAACAGAGAGCCGGATAAACGTTTGGGGTTTTTTTTAAGAAGAAAGGGCAAGTTATAACTTGAGCAATACACGTCATTGGATGCACACACTGCACTTCGACTCACCTTGAGCAGCCGTTCCTCGGGTGCTGAATACACTTGCTATCAAAGTGGCCACATACCAAATCATAGTACTATTGCCGGCCAGAAATAAACCTCATCATATCTCAAAGTGCCCCTTTCGGTTAATCTCTCATCTCCGAGGGTCCCAGGACGAACTGAAGAGGGCCGGTATCCTGTTTTCTTGTTAACCGAGCCCTGGACACTTTTCCATCGGCGCTTTCCCCTCTCTCTTCCCCTCTCCTCCGCTCTCCTCTCGCATCCTCAGACGGATCACCTGCGCCAATGGGACGAGAGCACACGAAGCAGTGAAACCAAGCGCGAGCTGCTAGATAAGCGCTGCCCCGCCTCCGCACTGGTTCCATTGAAGGGCGCGGGAGGAAGTGCGGCCGCCCATTGGCCACCTGTGCTGTCTGTTTCTCAGCCTTGTGCTGCATTCAATGGATACGGTAATACTCGGAGATTCTAATGTAGAGTTAAAGAACACAACCTCGTTGGCTCTATAGTGGATAGAAAGACACAATGCTTTATCATATGTTGCTTTTTTATACTTTAACACATTTTAATTTGCACTGACGGAAACAATATGAAGCTAACAATTGCTTTAATAGACATTACCCTTAATTCTATTTTCTTGTATTAATTTATTTTTCTTTGTTTTGTGTCAAGTTTTCTTTCTGGTAGTTTGTGAAGTGTAATGAGTGAAGACATTACTGTTATTGTTATTCATTATTTTTTTATATATATATATATATATATATATATATATATATATATATGTAACCTGGTAACTATCTTACAGTTTGAGTAAGATTTGGTTTTAATGTTTTAATTGCCATGCAACATACACTACCCTTTGCAGTATCTCAACTGCAGTTGGAGAAAGCCAACAGGTGGCATCCAAAAGCTGCAAGCTTTATGAACAAATATGGAAGTGTGTAAATTGTCAAATAAGGATGGTTGCATCTTCCTGTTTTTGACATAGGACCTGAACGCAGCAGCGAAGGGAACCTTAAGGTGGGTTGGAGTGTGAAACCCGAGGCGGAGCTGCGGTATCATCCTGCGTATTTAGACGAGAGGGATCCTCGAGCCTGACTCTATGCATCATCATATGGATCACCGCCATGTGCTATCCACACATTCTGAAGAAAACATCCCCTATGTGTGACTGAAGCGGTAGGAAAAGGGAAGACCACTGTGATTACTGAGCAATGATTCAAATGATTTGAATAACTTAAATACAGCAGGATTCGTCTTCATTGATATGGTGATTAATTTAGTCAAGGACAGTTTCATATTCATCTGACTCATTCGGCCTTGCTCACAGAGCATCCTCTGCCTCAGAACCACTTTTCCCCCACCTCCAATGTCAGGGCTCCCCTGCTGCTCCTTTAGGAGGAGGAGGTTCCAGTAATAGCCTTCAGCAATATGACAAATAAATCATTCTAATGTTTTACATTGTTATCTTCTTCTAATCATTTGCTATTCATGTCAAATGTACTCAGCCAGTTTATTTTTTATCAATGCCTTCCCCCCTCACGGGACAAATGATGTTGAATGCGACAGATGCTACACATCATCTTGCACGATCAAATATTTGTTTGCAAATACATTTTCATTGTAATATATATTTATAATGATAATATGCCGCAAAAAATGTTTCAGAACTGACTACTACTTGTTTACTGTTTGTTCATATAACAGTGGTAACATTAGTATAAACATCTGGTGATGATTCAATTCTATCAAACGTTGATAATCTCGTAGATAATGAAAAGATAGCAAACTTAACAAGAAAAATAATGCTCCCGGCTGTAAGGAATCAGGGCTTAGAGTAAGAGTAAGAAAACAACAAAATACTTCTTTCCAGGTTCTGGATTTTTACTGGCAAAATCAACTGTTCATAACCGACCAAAAAGTGGTAGAAGCGGACTTCACGTGCTAGAGAGGGCCCGGCAACGACTACACAACACAAGGAGCGCCGGCATGAGACATACAACTCAGGGTAGAGCAATAGATTCCCTGGCATGAGCGAGTGGGTGATTGGGGCTTAAGTACAGGTGGGGGGATTGTAAACTAAACTCAGGTGTGGGGGGGGGGGAAGGGCGGGAAACTAAACAAAGACAGGAAGTAAGGTTGTTAAAAGAATAAAACAGTCAGTTATTGTTTTCCGTCTCTTCGACTCATGGCACCGGCCTAAAAGCTGGTTCTTTTGTAAACCAATGTGGGGAACGTAAGAGGCCTTCTTATTAATTATATTCTCTTTTATCATACTGACTAATAATGTAAAGTAGCATTTTGAGGCAACAACCCAATCCTCTCTCTCTCTCTCTGTCATCCTCTTTTTCTCGGGCCACCTTGATCTGCCTCTCTCCTTAAGGCCTGCCAGTCCCCGGTTCCTCGCGTTGGCTCTTCTTCCTTATGATACAGCCAGGAGTTTTTTATGTCAAGTCCCAGCATGTCAGCGCCTCTGCCCGACTACTGATGCAGCCGATGGCCTTTTTCCTGATGCTCAATAGTCCTTCTGACCGACGCAGTGGGAGCGCAGTCATGTCTCAGAGCTAACTGTCACACTGAGCGCTGTGCTTTAAACGAGCTGTGTGAAGTGCAAATGGTATATTCAAATTCAGCATTCATGGCGTTTCTGTGATCTACTCACACTCTGCTCGCATCAGGTCTTTGTTCTTTCCTGGTGACTAATGAGCCAGGTGTATGGCGTGGCCACTGCACCGTATATGTGGTAATGGTGAAACACAACTAGTTTCGTTTAGGTTTAAAGGAGGAAATTCAGTCTCCTCGTAACTCTCGTAGACCATGTTGTCTTGAGGGGGTCAGTGAGTAAAGCTGAAATAAACAATTATTGAAATGATCTCATAGCTCATTGACAAAGATCAGCAACAGGTTTAATAGCATAGTGAATAACATTTACTGGTTCCAATTTCTCAAGTCTACAAATGTTATCAAAGGATCTGGGGCACACGCTGGTTGTGCAACAGACCGAAGAATAAGAAAATTATGAAAAAATGGCCATTTAGTAGTTGCTGAATTTCTCCGCTTTATTGTAGTTAAGCTTTATTTAATGTAGAGTAGATATCGCTCAGCACACATAACTTTAAAGGTAGTTCAGCCAACAACAGCGAGACTCGTGATTATAACAAGAAATGTAACAGTTTGTGCAGAACTGAAATGAATTAATCAGTATGTTGAAATAGACCATTATCAGCGGCCTGGAATGTAGTTCTCAGGCTTTGTGTGTCCTGCTGAGGGAGATGACTAATGTGGAAACAGGTTAATCATGTGCCTGGGAGCACTCAGTCTGTACTTTGGAGGGAATCGATGCCCCCCTTGTAGCAGTTTGTCAATATGGCTCCAAATGGTGATCCAACACAGGGAGACTCTCCCTTTTTACCACCTTTGTATTGCACCAGTAGTTTATTATGTTGAACCATGGTCGGATTCTAAAGCCTAGAATTTGCATGAAGAAACGAACTAACATTCAAATTATAACTTCAGAATGTGTTATGGTCATAACAGTAAAAAGTTGCTTTACATGCATTCTAGTTGTGTGTCTTTAACAATGTCGGCCAGCTCGTCAGTCGACCGGTCAGTGACCAAGGCAGTGCTAGTAGAGGGCCATCGTCGGCTCATCACGCACACACACACACACACACACACACACACACACACACACACACACACACACACACAATTGACACAATGAGGGAGCCAATGCAGGTTTGTACCGTGTCTCCAAAGTAATGCGTTTGCACCCGTGCCCTTGATAAGGGAACCCCACAGCTTTCTAAATAGCATTATCACGGCTTGAGATCAAACTGAAGGCCCAACTTTAAGGTGGACGTGGCCTGAACGAACGTTTTTTAGCCAGAGCTTTACATTTCAGTCAAAACTCAAATGACTCAAATGACTGAGCTACAGTCGGCACCCGGGGGGGGGGGGGGCATCAATTAGGGTTGTCTGCTGGCCTTCCCCCTCGCTTGCTCTTTCTCACACAGTCATATTGTGTCTCTTCATCACCCGACTGCTCCCTACAACCCAGGAGAGATGGCCTGCTGCCCAGGATCCACGGGGAGTGATCCAAAAAGCACAAACACACTGACATCCAGGTCACTAAACACACTGCATTCACTGAAAGCCTCATTAAAGTTTTTTAACAACATTGATGATGTGCTTAATGCGGGCTAATAACACACAATAACAGGGATAAACTCCTCTTTATTTATTATCTGATTACCAGCCCTCTTGCTCCCAAATGTTTAAAGCCCTGCACACGCACACACACATGAACAAGGTCACTTTGTTGGATAACAATATTTTTTAGCATTAGTTGACGCAGCCGCCTTTCTGAGAAAGAAAGTGTGGTTGAAGAGTCCCTACCTCCATTTGGTCGGACCAAACAGTTGCCACTTCCGTTCATTCAGCCATTAGTGGTAAACAGAAGTGCTCTTCATATTACCATTGCCAGTCACTCTTTCATGATTTTCTAAAAAAGAAGAAACGTAATTTCCATCCTTGCAACTCTATAAACAGTCTTACTGAAAACTCTACTTGACATTTTCAGGAAAAGCAATATACAGAGTAACAATACATCCCATGAAGGCCAACGGTGATATCGAATGGATAAATCAATATTTCTGTCTCCTGATGACAACCCAGACTTAACAATACCAATACATTGTCTGTTGTTACCAACAATTCTAACATACATAGTTATCATAGTTATTGCAAACACTTTCCCGTTAAAGTACCTGATTTGAATAATTCTTGAATTTAAAGACATGGTGTCTGCGTTTGTGTCACAGTGGTTCTCTGCTGCCAAGTGAGTCTGTGTTGTTGTTGTTGTTGTTTATGCGAGACTGATGTTCCTCCCATTTATAGGAGGCTCAAGGGAGAGGCAAATCCTTCCAAACCTCTGAGCACAACTCATCCCTTCAAATAGTTCAATTCATCTTCAGGTTCCGAGTTAAAGAGGATGTTCTGCTCTCACACACACCTGTGACTCAAATCGCTCCGAACGACGCAACAGCTTCCTGTTTATCAGTCAACTGAGGCTGCAAACAGCTGCCCGGACCTGCGTAAGAGCTAATAAATAAGTCTGGTGTATGGCTATTTTTAATAATCATTCACAGTAGGTGCTGTTTATTTGAACAATGCCCAACAATAGATGCACTCAGAACGGAGCTCCACAGAACCTGACATTTCAGTCTGATGAGGTCAAAATAAAACTCAAAATGAAATGTTGAGTTGAAAAGATCAAAAGAGAAAATATCTTGTTCTCCAAGAAGCTTTCAACCCACAGTAATGTTCCAACAACACAAAGCAGCCCTTGTGTTCTATATGTTCACGTTTCTTCCCTGGCCTTTACAAAAGTGTCTTTATTCTTTTATAACACTCATGTATTTTTTACAAGAGTAGCCTTATACACCATCTTTCATATCATTCAAATTGTAACTCTATTATTAATATGCTGGCCAACTCTATTTCAATCTTGGAGAAGTACAAGAGAATTCGACTCCACTAACATCCATAAATAATCGTAAACACAGGTTTTTCATATAGGGCAGCTATTGTTGTGTCCCTCTGTCATTATCTTATCATCAATGATTTAGGCGTTCATTATTTGAACATTTCTTACATTCACTTTGTTTCCTTCTTTAGAAATAATAAAGAAGAGGCTTTTACATTTGTTAAATATGCCAAACCCTTCTGTGGCAGTGTACGAGGCGCCAGGGCACCTGTCTGATAGATGATCATCCCGATGTGACAGGTAGAAGCTACAGACAGGAGACTGCTGAGAAAGGAGCAGTCAGAGTGTGCTAGAGAGCTCTGCCAGTTCATCAGCTGTAACATGGACTCTAGCTAAGTTCAGAAAGGGTTGCAATGACTGCGATCAAACCTGTATACAACAGATTGCTACACTGCTGGCATATTTTCTCATTTGAAATGAATGAACTGCCACTGGAGAGCAATGTAATCAAAGCATGAAGTGTCATCATGGTGTAAGAGCCCCTCCAGTCCTCCAGAGGGACCGGGGCCTTCCCGGCTGGACCTTGTACCTCTTAGCACCCCGCTGGGCTAAACCTACAGCCGCTGTTCATTTGCTCACATTTCACTCACGAGTCCATGGTGGGAAATGGGTCTCACTCCTGCAGAATCTAGGAAAAACAGAGAGCCAGGTGACACCAAACGCTCTTCACGTAAAAATGAGCTCAACAGTGGTTTGAGTGTACTTTAAAGAAATGCTTCCATGCCAGATCAATGTTTAGAGAAATATCAGTGACTGTAATGATCCCTTTTCTTTACACTGGCCTTGAAAGCACACTGTGAGAATAGAGGGACAAAATCCCAAATACTTGTTCTGTGCAAAAATCCCATCTTTGATTTCAGCTGAGACATGTCAATAAATTAAACCTGTTGTACATGTGCTTTAAAGTACCATTTTAGAATTGATATGAATGTATTGGCAAAAATAGAGCATAATATGAAAGCCAATGTTTTTTATTTTTTAAGAATTGTTGTGTTTTTGTTAGAATATATATATATATATATAGTGTGGAGTGCATAGTACACCTCCATAGCAGCTGCTATTTGGATTTGTTAATGCACCTAGGCCCCCGCTGGGTCCTTCACTCAAAAAGGTAAGAGTCACCTGCATTTGATAAAAAAGACACTAAATCCTGACCATTGGAGCTTTTGGTCACTGTTTCCCATTTAAATATAAATCAATTGTCACGGTTTGGGTCTGCTTGTCTTATTTTGTAGCTTTCTTGTGTCTCGTGTCTCTGGGTAACTTCACTTCCTGTCCTGTGATTGCCTGATTGCTTCCACCTGTGTCCAATCACCTGCACCTCCCTTGTGTATTTAAGCCCTGTGTGCCAGTTGTCCTTTGTTGCGTCATTGTCTACGTCAGTTGCCGTTGGTGCACGTTCGTCTGTTTGGTGAGTCTTATGTTTTAGAATAAAGAGCACGTCTGGAACTCCTGCGTTTGAGTCCTCCCTTCCGCCTGCACCAGCATCCCTTTCTGACATCAATACCAACACTACACTCACCGGCCACTTTATTAGGTACACCTGTCCAACTGCTCGTTAACACTTAATTTCTAAGCAGCCAATCACATGGCGGCAACTCAGTGCATTTAGGCATGTAGACATTGTCAAGACAATCTCCTGCAGTTCAAACCGAGCATCAGTATGGGGAAGAAAGGTGATTTGAGTGACTTTGAACGTGGCATGATTGTTGGTGCCAGAAGGGCTGGTCTGAGTATTTCAGAAACTGCTAATCTACTGGGATTTTCACGCACAACCATCTCTAGGGTTTACAGAAAATGGTCCGAAAAAGAAAAAACATCCAGTGAGCGGCAGTTCTGTGGGCGGAAATGCCTTGTTGATGCCAGAGGTCAGAGGAGAATGGCCAGACTGGTTCGAGCTGATAGAAGGGCAACAGTGACTCAAATAACCACCCGTTACAACCAAGGTGGGCATAAGAGCATCTCTGAACGCACAGTACGTCGAACTTTGAGGCAGATGGGCTACAGCAGCAGAAGACCACACCGGGTGCCACTCCTTTCAGCTAAGAACAGGAAACTGAGGCTACAATTTGCACAAGCTCATCGAAATTGGACAATAGAAGATTGGAAAAACGTTGCCTGGTCTGATGAGTCTCGATTTCTGCTGCGACATTCGGATGGTAGGGTCAGAATTTGGCGTCTACAACATGAAAGCATGGATCCATCCTGCCTTGTATCAACGGTTCAGGCTGGTGGTGGTGGTGTCATGGTGTGGGGAATATTTTCTTGGCACTCTTTGGGCCCCTTGGTACCAATTGAGCATCGTTGCAACGCCACAGCCAACCTGAGTATTGTTGCTGACCATGTCCATCCCTTTATGACCACAATGTACCCAACTTCTGATGGCTACTTTCAGCAGGATAATGCGCCATGTCATAAAGCTGGAATCATCTCAGACTGGTTTCTTGAACATGACAATGAGTTCGCTGTACTCAAATGGCCTCCACAATCACCAGATCTCAATCCAATAGAGCATCTTTGGGATGTGGTGGAACGGGAGATTCGCATCATGGATGTGCAGCCGACAAATCTGCGGCAACTGTGTGATGCCATCATGTCAATATGGACCAAGCTCCCTGAGGAATGCTTCCAGCACCTTGTTGAATCTATGCCACGAAGAATTGAGGCAGTTCTGAAGGCAAAAGGGGGTCCAACCCGTTACTAGCATGGGGTACCTAATAAAGTGGCCGGTGAGTGTATATCACAGTAACCCATTGTTTTTCTATAGGTGGATACAAGCCATGGGTTCCAATGCAATGTAAGTTGCTTTGGATAAAAGCGTCAGCTAAATGTGAGGTAATGTCAATTAGGATTGTGTTTTTGGGCGGGGACATGAAAACAGTCAGAGTTTATGACGTGACATTAAATATCAATAAAGACTCTTTTGCTTGGCAGGACGGGAGGCTGATGGGTCCAACGAACAGGCCAATCAACAACAAGAGCGGCCTCTGACAGAAGGGCTCCCAAAGCGTTGTTGTGGTTTCGTGGCCCAAACCCAACTTTCGTTTTATTGAAAATGAACTTCCGAAACGTCAAAAACAAATGTAGTCCAGAAAATATATTTCCCATCAAACGTAATTAACTTTTTGTTTAGTTGTCGGTGAAAGTACTTTTTTGAACCCCAGGTTTATAAATTCAAGGCTCACTAATTAGTTTCAAACCACTAAACCTGTTCTTAGGCGCACTAGTGAGATGTATGTGTATATGACACAGCAGTACATATGTATGGGCGTGGGTTTCTCATATGTTTAAGATGAGATCAGTGTGTATGTTTTATATGTGCAAGTGTCTCAGTAGTTGGGCGAAAGCATTTCCATAGCGAACCTATGAGATTCATTAGTATGTGTTAGAGTGTCTAAATCGTCAAGTCCTAAACGGCCCCTCAGATATATGCCCTATCACAAAAAGCAATGTTCCTAAGTTAGACACAATGTCAAACTAGATCATATCTGCAGTGTGTTCTGCCAAAAACACTTTCAGCAAAACAGACTGTCGTTGCACTTGTGTCAGCATTGATTTTTTTTTGGTTGTCTCGCCCATGTGCAGCGCTGCTTCCTCTTATCTCACCTTTCAATCTGCAGGCTCAACTTTGCATACCAAAGAGAGCATGAAACTGCATCATCAACGAGCCGGGTGATCAGGTGCAGAGATGAATGAAGAGATGAAAAGGAAGAGGAGCATGAACAAACAAATGACGCTCTGTGGAATAAGTTGGTACCCCCTTTGGATGATATGGACTGACTGATTATCAGTCTTATGAACAGAGGTTAGCTGCTGTGTGTGTGCAGCAGACCTTGGCATTAATCACGTGGTGTGTCCCAATGGATCAAACATTCAGCAGCGGTCGATTCCTGGTGGATCTCCTCTCCTCCTACACCTTGTTGCTTTGCTACACTGTTGACTACCACTTCCTCCCATGTTCTCACATTAGATTTGGTAGAAATAAGTGAACATGATGAATGTATGTTTAAGCGCTTTCAATAAATAAATTATAATAAATGCAGGCACAAGAGACAGATATTTGTCAGGACTCTCGACAGCTATGTTGAAAGGTCACGAGTCCCTCTGTCTTCTCTTTTATTCTCATTCAGTCCGTCTCTAACAGCCTACTGAGCAGATTAACTGCTGTTCCGCACTCTTTTAAGATTGATTTAGCTGGATTCTCCGGGATGTTCAATGCCTTGGAAATTGTAGTGATACAAACCCGGGAAGCAAATCCAGACTTTAAAATGCTAGATGTAAAACTAAGGTACAAACATCTGGAATACCAAGAATAGGTAACCGTGGGCACACCTCTGCCTTTACTAGGTAATGTCCTAGTGTATCTTATATTATTTATTACTTTTGATAATCAGTGTAAAAAAGAACCCATAATAAATCCCTTTTGATTCAATGTTGTAAATCTGGCTAAACTCTCAGAATTTGTATGATACTTTCTATAGCTACTGTAATTACAGGGACATTATTGTGTTAAGTGTATTAGCCAGTGACTCGGTAATGCACTAATGACCATATTGTTCCATTCCACAATAAAACTAATTTGCTCAAAGCTGTATTAGACAAAACAGGAGCTGCTGAATTGCTCTCAGAGCACAGCAGGTTGAACACAGGGTGCAGCATACACTAAAGCCAGATGGCAACCGCGGGTTAATTGCTAAATAATCTTCCCAAACACTAGATTGTGTGTGTGTTTTAGTTGTAAGCCAGTTTGTCCAGACTGCGTGCTGGAGATCAGAATTTAAGTCTCATCTAAAGGGGAAATGTCTCAGCTGGACCTCTACAGTTTTAAAGCAGATTACTGTGTCAGTCTGGTGCGGTTTTGGGCTGTTTTGTCACTATCATTTACAGCAGACATGTGTGAAGCACTGGAAAGTGGCCATGGACATTTAATCAGCTGCATGCATATCACCATTATACACTATTATGGGTTTACTGGGATGAAGTTACATAAATACCATCTCAACCTGTCACGGTTTGGTCCCTCTTCCTGTTTTAGTTTGAAGTTTCATGTTCCTTGTGGTCCTGGGTTAACTTCACTTCCTGCCTTGTCCTGTGATTGCCTGAGTGTTTCCACCTGTGTCCAATCACCTGCACCTCCCTCGTGTATTTAAGCCCCGTGTGCCTGTTGTCCCTTGTCGCGTCATTGTCTAAATGTCACTCGTCGTTGGTGCACAGTCTCTGGTGAGTTTTGTTTTGAATAAAGAGCACGTCAGAAGAACCTGCGTTTGAGTCCTGCTTCCGCCTGCACCAGCACGCGATCTCTGACACAACCAGCTATATTTAACTGCTTTAATAGTAATAGTGAAAAGAGTTAACCCACATTTAATTTAACACCCAAAATGGTTGTTACTTTGCCGTCAATGAACAGACGTTACCATTTTTTGAATGCCAGAAATTGTTGTAGAAACAACATATCGAGGCCTGTGACCTGTCTGTCACAGCAAAAGCAGCCCTAAAGCATTCTGTGACTCTTATTGGACCATGATGTTACAATATGTGGTGGCGGACCCAAAGGCTGACAGACCAAAGAAGGGGAAGCTTATTATCACCAGGGAAACAGCTATGGGAGGATGGATGACTGCGAGAAAACAGAGACAGGATCAGAAGAAAGGTTCCTGTAAATCTCTTTGAGCAGAGCAGCCACTAGTAGGTTGGTTTAAACAACGATCTGGGGCAGAGTGGAGGAAGAACGAGGTTAAAACTATGCAGGGTGATTAATAGATTAAAGGCAGCTTGGTGGCCTGAGCAAGTAAGGTGAGGACCTCAGTTATAATGGCTCTCACACACACACACACACACACTTACACACGCAAAATACAAGCAGGAGGCACGGCCTGACCATGACTCATAAGTTGCTAAATAAAAGTTAAAGACTTAAAACTAGAGATTTATATTCATTGTTTACTGAGGTAATAAATCAAGTAACAAATTGGGAGATGTTCTAGTCTCAGCGGCCATGAGAGGCCAACCCACCCGATCTCGATCATCACTGTGGGTACAAACGATCCCATCGAGATTGGATCTTGAAATTGATCTGATAAGTGGGAGAAATACGTCAACCTGACTCGCTACCACTCAGCACTGTGACTCACTACTACAGCAGTTCTCCTCACATTCATTCGGGCTTTATTATTATGTCTTGAAACCACTCATTCAGTGCACCTTTCTGAGTCGTGGAGGGGAGGACATGAGTGATTAATAGTGTGGGCGAGTGGTGGATTACGGCGCATATCGATGCATTTCCTGAACTCTTTTCATTTTTACATTATTATATTCTCTATGGCTTTCAGCCCACAGTAGATTTTGAATTCAGAGATACCTTAAATGTGGTGGATGATAGTACAACATTTACAAATGCTACAAACGTTCATTGATTGAAATAAGACCACTCCATTGACACCACAGCAGTCTGCAATTGTCTCCAATTTAGTTTCATACTATAAGACAATGTTTTTTTTCGGCTTTAATTGAATCTAATTTTCTTTTCAGGTCCCAGTGAAATGGACATTAGAGCACCATATTCTGGTACTGTGAACTGCTCAGAATCTATCCCATAATAAGGAGTGCAGAGGGCAAGGGCTGACTGACCGATTGATGTCTTTGTGGGTACAAGCTCACCTCTGCATACCTCATTATTGCTTTTACAGGAGGAAAAATGGGTTTTGTGTGATATACTGTTATATTATGACACAAATTGAAAAAAAGTGTTAAAGTTGAAGACTAAGGGTAAAGATAGAGGTAAAGGTAGAGTTTTAAACAGATAAACCCCAGAAACAGTTCATTAGAAAATGCTACAAGTATATTCTATAGTTTTGATTGACCAAAGATTGTAGATTTATTCTTACTAAATGCCCCGGACGCATGCATACGTCCAGCCTCCGTGCTGAGTCGTGGCCAGCATGGAGCCAATGTGAGTCATTGGGTGATATTTCCATGCGTGGGCTAGGACTGTGAATAATCATGACTAACGTTGACCTTTTTGGTCAAGCCAACGCCGCGTACCGTGCAGCCCAGGCAGACATCGTTCCCTCTGACATCATCTGCTTAGCTGCCACCTACCAACGCCCGATGCAAAGTGAGCAGCCCGTCGCTACGTTGCTCTTCGGGGGTTGTCATCATGATATCAGGATATGATATTGCCTCTCAGTCTTGTCCGGTGTGTTCGCCGCGTGTGGCCAATGATTCACCCACCTCGCCTTCACCTCATCTGCTCCTACAGGTTTGTCTCCTTTTTTTTCATAAAATGTCAGGTTTTCAATGGGTGACTCAAGGTTTGGACTTCAACTGGCCCTCCGAGTGAATAGAAAATGGAACTGAGCCTCATTCAAGTCCCGAGTATCCCACGTATATGCTGAATTATGCGTTCATCACCTTCTCACCCATCCATCAACAATTCTCTTCACTTCTCTGCCTCAACCAAGCGTTTGGGAACCATAGCTGAGGGTTGGAATTCAATTCAATTCAATTCATTTTATTTTGTATAGCCCAACAGAGGGCTTTACAGTCTGTACACATGTAACATCCTCTGTCCCAAAACCCTCACATCTCAAAAACATGAAATTGTCAATGAACCAAAAGCTCTCATTTTCAGGTGATCTCTCACAAAAAAACATGGCTGTTATTAATATATTCCATTTCTTGCTTTCATAACACCTGGCCATTTACAAGCCCACACCTATATTACCTATATATATTACCTATAGGTACAAAATGATGGTGAAAAAATAGTGGGGTTTTTGCTAATATAAAAATGTTGTTTTCAGCATTCTGTTGCACTTAGCTCCACCCTCTGATGTGCCTTCTGTGTCCCGGGAACGGTGTTGGCCAAAAACTAGGGCTGTCAATAGATTAAAATGAACAAATTAATCTCACATGAATTAATCGCAATTAAAAATGAGGTTTTCTTAATCTAATGGTACGTTCACACCAAAAGCGAAGCAAATTATTCACGCGAATAGCTCCCATGCAAAGTCAATGCACACAATGATGCAATGATCAAAATGATCAAACACAATTTGAGCGGCGCAGGAGAAGGAGCCAATTAGAGCGAAGCGAATGGAGCGAAGCATGTAACGTCTCAAAAAACGACACACATTGGAAGTGGAACATGATGACCTAGCGACTCTTCCTGCTGCCCTTGTGCACTTTGCTGTGCGCTCAACTCTCCATCATTTGACATCTGTGTTTAGCCTCTGATTTTAGGGATGGTCTGGTGCAGACTGTGCAGGGTAGATGTTGAAATGGAAGTAGCCTAGCAGCTACCAACATGAAACGAACGTGGAGGAATTCCTCTGCAAAGTTCTCCGCTGTATGTTGCGCCTGTTTGGTTTCATTCTGATGCAAAAAGCTCTCTCCATCTTCACTTATCGCCTCGCTCTGCCCTGTCTAACTGACTCACAATAATCTCATAGATCAACAACATTATCTTTGAAAGCCTTACTGAAAACACAAGGCGTCGACGACCAAAATGTTGTTACGACTCAAAGCGCTGTTACGTTTTTCCACATGGCAATGAAAGACGTCACGGGGACCCGTTTCTTTGTACAATCTAAGCTGATGCAGGACATGCCTAACTCTGTGGACCTCTGCTGCAGTACTCACTGATCAAAAGTTAATTAACATTAAATATCTTAGTGTCCACATTACATCAGTGGCAATGCAGCAATCCACGCCGATACAGACAGTCTGAACCATCCAGGCCAGACGCATCACACACTAATGTCATTGTGCAAATGTGGGAGTTAATTGGTTTAAGTTTAAAATCCGAACCCTATTCATGATTCATTTTAAATGAAATGAATGAATTCACAGTTATCTCCAACATTTACTGGTTCATAATTGGATGGTAGAGCATCATTTTGTGCTTTAATGCTATTTTCCAACCAGCCAGCTGAGCTTGGATTTGCTTTCATGTTGATTCATTAGTTCTTGTTGGAGCTGTTGCTGAGACCTGCATTGAAAAGGCTGTAAGAAGGAAAATACAGGATCACTGTTTCATTTGTGTTCTGTGTCATTCTAATTTGCCAGGTGGCCGCCGGTCTGTGTTTTCTTTACCGAGCTAAAGGTTGTGCCGTTGTGAGCATGTGTTCACAGCTTCAGTACCCACGCACTTCACTTCATGTTAAGCAAGAGATGATACGGGAACACTCACTGTCGAGTCATCACACTTTTCAGACTAAATTGGTCAGACGTCCTTTTCAGCATGAGAGCTTATGTAGCGCAGTAGTCATATACCCACAATGTTCTGCTGCAGCAAAGTGACAGGTTTAATGTTGGATATGTACAAATGTATTTTTAAGAAACTGAACTGGTGGTAGCAACAAACTGCTTTAAAGAATAACTTGATTAATTGTGGCTAGCGAGAGACAGAGAGCAAGAGTGTTATGGCTTTGACAGTCGCAGTGCAGTCAGTGTAGCTATTTATTGCTAAAGGAAGGCTTCTGAAGCCAAATTCCTTGAGTCCCACTTGCTAAGTTACATTACATTATATTCCATTACGTGTCATTTAGCTGACGCTTTATTCCTAAGCGACTTACAATAAGTGCATTTCAACCATAGGGATACAAACCCAGGAGAATAAGTAACAAGAAAGAGCAATTTCATCAAATAAGCCGATTTACAACTTGCTATTGATAAGAGCCATTATAAGTACAACTTAAGTGCTACTGTTTGTTAGTCTTTGGTCAAGGTAGAGTCCAAAGAGGTGTGTCTTTAGTTAGTGGAGGAAGATGTAGAGGCTCTCTGTGGTCCTGATGTCATCAGAGAGCTCGTTCCACCATCTGGGAGCAGGACAGCAAAGAGTCGCCATCTCGCCGAGTGCTTTTCTCTCAGTGAGGGAGGAACAAGCCGCTTGATGCAGATCGGAGTGTGCGGGTTGGGATGTAGGGTTTCACCGTGTCCTGGATGTAGACTGGACCCGATCCATTCACAGCGTGGTACGTGAGCACCAATGTTTTGAACTGGATGCGGGCAGCCACTGGTAACCAGTGAAGAGAGCAGATCAGTGTGGGAGTATTTGGGAAGGTTGAAGACCAGTCGAGCTGCTGCATTCTGGATGAGCTGCAGTGGTCGTATGGCGGTACCTGGGAGACCCGCCAGCAGAGAGTTGCAGTAGTCAAGGCGGGAGATGACAAGCGCCTGAATCAGTACCTGTGCCGCCTTCTGAGTGAGAAGAGGTCATATTCTCCTGATGTTGTAGAGCGTGGACCTGCAGCACATATCTCAAACTCGTGGGCGGGTGACCCGTACCGTTCGCTCGTCAGTGGCCCGCGTGCAGATCTGGCCCGGACCTGGAATGAGTTTGACACCCCTGATCTACAGGATCGTGTTGTCGCTGTGATGTTGGGGGTCAGGGAGAGAGGCTGTCAAGTGTCACACTGAGGTTCCAACCAGTCAAAGAGGGCGTTTACACGGAGTTGCCATAGTTAAAGGAGTTAAGCAACACCTTTGGACCAGGCCCCCCTAAGTCCCGAGGATCGACCTTTGAGGTGTCACTGTATTGACGAGCCACTTCACCCAGTTAATCTCTCTAAAACGATGGCGTGTGCTGCATTGAGTATTGTATCTCTACCCAGAAGAAACTTGAATCCAATCCATGAAACAAGAGGATCATTAATTTGATTTTGCTTTCGTTTCATCACAGCTTTTCAACGAGATCTACAGCATGAATAAACCAAACAGTCTGGCTCATACTTATTAATATTTTTAAAAAATCTTCTTTGGAAATGCTTATTTCATTAAGTTTCTATCGTCAGTCTCATGATTAACACAGTGCTGAAAATAATTTATTCAAACAATCCATTTTAGATATTGAGTGCGTCAGAGAGGGATGTTTTTCATTTGCAAACTGTCATCAAGATAAGGACTTGTGTGGGTGTGTATTACTCATGTTGTGGAGATATTTGTTTACACGGTGATCTTTCAGGGAATCACTATCCTTAAGAAGATAAACCTCCACTACATGAGGTTTTAGTGTGAGGACTTGCCTTTAAAGTGTGGGGTAATGGTATTAATTAGGCAAGTAGCTGTCATGGTTAGGTTAAGTCTTAAGTCTTCGGGAAGTGAATGTAAGTCCATTAAATGTCATTATAGCCATTTTAAGGTTTTAAAGTAAGTAGTAAGTCTCCTGGAAACAAATGTGTGTCAATGTAACATCCTTCAAAATCATGGAAATATAACTTTATATAATTATATATATATATTATATATATAATCCATATATATTATAACTATCTGTTTATGCCATTTATTTTTCAAGTTGATCACTCAAGACGTGCACATTTACACTGGGTGTAAGATTGTTATTAGCTCATAATCATAAACCACTAGTTGCTGCACTCAGCAAAAAAATACAATTTGAACTAGAGGATTTAGTGGAGATTGTCGCTGCTACCGCCCATCAGGTCACAATGTATAAATATAAGCAGTGGTAATTACTAGTACTAGTATCAGTGTGTACGGTGTGGGTAGGGACGGCTCGGGACAAAAGGCACTTAATACCAATATGTTTATTTCGTCCAGTTCACTCGCCTCACAGTGTTTGAATAGCGGCCAGAGGACACACACACACGTTAACTATCGCCAGCTGATTGCCAAGCGTTCTCACCTGGCACTGTCCCCCGAGCCACGCCCCCTCTCTCCCCCCTGCAGCCCAAACCACGCCCCCCACCACACAGTGGTAGCAGAAATAGAAGTAGTATTGGTGGAATTAATCATTTTATTCGTAGCAGTGCTATTAGTAGTAGTAGATGTAGTAGTAGTTTTGGTAGTAGAGAGTTTAAACTGCTACCAAAATTAAATATTAATTTATATAATTGTCGTAGTACGACAATTGTTACTAAAGGCGCTGATATTTTGAACGGGTTGGACTGAGGAGACAGGATCAGAATGTTATTATTATTATTTAATGGCAGGCTGCAGGTGAGGGTAAGGTAAGAGAAGTCATGTGTCAGCCTCCACTAATTAGCTTTTTTTTAATTGATTTTGTTAGGCTCCAACTGATGATCTTAATTATAAGTATAGGAAAAATGATGCCGCAGGTAAGGTAGAGAGAATATGTAAATCGTTGAATGACCTCAGACCATTCTCATTATATCAAGATATCAACCAGTTTATTCACTTTTTTGCTGATGACAATGGGACCCCAAATGATATGATTGGGCCGAAGCAGAGTTTAGATTCAGTGGAATATTATAGAAAACTAGGTCCTCCAACCTATGTGATAAGGCAAGATTCCAAGATACGAGTGGATCTGTATTTAACTAGGTTGTGGTCACAAAAGAAAGACCAAAAATAGTGGTTAAATTGAATTTGGTGCTGAAGGCCCACCTTGAAATTGACATCGTTGTGGTGTGCTCATTTTAACGTGTGTTTGTTTCCCGGCCCATATAAACCTCAAAATGAACAAATAAAGTTTACTCCAATAATTAGGTGGTGGAGATGAGCGTAACACGGATGCAAAGAAAGAACTGTGAGTACATCTGTTTAGGTCAGATTCAATGCATCTGTAAATGCCTCTATAATCTTTTGTGAAATTGTATTCAGGGAAATTAAGATTTTAATTCTAAATTTAAAGTTTGTGTGTGGGAACAATGCGAATATCAGAAGGTATGGATCTCAGCTGATTTGGTCGAGTTTATTGTATAACCTGATAAGGAGCTATAGTCTGCTGAGGTGCTAAAGAGGGACTAAAGGGACAGCTTTGACAGCAGGAGGGGTGCAAAGTGATTTCGTGGGGAGGCGATCGGCTGCTACATAGTGTAATCACTTTGCCAGCTTTAGGTCATACCGATAACAAAGTTAAATTAATAATCTCTAAAAAGCAATTCCTTTCAATAGAACTGTCAGTCATATCCAGTAGAAACCGACAGAAAAACAGATCCCAAAAAGTCAAGTCAAATTCTGGGGGAATACCATTCCATCCTGGTGATTTTCCCCCTTCAATCAGAGTGATGTGGGCCCCTAAGTCATTGGACTCATCCAGAGAGAGAGTTGGGAGTGATTGGTCTTGAAGTAATAGTTCCTTCTAGATTTGTGATTTAGAAATTGTGCTCTGGCAGTGAGTCTAATTTAATTTGGTGTGTAATCATCTCCACTAATTAGCTAATACAATCACAGACACAGGGAGTAAGTGCTTGCTCGCGTGTGTCCCTGGTTGCCATGGTGATTGCACCTTGGCATCATAGGCGCACTAATCACAACAGTGAAGGGAGATGGTGGTTTTTCACAAAAGTACCAAGTGCAAAACCATGAGTTCAATCAAAAAATCATTAAAGAAATAGGAATTTAGCGGTATTTTATGATTTGCCATTTTCACAAGCACACATCTGCAGCACATTAAATGTGGTACCAAACTGCAACATTTTGCCACCTGAGAATAATCCCCACTGAGTCAAAGTGATGCATCTGCGTTGTCACTAGGGGTCATCGTTGCCCAGCTGTTGTTCAGTAAACCAAAACTGTGAATGACAAAAGATGCTTTGATGACAAGTTGTCAAAAGAATGCAAAGCAAGACTTTACTTCATAATTTGATTTACAAAAAATACTATGTGAGAATTAGTAACAAGACTTTTGTGCAAAAGATTACAAGCATATGGCACTAAACTCGACTGTAACAATATTATTAAAGTGAGTGGATTTGCTGTTAATTGTTTAATATGGAAACGCTGGGTGTTCTTTAGATGTGTATTAATCTTGCTTTTAGATGAGTGGTGATTTATTTTCTTTTAAGTTGTTAATTGCATTTAAAAAAGAAACAATCAAACATTGATTAAAGCATGTTGTGTTGTTGCACCAATTTTATTTGATTAAACATCAGTAATTTACAGTACATGCAGGATCATTATGCAGAATACAGTGTGTGCTGTTGCTGAATTCTATTTTGTCACAACGACAGGTGTTTGAGATTGTGGGCCATCCCGTTTAAATCTATTATTTTTATCGTCACATTGAATCATGCACACAGTACAACGTGGTGGAATGAGCATCCAACCAATCATAGGCATTTAGGAGCACACGATCAACGGGGTGTCAGGATCAAAGGACAACCTGCTCTAAAGCTCTTGATGCTTAAAAAGTACAGAATTCAATATGTATACAAATCATTTAAAACATGTTTTGACTAAATTTGTAGTTTGTAGTTTTTGTGGTATTGTAGTTAGTACATTGTACTTTCTTATTACTTGTTCTTCTGAGTTTGTATCTCTATGGTTGAAATGCACTTATAGTAAGTCGCTTTGGATAAAAGCGACTTACAATACTCTGAGATCTTTGGATGAAAAGTGCGTTATAAATAAAATACATTATTATTATTATTATTTCCTTATTATTATTATTATTACATCCAGATAAGTTAGTCCTGTGAATTTTTGTTCATTTGAAGACAATCAGACCTCATTTGATGACTAAATTATGCAAACATGAAAATCCAAGTAGTTTATTTACTCCCTCTAGGAATCTCCTCTTCAGGAGATGAACAATGTGTACATGCATTACAACCCTTTATTGCTTACTAATCTCATCAGGCACACTTATTAGGAGGTAAATGGATAGATTATCTGATTCAGGAACAATCCACAAATTCATCGCTAATAATAATTGTATGTTTAAAAAGAAAAATCACAATTCATGAGCATTTCTAGCAAGCAAACAGCATTGTTGAGGCAGTAAAGTTGACTTTAAGCAGATTAATGCTGAAGATCTGCTGCTGGTTCCTCACTCGGTCGGCATGTTGTAGAACATGTCAATTGACCACAAGAGAGCGGCATTTCACCACAAACCCCCCCCCACGCCGCTTCCCCCTCAACACGTGCAACGCATCTTTGGAAAGTTCTGCTATTGTTGAGATGAGTCAAATGAATTTAGAGCAGTTATTAGTCCTGCAGTAACAAAGGCATGGGTGTATTTCCATTCTGTGAATGTATATAAAAGTGTCAACATTGTAGTCGCTGTTCTCTTTATACGGGACCACATGACCTCACATGGCATGTGGTTCAGTGAGTAACGAGCAAACCACACAGATGGTTCACCTGCAGCTTTCAAGTGGGCCGAGGGGCTTTATGGAGCAGCAGCAAGGGGCAGAGAGGCAGTAAATGTGTCAGATGCTGGCTGCCAGTAAACTCTATTCTTTAAAGGCCTTTTCCAACGTCAGGGCCAGTTTTACGCAGCACCCCTTTTAGTTCTGAGGACTGGCTGTCAGTGATTTGGGCTTTTGGCAGGTGCAATGCAATAACAGGTACAGCCTGTGAGCTTCCACAAACCTGACAGAGCAATTAAATCACTTTAACAGGGTCTGCTGTGTGCAGCCCGTGGGGCCATGACTGTCATTTGAGCATTTAGCAATGGGCGAGTGTATGTTCTCGGCTCAGGGGGGAGGCAATGGTTTTGCTTTCTGGCATTCAGGCTGCAAGTGGCTTAAAACAGTGGTCATGCCCTTGCTGATGGGATTTTTCTGAAAATATAGCCATGGCCTGCAGCAGTGTTTTCCTGTAAGAATTATATAAATAAAGTTTGACATCATGGCTGCACTATTAACAGTGGAGGGAAGGCACGGTTTGAAACATTAAAACCCATTTAAAAGGAAAATGTTTTTTGATATGTTCCTCAGACTCCTCATATTTCCATCAGGGGGATATTTAAAGCCCGTGTGAGCTAAAAAGCCAAGATTACAAGTGAAAACAAACAAACAAGTACACAACTACGCTTTTGAATGGCAACAAAACCCGAGCAGAAATGGTGCCATAAAGGACAAGATAGGACTGATTAACAGTCTGTCCCCACAGAACAAGTAGGTTGCCTTAAGCAACAAAAATGAGTTCAACCATCCTTTCTATTACGAATTCTTACTTCTAGTTTCACCGCTAGGCCACACAGCTTTCGCTCAATGAACCAGTGGACAAGAGAACCACAGGGTTTCAGTCCAGTGGGTCAGTGGCGCTTTAGCCCCGCTTCACATGCTTTCACCTTGTTATCTTTGGTCCGTATTTAATACTGATGTAAGATGTAAAGCTGGAGCGTGACAGCACAAACGGAGTGGATTGTCTTGGCTTGACTTGTCCCCACATCATTGGTAGGATTATTCATACAGAGAAACCACAGGAATGTCTTATCTTTGACGTGAAACAATTACTGTACATGCATTATCATTTCAATTAGAAAAACAGGGCACAATTGTGCGCCTGTTGTTTTTAGTGCATGTGATCTGTGCACTGTGCTCATGACCCTCTGGTTCCCACTCAGGTGAGCCCTGTCAGCACGGTGCTGTCGACTGTCACTGTGAGCTCAGCCCTTGTGTGGAAGCAGAAGAAATGCTCTTAAAACTGCAATGTTGGCCACTCTGAGGGAGGTTTTGATGTAGATACCATATTACAGTACTTTCACTTCACCATGTTTCAAAAGGAAGAATTTGACCTCTTGCTGCACTACATTAATCTGAAAGCTATAGTTACTGTGGCTTCTTTAAATTCATTTTGCTTCTTTACATTGACAAAAACATCATCTGCTTGTAAAATTAAAAAAACTAGTTCATTTAGGTCAACGGTGACATTCAAATACTAAAATGCTGATTACATGTTGATGCGTTCATAATAATAGGATTTCAAAATACATCTTTCCATTATAATGGTATATAGTAACCTGCATTAATTGGTGGAAGAAGTATTAGATATTTTATTTTACAAATATCATAGGCTGAATATCCTTCTTTATACTAAAATTGACGTATTAAAAAAGTAAAAGTATTAAAAGTTATTAAGATATTATGCATAAATTATATCCACAATACAACATAATTTATTAGTTAAGTATAGTTTATTATTGCAGTGGAGTAAAAACTACAATATTTGTTTCAGGAGAGGTATAAAGTAGCAGGAAATACATTACTATATTACACTAAAACCTCAAACTCAAAAGATAAAAAACCTCCCTAAAGAAAGAGGTGCTATAGATATTGTCATGAAGGAAGTTGACTGACATTCTGATTGCCTAAATATCCGAAAATGATGAGAATAATATTCAACCTGTTCATTTTTCTCAAGGTATTTGCCGTCTTTAGAGAAGAAACTAGATCAGTTAATCAAGACATTCTGTTAGAAACTATTGCCTACTATATTGTTATGGGTTTATAAGACTTTTCTACAGAGACCTTGATCTATACTTTTGTAGAATAATAAGAACATAGGTCTATATAACTGTATCAGGCTCAACATGAGCCATATATTAAAAGAATAGTTTTATGAAATGTCAAACTTAAGACCATGTGAAATGAAATATAAAACTAGAAATAAATGATTCATGTCCACCTTCACGGTACCTGTATTAACATTAAGCATTAGATCACAGCCTCTGTTTGAATTGTCTGGAGCTCAAAATTGTGTGGAAGATCCTAGCGAGGTCCGCTGTGGGGCCTGGGCGGCATTCCTCTATAATCTCAACCCGCACACACCCTCAGCATCTGTTCACATTCACTCTTCCTTTCTCACACATCAATATCAGCATCCTGGTTCCGTTCCATTACGGTCCGATCAAACACTGGCTGGTCACGGTCTGTTTGAAGTTTTCCCATGTTGGGGTAGATATCGTAACAGAGCAACAGGACCCTTTGCTGTCATCATGCAGAGGGCAGATATCTGTGGACAGAAATAGAAAGGAGTGGGGGAGGTTGCTGTTTAAAGGGAAAAGCCTTCAGAGATTTTCTGAACATTGCAGAAAAGACATACTAGTAAAACAACTGTAATCACTTCAATAGTTTTTTATTTTGTTTCAATTGAATGAAAGCTAAAGCATCATGTGATGTTCCCGAGAGCAATTAACAAATCACAGATTTGAAGATGATTATTTCCACGCAAATAGGTTCCAACAATATCACGTCTTCTAGCACAGTTTGGAAGAAGACAGCAAAGCAATATAAAGCTAAGTCAGAGGTTACTACTATTTTATACACAAATATGAAGCTAAAACAGCAACAGGAACCCAAAAATGGAAAAGGTGGCAAACGCCTTAGTCGACAATTTCCTTTTAAATCGATCAATAGAACTAGTTATTTGTAACCTGCATTACTGAACGTTTATTTGGATAACGTTTATTATTATTTAAGTTTAAGTTTAAAATAAATATTTTACTGCTAATAAAAAGCCTTTAAAGAAATCATGATTTATCACAGATTCATGCAATTAATTGTAAACAATGGCTGACACTGCTATGAATGCAAAAGGTTCCATCGGCAGCCTGTATGGTAGTTTATCAGTTCTTAGAATCAGACGAATCAGAATGTTATAAAACATGTGCTAAAAGGTAAAACAACACAGAGGCAATGTACTGCTGAACTGGGTCGGGTACACGGTGTGACAGTCGGTACTACGGTACATTTAGAGGTCAGCAGAGGTCACTCGCTTCCCTCCCTCACCTCTGCTTTAAGAAACAACTCATCAGATGTGCTGTGTGACAAGAGGCAACCCAGTTGTCTTTCACCATGCAGGTCCACCTGCAAAACCGTGTCCTAAAATAATGTCAACATGTAAATAAGAAGCATATGAGTTTGAAGTGACAACAAGTGTATGGTCTTCTACTACAAGTCTATTTGTTTAAATAAATAAAGCCTCACGGTGGAGATTTCCTTTCAAAGGCAGAGGGAACATCCTTATCTTTCAAACAGCTAATGAGCTCCTGTCCGCATCAGGCAGAAGTGGTAATAAATCAGCTTATGTAACTAGAGGTTTTAATTAGAATTCCATCTGAGTGGTTTCTTATCCCCCTGAGTAGAGGTAATGCTGAAACCATACCAGTAGTTGACTGTCATTTAGGTACTTAAAGTAATAAAATGAGTTGGATTCACATAACTAATTATGTATGTGGGCCAAGAATATATTGTTTATTTAAGAGAAAAAAGTAGTGTGAATAAAACAAATAAATCCTTAAGGAGGAATTAAAAAAATCAGTTTAAATAGTTTCATTTCATTCTTCGCAGAAAGTGTCAGGTTGCTAAGTTTGAAATTCAAAGCATCGACTTGGCATCAAAGAACTATTGTCTACCTTGTCAGTAGAGTGAGGTCTACCTGAGCAGAAGATGAACACTGCTTGTTGTAATCAGTTACTCTCTGTACTTTGGTCACATTTCTCAGGCAGCCAATGAACGTCCATCACAGGGACTCCTCTGCTTTCAGCCTGTAGAGGATCCATTACTTTAGTGAGTAGATTTTTGATTTAGTCCCTAAATATATATTGTAAACATATGTTTGGGGTCTCAGGATCTCGTTTCAAGGCATGATGTTCATTTAGAGCCAAATGGACATTACAGCTGGCTGTAACTCTGAGCGTTTACCTTGTGGCTGCCAGGCCCCAACCTTGGTCCTGACACGTTTTAACAGCATTGTAGCTTTCATTTGACCCAAAAGAAATAGGTAGTTGTTGTATTCAGTATTTTATTTCACATTTTCCATCCTCAGCGCTATAGTTTACATGCAACATGTAAATAGTGATTCTAACTCGCTTTGTTAAATATGTACTTTCATGACGGTTCATCTCTACGAAGGAACTACAGCATTATAATTCCAGGCTTTAAGAAGGAATCACATTTGAACACCTGCATGCAGACAGACAGAGAAACTTGAAGCATTTCAAATATGTGTGGCTTTTTATTTGAGATTACTCGTGTGGCTTGATTTCTGTTTTATATATTTATGTTTTCACGGGGCATAGGCATCTTTAGCATGTATACTTACAATCAATGCCTTACAGACTCACCCCGTTCAGTTACTCCACTGCATACAAGTATCTCCTTGTTGTTAACATTCTCCTGGTCCGTCCGATCTAATGGAATGTTGGTATTCATCATGTCGGCATTTGTTCTAAGAGCCATCGTGTCAAAGGAGCCCAGAAGCTCTGTCACACTGTCACTCCTGTAAAAAGTGTAGCAAAGTTCAATTTGAACCAAATTACTTTTTTACGTTTTAATATAGAAGCAGCCCTCTTTATGGTGAACATGATTTTCACTACATTATTGGTGACTTAATATGTAGCTTAACCAGTTGATGATGTTTTCGAAGTACCTTGTATTTTGCATCAGCTGCATAGAAACTGTAGCTTTGTCCCATTTAGTCCCTTTTTTACCTGTCTTAAGTTATGTCATGTAACTTTATGCTGTCACATTTGAATTATTGTATGGTACTACCTTATTACCTTCTTTTTATCCAGTTTGGCTTTAATGGGTTTATTAGTTATGGCCAATTCTAGAATATAAGATAACATTCAGCTTTTGACTAACACAAGCACACTCACATGGACGTTAATCAATGAGCCCTGTGCCTAAAAATGTAATTATAAAAAGACTTAAGCTTCCAAAGAAAGTCCTGGAAGCATCTGTTTAGATCACCTCGGTGGAGAAGGTGGGCTTGCTTGATGAAATTACAACAAGCCAGATGCAACCCAGTCTCAATCCATGTTCATTTGCATTAGCTCAGTTGACAGCTCGCCTCACCGGGGTAAACAGAGACGTGCAGGCTGGAGCAGCAAGGCACATCGAGATGATACGGAGCGTTGCACGCTGTGGCAGAGCATCTGGAAGGATGGCACAGGGCCATTCATCTTTCTCTTTTCCCATTTGGGAAGCTAATACCTTCTTTTCTACAGATGTTGGCACATCACAAACACATAAGCGAGGTCAACAGAGACCATATCAGCCCCGATTGTGGCCTAAAGCCACACTGGAGGTGCAAATGGAGCATTCCGTCACTGAGCCGGGCTGACTTGGACCCAACCGACCGGGCAACGTGTTGGCCCGGGCCTACTGTGTGCCATGCATGCCAGGCATTCTGTGATCTGTGACAGCTGGCAGAGAGTAGAGACATTCGGGTCAGTCTTGGCAACTGGAAGTAAGGGACAGGTGGAGCAGAGCCCATCCGATTGAGTCCTGCATGCGTGGGGGGGTTGAGTCAGCCAAAGCCCTTTATTATGGTCACAATGCAGAAACCCGGTACATGCCCCCCATCAGGGCTACAACGAGTCCACCTCACATGACACAGTTTAATGTTTAATGATGGCTGAGTCCTCAGGGATTGGCAATAAGCTCCATTATTTCACTAAATAGAAGTAAAAACAGAGCTTTATGGACCTTACTGTGTATTTGTATTCAGAAGTGCTTCGTGCTGCATACCTGATTAATTGTGACCTTGGACAGTGCATCAAAAGTATTTAATTCATCCATTTCCCGTCCTCTAAACCCTCAGGGTTTCATTAACTGAGAGGTTGGGCAATAATTAGTGTTTCATGTCTTTCATGCATCTCCTTAAACAAAGTATTTGTCTTACTACACGAAACCAGCCTTTACGTTTTTTGTGGTTTTCACTCAAATAACAAACAGTTGTATTTGTTAACAGCCAGATTCAAAAATTATACTTTATATATTTAAATCACTGAATGGGGGCCTGTATAAAGATGTTGTCAATATCTTCGGAAGCCTGTTGATTAAGTAATAAGCTATGGTTGGCTGTTATATATACAGTATATGATTATCTTATTATCTTTAAAAATTGTTTTTTAAATATAATTTTCCATTTTGCTTAAGGATCAAACTCCTTTCAAAAATCTTTAGGTATACGTCAGTCAATCAAATGCTGCATACTTATACATTTGACCTTTTTTTCTTTTGCTAACTGAACATTTCACAAAACGCTTCACAGTGCCTTGTACTGCTTTTATTTGGTAAAGACCAGCCCTGACCTGAGCTCCATTTACGATATTCCTCCACGGCTTTTATTTTCATAAACTAGGTCTATACCTAGATTCCTTATACATTGAGAGCAGGGCGGTACTTTAGAAAAACTAGCCAAGACCTGAGCATCAAAGGGTCTATATGTTAAAATCATTCAATTTGAACTAAGATTCTGGTAGCAGCGTTCTGAACTATTTAAAGACCTTCATTGCAAGTGAAACATTGTGAGGTTACAAAGGAGTATTTCACTGTAAAAGTGCTGTTAAACGATGAGTTCAGGCTGTGCAGTAGGTTTTATATGATATAAGATACCACTTCACAGCAAACACATTTTAAAAAAGCCAAAGGGAGATTGTTAATCACATACATACACACAAATTTATATATATATATATATGTAGAGATGACAGATGGTTTCAGATTTAAATTATGAGCAGATTATCAGGGTTCATTCTGTCGGTCATTTCAGGGTTGTGTGTGTGAGGGAGAGAGAGAGACGTGCTTGGGGGGCTGGTTGCATAGAATGACTGAGGTTTTTCTCGGTAACGCTACATTACAAAGGGTACAGCAGAGTGTTTAGCATGCTATATGTTTATTCTCAACCCCGTTCACCCCTCTGTGTGAATTACAGCTCATCTGCTGACAGTTGATTTGTTTCCATCACTCCTGTTTGTCCGGCATTGATTTTTTCCAGGCTTTTCTAGATGCTTCTCCTTTTTGTTTCCATTTTCCTTATGGATCCTTCTTCTCCTCCTTGGTCACATGTCCCTCTCTCCTCCTCCCTGTAACCACCTGCTTTCCTTTCCCAGAGACCCGTGGTCAAGGAGGCTTTGAAATGCGGCTTGTAAAGATGCATCCGCCCCCCGCCCCCCGCCCCCATCTGCTCTGGCACGTGTCACTCGCTCATGCCTGCTGTCAGCTCCCATTACCTAATTGGAATTGAGATGCATCTGGCCTGGGTTTTCTGTATGCACTGTATTCTTGCAGCCTTGTTGGGACCAGGCATTTCCTTCTTATTCAGGGAGGAGGGGGGACTTTCTTTCAACTGACGGGTGGTCAAACAGTCGTTTACAAAGGTAAAAACACAGAAAAAGAGAGAGGGTTGGCATCCAGCAGATCACAGCTGACTGCAAGGCAGGACCTGCAGTTTGCTACAGTTAATAAGAGCACTGTTTTATTCATGAGATCTGTCATGCTACAGTGGCTTCATCTTCACTGTCGGTTACAGCGGCTTCTTCATTTTTCAAACTATTTATCTGTCAGGATCATTGACCTTGTGTCTCCGGGTCAGATTCACGATGACGAATCCTGCGCCACGTTTGCATAAATGCATGGTAAAGTGGACGGGCATCGCAGAGCATGAACCTCACATCACATTATTGATGGTGATTTCTCTCTTTGCCGCTGAAGAATAATTCTGCCTTTTTGTGGAGGGGGAATATCACGTCACATGGATTATAGCTCATTATCACCCATTAACTTGGCAGAGAAACTACCGGCAAATGACCCAAATGTGGAAGGGTTTGTGGACATCTTTTCTAAGAAAATGAGCAGTCCAAAACAAAGGGAGATTGTTAATCACATGAGATAACTTTGTTCCGCTTTTCTTTTGTACTCAGTATGCTGGAGCTTTTTTTAATATCTGCACGGCTCTCACTCAAAAGTGAATGGTACTAAATGATGAAATCATTAGCATTTAAAAGGGATTTAATTCATTGGCTCTTTTTGCATTCACAGAAGTTTTTTTTGAAGGTTAAAGAACCTTTGGCTCTCATTGGCTGGTCTGTCTGGTCAGAGATGACTCGCAATAAAGATTAAGTCAAAAGCTGATTTGATTTTTCCACATCCCTGATGTAGTGGTTTTAGCCATTCCTTGTAACACAAAGGAGCAAGAAATATTTTCACACTGAACAAGATGGAATAGGCCCAGCTGCAGAGATATTTACTCTGACTTTCATTTTGAGAACAAATGTGTAATTTATCAGACACAAAAGGCTGACAGGGCATTGCTTCTGGTCTGTGAGACGAAACCCACTGGTGGAGTCTGTAGAAATGCAGCGGGGGCACATCGTCGCCTGAAGCCTTAACTCTGTTAATGTGAGCACACAAAGCCAAACCCTGCATTTTCAATATGCCTTTTACATGGGTCAGATTCAAACACCTATACAGGGACACCATGGTACGGGTTCCCTCAGTGAATGGGGAACATAGAAATAATAGGAATAGGAGTAGAAGGAGAATGAGTTGTTGTCATGACACCACACCTCATGACACATTTGGGCCATAAAGTGGTGACATAACGCAAAGGGATGGCGGGCTAGTTGGACAACTGGCTTGTCCTTCTTTGGAGCGGTTGGGATTTAGGCAGGCGGAACAATTTCTGTAACCAGCATGGAGCATATAGCTGCCTTCTACCGTGCTATTGCTGTACGTAGAAATGTTGTACCTCAAACTAACTAGATTGCTGGCTGTCCAGTAGATAGCTTGTCAGTTTGACCGTGCTGTGATGCTGTGGGAAATGAGTGTCGTCACACATCTGGCCTCACTATCGGGCTTTCCTTTTAATTGCTTTAGTTTATATCGATGTTAGTGTGATGGGAAAATTCCAACATACCGGCTGCATAACCAGTTCTATTCAGCAAAGTCTACACATGAAGCCCCAAGTCTAAGACTGTCTCATACAGACTGTCTAAAAGAAGAAGCCTGATCTCTCCCACTCCAATATAACCATCTTTGCACAGAATAGATAAAGGCAATTCACAATTCTTTATTATTTTCTTTAGTCTATTTTTTGCCACATTAGGCAGCCACAACGTACGTGAGATAACAGACGCCCCGATCATCTGCTACGCCGTTTTGATTGTGGATGTTGGTTCCATCCCTATTTTATTCCTGCAGTGGGGAAGGCAGCAGCAGCGTGGCACAGCTTGGAACCACACACTAATGTTTGATTATGAAGTTTTGGTCAAAGCCAGTGTAATAAACACATGGAGTCATCACAAGATCATGGTGCGGCCCTCCATGAAGGTCTTAGAAACTCAAACCCGATTGGTAGACCTTTCATGAAAAGCACAGTAAGACACGCTGCTTCCCTTTCCTCTTCCTCAGCAGTAACTATTTGTCTTGGATGGTGCGTGAGGGTACATGTGTGCATGCATGGATGATCTCACGTAAGGCCACAGAGGGTGCTTCACCCTCTTCATCCTTGCTGACCGTCTCCCAGAGAGCCATCTGGCTCCCTTTTGCAAAGGCCTCCTGCATGTATTTGAGTGTGAGAATGCGTGACGCGGCCTGTGTGCGTGCACTGATCCTCTGCTATTATGCATGGAAACAGCACTGCGCTGGGAATTCCTGATATCACCTTTTATCTCCCGGTGTAATCTGGACTCTCCTGCGCCCATTTTTCACCATCCTCTATTCATTTGTTTGTTGATTTATTTTGACAGGTAAACAGAGCCCCCAATACCCACAAAAGCTGTGCATACATTTGTGCAAATCATGCACCCACAGATGTGTATGTGGAATCTTTTACATGTCAATACATATTCACGGATGATTATCTCTTGAGATACATTAGAAACAAATCAAAAATATGTTTGTCAATCAAATATTAAGAATTAACAAACCCTGATGTATGGATTTGTGGGTTTCATTTTACCCTGAAAAAACAAATGATGGGTGTGTTTTTGTGTTCAGGTGTATTTCTTCACACTGTTTACAGGTCTAATATTAGCCTTGGCTTGTTTTTCCCTCTTGACGATCACGGTTTTGCCTTGGGGGCGGGGGGCGGGGGGCGGGGGGGGGGGGGGGATGGTGGTACAAATAGTGCTAAATGCACAAGTTAAGCTACTGTGTGAAATGGGAGCATCATGCTTGATGTTTCCATGACAGACTGGCGAAGCGTGAGAAATGATTACTTGAGACATATTGTGTCCTACTGAGAAAATGTGCCCTATTTCTTTGACTTGAATATATTTTATACGTTTTATTTATTTCTCCCTACCCCAGCTTTTGATTCCCCCCAAGCTTGACATTGCAAGCCTGAGTGGGAATTACTAATACTGGTGAAAAGCTATTATTAACCCATAGAACTCCACGAGTCCCCTTTCTGCTGCAGATTATTTTCAGTGTTTAACTTCGGGGGCAGGACTGAGACTTTGGGGGGGTAAAGCGTTCAGTGGCTGGCTATCACTTAGTTAGAAGTGGGACACGAGGGATGTGTATATATACCCTGTATCCATGGTTTGCTAATCTTCTCTCTGGGCCCTGTGATTGCACACCACCCTCCCATGGACCCCTTGTTGAGTCATGATGGGGCTTGGCCCTCAAAGACCTCAATAAGGAGCTCTAAATAGATCAAATCCTTCTCAAATTGGCGGCTGAAGGAGCAATTTCATTCCATTAGACTTGCCCTCTTCTCTGTCTTCACTTCAGTTGGGGGACGTGTGCAGAGGGAAGGTGGCGGATCTGTAAAGATGGCAGGTCAGTGGGCGCCCCCCCCGCAGATTGATTTGATCTATCAGAATTATGCCTTTCATGAGAGATGTGACCTTGCAGCAGCGGGTTGCTCAGGTTCGCTCTCTGCATCCATGTCCACGGCTTGTCTGTGTAAACAGGTGAGCTGAAACCACAGATGCACCGACCCGGATCAAACACCTGGGGCCAGAAAACATCTCTTCTATCAACGGTGGGGGGAATGTTTTGTATGAAATTATTTGTTTGCTTTATTTGCTTTATTTTAGTTCAGATCAACACTTTCGTACTTTGCAAAACGTCAATCTTCTCATGGTGAGTTTGAAATGTAATTTTGAACTGCATCTCCTAATTAAATAAATTCATACAAACATTTTGTTTCCTTCATTACTACTAAATAATGATACATTTTCAAAGTAAAAGCAATGATCACACACTGCCAGGACTTATTGTTGTATTTGTTCTTTTATATATCTGCACTAAGGAATGTGTTGGAACGTGTCAAGGTTGCTAATTATTTTGGACATTTATTTTAATGTCAAAGGCACACGTGTACCTGTTTTATAGTTTGATGAATAATACATATTTATCTCATCAGACACAGTCTCACTCAGTGCAGTTACTTTGTAACTTTATTTATATTATATGTGACTGTGGTGTAATCTAATGCTCAGCTAATGATGGATGGATGACAGCTACTAACAGCACATGTACACAAATATGGTCGAAATTCAGCACACATTGTCAACATCACAAAGCCAACTGTTGGACAAGGCTGTCCCCCATGGTCATCAAAACCCCACACCCTGAACATCTGCATCTTAGCATTGCCATCTTGAGCACATTTGCATGCAGATGGGATCATTCAGCTCAAAGGACGGCTCTTCTTTTTTTGCTTTGGAAGGGTTCGGACTCAGTGAAATGACCCAAAACGTCTGTGGCAGCTATGACAAAAGCTGCTTGGTTTTTTGTAAATGCTGAGGGAAGCAGAGAGGCGCACTGGATCATCCTTAACACAAAAGACAGGACAGAATGCCGTCCCACCGTTCCCTGCAACAGCAACGTAATTGTACACGATAATGTAAAAACGTCCCTCGTCAGAGGTGTAATTCTGTTTTCGACAGGACTCCCTCCTTTGTTAGCCATTTACAGATATTCTATGTGTTATGAACTACAATGGCTAAATAAACCTCCGCTGTGGAAGTGCAGTGGGATTCTCTTTTCCTGAAGCTGTGTTGAACAAATGTTTGGCCAACTGTAAAGGTCAGAGGGGCGGAGGTTATAATGAACAGCTTTATGCAATGTTGCAGGCTCTTTGTTGGCATGTCACCCTGCTCCACAGGGCAGGTTAAGCAAAAACAAATCAGTTTTTAGCTGCGGAGCTAAACGCTTCCACTTGTGGTGGCTTTTCCCTTTGCCATCTTGTGATTTGAAACCTCTCAAGTGGCTGCTTTAACTTGCATTAAGTGCCTGTCTGGACCTCTGTTCAATTACAACCAAACATGATAACACCATACAAGTAAGAAACAGTGTATAGTTTTTCAATATGCAACATTACACACGACAAAGCACAAGAGAAGAAATGATTGAATTGAAATAGAGATCTGGCAGACGTTCATGTGTGGATGACTTTCTCTCCCTGAGGCATAGACCTAGAAAAAGGCTTTCACTTTCCACAAAAAAACAGCATGGCTAAGTGCAAACAAAGCCCTGAAGTATTAATACATGACGCAATAAAGATGACGGCATTCCTCTTCGAGAGCCCTAAGCCAAACAGTTACTAAATGAATCGGACCATCAAGGTTGTTGATTGGCCCATTCGGTGTACCTCCGAGGGCAGGAGAGATGGGTCGAGGCTGCATGGCGTGAAAAAGCACCTCAGTCCGAGTTCACCTGTGACGCCGTGATTAGGATGCCCTTATCAATCGGGGGGGGGGATTTGACAGCCGGCACTGCTGTCTGCCCCTTTATTAGCTTTCCAATGGCTTTGCAGCAAGCTGATCAATACAAGATTTGACTTTACAGGAGTTAACTTCCACCTCAGGCTCCTCCTGGGCTTTTGCTGGTCCATGTGCTTCCATCTAATAATACATTTCCTAAATACTTACCCCATACAGCACCTTTGGCGTGACACTGGAGCTTCAACATGTCGACTGATGAAGATGACTGAATGAGTCATTCCTGACTCTCTGTGAGGCTGTTTACTACTTTAACAGGCGTTTTGGGGCGTCCAGCCTTGGAAAGCACACCCCAGCATTTACAACCACAAGGCCAAAATCAACATTTACTTTGCATTGACGTAAATATACAGATCAATTTCTAAAGTAAGACCACTGAATTCTCTATATCATCCAAACTCTGTGCCTTTCTCCACCTTGTAGGATGAGTACATTGTTTTTGTCTTATAAATGAAGTGGATTTGCATCTAGTTTGCTGTAACATATAAAGGACTTGCGTTATGGACATTTTTAAATGAACCTAGTTTACTTTGGAGGTTGGTTTTATGTTAACGTACACTAAGAGTGTGCAGTTGTTGTCCCTATAAATGTAGTACTTAATTAAACTGAAGAAATCATTGGCTATAATCCAGCCAGAGTGTCAGTTGCCAACAGTCAAGCTAAAGAAGCCAGCTGGATTCCTTTGATAAGAATGTGGGGTACTGTCAGGGATTTCCCAGTGCCAGATGTGCTCCTAAAAAAGTTAGATGTACTCCAATTTACTGGCATTGATTTGACCTTTTGGACACATGAATGACCAGATGCTCCATAGACTATTGAAAAAATAAACATTCTTCAGTCATACTGAGCTGCAGAACGGTAATGTTATTTACTCCTTTGGTTTCCCAGACTGCTGAAAGGTAGATTTGACAATAACTCTTTCAGTTGTTTGAAGGACCAAGGTGGTACTTTGTATCTGACTCATGGTCATCAAGTTGTCTCTTCCAGTATTGTGCTCATTCTCTGATCACGCTGACAATGGACACGATCTATATGTGGGTTCCGGTGGAGACGGCAGATAGACTCCCTTTCATGTGTGTTCATTGTTTACAGGCCAATTAGAAATGGGAAAAGACAGATGGGATGGTGGAGTTGAGGGACCGGATTGTTTCATAAGTAGTCATTTTACAAGCTCATTTCAAAATCAATAAGAAGCTCAATCATTGTAACAACGCACTGCTGTTACCTAGACTGCAGGGACTGATTGGAGTCAATTAGGTGCTTGTTAGAGGCAGCTGTATGTAAGGAGAACACGGGTAGGAAGAAGAAGCAGAGGTACAGAGGCAGGAGACTGGTTGACAAATGTGATTGAGTTAATACATAATATAATAAGAATACATGCAATTGGGATACGGAAACCTTGTCTAGGCCTCCTCTTTATGCATTTTCCCCATGGCTGCTCAAGCATTCAAACAATCATCAGCAGACTTTCTGCCAAAGCGTTTCTCTTTATTGCTCCACACACACCGTTCACCCTCATTCAGCCGAGCCTGCTCAAAAGTGATTGGTCAATGCTTAGCTAAGAGCCACTCATTTAGTTTTATTATCAGCTTTCCAAAACAAAGACACTCTCCACTGCAGAGACCTGAAGATTACTCTAAACTCAACAATCTTTCTGGAAACAGAAGTGTTTTTGCACAGAGGGCTGCAAATGTTGAATGTGACTGAAGCCAAGCAGGCCGAGGGGCCGTCTCTTGTTGAAACGAGGCCGGCGTGTCCATCTGTTCTTGGAAATGCTGCACATCCGAGCTGCGGGTCCAATCACAATATCGCCACGCATTCGATCACTGTGGGAACTTCCAAGCGAGGACAGATATGAGCTTGATTGAGAGGAGAACCAAATGGCTCGGCCCCGGGGTGGGGGTGGGGGGGCAGCACAAGGCTTTGCTTGTGTGCAGTCTGTTGGTACACGTGTCTGGGTTTGGCTGAAATGAGGATTTCAAGAGCCTGGTGCACCTCAAAGCCACGTGGGAGCTAAAGCAGACAACAACCCAAAAGTCTGGACTTTATCTTCTGCAGAGGCACCAGAATCTGGATTTCACCAGTGACACATCCTACATCATTAGTTACATACACAGTCGTAATGACATTTTGTCATGCAAAAATAAGCTAATTGGCTTTCCCCAGAGGAGGTTGTGTTGATTTCAATTAAGAGGCCAAGTTGAGAAAGTCACATTTTGTATTAAAAAAATACCTGATTAAAGATCATCTTATATGTTATTACAAAAGCAACGTCTCTTGGTGAAGCTACGACTTGTGCTTCATACCAGGAGGAACTCCAACAACCAGACGCTGGATTCAACAGATCAGGTAACAAATGTTTGGATTTGTGCGTGGAACACAGCCAAGGGGCGTGCTAGCTAGGAAGCTTGAAAGCCAAGGTAACAGCAATGTGTTAGTGTTGTAGTCTAAATTGTGCAAGAAGAGACTTTTAGTTTAGAGAACAGTTTCACACTGAAGTAAATAGTAGTAACTTTCACTGCATATTTGTTATTCATGGCACAATTCAAACTGGCTCAAAATGACATATGTCCCTACAATATAGATTTTTTTTTATATGATGGATACATATATTACTCAGAAAAGTGTGTAAATGATGTACAAACTATAATGGAAGTAGATAGGAAATGGCATTGATTGCAATTATACAACTTTGCGACTATGTACTCTATGACATATACCGTGCATAAGTTTTACAATTGTTATACAACAGCAAGAAAAGTCAGAAAACAAAGTCAGACACAATTATGTATGTATTATGTATAAGCTCGCAACCTTTTTTTCTATTGCCAAATTGTTTCGATACAAATTATATCATCATGAATAAGGAAATATTATAATTATACTAATATATAATAGCGTCAGTAAAAGAACTAAGTAGAGAAAATAAGTCAAATAGTTGAAATAGACAATCCTCGTGTTACATCCAACACATTTTTATGAGCGTTCCTTGACGAGATGAAACAGGTCAAATACACTCGCTGTTGTTTTATTCAAACGTGGGTTAATGCATCGCTCGATACCGCTAGCTCACCCTGCCTGTCCGTTAAAAGAGTAAGCCCGCGTGAGTAAGGAGAGGGGGTTGGTGGGGGTCCGCAAAAAAAACAATGTAGGCTTAGTGCCAGCAGCTTGAGTTTTGAGTGAGTGTTCTTCTAAGTGCTGCAAGTAAATCAGAGAATTCAATAAGTCTCTAGCCACTTCTATTATTCAAGATACAGGGAATACAATAGAAACAAAAGAGGCAATGTGTGTGTGTGTGTGTGTGTGATGCCTTCTACTTCTTCCTTGCCACGTAACAATGGGAAGCTGGATGCATTTGGTGCATAATTCAGCTGTGTTGTATCTGTGTTTGCTCTGTGGGACGTGACATCAATGTTCTGTGGTGATAACTGGACTGTAAGAGGGACATGTGCAGTCATGTTACTTGTCGAGTAGATGCCTCGTGGCGTACCTGTTCCCACGGCTGTGCTACCACCTTGTTCTGCCTTTACTTTTTTTATACATAAAAAACTAAACATGCTTGTTGGGATTTATTTAGGTGGACATTTGCATTAAGTTAAATACATTCGTTTTCGCAAATCAACTTCATACGCTTGTTTCATTTGAGGTTTTAGCCACGCTAGCAGCTCCCACCAGAGATATTTCAGTATGGACACAAATCCTAACTGGAACATCTCCGCAGCTGTCAAATACAGTATGTGATATGAACATTTGATATTCATGGTCCCCATGGACCTTACTTTCTCATCCAGCATTCGTAACTAGACATAAGAAAAATAATGCAACTTAATTCATGGATATACATAAAATAAAGCAAAAATACACACATAAGATGAGTCCACAATAACATCAACAAAAACGACAAATCACTGCATATGCAAAATAGAGGTATAGAAAGACAAGCATTTCTTGTAAACTGAATTGTCATTTGGTCCCACTGAAAGATACAGCCATGCCGTGTTTGTTGTGCAGGATTAACTTGGTTTGACAGCAGTAAAAGACTAGCCGTGGAATTTCAGGTCCAGTGGGATGCCATTAGATATTACCATCTGGCTAGTTGATCCACGGATGGCGGTGTTTTTACGGATAGATACGGCAACCTTGCAGGATGGGACCACCAAAGGCTCATCTTGTAGCTGAATGGAGGAAATAAGAGTAGAAAAAATGCAGTCCAAAAGAAGCACATGTGATGACAGTATTTAGGTTTATGTGTTGTTGTTCCTCAAAAATAAAAATGTACCCTTCATTATGCAACCAGATGAGTAAAATACAACTAACGTGACACAAACATTTTCAGTCAAAAGTTATTATGCAGGCATGATTGCAACCACTGGAACAAGTAAATAAGACTTAAGATTAACGTGGAATAAACACATTCTTTGTGAATCTGGCTTGAAATCCTTCATAATCATTGTCAGCTCACACAGTGAGACCAGCTCTCGCAGTTTTACATCATTTCCCCATGGGCTGTGGGAGCAGAGTACATGAAAGCCCTTTGGTCTAATTCTGTTTGACGAAGAGATGATCATAGAGTTATTTACCACTGGAGTTATTGTTTCTTCATGGGCAACAGCATTTAACGTGAAAAAGCAGGCCCAGAGTTCCAGTGAACACATTTATGAGGTACAACGACCTGCATCAGTAATACACCTGATACACAGGAGGAAGTGTGTGAATAATAAATAATGTTTTAATAAAGAACGGACATCAACTACCAAAGAGTGTGTGCGGCAGCCTCGCTCTCTATCACATGCCTTTCCTGTCCGTCTCACTTACTTTAAATATAGCAGATGCCAAAACAATTTTTGAAAAAGTCCCGATATAGAAATGATAAGATTTGAATTTCTCTGTAGGGAACTTTGTCCCGGAGTTCCAGAATAGATACCAAACATACATCATCACGTAGCTTCCATGTCAAAGGTAGTATGTATGTAGAAATACAGAATGTTATCTTATGACCTGTGGACTTAACAAAGTCATGTCAGAGATGAAAGAGTGAAGCTGACAGGTTAAGAGAGGAGGAACAAGGGAGATACAATATAAAGTCAGCATATAATAATATTTGCCAATGAAGTTTATCCAAGTGAATCAAATACAGTTGAGTAACTTATCCTCAGCTCAGATTATTGAAAACCACAGTTACTTGGCATTGTTTGGGACTCAATATCATTATGTCATGCAGATTTGTTGGGTAAACTTTTATTCTGTGAAATCAGCATATATTATTTCAATAATTAACACTGAACATCTACCACTATGCATCTTTTTAGGGTGGCATAGATTCCAACTAGTGTTTGTTACATTTTCAGAATGACTTTTTTTCCAATACAGGCCACTATTAAGTTTTATTTATTTATTTATGAACATTTATTAGAGGATCAACCCCATGAGATGCAGCATCTCGTTTTCATGGGGGTCCTCCAGATCATATCCAATCGACAGAACAACCGAGCAACACATTAGTTACAATGAAAAAAGATAATCATAATAAAAATAAAGATAAAATCAAAAAACAACAAGAAGCAAAAACCACACATACTCACACACACACACACACACACACACACACACGCAAGCTCACTAACCCCAAACCCAAACTCACCATATATAAGATGTTATTGATAGACAACTACATATAACATAATAATCCCACATACAACTAACAAAGATAACATCACTATGTACAACCTAAATATATATATATATATATATATACGCATACATAATATGACACTCATCAATGTTAAATCTGAAACGCTAGTAACATAGACAAGTTGAAGATGTGTTAACAGAGCAGTTCGATACAGATGAAAAGACGTGAGCGAGTGAATGGATGCATGAAGGCTGTTCCAGTCACGAGGAGCTCTAACACAGAAAGCATATTCCCCAACTTCTCTGTTAACTCTAGGAACACTGAAGAAAATCTGTTCATTGTGACAAAGACTATAAAGTGAACTGTAGGGCACCAAATATTGCGATAAATAATATGGATGTTGGTAGTAAATACATTTAAAAATGAGCTGAAGCCAATGATAGAGTCTTCTGGCTGAGGGTGCAAGCCAGGACAGCTGTTCATACGTCACACAAGGACGTGTCCTGTAGTGGCAGCGATCAAAGATTAACACGCTCGCTCCCCTGGACATAACACTACTGATCTTAAGAAATCATATTACTTTATTATATTTTGATTGAAAAAATGAACAAATAAGAAAATAAGTTTTATATTACCATAAAGTACCCAGTCGTAACTAAAAAAGGTCAGTGACCCGCATGCTGCCTCTGCTTGGCAACCGCAATGGACTAAATCATTGTAAATGATATTAATTACACCTGAGCCATGAAAGACCTGCGTGTGTGCCATGACAAAGGGGCACAGGTATGAAGACACCTCATGGCAAGAATCATTTCTGACTCATCGTTCCAGTTTTGCACGGTGAGACAATCGCTGGATGATCACTTTAAATTTAAGTTGTTTGCTGGTGAAAAATTGAAATGTCCTAATATGATTTATTTCACAGGAGTTGTTATTTGTTTTTTCTTCACTTTATAAAACATGAGACCACACCATATACTGAGTTATAATACAAACCTAGAGAGCAGGGCCTCAAGGCAACACTTGATTCATATTGGAATCTTGCAGATTTACATGTGTTATGTAATACAATTCATACGCATGCTAGCATAATTAGACATAGCTCTATATTTAGACATAATTACCACATTAAGGAAGCATGCAGTGAGTGCAATCATCTCAGATTGTACTTTCATGAATACAGCAGTGATCCTGCACCTGATCATGGCCAACACCAAAGTCTATTACATTTACGAGAGGCACGGATGGCATCAAACCTTGTTTGGCCTTTTGTGAATCTGTTGGAGGAGGTTGGATATTATGTCACAGGAATAGTTGGAGAGCATTCATATTCCACATTGCATTGGCTGTCATCACAGAGCTAGAACAGGGCTCAGTGTGAGAATAAGCACTGCCACGTACCTTGAATTGGAGGCCGGCAGAGCAGACCACATCCACCATGACAAAAAGCGGACTTCATGTGAAAAGGGTAAGAGAGCTCCGGGCTGACGGGGGCTGTGGTTTCTGTCAAAGGGCTCGACAAACGAGCCGTTCCTGACAGGGATGTGATTTACAGTCAGTGAAAAATGGTGAGTGAATATTTCATTGAAAGCCTGCCGTATGCAACGGGTTACAGTGGTGACAGACTGCCAGACTCCACTTACAACATTACACGCATGTCCATGGGCGCTCAAACAGCCTGACATACATGATGAGAGCAGGTCCTAAGGCTTTGTGTTGGTTTATTTTCACTACAGCACTACACTGTTACGCTGTCTTTTGACACTTGCCCTTCCTTCAAAGGTAAAGACATATTTTGCTTACACAATATCTATTTTTTCTACTTTTCTGTAGATTTCACTGTACCGTAAGTAAGTATTGCCTAATTTGCATATCTAAATATAACATTTCAGAAAACTTGTAATTCAAAAATGCCTGATAAAGGTAATCAACAGGGGGAATTTCATTTTAAAATATGTTTGATTTTTTTGTCCGTATTCTGTGGTGGCATCTGCCATCTTCTATGGAGCAGCTGACAGGAAGAGACTGGATAAAGTTTTAAGGAGGCCAGCAGTGTGCCCCTGGATCCAGACCGGGAGGATGGCTAAGCTATCATCCATCATGGACAACACCACGCTATTTCGCAAGAAATCTCCACTTCAGTAGCACTTGTAGACACCAACTGTTCTATCTATATTATGAAGGTGTACAGGGCTTGTTAGATATCAATGTAGCCTGATTTATTCAGCATTCTATTCCTAAATAATCTGGCGAAGATGGATTTTTTGTGTCTCTTATATGTATTTTCCTTATGGAGACTTCCAAAAGTCTGTTATGGAAACCTTCAACTCTATGTAAGCAAAATAAAACAAATATTTTTAACTTGGCCATATCCAATATTGAGATTTCTGTTCATTTTGATAAAACAATACACCCAAATGCGTATATAAACATCTCAGATGTCTTATAGTTAGAAGAAGGAAGTTTCATAGTGATATCTAGGCCGATAAACTTCAATAATAAATATCAGGATGTGCTCTTTTAAATGAGCTTTGCCTTCATGCAGTATAAGGCCACAGTGGTGAAAGCCTCTCACACCGTGTCAACTATAAATTCTTGTCCGTGTGAGTGATGCTCTCGGTAGCTATGGAAACCTAATAGAATACCTCCCCCTCCCCGTCCCTCCCCCCCTCCCTCCCTCCCTTTATCTCCCTCCCACTCCCTGCTTTTCTCTCCCTCTCTCCAACAACACCAAAGCTTCTTTGGGCCACTTTGCGCATGTACGGCCAGTCTAACCAAGCACTGCATCGACTCCAAGATGGCGAAAACACGTCTGGCTTGCCTCCTGACGCTCCTCTCAACTCACTGTAAGTAGAAAAAACACGCAAACTGTCCCGAGGCGCGTGGCCGCGGAGAGACGTTCACTTATAGACAGAAAATAGACTGAGCCTCTGAAGCAACCTTATCTGGGCACAACTAATTAACTAACTAACTTACTAACAGCCTGGCAGCGAGAGCTGTCTCTACGGCACCAAGTGGATATAGTTCTTAGTTATGTTCACCAAATGGCAAATATAGTCGCCATTTTTGATACAACTTAACGCTCCGTCAACATGACACAGTGAACGTACGGCTCGAGCCGCGCTCAAATCCTTCTGTTCGCGATTCTAATCGGAGCGAAGCGGCGAAATGTTGCGAAAGCCAAAGTATCTGAATGGAGACACATGTTGTCGCGCAGCGTGTGGATCAGCTCAGCTCTCACAAAGTTAAGTTCGGAGAGACACTTGGTGTTTGTGAATTAAAGATGATTCCAGTCAGCTTCTTAACTATTCATCGCTGGTTTGGGGAGCCGCGGTGACGGCAGACATGTAGCAAGTAGTGATGCGAGATAACGGTTCTTCTTGCGGCGGGATAAAGCAGGCTGTCCGCGGGGGGGCCACCGAGGGTCCAAGGCCCCCTCCTTTCAGAGCCGCACCAGGCCAGCGCCGGTAAACAGAAACAGGCGTCGGGAAATCGATTCGTTTCGCCAGCCCCCCCTTACAGAGCCCCCCCCCCCCCCCCCCCCCTGGTACAGCGGACCCGGACACCTGAAGAGCGTCGCGCTCCTTCTCATTTTAACAGGCGAGACAAAAATGTCGGTATACTTTAAGCATTAAGTTACGTTTGGACGATGTAAATCATTTCTCCACGTGTAAAAAACACATATAGTGTATTTAATCATATCCTAAATAATCAAATCCCACTTGTTGCTGTGCTATGGTGTTATTTATTTTCATCAGCTGCCCCTCACACAGTAGTTTATTTTTAAAACCACCACCCTTTATAATACTACAGCATAAATCTACTGTGAATTTAGATGGATTTGCTTCAGGTTGGAAACAAATTATTCTTCAAATGAAGCGATTTCCCCTTCATTGCAGCGCTGATACAGACGTGTGTCCCCGGCCTGGCCCCACATAGATTGTCCTTAACTGAAGTCCTGCTTTATCTTGTTCAGATCATAATTAGGGCATGCGGGTCCTTTGATCTGGCCTGTACTTTGAAATTCAACAAGATATTCAGTTTGACAAATGTTTAACAAAGGTTTTCTTGAAACAACCGGTTTCCCCGTGGCAACGTGAGCTGTGCTTCAGTAACCATTTAGCAGTGACAGTTTTGGTATGGTATGTGTTCATTTTGCCCTTGCTGCTATTTGGACATGGATTTAGCAAGGTGTGAGAGAACACACTGATCAAAGAGGAGCACACATTAGAAGCCTCCTGTGATCTATTCTCCTTTCTTTAATTAGGAAACAGCAGCGGAGCTCGTTGGGAATCTGTTGCTGTGTGTCTCTCATGACTCACCTCCAGGCTGTGTGCTTTCATTCCTCCCCTTTTTTTAAGCGATACATTTCAAAGTCAGAGCTCCTAACGATGTTCCCCCCTTGGTAAATCTGTGACATGGCAGCACGGATTGGCAGGGGGTGTGGGGGAGGGGGCTGGGGGGGATGCAGTGAGCTGGTAAAGATTTAAGAATGTCTTTTGTCTGGCCTGGACGGGGCTCAGCCACATGGTCCCACTGGCTCTCAGCCAGCATGGCCACTGTCTTTAGATACGGGACAAATCTAAAGACTAAAACCAAAGCTGGCCACAAGTGGCGCGGTGAATTGCTACTTGGTGCTGACGCTAATAGGTGCTAACTGCTAATGAAATTTGTCTTGTGTTTTGGAAAAGCTCCGCTCCCAGATTCAATCCCTGATGTTTGACAAAGCCAATGTGTTGTCTGCCGTTGCTTCGGTGATGGTGCTTTTCATTTGAGCAATTGTTACGTTCATCTTGACAATTGCCCCAATGACCGCCCATCCCCAGACATTCCTATTGACGGTCGAACCCGGACAACTGAACCCAGACCGCAAAAAATGTCCTCCCCGGTCATCTGTCGGCAGAGTGGAAGATGAGGGCCCGTTGTTATTTTAAGCACACTGGAGACGTTCCAATCAGATTTAATGGAATGCGTTGACATTTTCCATTGTTCTCTTCACCTGAGCCATTTCCTTCAAACGATTCCAGAGAAAGCAGCACACTGACTTTAAAGAGAAGTCTGCCAGAACCCTCTTTGCCAAGAGCGGGGCCAAGATATGTGGGAGCTTGGAAGATGCTGGCGGTGGATTAGCTCAGAGTAAATATAAACTTTGAGATCACTGCTCTCATATAAGAAACACCTGTGGACAGCTCACACTGATTTCTTTGGAAACTATGCAGATCGACATCAGTAAAGCGGTCGTACCTAAAAGACGTGGTCAGTGTCAAATATTCCCAGTGAAAAGAGTCTGTTTTTATGCTCACTTGATCCGTTTTCACACTTTCTCCTCTTGGATGATTGACATTTTTATGACATTATCTCTGCTTTCACTCATGGCTGTCGGCCTAATCCCATTCGAGCCCTCTCTTCATCTGAATGGATAAGATAAGGCTAGGAAGGCGTACGCTTGGTCGCTGTGGAGCGTGTCCTGTGCTCTCTGCTGATAAGGTATTGCATCACTTCAGAGAGCTTTGAGCGTCCTCTAACCCACAGAGAACCGGGGTGGTCATCAAGCGTCGTTGCTCCTCAAATATTTTCCCACATCAGGTGTCAAGCGTCGGCACTTCTCACGTGGTTTTGCATCTTTTGCATAGGCACCCCGCCCTGCCAAGTTAACTGGGGCTAGTGGCTCCCCTAGGAGGTGCATGTTGTCAGATGTTTCCCTCCCCAGCCAAAGGTTCAGGGCACTCTCTGAATGGCATTGGAGGGGCCTGTGGGCCAGTCGGATCCAGTCTTGACATTTGACTGCAGAGACGGTAAATGGCAGAGCAGAAACGCGACAGACTGACAGACAGAAGTCCCTCGCTGCCATTAGATTCTCCAAGTGAGAGGTGTCCGTGCCCTAACGCATTTGGTCTCAGCTCAGATGGCACGGCAGGAAGGAGTTGTGCAGTTACCGATGAGCTCATTGCCTAACCGAGAGTTGTGTGATTTAGGGTTGTGATGGTCTTTGGCCTAATTAAAAGTAATTGCTAACATACTGTGTATGGGGCTATTTAGCTGTCAATTTATTTAATCAATTTTCTAGTGAAGGCTCATTGTAACGGATAGAATGGTAATTGGAATAACACAAATAACAATTAAATACTGTGAAACTGAATACTATGATATTTTCAGTGACAGTAATAATTCCGCAAAGAAATATCACTCCATAATTAGTTTACTTTACACAAAATAAGTCCCACCCTTTGGTAATACATTCTTTGAATCGCTGAGGTCAGCCATGTGGGCTGTCCCTCCATGGGCTGCACGGCCCTCGCTGTGGAATGACCTGAAGCAGCTGAGCGGGAGTGGGCGGCGGTGCTTTTGGAGCAGCGTCGCGGGCGTAACCCTGAAAATATGTGCCTTGTCCCTCCCAAACCTGAGTTAGCAAATGCAGCATTCCAAACAGAAAGCACATGGAGGCAGAAGCCTCCTGCTCATATGTGCGCTGACTAACAATCACAACCACCTGTTTTCCTCGGAGGTAAAAGGGCCCCCCCTGGACGAGCTGGCCGAGGTCAGGTCTGTGAAGAAAGCTCTGCAGTGTCCAGGAAGCAGCCAGCGCAGGGCGGTACGTCTCCTGAGACGGACATTGGCTTTAACTTGACAAACAGGAGGAGTCAGCACTCCTGATCCTTTTCCTTTCTTTTTATTTTGCTCACAGTGAGCTACAGCAGATGCTGAGGTCCAAAAGCAAACATTCACGTTCCCAAAACAGCCATGGCATGTGCGTGCTTCAAATGTCAATACGACTGCCATGTGAGAGGACCACGGGTCGTAAACTAGAACCAGCCTGCAGCCTGCAGCACATACCATCCACAAGCTCCACGTGAAAACAGCACAAAGGTCTTACCGGGAAGTGGGCTTTGTCAATAAAGGGACACAAGGGGGGGTTCATAAGAATATGAGGCTGCTTGTCACCCCGTTTAGAGGAATGACTGTTTGGAAAGCAAGCTCTTTTCCTCTAAAAGAGGAAGTGGTATTTGTTTTGACGACAAGACATCCTTACAGTCGATCTCTAGATCAACAGGATAATCCCCAAGATGCCTCTGTGGTGGCAGCACGCGAGAGGCTTCCTGTCTGGTGTCACATGGTCGCCGGCAGCTCTCCTTCTCCTGCGTCCGCTGGACACTGATGAAGCACATCAATAGGTCAAACCAGAGCACCATCGATCAAACATCGAAACAGCTCAGGGAAATAATGAGGGGTTTCATTAACGCCACGGTGGAGGCCATGAGCTGCATGTGTCTCTCTGAGAGTCATAACCAGATAATCGCTCCGGATTCATCTTTTTGTTTACCAGGCCGCAACAAAAGGGCAATTAGCATCTAAGAATAGCCAGTGGGCGAGTCATCTGACGACCTCAGGTGTTTGATCACAGCACATTCCACACCAGACCATGAAACACATCAACTGTGATAATAACACACCACGGATACAGCAGCATATCTCAAAACATCTTCCACAGCTTTTACTTTCTCAGTTCCTGTAAATATTGTTTTTATTTCAATCCAAATGGTAGTAAAGTGAAGATGAGTCGGGTGATGTAAAGCCACGTTGGGATTTTAAGCGGATGAATAATGGCAGGAAGCAGACCCAAGTGAGCCCTTATATTAAACTGAAATATTAAAATCAGCTCTAATGGTAGCCAGTCGGGCTAAAAGCATCTTGAAACTGCAGACAGGCTCTTTGACTTTCCTGGGAGTTGACAGAATTTCATGAAATAAGAAAAAATGAAATAAAAGGGGGAGCTGTCGATATAAATATAAATTGGGCGACTGCACACGTTTGTCAGAAATGACATCGGCCGTCTTGTAGTCCTTGTTTTTGTCTGGATTAAATGTAAGGAACCAGTTGAATGGAATTTGACTCGTTGACAACACAGGTTGAAGCTCCTTATCTGTATTATCGTGGAGAGATTAGCTTTCCACCTGCAGTACAGGCTGAGGAGAAGAATAAGACTTCAGGCTGTAGGGAATAGTGAGTTCTAGGGAGTACCTGTTATCGGTCCTTAGTGCGATTATAGTTTCTTCTTGTGATTGATAGCAATGTTAATCAGAAGCACTTGTGCTCGGAGCTCATTTACTTGTCTTACATGTGTTGGCCTGTAATTAGGTGGTTTCCACACCTCCAGGTCCATGTCAGGCCTGCAGCATGCTACTCTCAGGGTGTGGATGCACCTGCTAGACATGTCGCTATCAAAAAAAAAGCATCTTGTTTTTATACAATACTAGGCACATGTTTGGAACGAGGCCATTTGACAGGGGGTGTTGGTGGATCCCGGCCGCTGACACTAAATGTCAGACAGGAGACTAACATGTGAGTTACAGGCTTCTTCTAGAAGGGCACTGTGCAATGGGTTTAAAACAGCACCGTTAGAAGTAATAGATGGGACTCAGTCAGTGAGCGAGACCTTGATGCTCCTAACTTAAAAAAATAAATACAATTATTCATTGCAACTCTGGCATTTACTGACTCAGCCTGCACCAAATGTAGCTTCATGGATGACAACAGAATGCACCCCCGTTCAGGGTCCAAATTGGACCTTTTCGTAGTGGTTAGGACTCAGGAGAGTGGAGGATCATTTCTGTCTCCATCTCTTAAAAAGGGGCTCATCAGCTCCAGACTTGGCAACAGATAGGGGGTTTCAGATTGCTTAGGTTCAGACACCATACATAAATCCAAACCAGATATTGGTGACGATTGCGTTGTGAGAGTAATATTAATAGTGATTCTCCTGTGAAACGTTCCTCTCTGGTCCCATTTCAGCATAGAAGTGCAGCTCCGCTCAGTTAGACACAATGAGGTAAAATCTCAGCATCATCAGGGGGCCACTCCTAACACCATCTCAAGTTTAGCTTAAAATAATGCGGGATTCTGCTGGCTGTCAACAGAAATCACAAATTAGATTTGGGCCCAAATAGGTTCACTGCAACTCCCACAGCCTGCTCAGGAGTTTGATACTTGAGCCTGTCCAACCTAATAGAATTCAAATGTGGCTTTGACTATTTGGGACGAGTCACAAGACGTTATACTCAGAAAGTGCTTCCTATTTCAGCCAAAAGACATGTTTTCTTTTTTTAATGGAATAGCTCAACCCGTTGGGATGCAAAGGTTTGAATCCCTTTCTTTGCTGTTTGTTGTATGTGAAGCTTCAGTAGCATAAGGACTGGCGTCATAAGAACACACCTACTGCATCTTGGAATCCATCTGTCTGTAGACGATTGAGTCTCTGGAGACAATGACCATTTTATCTGGGGTTCTGGTGTAGACAGTAGGTATCTGTGTAATGACTTCCTCTTCCTCTACAGTCCAATTAGCAACGTGTACCGCAAGTTACCAATTAGCCAAGAGGCGATTGGTTGCATTATTTAGTTTCGGTCAGTGTGCTTAAACCTTTTTTGCTCTCCCTTTTTTAATTATTTTTTATGCAAATCTGAAAGGCTCCATGGTAGCCAGGATCAGAAGCTCTGCATCCACACAGAGAGAGTTGGCAGATTGGAACCAGTTCAGGGCCATACAGTTTAAGACTGAGCTGCACTGTTATGCTGTTTTAAGAGCTTGCCAAAATATCCTTTAGTAGAGCGCTGTCCATTGATCTGAACAGGATTGCTCTCGCACACCAACAGTTTTTAGGCCGAGCAGTGGGAGATTTGAGTGGGAGAGCTTCTTCTGAGCGTCTCCTCACTCTGCATCCGAAAGTCTCATTGGGTGAAACAGCAATACAAACTTGAAGAGCTTTGAACGCGTTCTAGGAGCATTGATGGAATACCTTGATGCTGTCAGGAAGGATCCCGGTTCCCCAGTAAGCGCCCTGTTTCTAAGGCTTCATCATGCTGGAGAAGTCCAGCGCGCTCAGCCAACGCCATATGTGAGCGAGGGCATACTTGGGCTAAGTGAGTGCCTCAGATATTTGTCAGGATGCCAGACATAGGCGACGAGTTTGCAACGTGGTTGATAGCCCCCCACCCATTCCTCCCACCGTCTGCTGGGTGTCTGTGACGTTTAAAGCACTGAGAAATCAATTTGTGTGGATTTCATGGTGACTCAGTGGTTCGTCAGGCATTTGTCTTTGTTGGGACAGGTCACTTGAAAATGGTCGTGCTGAAGCCTCAAAGGTGATCAGAGACTTGCGCATTACGTGGTGACGTTACCCTTTGAGCTGCAAAACCAAACAGAAGCATAGCATTTGAATGTATTTTAAAACACTGTCCTCTGTATTGACCTAAAAGATGGGGAAAAAGGGATGATGATGCTCTGAATATTCTGCAGCCCATTTGGGTTCAGGGATTTCCTCAATCTTTTGCCATTAAGATTGTTTAATTAAACTAAATTGTCTGGTTCTCAACCCATCCTGTAAGTCATTCCCTAATGGAGCACCTTATCTACTCTGCCATTTCCTTACACAAGGCTCCGCTTCTAAAGTCAAATGAATATATTTATGTCATTATCCAGGCTTAATGCTTAAAAGGTTACCTTAACAAGGGGATTCTTCACAGAGTCCTGGTAATCACATAGCAGTGTTAAATTGGATTTTACAAGACTACAAAAACGTCCCAAAAAAAACAAAAACTAAAGCAAATTTATGCAGTTAGGGACATTTTAACAACTGTGTATTGCACTTAAACTAGTATGAATACAGACTCTAAGAGTACAGAAACATTGTTTTATATTGAGTCGGAATTACAGAACTGATACTGATTTATCGGATATAGAATATTCCTCTAGAGCCACAAATATCCACTTTATCAGTACACTGTAAATATCTCAAATAAAGTATACACGTAGGTTGACAGAAATGGAGACTACATGGATATTTTTTTTTTTAACGTTTAGACAACTTAGTCAGCCCCTTTTCTTCAGGTGCTTGATTAGATGCAGTCTACGCCCTGGTCTCCCTCATAGACACCACATCTCAAAGTTAGACAACTTGAATCCAAGAACACAGATGTGCGCTTCCTAAAATATTCAGCATAGAGAGCCAACAAATAATTCATTGGGAAAATAAGAAAACAATGGCGGAAAAACATGAGAACAGAAGCCATTTAGTCGGCAAGTTTTCGGTGTACGCACAAAGCCTGGGTGGTGAACAAGGGGGGGGGGCCTACAAAAGCCGACCCCCCACGCTAAAAGACAATTATTCTGCTGACGTCCGGTTTTGAGAACAAAAATCTCCTGGTTCCGTGAATCCCGCGCCACACTTTCAGAGAGAATCTGTAGGCGATCTTGGTGCTAACGAGAGGCTCGGAGCGGCCCCCGTCCAGCCAGCGCTCTGTGTAATGAATCCCCTCCACCCCCTCCCTCGCCGAGCATCACTCACGCAGCACTGAGCGACTGTACTCTTTTATCTCGGATCATCAGCACTCAAGATCATCTGTGGGCGGCGGCCCTCTGGGGCCGTTGTTAGCGTGGTAGGAGAGAAGCTCTGCATCGAGCTGGGGGGGGGCTCTAATCATCTGCAGTGAGGAGGGGGGGTGGTACCAAAGTTAACCGTTCCCGTCACAATCTAGGCACAACACGGCCCGTTCCATTAGGGCGCTTCCCTTTCAGCGTTGAGACGGATGCGTTTAAGCAGATTGAGGTTGGCATGTGGAGGCTTGTTGGGGCCGCTCTGCTGAGCACACGTACGCGGGATGCTCTGCAGTCCGGATACTCCTCCCTGGAGGAAGCGGCCTCAATGACTCTGTTTTATAATTGATAGAGTGTTCCGCTCACTGTGACTCACTTGGGATTAGTTTCCTACACGCAAATGATTCAGTCAACACGTATGCTGCGTGTTAAGGCCTTGATGAGCAAACAACACTCATATGTATAGGGCTTTTATTGTGAAAGGTAAGAATGCAAAGAAAGAAGTTGGCTGTGTTAGTTTGGACTATGGAGCCTCTTGGAGGCCATAACCTAACTGGTCAGAAAAAAAGATGCGACTAGAAAAATGGGGTCCCAGCACAAAACAATTTTTAAAAGTCTATGTATTCAGCAGAATATGAAACATGAAAAGGCACGGAGCCCACAGAGCAGTTCGGTATCAGATCAGGCAGGTGACGAGGTCGCCAGCTGTCCTCTATTCTTACCATGAAAGCTTTACAACTTGCCATTGTCTGCTGCCCAGCACTAGGTCGCTCCGTGACTGTGTGCGGCACACCTTTTACTTCCTGCGTGACCCTGTGCACACACACGATTACTGCCAGAGCTTGTAAAGGGGGGGCATGGAGCGATGGGCTGTCTGATGACTCAGTCTGGAATCTCCCATGGAAACCATCAAGGATTCCTCCCTGAGCAGGTGATGGAGTTAGAGGGAGCGGGGGAGGGTGGGGGTGGGGGGGCTGTGGTCCAGTCGTCCCCCACAGTGGCACCCTGTTGGCGACCTGGCATTCTGCACTCGTGTCCCTGTGCTCCTACTCAGGCCGATGGAAGACAGCCCCATTGCCTCCCACAGCACTATCCAGTTGCCATTGTTGGTGGGAGGTCTGCTCCAAAGGAAATCTTTGTGGGAAAGTAAAACTTTGGATCGCCGACATGTTTGACCCATGACTCTTTGCTTGGCGCTTTACCTTTTTTTCAGCAGGCGCTCCCTCCCGTGCACTTATTGAAACGTCCACAGTCAGAGCACACTTACAGTGTGCTTCTGGACGGATAGCTCTCACTAACAATGTACTTTTATTGTATGTTGTGATTGATAGACTTTTTTCCAATTTTGCATTGTTTTGTCTCTTAAAATCTCTTTTTGCTTTTTTACATATTTAATGAGCATTGTTGTAGTGTCCCTTACACAGATCAGAACATTAATGTATTGTATAAACTGAATCATATTCATGTACATGTCTGATAATAGCAATTGAAATGAACTACTAAATAAATGGTTGGTTGACAGTTCTTAGAATAATGTCCTATGATTATTAACAGTAACTAAGGGAGCCTAAGATACATATGTTCTTTGCCGACAATGATGTCTCTGTTATTGTTGTGCAGATGATGATGGAGCACTTAAACGCTGTTCTATCAACATAAAGCAGCTCAGTCAAAGTGCTATAAAATCGTGCTCTAATAGCACATTTTATTGCTTGTAAAGCTGTGGGGTAGAGGTGCTTTTTGAAGCGATTGTCCCCATCATGTGAATCCAGCCCCTGTGCTCCAGTATTCACACTTCCAGCACACAAGCAAGGCTTTTGTTCCTGGGTGAAAACAAAGGGCCACTGAGTAAGCTGCAGCCACTGTTGTTAAGAGCAGAGTGGGAACACTGGGGCTGGTCCTGGGCCTGCTGTTGCCCAGCTGATAGCATCTTGATGACTGGGCTGAAACTCCTCCGGTAGGCCCTGTTATGAAGACCTAAGCTTCCTGCTGCCATCTCACACGTTACGCTCCTCAGTGCCAAAATGTGCCAAACAACACAGCTCCAGACGTGTGTGTGTTTGGCTAACCTCGTGTAGTGTGATGGCGTGTGTGTGTTCGTTTGTCTGCTGGCAGTCATGTGCAGTCTGTTTGTTGTCTCCCCTTAGACGAGGGCATATATACACATAACTCATGAAAACACTTCAGTGAAAGTTGGCATGGAGACGGATAAAAAAGTTACCCCAAAAGGCGGCATCAGCTGAGTTGATCCTTAGCGCCTGCAGATGAAACCTTTTGGACCTGCTAAGTCAACACGTCTGTTATTGTTCAGGTGTCAGTGCAGCCATCGCTCGCTGTCCATGCACTCAACAATGAGCGCTTATCTCTGCAGGCTCAGCCCCCCCAACCCCAACGTTCCCCACATCATTCTGTACGTTATTAGGTAAAGGGAAAAATGAAGATAAAAATGTAATAATAAAAAGTTAATATCCCAGCAGGCAGATTAGCCTGATATCCGCAGATGTGAGTGTTCCCAGATCTTTAGATGTTGTAGAGGAATTATAGGTTAATCCTGTGTGGCCTGCTGGTGGAGAGCTTTAGAAACGGGCTCCCGTTGAAGGTTGAATGAGTGTTTGTGCGTGGGGGAGGTGTCCGTTTGAGAGGACAGGCAGCAGAATGTTATCCAGGGATTTACCACCATGTATTATTATCTGACCAGTTCATTGTTGACTGCCAGGGAGGATATAGGTTAGTGCACAGTACAAAAAATAAAAGCCAGCTCTAGTGATTGGTTTAAAATGGCGTCGGCCTCGGTGGACTGGCTGGATAATACTACCTATAAGCCTCTGGCTGAGCCATACAGCCACGCAGTTTGTACGGCCACAAATGTTTCATCATGCTTTAAAAAAGGGGCCTGTGCTGAAATTGCATTCCTAATTAGGATTAAGGAAGGGGTCAGTCGGCCCGGACTAGAATGTGAAGCATTTGCAGCAAACGCAGCCGATGCCATCTGTGTAGTGAGAAGCTAATTCTGGCAGCGAGTGTGGCGTGATTGACCACAGAATGTTTTGCGCAAGTGCCAGGATTTTGACTGGAGTCCCGATGGATCGAATATGACCCCCCCCCCCCCACCCGTCACGTTAGGTCTCCTCTAAGCTGACGCCACAGAGCTCCCTGATGCGTCCGGACACCCGACATGTGTGGCACGTCAGATTGCTCTTATAACAGAGACGCCGCGCCAGGGGAGGCCCCCGCTCAGCCTCCCGGGCCCTGCGCTTGGATCCGTTTTGACAAGGCTCCCTCGCTGACCCCCCCCCCCCCCCCCCACACACTTCCCTCCTGAGGCTGACCTGGGCGGGAATAAATGAGTGGCCAATTATTTGATTGTGAGGTATGGTCAAGGCCTCCCCAGGGTGCCTGTGAGAGGCAGCGAATGCTACCACTGCTCACGCTTTTTACCTGGGAGGGATTCCAATTAGCAGACTTTGGGAGGCGGGGGGGTCTGGCTGGCGCTGACAGCCACTATAAATAGCGCCTGGCCATTTGACCTGGTCTCACTGCAGCAAGAAGCGGCCCGTGGTTGTAGGTTATTACCTGGAATTGTTCAAATCATCATTAAGCCACACTGAGCTGCACAATCAGCTGAAGTGTCAAGACTTAAAGAAATGTGACATTTAGCACCATTTGTTTTTCATTAAAGAAGTGTACATATTGTATTGCTGTTTAAAGTCTTTCCATATCAGTGATGCACAATGTATTTTAGTAGATACTGGTAAATTATTATTCATTATGGAATAGAGCAGGTAAATAAAAGCCAAATTGATTCTATGTCAGAAACACCGTGAAATCAGTAATTAGCAGGGCCGGGACTAGGCAGGGGCAAGAGGGGGCCTGGCCCCCTCAAATAAATGTTGTGCCCCCTCAAACGGTGGTAAATGTTAAAAGGTGCTGGAGCACAATGCCCCCTCATACATGCCTGTCTGGACCCGGCCCTGGTAATTAGGGTATTTACTGACACACTTTTCATCCACAAGGCATTTTGTGACAACCAGACCTTTATTCAGCAAAATCTTTAATATTCTGTACCTTCATTGTGTTTTATCTGCAGACTAAGCGGCCATTTTACAAGCCCCCTCTTTGTATACCAACTATTCACATCTCAGTTTTAATGGATCATGTCAAAGCAATTTCATTTGAATTCTTGGACAAAATGTTCAGTTTTTTATTTACTTGAGAAAATCAGCTATGTTAACCTCAAGGTGTGCATGATAAAATACAACTCAACTTCTTCAAGACAAAATGAGCGGTTATTGTTTTGGCGTAAAAGGAATATCTATATTGTGCATCCTTAATTCCTATTATTGAACAGGTGACTGGCGCCGTCATGCTGCTGATGAAGGTTTGTTGAGGGGTGTGTGGTGTTTCAGGAGCCAGTGCAATACTGGAATGACACTGCATCTCAAATAGAAGTCACTCATTTGTATCCATAGCTCATCACTGGGTATTGGGTATTCGACGTAGGGCCACACGGTCATCGCGTCCTCAGCCATAATAGCCATCGACCATTGTTCCGTTTAATTGAGCAACCGATTCACTCCCACTGCCCTGAAACTGTGTCACTAAACAAAGGTCTCTATTGGCAGCCATTGCTGCTGGGAGCATGTGAAGAGGCAGTGTTGCACCAAACAACAGGACTATTTTTATACAGCGGCCGAGATGCGATTATCTCGGGGCCAAGATGGTTCACATGAACAAAGTAATATCATTGAAGATCATCAGCTCCCTCCAAATGCGTTATTATCATTATTTTTGACTTATAACTTTGAAGGGATAGCCAAGAACCGGAGCCTCATGTTTTAACACACCAAATGCACAAGGCACTTTTTATTTATCTATTTCATGTCAGATTGTTATGAGTTATGTTGCATCTGATGCATAAGATATGAAATGGAAAATATAATGAATGAATGAATGAGGTGGGGATTTGTCAAGCCGTGGGCAGAAGACGGGCGTCTTCACTTGTTCTGCTTGGTCTTGATGATATATAGTTAATTATTATAACTAAAAAAGGAAAGGACAGGCACACCTATGCAGGAGAAAAAGAAGTATTTTTAGAAGGGAGTGCGTGTCTCTCTCCTGATGAAGTGTCCTAGCATCAGAGCTATCCACAAAGCTGCTGCGTGTGAGGTGGAGCAGTAAAAGTTGCTTTTCCCACTCTGTGGTCCAGTCCTGTAAGCTAGTCATATTGAGCTTAAGGTCAAAGTGAGAGCAGGCCAGATGCAGACGCTAACACTTAAACAAAGTGACAGGTTCCCAGGCACTCAGTGACACCATCGCTCCTCCCTTAACCCCCCTCCCCGCTCCGCACTGTCATTGGCTCAGGCCGAGTCTTTGACCCTGCACTGGATCAGAGGGCTCACCAGCAGTAAGGCACATGGGTTGCCGCGGCATCATCAGCCTCACGGATCGGGGCATGCAGTGGCCTGGTATGCAAATGCAGAATAAATGAATACACAAGAGGCCCTTCTGGGGAAAGATGAACCGTGTTAGAATACACCTGGATGAGATGGGATGCATTTGAATGAAGAACCTATAGCAGGATACAACTTTTAGTCCGACAGAATGAGTTTATCCACCAAATGCAGAAGGGGGATTAGGTGCATATGATGTATATATGTACAGTATAGTACAGAGTCCCTCCTTTACATGCGTTTACAAGCAGTAGACCATCACGGGACCTTTTTCAAGAGTGGGCCTTAAAAGAGACAACCCTAAGCCTTTAAATGTCCCCATTAACACTTTGAATATTATGTTTCATCCGCACACACAAAAGCGGCTAAAAAGCCATTTGCAACATTGTTTTGGAAACTATTTTAAACTTTGATCTTGTTTCAGCGACAAATAGACGGTAGGGCAACCAAGCTGTGGATTCTGTCTCTTCAGGAAACAAATGAAGCTGTAACCTAAATGCTGACAAATAGCAAACAGCAAATTTATTGGACTACTTCCCTGTTCAGGATGTCATATATTCATACGTAACGTTTATAAAGATACATATTTTACACACACTTCACAAGGTGCTCTGGCTCCATCCTTTTATGGCTTTAAAAAGAAAACTAAATTGGATTTGAGTTGGTATTCTTAAAGCCTTCTTTGTGCCGACTACTCAGCATCTGAGGTAGCATCTGATGCATTTGTGGAGCCCTCTCTTCTCCAAACCCTCCACATGTGCATTTGCCTCGACTTCCCTCAACCGTTTGACACATTTCTGGACATTTTTACAAAGTCACTGTTCCCCAGAGGCGCTTAAAGGTGGGTAATGGATGGAGTGAATCTTAACTGTTGAATGCCATCGCTTCTGGCTCAGGTCATTCTATAGTTTGGCCCAAGCTCATTGGGCCAAAAGTCTGTGGTTGAAGGCTAGTGTATGTAATAAAAAAAGAAGAACTAAATGGTTTTTCTGCAACCAATAAGAAGGGGATTTCCCCAGTGGATCCAACAAAGGGATTACTCAGCCGGAAAATCTTCTTCTGTTTTATTTTATCTTGTGAACAATTTGTCTGCAATAATCTGAAATGTCTGAGTTGTTTACATGTACAGCCCACTGTGGACTTGGGTATATGTGTGCGATGGGGAGAGGAGGGTTGCTCACACACTGGTGGGTGACCACAGCTGTGAAAACAGGACCGAAGGGGATCGTTCCCCCTGCCAGGTCAGCCCTAAAACCTTTTCCTCTTTGTCATCATGTCACAAGCTACCTGTTTAGTCACTTTCTCCCACAGCTACCCAGCAGGTGGGATCCTGTCAAGTGTTGGTCACTGGGAGTGGGCCGGGGACACGGCAAGAAAGACAGAAAAAAAAATAGTTGCTATGGAAATATTGCCAATATTGCAAAGGGAACTGGAGAGCCAACGTCTGGGATCTGGCTGTAATCGTCTCTCAGAAAGAAGCTTATGGTAATATGTGATGCTCTTATGAATTAATTTGTCAGGCTTTGTGTCCCCGCTGACATCATAGACTTTTATCAAATGCAAATTACCATGTCCTCGAGGGTAAAGCATGCAAGCCATGAGAAGGCTTCGGCAAGGCACCGTTCAACTTTTTAATTGTATTTTTTGCTCACAACCAGTCAGCGCTCCGGAGGCCCAGTGCGTGGTTCAAATGGCTTTAACTAAAGGACCACGTACGCAATGGTTCACAATCCTGTCTTTTCTTTAGATAACAGGTTTGTATTCCACTTCCAGACAGGGACACTTCCGTGTATTGCATGTGGTTTTACATTGGGTAACCATTTTAAAACAACAATTACCAGTGCTAGCTGTTGTTGTTGTTCCTCATTTTTAATCGTTCGTCCTCGTGAAAAAATCAGGACATCATTCTCTTATTCCACAGCACAATTGGCACGGTTTTATTTTCCTATTGTCTTCTGGAAGTTCCTCTCTCCTTGGCTGTAAGGTGCTCGGGGCGCACGTTGAACTTCAAAGCAACGTGAGGAGCAACCCGACAGCCAACAGCGTTAAACATTTAGAAGGTGTCTCTTGTGCTTTCAGCAGGGACATTCCAATAGATACTTCTTGGAGCTATGCACACGTGAAACCCCATTAATCATGGTACATGTTGGGACGTCTTTATCCATCCATCTAGGAGTCCTTGTGGAACAAGTCATTTTCTCTGATCAATAACCGGTGATCTAATAATCATTTTTGTACAATAACCAATCATTTTTTCCTTACTCAAAAAGATATTCTTTTTGCTTTGACTGGTGTATGTAGTCACGCGCAGCAAATACAAAGCAGAGCAGTGTGGCACTTGTGTGTCCTCGTGTGTAGTCACTTCTACAAACTAGTCAAACATTGATTAGGAGCCTCGGAGGGGACAGTTTGATGAGACTGCGTGCTGGTCACGGAGAGGGAGATGACCTGCGCTGGCCCAGTCCACCTCGGCAAATCAATTGAACACATCATTTCAGAAATGAAGTGACTAATGAACACAAATGAAGTAAGAGGATGTTATAAGGTGGTTGTATATACTGCACGTGTATGGGCTGCAGCTCAAGCAGCACCGATACGAGAGGACTTTGGTGAACAGCCACCGGTTGGGATTAAGTGAAACTGGGGTGTGAGTGCTTTGATGTCTGCGCCTCTGAAGGGGCGTGGGAATCTTCTCCACAGGCACGAGGCAGAGATGCTCCACAGGGAGATATCACGGGGTTGCTTAATTGAACCTTTCTATTTATAGCACTGGCCTCACCTCTCTGGATTCACTGAACAGCGAAACAAGTGTGTTTTTTTTCCCAGGAGGAACAACAGATAAGACATGGAGGGATTCGTTACACAGGAAATACCCAGCTCCTCTGTGACTATTGTATTATTCAGTGATGTAAAAAAAACCTTTGGGCTTTATGAGGCCATTACACCAAGATTGCACAGAGAAGAAACATGCCCCATGAGGACGGAAAGGGAGATTAAGAAAAGAGAAGAAAAAGTACGGTATCCAGATGTTTCCAGAGGAGGCAAACGGAGACATGTAATTCAGGCCCTATGTAGGTCACAGAGAACCTGCATGGTTTAAAAGCTAATAATCTAACATATAGCTCTCAAACAGACCCGGCCATGGCTCTAGTGTCTAGTCTAGAGTAACAACAAGGGTCTCGTTTATCTCCGATAAAGTCGCATCACCTATTAGCAAATGAGCAAATCAGGGTTTAAACTAAAAGACCGAGACCTTAATCCGTATCACTTACCCAAATTGAAATACATTCATGAATAAATACATTTGCTGTCAGCACCTAGTAAAAACAGTAAAAAAAAGACTGTTAACTGTCAGCTAATCAGTAGCTAAAACCTGCGTTAGCTTCTCTGCTGAGCTAACATGTTAGCCTAACATTTCTCCCTCTAATAAAAACTTGTTGGCCTCCTTTAACAGGTTGACCTAATAAAAGATAACAAATGTGTTTTCATTTAAATCTAGGTTTTCTAAAGCATTTAAAGAGAAGTTTAACGGGGGTTGTGTCCCATTCCAGAGTGACCAACTAAATAATGTGTAGTTTAAGTTAGCATTGGCACTTGAGGTGAAGGCACGGCCTCAGAGGCTATTCAAGGAGGGCCACAGACAGGACGAGTATGACCAGAGAAGGATGTGTCAGACGGGCCGGAGGTCAGATGGGAAACGCTGCTCTCATAACACGCGCTCAGCACTTTGCAGCATGTCCAACCGGACGCTCCAGCTGTTTGATGCTGTTGCTCGGTCAGAAAAAGACGCAGCAGTTGCTGAATGGGTTGCTCAAATATATTGGATGTCACTACCCCTGTTACTGGAATTGGGATGACAAAGTGAACGGAAAACAGCGATTCTGATGCTTTGAACAATGTTAATTTCCGGGTTGAAGCACATGTTTGCATTGTATTGCGTTGTTTCCAATATTATATAATATTCACTAATTCCTTTTCAAAAGATGTCTTTCTTTCTGTCTTGTGTAGAGGGTGAAATTGGAATCAGTGAAAAGTTGACATTAACATAAAAGAAGTTGGCACTTTCAACATGTTACATTTGGTTGCCTGCTTAAATGTTTCTGTCTAGAGTTAACGGACCCATCGTGGTAGTGTACATCACAACATGCATCTCATCCAAAGAGCCAGATCTGTGGCTTGTTTCGTCTTTTGTCTCTATTTTTTCAGTCAGAAGTCCTAAAGGATCGGTTCTTTGTGAGCCGGGGGGTCGTGGGCCGGGGGGGTTCATGGGTTTTCCTGGACAGCTGTATCCACGCCAGACCCTCTCGAGCTTTTTACGTCTACGTCAAGCTCACTTAGGCACGTAATCTGCACTAATACTCTCAGCATTAAGGAGGAGCGCATGGGGGGTGGGGAGGGGCTGAACTCTATTACCTCTGTCAGACAAGAACATTTAATGGAAAGTCATAGAGCTAAATGAATCACCTGGCATAATTTATTGACATCTTTGGGTTCTATTTCGACGCAGCTCGTTCTGATACCCTCTGCATACATGGCCTAGTTAGATTCAGCATCAAGTTACACATTACACGCTGTATATTTGGAGCTCCTAACCAGAAGGAAGCAGGACATGCCGCGCATACACAGCTTTTGTCACAGACATCAGCATGTTTCCATAAATGCGTGAATGGATTTAGGTTGACTGACGAGGATTCTTGTTGAGCAGAGCCGTTCCATTAGCATGTGTACAGGGATGTAGCTGCAGTGGAGCTCTGCTCACAGCTTGGTATCTGACAGCCTTTACTGTCACTCTTCTGAGTCACTGCTCCTCTGCAATTCTTTTGTTGAAGTTCTCAGGTTCTCTTTCTAGGTTGTCTGGAACTTTTTTTATTTCCCTGAACTTTTCCCACCTAGGAACAAATCTCTGCTACCAAAGTCAAATCAAATATTTATTGAAATCAGCAAATCAGAAAATGTGTTGTTGTCCTTAACTATTGAACTGTTGAGTGTTATTTAAGTAGTTTGGAATGACAGCGCTCTGCAGGCGGAACCATTTGTTTTCATTCTCATTATTTGGCGCTAACATACATATAGGAATATGAATCAGGTCAGCAAGCTCCTGAGAGGTGGGTCTTTTATTGTCCAGTGTAGGTGTGACCTACTTTTGACCTTGTTACTGTCGGGGGCGGCTAAAAACAAGCTGTGGTCTTGTCATGATCTCCAGAAAGGCTGCAGGCTAATCAGCTTACCCTGTCTGCTCTAGCAGGTGACCCTGGACACTGCTGTGGATCCAGAGGACAGTTGGTGAAGGACAAGTCCTTCTCGTTTGTTTTTTTATGAATGAGAGGCACATGATCAGTTCCAAGCACTAATTAGAGAACAACCACAGCTAGACGCCGTCCACAGCATTCACAGCCCCTTTGTGGTCATTCAGTGTCTCCTTTACTGGTCGATTTGCATTTATTGGGATGGTTTTTTGTCTCAATGCGGTAGTTTTTGTCCTGTTTACATCATAGTGTGTCTCACTATGGTCATTATTTTTTAGTAATTTTGCATTATTTGTATGGTCATTTTTGTCTTTTAGTTAGTGTTTAGTCTTTTGTTGTTTTCCTTTATCTTTATGTTTTTTGTCACTGTTCACTCTGTGGTTGCTTTTTTTCTGACATGTCATCATTTGTTTGTGGTCATTTCTTCGTTTTTCCGTCCTTTTTTTTGTCTTACCGTCCTTTTCCACCGTCATGTTATAGTCCGTTCCTACAGGACAACTAAGGTTCATCACGACTGAAGCACCCCTTCTGCTGTGTGCCAGATGTGCAATACAGGACGCTTAAATCACATTATTATGAACTTCTTTTTAAGATGAAATGGGGGCTTGGCAGCAGGAAAGGTTGCACAAATGGAGGCGTTGCCATAGATTTTCAGTCATAAAAATCATCGTCATCAAGTGACCCTGCATTCGAGAGCCAGACCATCATTTTATGTCTCTGGGACTGTCAATAAGCACGTTAACGTGTACGTTGAAGTGACCCCCAGCGCTTCCCACCACATACCCACACAGGCCTTTTGTACAATTAGTCCCACGTGGGCAACATCATGAGGGACAGACAGAGAGAGAGACAGAGACACACACACACACACACACACACACACACACACACACAGGGGGCTCGTCAGCCGTTTGAACTACTGGCGTGGTGAGCTTGCCCTGAAAAGGGCACATGCCTCCGTGCACAATTATGCAGTGTGCGTGGAAACAGCATCCCCACCCTCAACAGGCGCACAATGGTTTGACCACCACAACTAAAAATGGAGGCTGGACGCAACCATGGCTAGAGAGGATTACCATGTTCAGATTGTTGCCCCAACAAGGCATTGATATTCATCTTATCTGTAAAGTGTGTTGGTGAAATGCGAACGACGAGTCGAGCGGATCATTGACGCGTCATGAATTCTCTCACATTGCACCGTCTTCTCTCTCTCTTTTCTGCAGGCTACTTCAGCACATGGGCAGTGGTGTTAAAGACAAACAACGAATCGCCATGGACCAACGAGTTTGACAGTAAGAGCTAATGATCAAATACCCACAAAATAAATGAATTAACGTCATGTTATTAACCCCCATCCCGCATCTTTTTACAAACTTCTTTTTTTTAAGAAATCGAGTTATCCTGTTTGATTGAGTCCATTTCCACAACCAACCCCAGGATAGAATGGAAGAAGATCACAAATGAGGGGCCGAGTTACGTGTACTTTGACGGGCAGATCTCAGGTGAAATGCACCTACACTACATTCCTACAGTCCATCAATCCCAGCCGACATCGTTGACCGGGCTTTTCCCTCCAACAGGTGACCTTGAAAACAGAGCGTCGATCCGAGAACCGGCCACGCTGCTGATAACCAACGCCACGAGGTCGGACACGGCCAAGTACCGCTGCGAGGTCACCGCCGCCGACGACCAGAAGTCCGTAGATGAGATCGTGATCGACCTCGTTGTGAGAGGTACGTCAACTTAACCCACATGCATGCATACATGAAGGTCTACAGAGAGAGAATCTCTCTGCACAAAGGTCCAGAGCATTACAATGATATGTTACATGCATACATAGAGTGCCATATACAATCCACTGTATATATAGAGAGATTTTTTCTTTGCTGGTAGCCCAGTAGTAAAATCAACATGTATTCTACCTCTGTCAAATAAAAGTACAAATCCAATATATTAGTATTATCCATTAAATTCATAAAAATTTAAAACTTTTTTAAATTCCATTTAAACATCATAAGAGCCTCTGTCAAGGTGATAATTAACAATGTCCACACAGCCTAACAATTGAACAGCTTTAACGCTACAGAAGTGGAATGTTCACATTGAGCTTTTTGTAAGCTCATTTTAGGTAGGCTTTTTTATATGAGCTGCTTGGTCTCGTTGCAGCGTTATTATATTATATATATATATATATATTAGTTATGGCCCCTCCCCCTGAACATAGAGAAACGCTGTGTCCAATAATAACGGGATGGAGTCTGGGTCGGTATTCGCAGGGCGCTGCGCCCACCAGCCAGCCTGTGGAGTCCAAGATGTGACCCGTGAAAATAGAATTCTTCCAAATGCAGGAAAACCAGCCGCTGTGGTGCCCTTAAAAAGAGGGACCTGGTGGAGTGATTCACCCCTCTGATGCTGTAAGATGAAACCGTGTTGTAGGTCGGACCAGCCCTTTGGCATACACGCGAGGATGTGTTGTGACCAGACCTGCCCAGCTGCAAAGGCGTGTTCTGAGCTATAAGGGGAAACCTCTGAAACTGCATCCGCTCCGAATTGCAGTGCTAAAGAAAGCCAGCGCTGCGTGTTTTGGAGGCATTTTTTGGCACAGGCTTTTAAAAATGGTCTTGTCAGTGCTGTCAGTCCGGTGGCCCATGCGGGCTCAGGGTGACTTTGATTTAGTTTGTTTTAAAAAGCATCAATCAGCGGGCATCACGTGATGCTCTTCTGAGCTCCGGGTCTTTTCCCCCCACAGTGAAGCCGGTGGTGCCGAAATGCAGCGTCCCAAAGTCGGTGCCGTTTGGGAAGTCGGCCGAGCTGAGCTGCGTGGAGGAGGAGGGCTTCCCCAAGTCCAAGTACCAGTGGTTCAAGAACAGGGAGGAGATTCCCAACGACCCAAAGTCCAGCATCAAATTCTTCAACTCCTCGTACACGCTCAACACGGGCTCGGGGACTCTGGTCAGTACGCACGCATGTGGGTTCTCACACAAGGGCATTGCAAGGATAGGGCAGCAGCAGGAGGGCTCTGACGCCCGTGGGCGGGGACAGATATTTTGGGGGGACAGTTGATGGTGCAAAAGGGGCTTTAAGCCACGTGGGGAGCCTACTGTCCTCGCTTGCACATTCCTGGACTGTGGATCTGCTGGGTGGCTCGCGGGGTGACAGTAAGCTACATGTAAGCTGTAAACTCCTGTTAGCTGCTACTTGAGTTATCTTGTTATTCTGAGAGTGGTCACAGAAACATCCCACTTCTGACACTCCTTCCTTCTACATATGAGCACTGACATTCGTTACATCATTAGATCAGCACCACCACTGTCTTTTTGGGAATCCTGAGGAAATCCTTGTAACTAGTAAAAGGGCATTTTCATCTTTTAGCCCCAAAGAAAGTTGGACTCAGCGAAACATGGACAAACAGCCTGTGTCTAAAGTCTGTAGGAGTAAAGTGAGTTGGCCTGAAGTGGCCACGTGGTGCTTCAGATGAGTCCAAAGACAAGACTGTATCTGTAAAGAATTGGCTCATTGAATCACTCTGTTATCAGAATTAGACAGCAGGAAATGAGTTTTATCTATTCTACTCTAAAAATGCCAATTATGTGTGTGATTTTGTCCCATTCAGAAGTTCATCGCAGTCAGAAAAGAAGATGCAGGCGAGTACTCGTGCCGAGCGGAGAACGATGCGGGGTACTCTGAGTGTCTGCCGCAGCAGATGGAAGTCTGTAAGTGGGTCTCACGTTCACTGTTCAGATGTAGGCCCTCTGTTCCACTGCCTCATCCTGCCATTTAAAAGAGATTAACCCAATGTGTTTCATCTGTGCTTTCTGGCTTGACCCCGGCAGACGACATCGATGTTGTGGGGATTATACTGGGAGTGCTGGTGGTGGTCGTGGTGCTCGTATGTATGACAGCGGGGATCTGCTGTGCGTACAAGCGAGGCTACTTCTCAGGCCAGAAACCAACGGGAAACAAGTAAGACCGGTGTTCCCCCATCGATCCATAAACACAATGCAGCACTGATCCCATCTTGTGTCTTCTAGTTACAAAGTTCCAGCTAAAGGAGATGGAGTGGACTACGTCAGGACAGAGGATGAGGTTTGTACTGAACTTGTGCACATTTTAAAACTGGGTAGACACTTCATATCATGAGGTACAATCATTAATACATCACCATGAAACTTCATTTATATAAATGCACTAATTTCAACACATTTCCAGAACAGAAATTTGAAGAATTTGTCATTGGAGTCAAATATTTCCACAAAGGGAATTTGGGGTTTTGTTTTGTGGAATTGCTATGAATATACAAACTGCTCTGTAAAAACATTCAGAAAATAGATAAAGGAAACCGTCTGAGAAAAAGTCATTTTTAGAGAACGGCCTTCATAAATAAGTTTTGTATCATTTATATAGAGGACGTTATGGGAGAACAGTGTAAACCAGACAACATGAAACCTCTCCAGATGATTACTGACATTACGTTGACATGTAGAAATGAGGCAAATCCTCATGGATAAAAAGCGCTGTGACACTGATTGAGAAACAGTTGTGAACCTGTGTTCTCTTCAGGGAGATTTCCGACACAAGTCGTCATTCGTGATCTGAGGAGGGACGGACGGGGGGTCTCGGTGCTGGGACATGGCCTGTGGGGACAGTCCACACAACCCAAAATCCCACCGCTCAAGTTTGCCAAAGGTGACGAGATCCCACGGGACAGCAACACGTGGAACTTTAGACTACACCACGTAGGGGACTGAGACCGCCGACTCTTTACTGCCAACAACCCAATTCTTTTGCTCAATAACGGAGTTCTTGCTTTACAGCTGTTGCATGGTTTGAAAAACACAGAACGAGGTAGAAAAGGAGTCAATCCATCATCACACCTTTCTACTTTTGCTTCAAAGCCCTCTCGTCATTTGTATAATCTTTCTTTTCTACTATTGAAATTTGTCAGACTATTTTTGATGGAATATATTTTAAAAATGCCTATAGATAAAGGTTTACTTTTTTAAATATTTGTAAAATACTAACATGTATTATTTAGTTTTTTGTTGTTTTTGGATAAAACAAATATGGAACACTTTAACCACATCAGACTGGCAGCACCTCTGCAACCGGAAGACAGACCCACAAAAAACTAAAGACTTGAATCTGCATATCGCCATGGGGATCAGCGGTCTTACATATTTAATTTCCCGCCCGCTTTGGACTCCTCCATGTTCATGTTTGTGGAGTCTTAGTTAGAGGCTTTGATGAGTGCCAGTCCAATGCTGTGAAACACTGCACACAATCAGTGCTGCATCTTCTTGATTTTAAGTGTCCTTCTATGCTTGCTGTTGATCTTGTATATATTGAATTTACTGTCCAGGATAGACTTTTGTTGTCATGTGTTTGTAAGTATTACACCATAATAATGATGATGTTAATAATAATACAGGGTTTGTTGGTTAACCTTCCAGACCCCAAAATAGGAAGTTCTAATACTAGATGTGCTACTGTGATGTTTTACTGGGTAAAATCCCTCGATTTGATTTCTGAATGGAAACAAATTGGACCAAGGACAGAGACTTTATTTTGATTACTGACTATTTAAGTTACATTCAGTCAACGCACCAAGAACATCAGTGGAAATGATGACTGTCATTCACAGACTGCTCCGTGTCCAATTGGCTTCAAAGCGTTTTTATTCCTAATATTGGTGCAAATAGGGTGTAGACCTGATTCTAATCTTTGTTGTTTTAGTTGATCTGACCCGACAGCTGGGGTCTGGGGGGTTAACAGTTGTACTGATTGTATATAGATATTTCTCTTTCCCTCTCTCCACAGATTGTTTTAATTTAAGGCAATATGAAACTCTTCCATTTGTAAGACTGAGAAAAGGTAACATTTTATCATCATCATTCAGCAAAATATGGAAGCTTTAGAGGCAAGTGAGAATCATTTGGTGTCATTTCTCTGATCTTAAGTTACTTTGACTTAACAGTTAAAAAACAAGAGAAAAGATTTCATCAGCTCAAAATCTTTGAAACTGTCCAAAAATTGCTTGGTTTAAAAAAATTCAAAGGATTAAAGTTAGAAGAATAGAATAGTTTTCACCTTTTTTTGCCTATTCTTCAGTCAACCAGAGGTGAGAAAACAATTGACATGACTATTAGGAAAGTGATTACCAGAATAGTCTTTTTCTCACTGGCCCTCAAGGCTTCCATACACGAACAAGGACTTCTGTTCTGTTCTGATTGGACCCTTGTTCCCATGTTTGGAACAAACTGGCTTCTCGTAATCAAACAAACACGCCTGATACGCATCAGACCTCCATGCAGCTCCCTGATCTCTGGTTCTGCTGCGATGAAGAAGAACTTTGGTAAAAGGTTAACTGAGTACCAGCCATGGTAGGGACGATCTGCCCAACACTCGCTTCCCACCTCCAGTTGTACACATTTCGTTCCTCTTAAGTGCCTTCTGCCGGAGGAGTAGTACAAATTGTCCACAGCGGTGCTCCACCCCCTGTCCCCCCCCAGTGTGCATGTATGTGCTATATGATGCTGCCAGAAGCACCGTGTTTTACATCCATTGAACCACCAGCGCGGCGTTTGAGAGGAATGATGACACCCCTCCTTTCTTTTACATGTGCATCGGAACATTTGTAAATAGCCTTTTTTAAATAGATTGGAAGGACATGTTGACGTAGAAATAGAAATATATTAGTGCCTAATATAGTGGGATTATTTTTAGAAGAGACACGCAGCACTACTAGGCAAAAAGAAAAAATGGACACCCATTGGCATGCGACTTCTGGATTCTAACACGTTTTAGAAAGACTCACTGTCCTGGTGTGTTTTTCTCTTACTTTCATTTCTAACGCCCACAGCCGGGGTTGGGGGCCATTTTATTTTTGAACCCCTCCGCCCCTCAGCGGCTTGCAGCAATGAACACGATGTCCACACCGAGTATTCATGAGAAGTGCCATGCAGCCGCAATGGAGCTCTCATTATTCCGCCGGGGGGGAGCATTTTGACATAAAGCCCAGCTGATGCAAAGCGTAGGACTAACAGGACTTCCCCAGGCGGCCCGCGGGCCCCCTCAAACAGTCTGTGTGTTTGACCTCCAAGATGGCAGCGCTGCACTGATCCAACACCGAGGAAACGGTGCAACGTGTAGGGAGGCAGGATGCTCTGATCCAAGCTCACATACTGCTGCTGGGGGGGTTATTTGTGTTCTTTTCAGAACCACTTTATTTGTGATTAATAAAAACTCACTTCTAACTTTACTGGAATCGTTATTTGTGTTGTTTCTGTGTGAGACAAGGATTTCTGCATATTGTCATTTTGGAACTTCTCCTCCGATCCCGTCCTTCACATCCATGAAATGTCCAACATGAACATAAAGAAAATACAACAATGAATTCCAAATATTTATTTTATTTATATATTATAAACATTTTTTTTGTTCATCGCATTATGTTTTTTGATATTTGTTTTTTGATATTTTTCGGTTGCATATTTTATATTTTCGGATTCAAATTCTATCATTTCAAATTTCAAATCTGTTTTTTTCCACTGTTTTGGATTGTTGTTTTTTTGGGCCCTGATGGTTAGCTGTTCCTCATGATGACACCCTGATGCCCCCCCCCCCCCCCCCCTGCCATATCAGGGCCAAAAGTCTGAATGTGAAGAAGAGAAGAAAAAGACTAAATATAATCTTAAATTTCAAAATCTGCAACCGAACAAATATATATATATATATAAGTGAAAAATGAAAACATATTTTATTCACAAAAATGATAGAACTGAGTTACTATATTCAAACCACTTCGTCCACACATTTTATTTCTTGTCTTATTTTTCATCTTCAAGACCAAACCTTAAATGTTCAGGTTGACGTTTGTAGGAGGCCGTTCGGTCCACTTCTCCCGTTCAGTTACTTCCAGAGAACTCGTGTTACGCCCAACAGGATGTAAGAACAACACATCACATGTGACTACATCACATGGCCTTTAACCAACTCACATTGCATTATAACGTATGAGTTATATTTTGCCTGGGGAGCAATTAGGGGTCAGGTGTCTTGCTCAGGGACACTTCAACATGGCACATGAGGTATACGGGATTTGAACCACCAACCTTGCGGCTACCAGCAGATCACACTACTCCATCACCAGCATCACCCAAACTCACGTTTGTTTGATGTTTGCTGATGTGATAAATCAAGAGAAAAGTCGGAGAGTCGCCCCCTGGTGGAGATTAAAGAGAATGCCGCTTTGCCTTCACTCTTTGGAACCAGAGGTTGCAGCATTACGGAATTAAGCTCCATTTTTTTTCTAATCTGTTACCAAGAAAACTCTGCAGGGTGCCCTTTAATCCTGATATGTTAATACCAAGGATTCATTGTGCTTGGAATTCCATCTTTCTGGATGCAGGGGACTTCTCTCCAGAACACAAAATGGGTTTTTCCACCATGGACACTAAATTATTTCCATATGATATATGGACAAATGTTCCCATCTTGACTCCAACAAGGATTTCACAGTTCAGTTAAAAAACAAAGGTATCAATCGTAGATTCAAACAGATCTAGTGAAAGACTATAATGCTAAACATTTCATAATAGTTGTCATTGTTATGATACTGAGAACAAGCCAATGAATAGATCACTGATGACTACATCCATCTGACAGCGCTGTAGCCACGTTTAAAGGAGTCATTCCTTCTGTTTGTAGTTCAGAATTGATACTGCTACAGGCTCTTTGAGAGTGATGCAGGAAACTATTGCTCCTCCAGAAAGGAGAATGGTAACTAGAAGGAAGTTGGCTCTTTGGTATTACCCTCAAACTTAAGGCAGCCAAATACTTGAATTGCACCAATTTAGGAATCAGGAATCAGGAAAGATTTATTACCAAAATATGTCATATGACATACAAGGAATATGACTTGGCACATAACAGCCGACTGTTAGACGATGGACAACAAGATAACAAAAGGAATCAAATAAAATAGAATAAATTATAATGCTACGGAAGAATGAATTTGAATATAAGGCTATGGGATTGTTTAAAAATAAAGGAATCAAAGTTCAGCACCAGAATTTGAGGTGTATGTGTATGTGGAGTGTGGAGGTAGGTGGATCTGCAGTAGAACTAGTGGAGGAATCTAGGTTAGTTTAGGCAGTCTTCTCAGTCGTCTTGAAGCCAAAAAGAAAACCCTCTGAAATAGCAACTCATTATTCACCATAAATATAGAAAAATCAAAAGCAACCCGTGGCTTCTCTTCATCACTGTAGCCAGACGGAAAGAGGGTCACAGCTCTGTTGAGCCGTGTATTCCTTTAGACCTCAGCAGTAACCACTTAATGAACCTCTTTAATGATTCTAGCTATTAGAGAGAAGATTGATAGTCTGTATGTATGTATCAGGGCTGTGGGCCTTGATACACACTTACATGGCTTTTCTCCCATCAATCTTGATCAACTCAGTTCAACAATTTCCAAGTCTAAACCTTCTGCTCTTGGATTCCATTCTGACGAAGCCACTCAGCAACGTTTTTCCTTTATTTAGCACGTCTTTAATGGATAATATGAATCTGCCTTTGTTACCATGACATGTACCCCAGTCCTTCAAGGTAGCCGTAATAAACACCTTAAAAAAAGACTCTGGATCAATAGGATTTCGCTAACTACAGACCTGTGTCTAATCTATCCTTCCCTTGACCCTTGAGAAAGCAGTTGCAAAATTAGCTGTGACTTTATCAATGGTTTATTTAAGCGTTCAGGATTTAGACTGCATCATAGCACAGAGACTTGTTCGCCCTCAGAGCGGCATTTGACACCATTGATCATTTTATTCCATTGCGGAGACTAGAACATTTAATTGGTATTAAAGGAACCGCACTCAGCTGAATTTTTTGGATCTCAGTTCGGGTTTGTAAGCGGTGAACCCTGGATGAGTTCCACAAGGCTCTGTGCTTGGACAGAGGTATGTAGGTAGGACCTATTCCTAACTTCTTCCACAGAGTCCTTGTGCTCTCTCGCCTCAGAGGTTCTATCTGGATCCTGGTCCTATCGATGTTATTATGAGTCACATGGCTTTTTCTGTCATCATACAGACACATTCCTAACTTTGCTTCTTTCTTCAAATCGTTGAGCTTTCCGTCTCCACAGGTTCCAGTGGATGGTGATTATATCTGTTTTGAGGGTTTCAGGACAGAGGATGTTGCATGTGTATACTGTGGAATGAAGGCAAATGTATTATTTGTGATTCTGGGCCATACAAAATAAAATAAATGAAATTGAATAAAGAGCTGATCTGTCACCAACCCCTCTAGAAATGTTGTGTTGCCATGCTCTCATATTTCCAGGCAATGTTGAAAGACAAACTGGACTGTCTCTTGGATTTCTTCATGTAAAAGCCAGAAAAGCGCCATCATATGTCTCTTCCTCAAGGACCAGCAGGATGGCCCACAAGGAAGCACCTGCTAGTTGGTTAGCCAAATGCTAATTTCAGTAGACATTATAGACCCGTTCCAGTTGTGCTGTCGATGGCATCAGTACACAAACAAGCAGTGGCCAGAAAGGGAAGCAAATCGCATTCGACAGAAGGATGGGGGCTATTTGGAAAAATATCACAGCATGACTGTGATGAGGTGACACATTGACAAGATATTAGTCTGCATCAGAGCAAAGATCCAGCTGCTCCTAACCTCACGGTACCAACATTTGGTCTCGAGCTGAAAGGGTCTCGTTAAAGGTTTGCAGTCATTGGTCCAAACACGGGGAGGAGTTGTTAGAATTTCCCCATACGACACTCAGATGTTCCAACTGCCGGATTACTAACAACTTTAGATTTCTTTCCCCACCGTCTCAAAAGGGAGTCATTGTTATGATGGAAACGTTGGAGCGTCTCGATCTTTCCAAAATAAAAGCCCTTGGGATGTCAATTAACTGTTGTCAAAGGAAGATCTCTCCAATCTTTTTTCAGAAATCACCAGAACTAATTACGTAGTCAAAAGAGTCTGTTCCCAAAGGATTATTGTAATAAGCTGCAGTAACACACAGTACAGTTTCTTCCTCATACTTGACTGGTATGTCCCAATAACCAATATGAAATGTGGTGTATGCCAAAATGACTAGGATGTTCTGTTGCACCTGATCACATTTCCTGGTATGCTAGGCTGCATACCTTTCTGACAGGAAAGGGCAAAAGGGTCAAAGTTCAAGGTGCCACATTATGAGAAAGTAGTGTGACCCAATTGCATGCATACTGTATGGAACGGATGCCTACCTTGGAGGAACAGCTGCAGTGTCTACTAAGAGTAAAAAGAAAAAGTAAGAGTTCTAAAATGCATCTTAAATTTCTGAGCTGAAGGACAAGATAGTAAATTAATAATCCTGGAAACAGGACTTTAGTTGGATGAGTTAGATGCTCCAACTATGCATGGTAACGTTTGCTACATGTTTGAGCACAAGGTGAAGGAACAAATTACAATTAACTGCAGTTGTTATTCAATAACTGCTAATATATGAAACTACTTCTATATGGGTGCAAAAAAAGAAGTTGAACAGTGACGTCTTTGACTAATTCATTTGGTGCAAATTAACTTTTTAGCAAAAACTTGGTACGGACTAGTTAGTGTTTCTAGCAATGCACTGTGTGAGGAAAACTTCTTAAACTTTCCCATTGTATCAAGAATTTAAAATACAAAACATAAAACATGCAGTGTTTACCATATAGTTTAGGTTTTATCTTGCTATGGAAATGTTAAAATACTAAACAATGGCATAAAATATTAGGAATGCAAAAACGGTAGAGTAACTAAGTAAGGTTAATCCGCCTCGTGTTGTTGTTGAACTGCGCCGCCCAGCGGAGCCATGCTGCCATCACAGAACGGTCCTTCACTTCAGAGGGAGAGCCCGAGATTCTTCCGCCTGCTGCTACTGCGCCATAAATGTGCAGACATATTTTAGGAAAAGTTAGCAGTAAGTTAAAAGGCTCTATTCAACAATTAAGTAGTTGCATACTATAACGCCGATACTATAGTTTGTATCAAACGTAATAACAAAAGAAAAAAAACGTTTGACAAATACAGCCGGTCTTCACGTGACTGCCCGCGCATGCGCACTCCATCGGTTGTAACTCTGTATTTTCAATAATCTAAGAAGCGGTTTAAGCGCTGGAGGTCTCACAGCCTAACGAGAAGAAACTCTTGATCGCACCGTTTTACAGAACCAGGAGGGGGTGTTTCTCAGGAAGAGCCATTGAGAGCTCGACTGAACCGCAGCGATGAGCTTCTTCGGTTTTGGTCAAAGTGCGGACATCGACATAGTTCTGAATGACGCCGAAACGAGAAAGAAAGCGGAGCATAAAAGCGAGGACGGCAGGAAGGACAAGTATTTTCTCTTCTACGACGGGGAGACGGTGTCGGGGAAAGTCAACGTGACGCTCAAGTACCCGGGGAAGAGGTTCGAGCACGGCGGCCTCAAGGTGGAGTTTATCGGGCAGATAGGTGAGAGAAGGAGAGGAGCTGTTGGGCAGCTAACGTTAGCCGCTTAAACAGACGCGTACTTTATTCAATGTTTGTGAAACGAACAGCGCGTGAACCGCGTCTACGTCACACGGCCCATGCACGTAACAAGTGTTTGAGAAGTGCCAGGTCTCGTGACAGATGTGAGTGCAAGCGAATGTCAGCTGACACATCGGCCATTGGCTGGAATGTTGACCTTTGAACCTTGTATATTTATGTAGTTAAAACACGCCCCGTTAGATTTCTCACAATAGTTACTCGTTTACGACGAATTCACTTCTTTTTTTTCAAATACTGGCTACTTCTTCCCCTTCTATCCAATAAAATGTGTATATGTATTCCTCCATTATCTTAATCGGACAACTATGGCTACTTTGCAGGTTAATCTTTTAGCGACAAAGCATGTTCTTATTTCATAAAAAGTATAAAGTCTGGATTAAACTCCACCATAAAAACCTGCTGAAACATAGGTCACAGGTCACCCTGTTATAGCGGTAGTGGAAACCTAGGTGTTCTATTGTGTACTATTCAGCCTCTTAATGAGTACTACTACTTTAGTCTGGCTACATAAAGTACATTTTGATAGTGATAATGCTGTTGCCTTTTTTAAGTCCAGTCTTGGTGTTTAAAGTATGACAATAAAAAAACACACACACACATCTGAAGTCGGCTACTAATTGCACAAAGGTCATTCTGTGTAAAGCTGGCCTTGGGGACCACTAGGAAAAAAGGAAACCGCCCCTCATTCAGTCCATGTGCAGCTTGTTTTCCTTGGTACACTACAGTTCAGTTGAAGTTATTTTGTAATTTATTAGAATGCAGTGTGCCAAGTTAAGCTGAGTAAGCAGCAGCAGTCGGGAGTTCCTCTTTGACTATCCGCACTCTCCGAGCATAAATGCATATTGACATTTTTATCAGTGACGCAAGCCCTCATAGTCAAGAAGAAGCAGAAGTGCTTTGGATCACAAGTTGAAGGGCAAAATTGTAGTTTATATGGTGGATACCAAGTTTAAAACTGCAATTGATAAACTTTGATTCCCAGTCAATAGTACATAATTATTTCAGGTTAAACAGTTTGAACGGAATCGTATGCAAAAATACTTTTTTCCTTTCATCATCTCAAAGCGTTTGATCACAGATTAAAAAGCTTGTGTGAATTGCTGATAACATTGTCTGAATGCCGTTAACGTGTCTCTTCCAGAGCTGTACTACGACCGAGGGAACCACCACGAGTTTGTGTCTCTCGTGAAGGACTTGGCTCGGCCGGGGGAGCTCACACAGTCCCAAACGTTTGATTTTGAGTTCACGCACGTGGAGAAACCCTACGAGTCTTACACCGGCCAGAACGTCAAACTACGGTGAGCTTTGCCCTGTCACCGTAGTTTCTAACAGTCAAATGTGAAGCAGTACTAAAGGATTCGTTGAAAACTATCCAATGCAGTGAGTTATTTAGTTTACTGAGATTGGGAATAAAACATTATTTTTCTACTCTATCTAAATGTTGTTATCTTTTTGAAGTCACTGAGAATTACTAGTTTATATACTACTGTATATGTATATGTAAACTGTTGCCACTGAATAAGCTCGGCTAATAAATTCCCCAAAAGTTGGAGTAGTCCTCTAATGTGATTAGCCAGCGGACACGCTGAGTGGGACGTGTCCTTTAACGTGTACACCACTGTAAAGGAAAACAGCTGGTTTGTAGCAACATGGCTAACATGAGCAATCAGGCATTAGTGGCTAGCAAAGAAATAAATACTAATATTTTAAGATAATGAGATACTATGCGTCAGATAATGACTAAAGTTTGACTTAAGAAATTAAACAGTCAGTTTTCGAAGTATTGGGGGAAATGTTTGCCACTGATGGCATAGAGAGGTTTGGCTTTACTGACGAGGTCTTTTTGCAGCATTGTCCTCTTGTTTCATCGCCATGTGGCCTTCTCATCTTGCAGCTACTTCCTGAGGGCCACTGTCGGCCGGAGGCTGAATGACATCAGCAAGGAGCTTGACATCGTGGTGCACACGCTCAGCACCTACCCGGAGCTCAACTCCTCCATCAAAATGGAAGTGGGGATTGAGGACTGTCTGCACATAGAGTTTGAGTACAATAAATCCAAGTACGAATGAGTTTCTTGGTGCCACCTCTCCATTCCACTGAGTGTGTTGTGTGTGTCTTCGTTTGACCAATGGTGCTGTTTTTGTGGCGCAGGTATCACCTCAAAGACGTGATCGTCGGGAAGATTTACTTCCTTTTGGTGAGGATCAAGATCAGACACATGGAGATCGACATCATCAAGCGGGAGACAACCGGCACGGGGCCCAACGTGTACCACGAGAACGACACCATGGCGAAGTACGAGATCATGGACGGCGCGCCGGTCAGAGGTAACAACGAGGCCCCGGTGGGTTGTGACCTGTGCCTCTGCTGCGAGTCTAATTGTCCCACAATGCCTCGGTCTCCTTGTGCCGCAGGAGAGTCCATCCCCATCCGGCTGTTTCTAGCAGGTTACGAGATGACGCCCACCATGAGGGACATCAACAAGAAGTTCTCGGTGCGCTACTACCTCAACCTGGTCCTCATCGATGAGGAGGAGAGGCGCTATTTCAAACAGCAGGTGGGGGTGCTGCGCTAACGGCTACGTGTTGGCCTGGAGCTAATCGGTGTGTGGTCACACGAGGGTCGGCTCTGGTCCTGCTGTTGTTCTGCTTTCTAGGACTTTAGTCTTTCACTGATATTATTCATCTGGGGAGGAAAAGATAAATGCATTACAAGCTGTTGCTGAATTGAAATAAATTGGCATTTAGGAGGCATAAGGATTTAACAAAATCCACATTAAATTGTGGGAAATGTAGGATCAGTTCTGTTTTTTTCTTTATCATCCCTGACCGTACAGAGTGAATTGCTGAAGTATACGTTTTATCTGTTGAATATAAAACTGTTGGTGCTTCAATTTGTTTAAAAAAAAAAGAAAATAGACATTCAGTACAGCTCTAGTAACCAATATTTGACGCCTTGCTACCTTTCTCGGGTTGACCTGAATGTAAAATAATGTTTTTGAGTTTTGGACCGTTAACTGGAAAAAACAACGATTTATATTGGGCTGTGACATATTGTGATGAATTAAATTGTCACATTGTTTCAGTATTTAGAAAACTAACTATATTGATGATGAAAATAATATTTAGTTCCACTAGTAATGCTCAAGCTGTATTCAGTGGTTATATTTCAGAACACCACAATACAGTACTGTGTATAAAATACACTCACTGGCCACTTTATTAGGTACCCCATGCTAGTAACGGGTTGGACCCCCTTTTGCCTTCAGAACTGCCTCAATTCTTCGTGGCATAGATTCAACAAGGTGCTGGAAGCATTCCTCAGGGAGTTCGGTCCATATTGACATGATGGCATCGCAGATTTGTCGGCTGCACATCCATGATGCGAATCTCCCGTTCCACCACATCCCAAAGATGCTCTATTGGATTGAGATCTGGTGATTGTGGAGGCCATTTGAGTACAGCGAACTCATTGTCATGTTCAAGAAACCAGTCTGAGATGATTCCAGCTTTATGACATGGCGCTTTATCCTGCTGAAAGTAGCCATCAGAAGTTGGGTACATAAAGGGATGGACATGGTCAGCAACAATACTCAGGTAGGCTGTGGCGTTGCAACGATGCTCAATTGGTACCAAGGGGCCCAAAGAGTGCCAAGAAAATATTCCCCACGCCATGACACCACCACCACCAGCCTGAACCGTTGATACAAGGCAGGATGGATCCATGCTTTCATGTTGTAGACGCCAAATTCTGACCCTACCATCCGAATGTCGCAGCAGAAATCGAGACTCATCAGACCAGGCAACGTTTTTCCAATCTTCTATTGTCCAATTTCGATGAGCTTGTGCAAATTGTAGCCTCAGTTTCCTGTTCTTAGCTGAAAGGAGTGGCACCCGGTGTGGTCTTCTGCTGCTGTAGCCCATCTGCCTCAAAGTTCGACGTACTGTGCGTTCAGAGATGCTCTTATGCCCACCTTGGTTGTAACGGGTGGTTATTTGAGTCACTGTTGCCCTTCTATCAGCTCGAACCAGTCTGGCCATTCTCCTCTGACCTCTGGCATCAACAAGGCATTTCCACCCACAGAACTGCCGCTCACTGGATGTTTTTTCTTTTTCGGACCATTCTCTGTAAACCCTAGAGATGGTTGTGTGTGAAAATCCCAGTAGATTAGCAGTTTCTGAAATACTCAGACCAGCCCTTCTGGCACCAACAATCATGCCACGTTCAAAGTCACTCAAATCACCTTTCTTCCCCATACTGATGCTCGGTTTGAACTGCAGGAGATTGTCTTGACAATGTCTACATGCCTAAATGCACTGAGTTGCCGCCATGTGATTGGCTGCTTAGAAATTAAGTGTTAACGAGCAGTTGGACAGGTGTACCTAATAAAGTGGCCGGTGAGTGTATAACTTACTACGGCGTTTGTATCTAAAAGATGTCCAACGCTTTCCATGAGAAATTGATCCCTGGAACCATACTCAATATAAGCAGTTTTCACTATAATAAAATATTGTAGTAATTTGATATTATAGAACTGTTGATTGAAAGAAAAATGAGTCCCAATTTGTACACATTGGTGAGTGTCAGCATCTTTTTTTGGTGGGTTTAAAGATTGATTTCTTCTTGAGAATGGATTGATGCCTGAAACAAGCTCTTTGATTGGACATCCAGTGTTGGTGTTTCATTGCTTGTTTAGAGGCTGTAACACTCGTTATATACCAGGGCATTTTTAGGAATTGGAAAAGGAAATACCAAAGTTTCTCTATAATGTATTACAAGGTTAGAGTCCATGGCCCCCTCCTCCATGTTGTATATCATTTGTTTCATGTGGTGGGGTTGCAGGAGATCACCCTGTGGAGGAAAGGCGACATCGTGAGGAAGAGTATGTCTCACCAGGCCATCATCGCCTCCCAGCGCTTTGAAGGCTCCTCCAATCCGGAGAAGAACCACACCCAGAGCAACGAAGAGGACGACAGCTAAAGCCCATTTTGTATGTGTGTGTGTGTGTGTGTGTGTGCGTGGCAAGGGAGCCAACAGTCTGACTCAAACTGTAGTTGGAAGTAATTGTGTTTGTTTCAACCACCTTGAATTACAAGCTGGATGGAGTTTACCACATCAAGATTGCAAACTGCACATGATTTTCTTGAAAGTGCTCGATTCAACTTGAATGACTTTTCTTCAGTAGGGTAAACTCCACCCAATATATGCACTTAAATATAATGTACAAATACTGTACATCCAATAGCTTGTTTGTGTGGCTGAGAATTTGAATTGACAGTACGAGAGCCCTGTTTGTAATAATCTTGTCGTTCTGACTCCTCCCGCAGCTGGAACAAAGTTTGAGAATAGAACTTACACAACACATTTCCAGTAGACTGTGACATTCATTTGTTTAACATCCTCTTTGCATTTGCTTTAAACTCTACAAAGATTTGGTATAGGAAAAAAAAGACGAGTAAACCTTATGTGTAAAAACGTATTTGTACAAGACAGGGCTAAGATATTTTCATACATTCCAAGACTCATGTCTACAATATTTGTTATGATGCAGTCCGGCGTGTTTGGCACGTTGGATGCACCAGTGGGTCGGGGGCTCGTGCTGCTGCTGATACCAACGTTCTCTTCCATCACTTCACCGGCTCCCACTGTTCACAGCTCTGCTTTTGAAGCTGCACCATCCATCTCATTTAGCGGTTTGTTATTTTTGAATTGGACTCATTTTGCATCCAAAATGGACAGTATTGCAGAGGCAACATAGGTGCTCGCGAGTGCTGCTTTTTGAAGGGCAAGCTCACCCCAAAAATCAAAGATATATATTTTTCTTATCTTGTAGTGCTATTATTCATTGATAAATATATCAATCTAGATTGTTGTTGACACACTGTTTAGGATCAGGTGTATTATCTTGATTATACGTTTTGAATGTTTGGTTTTGGTGGCCATATAGTAAGATTATATTGGAGAGAACATCTCTATAACCAATGTCTCCAACACAGTGACTCCCACCAAAGCGATCTAGATGAATGAATAGATCTAGAAGTATGCAGTATGTATCTTTGATGGTGAACTGTCCCCGTGCTGATGCTGTTTGGATAGTTTGCTTTGTGCCTAAAGGTTAGTTGCCAAAATGTTTCAGTGGAATTCTTGAGAAGAGTTCTGCATAGTGGTCTGCTGGCCTCCTGGATGAGCCTTTGCTTTGCAGCTTCTCAGAAACTTAAGCTGTGTGTCCGTGTTCAAGTTGTATGCTTATGGCGGCAGAGGAGCTTCCTCTTTTAGCAGCTGCTGCTGTGCTGAAGCGGCTGGTCCTCTGTTGGCAGACTGTTGTTAGGGTCTCTGCTCGAATACGGGACGCCTGACATGCTGATATGAGCCAACAAGACTCTTTCATTGTGATTCCTATAGCTTGCCCAAGGGGTTCAACTAGAAAAAAAACACTTATTTATTTGTGGAATCAGTTTTTCCCTTTGATAAAAAATGAAAATACTCCCTTATTCCTGAAGTTTAATAAATTCACTGCTGAGTCCTTCTTTCCCAGCCTAAAGCAGTTATAGTCAGTCAAACAACTTCCAGTTGGTACTGGCTGTGGTGTATAAACACAAACAGGCCAAAAGTGTCTGTCTGAGCATATATTCAGAGAGATGAGGTTAAAGCCCTTATAACTATGAGATCCACATCTACTGACAACCTGGTACCACTAGCCACTAGGGATCAAAATGACGTGACCATGAACCCAGTGTTCTAATCATGGTGCACACAAACTGATGTAACAGGAAAGGGAATTGAAATCCAGATATTTTCCTCTTGTAGCAGATGAATGCTGCTTGATGCCCGGGTCCTGTATTGTTGACTCCATTGATACCTCTTCTCTGGAATCTTTTGGGAGGGGAACAAAGTACTATTTCAGAAACCCACGGAAGTTTTAGAATATGAATCATTTTTTTTCTTCCTGCTGCCAAAGTGAAAAAATGTTTTTCCACTTGTCCCAAAATCCTGCGTTTTGGTGTTTAGACGCCTGAAATGATGTCTGCGTTTAAATGCAAGCTGAAGTAATGTTAACGGTTTAATACAAATATTTAAATTGTCTTAAAGACAGCTCTAAATGAGACAACTAGATGCCATCCTGAGAACACCAGTCCTCCTTTGTGTGAGTGGCGTTGAGGTCATGTGACCAGGCTGGAGCTCCTTTAAAGCCTAACGCCAGCTGTTCACTTGTGCTTCCTGCATTCAAACCTCCTGTTGGTTTGACGCAGAGCTGATTTCCTGCAGTTATCCAATCCCGTGGCTTTTTGTGGAGGGAACCATTGTGACGCTGACTGACTGTTGAGTGCAAAAACACAGGAGCCAAACCAGCATGGTTTGTGCACTGAATTATGAAATGTACAGTGTAAATGCATCCTCCTCTGCTTTTTGTTGTTTTCATGTCCTATATGGTCTGTCTATATATGTGGATTTTAATCATTTTATATATTCCTGTTTTACTTTTAATTAAAAGGGAGTAACTGAAAGACGCACCTTCTGTCTGTTGATTGTCCTTTTTCGTAACACTTTTGACAACTTCAGGAATTAAGATGACGGTCTTTTCCCCAGGCTCATCTCTCTCTTTCCCTAGCATTACATACATGCAGTCACCATGTTTGTTTTTGGGTGCATGTTCTTCCTTCTCTAAAACTCAAATAAAAAAATATGACATTCTTACAAATTGACTGGATTTTTTGAAACGTAATGTACAATAATAATAGTGATCATTACAATATTGTTTTATAAAAAGTATCTAAATCATTTCCAGCTCAAATAATCCAGATTTTTACAGATTAACTAGTTGGAGCCATTGAAGCCATATTATTACGTTTGAAACTCAACTGCAGCTTATTCCAGATGTTAAGTGCATGCCGGCTCAGTGTCTGAACCACGGCCCTGTGATGAGAAGTAAATCCATAAAAGGGTTTCAACTCTTGCTCTGCATGTAGAAATAACCCTGGAATTTGTGGTTGAAGAGCTGTTGAATTGCAGCATGTGTAGTCCTTCTGTCTCAAACTTGTCAGAGCTTATTTGTTTGGAATTGTGAAATAAAACGTCCCATGATCGCCCTCAATAAAAAGCCTAATTGATTGAACTGCAGAATAATCCTCCCTGTAGGGAACAGCTGTTGTCACTAGAGGGCAGGTTTGGATCAAATGTATTACTGGACTTCATTGGGACAACTGATGGAAATTAGCCTCTGGCTAACTCACTTACAGTTGATTAGTGTACATTGTCCCTGCAAAATAAATGAATGGCTTTTTAAAGATTTAAATGTATTCAATCCAACTTTATTAACCACATATGACAATCTGTTTGGAGCAGCATTTACACGCAAACAAACAAATGCGTGAGTGTGAGAACTCTCCAGCAGGGTTATCCGAGGGATGTAAATGAACCCGTTGTGTGAAGTTATTTGTCTCTTAAAAATGTGAATTCACAGACACAGACGTACCCGGAGCCCACGCGTCCTGCCGACAACAGCGTGACGACAGCACGTTGTCCTATTTCCATAGTCGTTTCCTTGGTCATCTTCTGTCCCACAGCACGTGAACGTCGCACACAGATAGCGCCCCGCGCCTCTCCGTGCAGCTGCATCCGGAGGAAGAGCCTGGACAAGTTCTAACGTGGAACCAGCGTCCTGGGACTCCGGCGAAAGGCGAATTTAGCGGACCTTTTGTTAGCTAAAGGTCCGTGGAGGTCTGTAGTGGTCTTCATTTTCTCCACAACAGCACAGCAACGGACTGAACGCTTCCCGCGAACCTTGCTGTCCCGGGGGAGCCTTTTTGTTTAGGGTCAACATAACTGAATCCCACCGCTGGAGAGGGAGAGACGGGGTCTGACGAACAGGGTCACATTCTTTCTGCCCGACGTATGGAGCGAGCTGGGGTTCACGCCGGGATGAAGTGACCAGCGGCGGAGCGCCAGACGGACCCAGTGAAAGCTAAACTCATCTCACGGACCAACGGGGGTCCCCGGCCGCCTCAACCACACAGGTACCCTCCCCTCCCACCTAGCACGGCCATGCTAACCCTCACCGGCCCCCGCTTCACTTGCCCGGGTAACGTTACGTAGAGTTGTGCTCGGTGTTTAGCGCGTGCGTGCGTGCGCGTGCGCCCTATGATAACCCACGACGGGCTCTCGGGTTCATCTTTTGTTCTCGTTCAAACGTCCAATTACCAACGTTAATACTAAGAAGTGTGACTTAAGTGAAATCTACTCGCTTCTGTAACAAAGAGAGCGAAACAGATGTGGACATTAAGCCGGTGGAGACCCGCCTCATCTGTTTCAGCAACTTCACCGAAACAAGTGCTGCCCCCCCCACAAAGGTTGAGTCCTAATCTAGGTGGGACCCAGGAGGGACTCTCTCTCGCCCGCTGCCTCATGTTACTTGATCCACAGTCCCGGTGCTCTTCTGATGCTCCACTCCCTATATTAGATTACGGCTTTAATCAGATATGCATGGAGGCCTTTAATCCTTATTTAACCAGGCAAACCAACTACAAACCGGGAGCGTTGTGCGCGCACACGCACGCACACACGCACACACACACACACCGTTCATATCCGTGCTCTCTGGTTCAACCACAGGAATCGCATAGAATGAAGCATTATCTCCAGTGAGCTTTTGGACACCATGGGCCTTGCTCAAGGGCACCGCTGGGTATGGTTGTCTCTTGGTGCTTTCCCATCATCGCCCTTGTGGTAAGGTTGTTACAACCGGCCAGTAAAAGCTTATTACAGTGCTGCCTCAGCCTTGATTGGGATGTAACAGTTTACAAACCAGGGTTCATTATGTATTTAGCTGTTGAGGGCCACAGGAAACGAGTCGTGTTTTCAGTGCAGCGCCATGGAAATATACCTGTTTACCACAAACACTGACATGGCATCGTTTGCACCGCTATGCTGGTATTCGTGGCATGTTGGTGTCATCTGTAGAAATATCCCTGGTTGTTCCTGCTTTGTGTTTGAAACTCGTCTTTTAAAAAATATCCATTGACCATTCAATTCGATGCTCCCAATTCCCCCCTTTCACCCCAGTAGCAGTTGTTTCCAAAATGTTGTCTATAACGTTTGTAACGACTGGTGAGGCTTGTGATTAAGTGGGACATCCGTAACCGATCCATATAAATATTGCAACAAGCCATGTGACATTGGTTTGCGCATCCCAGTAGAGTATCATGTAACAATCAATTCATGTGTCCGTGTAACTTATTGTCTTTTATAATGACTTTTCTACACTTGCAATGGAGGCAATTTGGGGTTTGGACTAGCGGCATTTTATGTGTTCTTTTTTCTCAGGGTTTTAGACTAATGTGTTTTTTCTGGGAGATTCACAGACACAATGATGCTGTAATTACTCTTTTAATACGTTTTCTGTTTGAGATGATTGGGCGTTAAAGCCAAATAATTTTTTATAACAAATACGTTTTTGTTATCCTTAAATTCTTTAGCAAAGGAGAAACGTCTTTATCAGACATGTTGCACTGCACGTATCCCATTGGTTTACATCACATCTGTGTGTTGCGTTTTGAAGGGCACTAATTAATTAATAATAAAAAAGGCAAATTTCAGAAAACACACATTGTGAAATTAAACAGCTATCCCAGGAAGTAGAGGCTTAAAAGATGAAAACCTAGGACCAGACTACACTGTTAGATGGTGAGACGGCCGGTGGCAGCTGAAACAGGCTCTGAGGTTCGCTCCATAAGACCCAAACTATTTTGGATTTATTGCGACAGTAACTTGAAGATTAGCATCATGTAACAGATGTCTGTCTTGGAGTAAAGATGCTGCATGGGAGCATCTTTGAGCTGAGCCCAAGTGTTGCTCCAGTGGAAAAGTACTAACGATGAAGCGTGAGGCAGAGGAGCGATTTTTAGCTATGAACAGAACTTTCCTGTCCGTGATGTGGGGAACAGTCTTTGGCTTCACTACAATCACAATTAATTACATATTGATGAGTAGGGAAAAAACTTTTGAAGTTCAATTTTCACTCTAATGCAGTTCAGTAGGCTTAATACAAGTGTACAATGTGCAGATTCTGCATGTAACAAATGTGCAAATTCAGCAAGGTGGGGGGGTGAACAACCCCCTGGACTACAATTAGCAAAGTATTTGATCATTTATCTTTGCTTCAGGTTCCAGTAGTGAAGAGGACACCGCAAGAGCAGCAGACCTTATCAGCAGACCACAATCATTTAAGCACCAATGTAAACTATTTTTTTGAAATGCCAATAGCTTGTGTTTATGGATATTTATTAATGGCATTGATTGGTTCAGGTCCCCATGTGGACAATCTAGTGCCAAGTATAAGCAAATTTAGTCATAACTGCGCAAAGGAACGTGAAACCTGGCCATACTAATCGACTGTTGCTATTGGCAGGTTGACCCCCCCAACCCCCGTTCTTGTCCCCTCAGGATTAACAGAACTTGTCCCCGCTCCTGTTTACTGTCATGGCAGTGTCTCCCCTAACATTATAACAGGGGGCACCAGAGTGAATACCCCGTTTACCAACTACTAGCCTTTCTAATATCCCCCCCCCGCCTTCCTGCCTGCCCCCGTTTAGCCAAACCCACTCTACTCCCCCCCCCCCACCTCGGCCGGACCATTTGCCTTGCATTTGTCATGTGTGTCATGACTTCCAATCAGTCAAGTCTGTCCTCATCGTTGCTTTGCATCACTTCAGAGTGAGTCACCCCGTCCAGGCACTTGACTAACGTGATCTCTGAGATAGGACATGTGTGTTGTGTCAACTTGCACACTTACTATCTTACTCAACCTCGGAGTGCCATCAAAAACCCACTTCTGCTGAGGATACATCTTTGTTGTATGTTTTTAGCTACCTGTACTGCATACAGTAGGTTATTGAAAATGGCTTTTGGGTTTCTATCCAGTCCAATACACATTTATTTCAAACAGTGTAAAACTTCATTGTTGTTTTTTTTTCTTATTCTCTCTCTCTACCCAACAAAACGCTTTCTTTTGTCCACCAACACTCCTGCAATCTCAGAGGTCCCCTTGTTTGTCTTCATTGTTGGCATCAGATACTGACGCATTGTGCATGTAGTGGTTCTTCTATGCATCTCCATTAATTCTACATAATGTGTGTCCCACACATGCCCCTCCTGAGTGTGATAAGGCATCTCGCTCCGTGCTAACGCTCCCAGAGCAGATTTCACCCCTCCCCCAAACAATCCTGCCATTGACAATCGTCAGCGGCCCAGGAGGATACTGAGATCGGATCAACAGAACCTGTGTTCTCATTTAGGACTTTGTTGTGAGAGCTGTGCATGCGAAGAGTTGATCTTTCCCAAAGCGACGTAGTTCTGACATGGTGCTGAAAGCACCCAGGGAGCACTGGCAAGTGTCACAGATGGATTTTTTTGAGGTGTTGTAGGAGGACAGCGCATGCCAGAGCACCTTTCTGTAATTCTCACAATAGCAAAGTCCTCCGGACCCCGGCGGCGGGCTGCTTTGGATGCGATGGCGGGCCGGGTTTTGGCCCACGGGCCTCGAGTTGAACATCTAGACCAGAAACACCGGAGCACATTACGCTGCAAAGAGCAAACTAGACGTTTGTGAACACATCTGAGGTGAGGAATGAGGCAACGCAGTAACAGAGTGTTGCTTTATATTTGATCTGCAATGGCAGTTTGACAGTTTGATGCGAGTCCACCAGATGCATTAGAGACTCTTCAGCTGCTTGTGTTCCCTCCAGGCGCCGCGCCATCAAGAGCACAGCGGATGCTGATTTATTTTTTATTTTTCCGGATTATCCGTCTCATGTGTTCCTGCTAGGTTATACGACCAAGAGCTATTTTCATTAAAGTTACTGCATGTAACTTCAGGCCCCAGAAACTTAACCCACCCTTATGGCAAATCGCATCAGACCAATCCGCTGATGTGCTTGTAGACAATGAAGGAATGTAATGTAATCCAAAAAAAGAATTGAACAGATGTTGAGTTGAATTTTTTTGAGTGATTCCTGATTAAAAGCCGCTAATATAAAGCGTAGGTAGGTATTATATCACATCTGTGACGTTAAAACTAACGCAGAGCGTGTTTCTGCTCTTCAATTCAACTTTCAGATTTCATGGCTATGACGCCTCTGCTGTCAGTTCTTATTGCACTTGTTAATGTGAGTGTGTGAGCATCCGTGATGTCCCGGGGGAAGGTCCAGACAGGGTCACATGTCACCCCTCCCCCCTCTCTTTTTCTCTGGTGCACATCGATATGATGACAGCAGAAAGACTATAAATGATTAAGATGTCGTATAAAATATATATATATATACATATATATATATGTATGTGTGTAGCAGCCACTGCCACTGCATGTGATGCATGTGATTCTAGTGAAAGATGAGGCCAGCAGTCTCATCCTAAAACATCGCTGCCAGGTATCTAGAAACTAGACTCCGCCAACAGCTGTTGCTTAAATGTTGTTGGAAGTCCTAAAAGCAGTTTGTTAGAGATAGCTTCCAGGTTACACTTAAACCTCTTCCTTAAGGATGCAATCACCACAGTGACCTGTCAATCAAAGGCTTGCCTATTTGACTCTAAATGCTGCATCATTTACTAAATGAATGTCATTGTGAATCTAGAGAATAAGACCACAAACTCTTGTGTGAAATAAATTACTTGAAAATTAGAGGCATAGAGAGACTGCAATTTTAGGAAACTCCAGCATAAAAGGTTGGCTCCTGGGGGAGACTCAGTCCTAAGCCTGCATACTTTTAAGTTGAAAAACTGCAAAGGAATTGGATTTAAATCTCCCAACTGTACTGCGCTACAATATTCAGCTTCACTGGAGAATACGTCAGACAACAGATGATAAAGATGCTTAACTTCTCTTTTTTATACCACTTCAACCTTACGGGATACATTTTTCAGACACGTCATACGGGTCTATAGCCGTAACAACTCATGTTGTCTTTGGCAGGCAGCAGCATTTATTTGGACATATCACTGCTGAACCATAGTGGTTGGAGCTACTTTTGTTACGTGTGTAGAGATTGAGTCATGCTTATGACATTTTACAACAATTAATAACTCACCACAAATGCTCTTTAGCAGGGTAAAACACCATGACACAACAGTTTGTGGCACATATGCAATTTGTAACACCAATATTTGTACATTCATAAAGTTACCCCGCCAAACTGTACAACCCACTATAACAACAAGTAACATGAGACCAGCAATGCATCAACACAACGTTTGCCCAAGAAAGGAGCAGTGGTCTGCTGGCTTTGTCAATTCATTGCAAAGTTGTTTGAGTTGTTTGAGCTGTTTGAGTTGTTGGTATTGCCTCGGATGGCAACACTAGCGACATCAGCTAACACACTGACAAGCGGTGAAAAACAAACCGTGAACAGCTGTTTACCGTCAGAATCTGACAGAAAACCCTGATGTGAAATACCGCACAGCCCTGGATCACATCCATTTGAAAGAGATTTCAATTTACATGTTAAGTCATTTAAATGTCTTTTATCCCAGTAACCTTTGTTGTGCCTGCACTAACTGCTCTTGTTTTGTTGGTTCTGGTGTGGCCCAATTTCCCCTTTTCCCTGCCGGGTTCCTGTGCTGCGTCTACACCTCCAGGCACTGCAGACACAAAGGCCCAGTGATGCAAAACCGCCCCTAAAGCCAAGTAGTCTAGTGGGTCACACTTGTGCATGCACTGAAACCGTTTATTGGACACCCACATTCCATCCGCACCCGACCTTCCAATTCCCCCTTTCCCATTTCACTAATTAGGTTGACGGGCGTCAAATTGTCTGATTGAATTAGGGTCAAATTCAGCCCTCCTGTCACAACAGGAGCCCTGTCAAAACCTTATTTGTAAAACCAAGCGATCTTTGTGTGTTGGGTTGCTTAAAGACAAATATTTAATGAGTTGAGTTCAAATGAAAACCCCATTGATCCTTGAGTTATAGCTCATGGAAAATCAGTTTGGTTTGATATTCGTTGTGTTATTTTCTTATTGTCCAAAATGGACACTCTGTTAGCTTTGTATTTTATATCTGGGCCATTTGATTGGTTGGGTTGTCCTCTGCTGCCTGTCCATCAGAACAGGGCTCTGTCCCCTATCTGAGAGACGCGTAGTGACAGTATTCACCACTTCTTTACACAGCAGGTATTTATTTACTGGTAAAAAAAGTGGAATTTCACTCGCCACATAGAAAAAGCCCATTGTTACTCAAATGTATTTTCAAAAATATTGAATCCTCAAAAGAAGGGCCTCACATATTGATATGTCCTTTTTTTGCATGCTAATAGCTAACTCACTAGCACTAACAAGCTGTCCACTTTGCTTTAATCTTAAGAGCTTCTCGTGCATATAATAATCACTATAATTGAGTGCCCTCTTCCAGCTTTTAGTTGTGGATCTTGTCACTGTGACAGTGCAAAGCTTCACATTCTGATCCTAATGTGCTGCATGCCATGCCCGTTATCTCTTTGAACTCATCACTTCCCATTCAAAAAGGAGCTTTTGTGGAGCTCTGAATACCTTAAATACCTACACATAGCTCTCACAAACATTTTTTACTCTGCAAATTTATTATGAGAAAATGTTTTATTGAATTCAAGTGATGAGTATATAACTTTTACAGGGCATAACCTCAATATTTAATTCCATTATGTCTTTTTTATCCTTTTGCCACTATGGCCCCTAAACTGGCATTCAATTGACTTCTAAGCGGTATTAAAACCATGGGTTAGCCTGTAATAACAGTATTGATGGCTCTGTTTTACTCAAGCGTCCCAGTAAGAACACCAGGACCCTGAAACTAAAGCAGATATTTGGAATGAAGCCATCGCTTTGTAATTTACACTTGTGCTTTAGGTTCTGTCTTCCTATTGGTTTCTGGGATAAAGGCCTCTTGCATGTGCTGCATCTGCTACAGACCAACTAAGCCAGCAGTTTGAACCCAGTCTGCCTCAGAACCAGCTGTCAGTGAACCCCCCCTCTCTGAGCAGTGTGAACTCAGCATACTCTCTGGCTTCCTTAAGGAAAAGAGAAACACAGCCAACATTTAGGAAAGACGCAGTAACAAAATGTATGTCCTTGTGATTTGGACCAGTCTGTTGTCCCCAACCTTTTTTGCCACACGCAACGAAATAAGTGTCCGGCCGGGGGGGCAAGTCGCTGTGTACAGCAAGAATAACGCTTGGGTGACGCCTGGGAATTTTGTCAAGAGGTACAAGTGCATGCGAGAATGCAGCAGCTCGACTGGTCTTTAGCCGTCCTAAATTCTCCCCCACTACTCTCTTCACTGGTTACCAGTGGCAGCCCGCATCCAGTTCACAACACCACATTCATTCAAGTCATTTCAAAGTTCCTTCAATGACGATAGAATAGGGAGCTTTAGTGGCCGACTGACGCATATGAGACCCCAGCTCCATGTGTCACACTTGAACCCCAAAGTATAGAGCTGTCCGGCTGTCTGTAAAGTACCAGGTCCTGACCCAGATACACCGGACCCCGAAAGACTCTGTAGTCGTCTTCCTGAGGTGAATAGAACTAACAAGGTCACTCTCCTGAGGTACCGTGTCCAGAGGCCGAGGACAGTAGAATGTGGAGGAGGCATCAGGTGACAGGCAGCGGGAGCTGGATCCAAACACACATGGATTTAGTCTCGAGCTTGTCCTAAAACAGTCACCTGAGACTATTCACTAGATGAAATAACAGCTGGTAAATACATTCATCCTTGATATGGTGACCTGTCATTTCAGTGAACCAGTCTCAGACTGCAGGAAGGTTTACTTGGCACGCGGCAGCATTTTGAACCCTTAAGGGATGTGACTACAAGGCAACAGAAAAATGTGCTGATGTCACTCAAGGAGGCTGAGCAGACTGCTTCGTCATGGCCTAATTCCTGTAAAGCTTCAGATGACCTAATGAATATGCACCACTGTCAGAATTAAGGTCCCTTCCTGTCATTGCGGTGAATATCATGCATGCTTGGTTAGTGCACAAGCAGAAGACAGCAGGAAACCTTCAGATCAACACTGCAGAGTTTCTGTATTTTAGTTGGATCTTATCCAGTATCTTAGCATGTGGACTTTTGAGAGGACCACTCTATATGTCAGAATGGGCTGTCATGCTTTTAGGTTGTTGTAAGTGCTGTTCACTAATTCAATAGAACAAAGGGTTTGTTTTGTGCACTGCAAACAAAACGGTGTACAGTGGCTCAACCAGACTGACAAGTGAAAGGGCAGAAAGAGACAAAGAAATCATCTGTCATTAATAAAAGAAAGGGGAAGCGTAGCTTCAAAGTATGGGCAGATAGATTGATGTTGGCTGTAGCCAATAGCAAGCTGCAGTCAACAGGCAGACTGTTGCTATTGCAAAGCTGTTTCAAAATGGAAACATGACCGTGTTGTTGTGTTAGCGCCATCCAACCGCCGAGAAGGGGCCCACGGCCCGTGTTTCCATCAGGGGCCACTTTACGCTTTCCTGGACTGATAAACGTCCCAACCGTGTTCTTCCCCCAGCATGCATCACTGTGGCGACATTCAGCCACTATAATACCCACATCCCTCCTCCTCCTTTAAACTCAGTGAGGCAAACCTTCTGCCAGCACATTCAATTCAATTCAATTCAATTCAATCTCACATCTCACACTGGTCTCTTATTTGAAATTTCTGCTGACTTAAGTACAGATCGCTATCGCTGCTATACCTACCAAGGGAGGGGATTATGTTAATTCACTACACACACACCCACATTGGAACCAATCTGCTCGCTTCACCTGACGTGAGCAGGTGACAAAAGCGAAAATGCGTCCGGTGAGGAGTAAAGGAACAGATCTGATCGGGAAGAGTCAAAGGGTTTCGTCCATCTTCTTAGTTTTGTCTGTTACCGAGAAATTGGGTCTATGTCAATCATAGTGAATCCTCCAGGCAATGATATCCTGAAGCTTATTCAGTCCTTGGAGAAAACCTCCTATGGCTGAGGTAAAGGGCGCCTTGCTTCGTTCCTCTTCCCATGTTGGAAGGTCCAAAACTGGCTGAACACAAAAATAACATGATTTTGTGTATTGATTGAGTGAAAAGTGGGTTTTGGGGATTGCAGCCAGTCTGTGCCGGTCTTCTGAACAACAAGTGTCTGTTTATTTTGTAATTTAAACTCTCCTTAAGCTTGTCAAATTGGTTAGTCTAAAGGAAGAGCTCTTTTTTTCTTTCTTTCTCTAAAGGTCTGAGCGGTGGGAGGCCACACTCAGTACATGGATAAGTATCTAGAAATGTAAAACAAAACATGTCCTACATGCATCACGAGAGCATTTATTAAATAAAAAATGTGTTACTAAACTACGGGCCGTAACTGCACAGGTTTTTTATATTTGTTGTTAGTGAGTTTACTACATTTTCAGCTTATCCTTTGATTAAATACCCGAGGAATCAATAACCTTTTGTGTGAAACAGTTACTTGATGCCTTGATGTTCCTACAACTTAACGTAAAGGAGCAGACTGGGTCCTGGAATAGCTGGGGATCTGGACAACTTTGCCATAATGAGTGCGTTGCATCTGGATATGTCTCATTTGAACTGACGAGTGGAGATGGAGCTGATAGTTGAGCTTTTGTGTTTGATGTTCATAGTTCATGTCATTACACATATGCACAAGTCCACCAGAGATTGCCCCCACTCCCACCCGCGCTTCATCAATCAGAGAAGGTGGAAGGAGGGTAATGAAGACGAGACATGCAGGGAAGCATCCAATCAGTGAGCCCCGGCTTTGTGCTGGCGCGTTTTTCTGTTGGCGCGAACGCTGTCAAGGATAATTGACAGGAGAGATGGCGCACTGCGACCCGAGGATTAGTTTCAGCTCAACTCGCTGGTGTTCTGAGCTCAGCTTTTTACAGGAGATTTACGCCAACAGGGTCCTGTATAAATCAGTCATTTATTAGTGTTTGTTACAGTGAGTCAGCAGGCCCTGCTGGAAGGAGGGGGCAGGTGTCTCTCCTTTCAATGCACTCTGACAGTGTGTGCCGATACACCGAGGAGGCCACGGGGAAGGCTAATGACGGAGCTCCTAAGCCTGATGGAAGTTAGCACTCTCCTCCCACTTCGCCTGGTTTCTGGAGTGCCAAGTGATTAGAATGTACAGCTGCTGCCGAGCCAACACTGCAATTAAAATAATAGTTTCAAGTAGAGCTGTCACGTGGTTTCAGGATAAGGGATCTGTCTGAATAATTCAAACTGCAGACACACGAGCACTTCCAGTATATATATATATATATTCATATTCATTTACGTCCACCCGATTAGGCTTACATCCACTAACTGCCATTTTAAAGGCTGGTTTATGTATTTGCATGACATTGTTTGTAGGACTGCTGGTTTCCTGTCACCTTGTAATCTTGAACTACTTTAAATAAAATTGTGTTCATTCTCACTCTTTTAACATGTAATCCTTTCAAATAATCCCTTTCAAATTCATGTCAATAATGCATAATAATAATAATACTTTCCTCTTTTTTGGGTACCCATAGATGCTTTACAATGTACAGATAAGAGAAATAGACAGTATAAAAATAACTTGGAGAACTGGAGAATGAGTCATGTAGGGGTTAGCATTTGAAAGCCAGTTTGAATGATGATACAGTGGAGCCTGGTGGATTTGCATGGGGAGGTGCAGCAACTGAGAAGGCACTGTCACCCCAGGGCCGGCGCTTGGTCCTGATAGTCTTCAGGTTGGACCTGAGGCAACGGGTTGGGGTGCGTGGAGGGGGAGGAGGTCTGAGAGGTACGTAGGGGCCAGGTTGTTTAGGGCTTTGTAGGTGATGAGTAATACTTCCTGTATATTACTGGGAGCCAGTGGAGGTTGCATAGGACCGGGGTGATGTGTTCATGGCGGTGGGTGGATGTGAGCGGTCCAGGAGCAGAGTTCTGAACATATTGCAGTTTGTTGAGGATTTAGTTGGGAGAGCCGTAGAGGATGTCGCTGCAGTAGTCGAGTCTGGAGGTCATGAGGGCATGGATGAGAATTTTGGTGGTGGCCGAGGAGATGGAAGGTTTGAGCCGTGCAATATTCCTGAGGTGGAAGAAGGCATGGGGTAGGAAAGGTAGGGTGGGGTGAGGCTGATACCGACTCTGCAGAGCAGGCTGGAGGGGGTGACGATGGAGCCATCGATGTTGAGGGAGAAGGTCCGGGCTGAGCGGATGAGTGTGGCATGGCCGATGATGAGGATTTCAGATTTATTGCAGTTGAGGTTGAGAGAGTTCTGTTGCTTCCAGGATTTTATGTCAGTGAGCATTATTAACACACTTGTAATGCTTCCTAATCTGCTTGCACACTTCATAATTTCATTCATAAGCCCATGTGTATATATAGAGTGTTATGTGGAGGAAACTGATTCCCTCCACAAATAAAATTGGCTAAATTCATTTAACCCACTGACAAGAAACTCCATCTATTGAATTATGCTCATTGTGATTGGAGGAAGATGTCGTCCCAGCAATTGAAATAACAACGAAATTACAATACTGTTAAAATGGCGTCATTAGAGTTCATATAAATGCACACTCTTGTAATTTTTGCTTTTTCACCTGGTCATTTGGATCCACGTCTCTGTTCTGGGCGGCACAGGGATGTGGTGGTTAGTCCTGGGTCCAAACCCGCCCAGCAGCACCTGTCTTTGTGGATGTGCTTCCTGTGCCTGTGTGAGTGCTCCCCACACTCCAAAGACTAGCAGAATAGGTTGTGAATGTGAGAGGGAATAATTGTCCGATCCCACCTTTGATATTATCTCCTCTGGTAATGCACTAAGCCTGGTGGCCCCATAGTGAGCTGCTGTGAGTTGGAGGCTTATCAGATTTAAGCCCGCTCATTATCAGGACACGTTTTATTACTCGTAGCTTCCACATCAGGAACAAGGTCACTTCTCCTCTTCATTTGGGGGAACTTTGTTGAAGGAAAACATGCCTTGTAGTGAACTTGAAAACTGGTCTGTTCTGCAGACTTAAGTTGCTCACACAAATGATGTTTTAATGAGGATTCACAATTTGGTGTAAGTATGATGTGACTCACAGTCTCCAGCCAAGTAGCAAAACTGATTTTTCATCTGTTTATGTCATCATTTACTGGCCGATCAAAATAGGGATAAACTGATAGATCTTTTTCAAGTTCACATTCGAGTACCAATTTGATTTGATTTTGAATAAATACATATAAATGTACTGAATTGCTGTTTTTTGAAAGGATGGTATGTGTCCATGGGATACTAGATCGGCCCATTTTACTATACATGAGCCAGCTATTTGACGTAGTGGATTGGTAAGATTTACGCAGGGCAATTGATGCAATTCCCTGATTAAGTGTGATGAATATATATTCAGCAGTTTCTTGTCTGGAACAAAAAGGAAAGGATTCAATTGTCCAAGCCAAATGAGCTCAAGCGCCCTCGTGTATTTTTGAACAGTACCATGTTCATGGTAGAGTGGGTTTGCAGCATCACATATGCAGCTGCTTGTGAGATTAGCTTTCCCGGAGCTAACCAAATGTAGCTTAGTTCATCAAATCCTCTCCTGCATCCCTTGGTACCCAACCACATGCCAGTGTATTAAACAGGCTGGTATATTTGTAACTGAGAGCTGGTGCCATATTGGTATGGGCTCCTATACGGCCGGTGCCTACCAAAACCGTAAGCAGATTTCGGTGCTTCCTATTGGGCTTCCTGTCGGTGTCTGAGCCTACTTTAAGACTCCGTCCTGGCAGCAGCAAACGATACCATAACGTTTGTGTAGCTACAATTGGTAGCCTAACCATCTAGCTTGTATTCATTGAAGTCAGTGTTTCCCCAAAAGTTATTAAAGTCTGGAAGTTTTTTTGCGGCCGCTCTGATGGACACATGCACACAGGAGAGCACCTGCCCCACACACAGAGAGTGGGTCCCTCCCCAAAGCCATTTGTCATTAAGCTGCATTGAGCTGCAGACACAGTGACAGGAGATTGTGTGGCACCTGCTGCAATCATGACGTCAATAAATGAGCCAACCAGGGAGCCTAATCAGTGTCCGTGTTTCCCCATGGTTTACAACTTCATCGAGGAAGAAGGGCAAGATGTATTAGTCGGGCAGGTATAGGTGACCGGGGGAGTGTTTCCCTCATTTTACACCCACAATAGGAAGAGAGTAGCGCTTTGGGGGGGGGTGTATGTTTTGGATGTTGGGTTGTTCTGATGGGCGGGTTGATGCATGGTTTGCTATCAGTGTGCGAACAAGTGCATAATGACATGTAGTGTTAAAGCGTACAGCCATTTCCATTCCTCTAGTTGGTGTCCTTTTGAGTGACCTTTCACAACAGCCAGGCTCTTATTAGAAGGCAGCCCTCCTACCTTCTCTCCTGCTGCACAGACAGAAGATAAAGACTCGATGAGGCCGGTGAACACCAATGTAAAAGCTTCCGCCATGCGCATCACATTGCAGCATTTAAAATGTTAATGCGAGGACCCTTCTAATGGAAGCAAAGTATTTTCTCAACACTTGGCAATGTTGCATGACATGGTTCAAGGTTGTTCCACATGTTGAAGAGGCCACCCAGAATGGGGCTTGTCATGAGAAGAGGAGCGTTGAGTGTCGTTGTGGCCTTATTAAACGTGTCACATGTCTGAAAGGCATGAGAGGTTACATGGGCGCTCCAAAGAGCCACTAAGTGCGGCATAGCTCTTTAATTCAATCCAAAAAGACTGCTAAAAGGAAAGGTGAAGGAAGGATCTTTGCATGACTGAGACTCATGTTGCACGGCGTACCGGCACTAGAAAGGTACCGCGCTACCCTTACGCTGAAAGCGCTACGGTTTTGAATATTTTTAGTACCGGTACTTTATTAAAAAAGCAGCAACCAGAGCGCACTCAGTGTTCCGCTCCTTGTCCGGCTAAGCTGTCACTCACAGAGTCATCTCAGGGAGACGTGTCCTCATGTGCAGGAGCTGCTGCCCACCGTCTCTGGCTTTTTGAAAGATAAGATGAAAGAAGTGAGATCTGGAAATAATTTGGGTACGAAGTATTTATTATTTTATGCATTTTTTAGGTCTCAAAAAGAGGAAATGTCCGGGTAAAAGAGGACGTCTGCTTGGTGTCGTGTTGCATTTGCTGATGTTTGACTGTTAGGAAAGTTGTTGTGAAGCTAGCACAGCTACAGGCTGCCATCTCTCAGGGTTTCCCCGTGTGACACACACTCACGGCATACATCCAATGTCTCACGCTAAAAGAACAATCCGCGCTGGTTCATCTCCATCTCCAATCGGCACAACCCTAACTGGGACAGCAGAGGCTTTTCGCCAATCTGACACCATTGGTGTTCAGATGGTTCACTATAAGCATTCTTTCACTCTGCAAATCCGTCTGCGACATAGACTGTGATATTGGAAGTCGACTTCTTCATCATAATTTCACTCATTGGTGACTCTGATTGTACACTTGGAACCAGAGATTAAGAACATAAAGTCATGTTTTACCGAGGTAATCGATCAGGGGAGACGTACAGGCATTTTCTCATAGACTTCTATGGGATTTGAGGAGTTGCCCCCTGCTGGTCATAGGAGAAAAAGTAATTGGCAAAACCCCAGGTCAAGAACGTCTTCTATGACAGATGAATGGTATTTTTACTCCATTAACCAGCACAAATCAGCATTTAAGGTAACACATATTGAACTAACCATAAATACAATCAATCCTCTCCCCTGATAAAGTCTGGAATACAGACTACCAAGAACCCTCACTCCCCATTGGCCGAGCTGTTCCCCCGATTACTACACCCCTCCCTCCCTCCCTCCCTCCCCCCCAATAAAGCTGTAAACCCCGGGGAAACCCTTCAAATAGGTAATACACACCATTTGTACTGGGTGGATGGAAAATAGTATGCATACCATTTGTTGACATCCAATTAACATGCGTCAAAGCATACTTTGCCAGATGTAACATGAAAGCAGCAACAAAAATAAGGAACAGATGTTTAGAGAAATGTGCTACTGCATGGTGGTGCTGCAAAGATGACTTTTACCCCAAAGGGAATTTAATGGAGAGGAATGGACCCAGAACAAGAACAAGTTTGGGCAGTGTCACAACCTAATATCTGCATTCTCAGAGCACAATGGAGGTGCATGCTGCTCAGGTGTTGAGTACAGTTTGTAATGGAGAAGCTGTGTAGTAATTGATGTGTCTGAAGAACAAGCTTTACTAATTGCTCCTCTGCTGTCCACATCTGAACCTTTGACATGGCACACACTGCTGACATTCAGCGAGGCGGTCACACACACACACACACACACACACACACACTGCTAACGAGTGTTGCAAAGCTCATGGGAAGTCCAAAGCAGTTGCTGGGAGCCCCGGGCACCGGCCCTGAAGAGCCAAGGAGACGGAATTGTCTTATTTGCATATCAATATGTGTGAACGATGGCTGCTTTCAATAGAGCGAGAGCGGAGGGCTCCAAGGGGGGGGGGGGGGGGGGGGGTCATCAGACATTCTCTGTACTACTAGGTGAAACAATGTGTACTTCTAATGCCTCCTTTCCCCCCGTACAGTTCCACTCTACTCCGCGTTAGTACCAATAGGTACATTACTACATATGGTGTTCCCCTGCTGATATTACCCCAACGCCATGTGATCACAAACTGCTGTGACATTGTCCTCAGTGCAACAGCTGCATGTCCGTGCCTCATAAAGTGATGGTAGCTTAGCTATTTTAGAAATGGTGTTACTAAATCTACATCTGCTTTCCATTGGTAACAGTAGTAATGATTGCATGTAGCTGTACAGTTTAGATGAGATTTGTAGTTGTTGTGGAGCTGCTGGTGTTGCCACCAGAGGCAACACCAGCAGCTCCACACACTTTACAGTACAATGGTTTTCTTATTCATACAAACCTCCCACAGCACACATGTCCTCTCTTGGGCATAAGCTGTGTTGGTGCATCTCTGGTCTCTCGTTGTTCCACCGGCATCCCTCTTTTCTGTCGTTTCATGCAGCGATGACGTTTCTTCTGGTTGTGCAAACCAATTGTTTGTATCACAAACTGTTGCCGCTGTGTTTTGCCCTGTTGAAGAGAGTTTGTTGTAAGTTATTTATTGTTGTTATAAACTTATAACCAAAACTCAATCTCAATACACATAAGACAAGTAGCTCCAAAGGCAATGAGCGGTGAACAATATATTTTGCTGCCTGTCGAAGAGTGACAACTGTCGTTATGGCTCTGCACCGGTATGATGATGTGTGAGAACTGTATGCCGTAAGCACATTTGAAAGCGGTATACCGCCCAGCTCTACCGTGTAGTATGACAGTAAACACAGCAAACACGCTGCTGCACTCCACATATGTGTCATGAACAAAGTGTGAACTGATCATGTTTTAATGTTTTAATGCCATGTTTATCGCCAACGGTGAGGATCGGCGCACTAGCAAAGGAAGACGGCACATTGGGTGCATGTCTCCATTCGGACTGCTGGTAATGGGAGCAGGAATTAAGGAAGGTCACTAACGCTTTTCACCCTCCATCTGCTGTTTGAGTCTAGTGACATGACTCATTCTCAAACAGCTTGTTTCTCCAGTGATGAGGATGACAATAATTCACTGCATTTAGTAGCTGCAGTGTGGTAAAGTGTAAGAGGTCACGTGATCCCGGTATGGATTCCACGTTGCAGCGTTTTGTGAGAGTCTCCCAGAGGGTTTGCCAGTAGATGTAATTTGCACGAAAAGAAGATGCAGAAACCAAACGTATGTCTAATACACGCACCTAATGGGCTATAAACCAATCTTTTATGGGATTGTAAAGGCACTGCTCATATGTGCACCTGAAGGTTATTTTTAGTCTTTGGATTAAAAGTGAACTACCCTTTATTTTTATTTTGTTCAACAAAAAGTTTAGTGTCCTTTTCCCTGTGCATTTAGTTTAATGTGTGCTGAGCCCACTGAGGCCACAGCTGTTGCCATCCTCTTTGATGTCTACAGTTACCATGGTTACCTATATTGCAGAGCTATTGGAAAAGACTGTGTTTCCTTACAGTCTGTATACCTCATGAACACAGTATCCGTGTGAACATTATTTGTGGATTTTGTAGATTAGTCTATGAATGACTTTCCTTTAACCGGTTATTTTAGTTTTAGTTTATACATAAGGTTACTGAATTACAAGAAGGTGCTCAAAATCAGGGCTGTGCAATAATTCAATGGATAATTTATTGTCATTCAACAAAATGATTTTGTGATTCAGTCATATGGAAATGAGCAACACAGTGAAAAATACATTATATAATAGCAACACTTATTAAATCATTCTTTTCACAAGCAGCCTACATTGTGTTTATCTGGTCATATCTGCCTTTGCTTTGTCTTTAGCAGATTACTATAAAAAATTCAGACCTATTTTGGATAAAAACGTGGCTACAGACGCTACTGGCCTCAATGACCTCATGATTTCCATGTGATACTTTGCTATGTTTACCATTTCCTGGCTCTAAGTTGTGATTCTAATAAGAACAGCTTTGTCACCGTCCTGATGAGAATGAAGGCTCTCTACTGTGTGTTGAGTTTTAATCTCCTTGAGGCCCAGGCACTGTCCTCTCTCAAGGTTGGCCATTTTATGGCTTTTCTGCTGCGTCAGGTATTTGTGGGAAGCTTTGCCCCGCATGCCTGGCATACACAAACTCACTTTCTCTTTTTATGCACACTGCATTGACAATAGCAGGAGAGATGCGTATCACCCGGCCCGCAGCACAAGCTTCTATCCAAAAGCCCTGGCTTAATGTCAGAGGGGTTGAGCTCATGTCCTCGCTGTGTGCAGCTGGGCTTTACAGTAACCCGGGACAAGGAAGGAACTCCAGCATGCGACCGCCATCAAATCACTCCATTCAGTTTGCCCGTAGTCGGCCATATTGCTCTCTGCTCGCTACAGTGTTGGAGAAGCTGAACTCCATAGAAGTGGATCACCTCTACAGCAGGGCTCTTATTCCATGCACAGTGAGCGGTAAAAACAAGGGGGCTCATTAGCTTCTGATTGATCCAGAGGGAAGTTTATTGCCTCATCATTCATACCGTCGTCTGTCTTGTTTGTATTTGTGTTCACTTTGAATGAAGGCATTTTTTAAAGGTAAATTAACTTCAGGACTTTTAAATGAAAAACAGAAGTCTGTAGATGATCCACTTCAATTCAACCTGAATGGATGCCTCATTGATGTGTTGAAGTGAAACAATGGGTCCACAAATTCAAAATGTCCACATTTTATGTACATTATCTATACACGTGACGCTTCTACATGAGATTTTTCCTGATGCAAATGATTGGGTTAAAACATTGGAACTGATATCCAGGCAGACTGTGTGCTAGGATCACCCAAGTGAAACCCTGCTTGCCTGCAAAGCCCCACCATTATGACTTATTTAATCGATGGACTACACACACAATTAATGATCCTTTTTTTGTCTTCCTCCCTGTCCTCTCCTTCTCCCACGACACCCCCCCCCCCCTGTTTTCCCTCACCCCCTTTCTACCACAGTCCTTCCTCCCCGCTCAGTGTTCCCCACTTTTTTCCCTCCCTCTCGTGAGTCTCATTCGTATTTCACCCTCCTGATCTACCTTTCACATCCCTCCCTCCCTCCCTCGGCTCCTCTGGCAGGCTGCTCATTGCAGTGAGTCAGTATCATGGAGGCAGGCAGCGGGGCTGCCGCAGCGGTGGGAAGTGCAGCGCTAGGACTGCTGGGAGCCACAGCCACGTCCGGCCATGACATCTTGGACAGGTAAGAGCGAGGGACGAGGCGGACACGCCCTCGAGGGGACAGACGGCCCCCTCCCCCGTTACAGTGGCACCAGGAGTGTGTGTCTGTGTAGAGAAGAACCACACCTCAGGTTGTAGTTTTGTTGAGCATGCTAGTTTGTTTATAGTCAGAGTAGAGAGGGGTTATGAAGAATGGGTGTGTGTTTGTTTGTTTGTTTGTGTTTGTCTATCCTGTTGTAATGTGTGTGCGTTTATGTGTTCGTTTTCCTCTGTGTCATTACTCTCGCCCTATGGCAATCCCTGGGTTTTTGACAGTTGGAGTATCTGGTTTGGCTTCCTTCATGCCTCAACGAGAAATGACACCGGAGTATGTGCATGAAGAGAGAGAGAGGGGGGGGGGGGAGAGGGGGGGGTTATTATCGATAGACGGCCTGAGTGTGGTAGCTCAGCTGACGGGTTGAGTTTGCATCGTCACCACCCTAGCCCCCATTTAACCCCCCCCATCTGCCTTTAACGACTGCGCCCAACAGCCACCTCTGGAAAACCCTCTTTTAAGATTTCCTATTTGTCGTCTCCACACCCCCCCCCCCCCCCCCCCCCCCCCCCCTCTACCGGGGGGCCAAATGGAGCTTTCAGCCAGTTACGTCACCGATACAGCTGTACACCCACACACCCGTGCACCCTCATTACACACACACACACACACACACCAAGCATACACACACATATGCACTCACCTCTCAGGGATGTTTTAGGACAAACATTGGAGTCACACATGAAGACGATATCAACACAACAGATGCTAATCTTTACCGTCAGAGTGGTGGGGCTTCCCAGGCCGCTCCAGCTCTCTCACTGAGTGCTGTTTGGAGGGTCTCATCATACTAATCTCCAGACGCATGGTGGGGACCTCCTTTGACACGTTGAGCAAGCAGAGAGGGAAATGAAGGCTGACTCATTTAATCATTTCCTTACTCTTCTTGTTAGTCACCGCTCACATCGTGACTGCACCAGGCGGCTCTGAGACACAGAAGCATCCAGCGATACATCTGTTCCCATGCCACCGGACCAGCGAGCCAATCGCTTCCCTCTCCAACCGCTAAGGCAGCATGATGTGGGTTTATTTCCACTGAGTGTGCGTTGCTAGCTACACACACTTGTGTGTGTGAGCGTGCATCTGTTTGTTTCTTTTTGGGATTTGGTTTGGTTGATGGAAGGGGGGGATTATTATCATGAGTTCAGGCTGTCCACCCCCCACCCTCCCTCCCCCACCTCTCCTCCCAGGCCAGAACTGGGTCTAAATCCTGCTCCGGCGTTACCATGGCAGCAGCAGCTTAGCATACATTAGACAGCGGTCCAACATTACTACTCGGTGTGAGTGAAGAGAAGGAAAAAAAAAGGAGAGCGACAGAGAGGAGAAGGGGAAAGAGATGTTCCTCTTCTGCTAAATGAATTCTCCATGATGTCACATACAGTTTATGGGAGGGGGTCCCTGCGATTGCTCCGTCTGTGGACCAGTCCAGCGGATTCTTCCTCTTAGCAGGGACTACAGGGAGGGAGAGATGTCCAGGGCTTGTCCACTAAGTGGTCCTGTGAGTCCTGGGACAGAAGCCCATCAGGCGATCTGCAGCCAGGACGGGGGGGAAGGGACATTGGACACCGGACACCTCTTCACCCAGGACATGATGCAGGGAAAGAGAGTGAAAATGCTGTATTTTGTTTTATTATTTACCAGCCATAGAGATGAGCCGACGAAAGAGCAACGATTGCTGCTCATGGTGAAGCAATCTTTTTGTTTGTGCAGGCAGCTGATGCAGTGGTGCCGTTTTCTTTATTAAGAGCATTGATATTGCATTAACCAATTGTCATCCATGTACAGGATTCAAAGAGCCCTTTTTGCTTTGGAAGGTTCCTAAGTAACCCAAAAGTAGTGTAAGTGGCCGCCACGAATTCTCTAAATGCTAAGGAACAGAGCTTCAATGCTTCCTTACTTAGCGACTTCTCCTAACCATCTTGACAAGATTTCATTTAAATCTGACCAGGAAGTCATTCTCTCTACCCCTGCGTCTGTTCAGGTGGCTGCAGAGTCTTAAAACTTAAAAAAAGCATATGTTTGTATAGAAGTTGATGAGAAAATGACTCCACAACATTGTAAAGAGTGTATGGTCTCCATCCAACATGCCAATGGCAAAATGGCTTCCAAACGGCGATGTGTGTTGTTATTGGAGATGCTCTAAGCGTTGTTTCCTAGCTGGAGCGACTGGCTGGTATTGTAGTGCATGTTTGTGGACGTGGGCGAGCTTATGGCCATGGCTGTTCCTCGCCGTGTTGTGGCACGTGGAGCCGATAATGCCTTCACCACAGACAACGTTGCGGGATTTGTTGGTATTGTTAGCATCATTCCAATCTCGCTCATAATGCAACAATATTGTAATGTTGTTTAGATTTGATTTTCATTCAATAATTTGGTACTCAGCTCAACAAGATCACAGTTGTAGGGTTTTTGATTTATGTATTATATTTACATTGCCTTTTTTATCAAGTCATCATGACTTTATTTGGTGACGCTCCACCAATTTCTTTGACACATTAAGATCCGTTTGCAGATTCTGAGACAAACCATGAAGCAGAAGGTGGTCTCGTGTTTTCTGAGAAAGTAACTGATGACATGTGACATTGTTTAAAAGATCCAGGTATTTACTAGACAGGGCGGGCTTGATGAAACTGTGTTGTACTCCAGGGATATTGTTGTTCTTTATAGATTTTTGCTCAGACGAAACGTTTGAAAGTCAAAGCTTTCATAAGGAGGTTAAATATGTCACTGTTTTTGTAACATCACCATTAGATCCTATAACTCTCATTTTGTCTCGATAATGTGAGGATTGAATCAGTGTGTGTGCAGCTCAATGGATTCTCCAAAGTAAATGTTGGTAGGTTGTCTTTACATTTGTATAACCCAGGTTCTTTACATGTTACCTTTGTTCAACGGAGACCTATTGGGTTGCTCTTCGTGTTCTGTTAAAACTCTCTGCACAGAGGAGGGTCTATAGCGACATTTAGTTTGGCCTTTAAGCCTTTAAGTGGAGCATCACAATACACCAGATCCCACGGCTTGGACCTTTTAAGATGATGCAAGTTCATTAAGCTATTGGTGTATATATTTGGATGGAAGAACCCAATGGAAGCACAAAGAGACAGACGGTAGACATCTGCTCCCCACACAAGGGACAGAAGACGGGCCTCAGTTGGATGGGAGCTAAACTATTGGCCGACTGGAGAGACTTCTAGCGAGTGGACGCGATCCAGTTCAGCATACGGCTGGAATCCTGCATGCTGCCTGCTGATGGCTTTCCTCTGTGTTCATTGCTGCCTGTTGCTTCTCACAACGTCACCTTCTTAGTGAAAGTGAAACGTGTGGATTAGTCTCTGAGTCCCTGTTATTTACTCATGACAGGCTACAATGAAGTCAGCACTGTAATGAGTCAAATCGGATTTATTCAGACGCCCGCACCATGTTCTGATCATTTTGCACATAATAGGTGCTTGTTGTTGAGGGTCTCCCAAAATATTGAATTAACTTGAAAAATGGATTTATTTATAACTCTCCATCTATGACGGTATTTCAAATCATGCTGTCAGAATTTCTAAATACCCTAGAATGCCGTAATAATAAAGCAATAGAGGCTGAGCCAGGTTTGACTTAAGAGGCTCTCCCAGAGCTTTGGTATCGAACAAAGACTGTATGTTGTGTGAGTGGACGTTGCCAGTGTGACGTTAGCTCATTTGTAATGCTGAAGAGTTAGAGGTAGAGACACTGTGTTCGGCATTAGCAGCAACCTGTCAAAGTAGTCCCACACTTCAGCCTACTCTGTCTTATGCCCCGATCGACTCTATTACTCAATGAACACATTTGAGACTAGAGACCATAATCTCATGTTTACAATGTTTACTGAGGGCATCACAGTACACGTTTTAAGACACTTATACTTACGGTATTGGCTGATTTGAAGGTGGCTGACCTCTTGAGAGGCGTGAGTCCTCAGGTGTTAGTGGATGGGATAAGAACATCGGCATCATGTGCTTTAACTGAATCAAATACATTTGTGAATCTTCCTGTTGTGTTTGTGAGTCGTTCTGTGTGCATTTGTAATTATTGAGACTGATCTGACCCCATATTTGAATGTGAGAGTGAAAGTCCAGCAGGTACCTGTATTTCCCCGTCTCCCCAGGTCCGGTCACCCTCTTAGGAAAGGCGGCATAGAAAGTGGAATGGAATGGTTTTACAGCTCGGACTGTGTTACAAGAAATATTTCTACTGGTTTTACATCATCATGTCATACTAGTATGTGAGGATATAGATTAATTATATTCTATGTAGTCTTAAAGGACTTAAAACATCTTTTAAAGTCTTTACAGCTATTGACTTTTTCTTAGTTAAAATTCCATGGCTATAGCAAGCAGAAGCTCTTTGACATCCCAGCAACATGCGCAATAAAATGAGTTTTACTGGTCATTCTTATGATATTGGATGGCCTATATCTGTTTGTGGTCATGTTATAGTATAACTCAAGAGAAATAAAAATATATTTTTAGTATTTTAGCTTTTCTTTTGTGTAATAACTTATGGCTGATTGGGGAAGTTTGTTGTATTAGTATGCAGGATCACATCCGTGTGAACACTAATTTACTGATCACTGATGGGAAAGGGTCAACACCAACACTAATTAAACCATCCAATGAAAATAAAACTAACAAATAATGGATCATAAAGACAATTACCGCTGTGTAGGACAAACTTAAAGGCTTAACATGGAATTCATTTCCCCAAACATTTGCTCCAATATTCCAAACCACCCATTCAGAGGTAGGTGGTTGTTCTGGAGTGAACCGCACCATTTTATTTACACGCTGCATATCTCTTTCATCAGAGCACTGCCATGGTTTTCTTTGGTGTGGATTACTGACAGTTCCAAGAGTGGCACGTATCATGTGTGTTGAGTCCAGGGCCGAAAACAGGCACTGCTATTTAGGGTTGCTCTTTATAAACATTGATCACAGCCATCCAAACTGTTGCCTGGGTTTTGCTGGTCTTATTCCTTCCTTGCAGCCCAAACAGATTTGTGCTGTTGATTACGTTTCAACTGTCAGTTCCAAGTAAAAGCCTCAAACATGACGGTGTATGATCTCATTGGCTTTAAGCCATTCTGGACTCATTCTGTGTGTGTGATTGTCACCAGTAAAGCACACATCCTACAAAAGCATCATCAACCTCAGCAGCCATTAAAGGACTTATTAAGCTGTAAAAGCTTTGTGTAGAATGGACTGTCGGGGGAGGTCTTGTCTGTCCAGTCTATATACACTTTGTGGACGGGCAGAAGGATGATAACCGTGCCCCGGGGCTCACCCACAGGGGGCAAACAGACCAGCAGACAGACAATACATCACGCTGAATCAGCCAAAGATCCACCAACGAGGGCAGATTGGCACCACACTGCTACAACGAGGGCCACAAATGCTCAACGGCAACCCGGCTTTGGCAGAAGGTGGTGTGTCAGGGCCCGTGGAGACGAAGCGAGGGAGCCCTTTCATCCTTAGGGCATTGACAAGAGCCCATTTAGGTGGTCCTGGCATTTGATCAGGATGTCTTCTGAGTGCCTGAACGCTCGTGTCCAATTGCGGGTAGACCCAAACGGCGCTGGCGGGATCATATCTCATTTGCTTGGAAAGGCTTCTGGATCTCCGGCAGGAACTGTTAACAGTAGTTTGGAAGGGGGACATGTGATGATGCCACTGTGTGTACACAGGCTTTACCAGAGCAAAAGCAGGTGGAAGCAAGAGAAACAGCTATTCAGGCACTGTCCAAAGAGAATAAATAATGCTTTGGTTCAGCATCATCCTTTTTTGAGAGTGAATAAGTTGCTTTAGTTGAGAGCATCTTGTAACATGTCATGTGACTGTTGGTTGAGTGGCAGCTTTTAAGCAAGCATTTTGGCCCCCTTCAAAAGTTCTTTTTGTCTTGTTTTTGTGAGTGAAAAATCTTTTGCTTAACCGACTGCAGCAACGGTGATGACACATGAGCACATAAACCCTCAAGGTTTGGGGTGAAGGTTTGTGTTGAGTCAGGCATTCAGTGGCGTGGCAGCCTAATAGCACAGGCAGAGTGGTTGCTGAGAGTAAATAAAGGAGAGAGTTTCTTGGCTTTCATTTTGTGAAAATTGAGCTAGTTCCTTTGATTTTTCCAAAATTGAGACGTTGGAAACATTTGTGGTTGTTTGAAGATTGAAAATTGAAGATTCTCCATTTTGTTTCTCTCAGTGTTGGAGAGAGAAGCATTGGACAGTAGGCCAGGAGAGCAGGAAGTCTTTGTCTATGCTAAACGTGAACCTGAAAGTTTTTGTCATTTGTGCTCCATATTTGTCCTCAATCTCCCCAGTCTCTCGTCTTACATATATTTGTAGGAGAGTGCGTGAGGCCAAAAGCAGGCCAGAGTGCTGCTGAACACCAACTTACAGCAAGCTTTTCTGTCGCTGGGTTAATAATAATAATTAATAAGTCTTTGGAGCAGGTGCTAGAAGCAGCAGTTCCTTTCTCCTCACAGACATCCTCACCGGAGAATGCAGGGAATGTGTCGCTCTTCTGAAAGGAGAAGGTGCTTGTTGGCGAGTGCAGTGGGTCGGCCTTTATCTCGGGCCTCACATGGTCCCATTACTTCTCAAGCCTCCACTGCTTAAAGCATGCCATTAGTTGTCTTGTTATGTTCTATCATTTTGCACAGGAGAGTTCTTTGTTGCTTAGCACCATAACAAATTCTTTTCCCATTTTGTTACTATCGATGTTTTTTGTTTCATTTTGCGATGTTTTGCAAAATAAAGGCAGATTGAAAAATGCCCAGAGTCGGGGGTGGAAACAGACCTCTGGTTCAGAGGGAACCACAAAACACTGGTTTTATGTTATGAAGGCTAACCACAAGTGTTTCCAGTTGGCTCCATTTATTAACCTTAAATCCATTTGTAAGTCAGTCTGTCTTTAAAATATGCCCCTTGAAGCCTTGCCGGGTCACAGCCAACGATGCTAACAGCAACAACAATAGCAAAAGTACTGCCCAAACTAGCACTGTTAACCTGAGAGGGGACAAGAGGGTGCGTGTGTGCGTGCGTGCGTGTGTGCGTGTGTGTGTGTGTGTCTCTAAACGAAGCGTCAGACGCTGCTTTTTATCAGCGGCCTCGTGATAAGTCTGTTGTTGGCCCAAAGCTGCTTTCAGGGCCTTCTCTGTCCGCAGTGCGCTGCCAGGCGGGTCGTTAGCATGGTAGTTAGCATGGTAGTTAGCATGGTAGCTTTGGTGACACGTACTGAAGTGTGGCTGCCCCTGCTCTAATAGCTAACTGTCTGCACTGTGGCTGCTTATTGGCCCTGTTAGCACACGTAGTTGCTAGCCATCAGCAGATGCAATGTTGAGAGCCAATTGGAAGCACTTGATATGCTCTGAATTATATGTTGAGCATCTTTTACCATTCTGTGCTATTCTCAAAGGGCTTTACCCTGCAGCTCTTTATTGTCAGTGATGCAACAAAGAAAACTACACTGCCTGAAGGGGTTGGAACGTGCATCAAGATAGCAGTTCATGGGAAGCCCAAAAACCCTTTTATAAAGATTTAACAAATCACCCTTTGGTTGATTTAACATGAATTAAATATAGGGTCAGTCTAGGTAACGGATGCAGGGCTGAAAGCTTTCATTAAAAAAGTAGTAGAGGAGTAGAAAATGCAAACATATAGATTTAAATGTTGGTCTGAATCACAACTGCAGATGATAGTGAAAACTTTTTCAAGCCAATGTCAAAGTCTACTGGTGTTTCTTGGTAAGAGTATAACCTAAAAACACCATGTTTTCTTTTAGGTAGTATTTTTAATATTCATGAATTTGTACCTCCCAGTAGTTTCCTGTTTCTTAGCTCTCACATATTTTTTTCCCGACCCGTCCAGTCATTTTCAAAACGGTTACTGTCTGCTCCTTTTCTAAAGGACCTTTTTTCAGCCTTTAACAAGGTCCATTGGGAGTCTGAGTCTGTGTGTGTGTATTTTTGTGTATACACTGTGTGTGTCCGTTCGGTACCTTGTTCTGGATTTGGTGCAGGGGGCAGATCTACAATATTAAGAATGACGGCACGGTAGTCGTGAGCAGTCTTTTACCTTTTAATGGGCTTTGGGTTTACAATTGTGTTTAATGTTCTCCTTTAATTTGCCAAAAAATGTGTTTTATCATTTCCCTCCAATTGTCCTCTAATTGGCATTAATTGTATTCATATTCCCAGAAACACTACAAACATGAAGCAACATGTTGTTGCTTGTGCCTATGCACGTCATCTCCGTCCCTGTTCCCCAACCCTCTCTGGAAGCAGTGACAGACTTTCCATATCAATGAGAAGTCACATTGACTTCAAGTGGTTCTTTGAAGGCCTAATGCTAATTAAATCAAACCATTATCAGATCTGTTAAATGCTCTGTCCGCTTTCATTTCCTTCTATCGGGGTCTCCGCGTGGTGACCACATCATGCTCGTCCCAAAAGAGTGCACCTAGCACGTCATACCTACACGTGTCCATGTGCTGCAAATAGTACACGTGAAAACGTTTTCCAGACTGGGGCTGCGCCCCCCCCCCCCATCACAATATAATTGTAGGGTAATCACTGACCTTTGCAACATCTGTCCATTTGCAACAATCGATGATGCTCAAAAAGCAATTTGAAAACATCACATAGGGTCTTGGAATTCTTGTGATGGTTGTCATTTTTTAGACTAAATGTTTTCAGACTGATCAGTGAAATGGCACCTTGATTTATGTGTTTTTTCTGCAGGGGCTTGAGGCCTGGACGCCACCTGGAGGACGACAATATTGTGCCTGAACTGGCTAACATCCATCCTAGAGAGAGACCTGACTGGGAGGAGACCATCAGTGCCATGGTGAGAGAGACACTCACACACATTCTTTCACAATCTTTTGCATTTGCACATCTGGTAATGTTTTGAGTTCATCGCAGTGTGAAATAGTTTCAGCGTTTCCCCCAGGTTTACAACTTCAGGTGTGGGGCAAACGGTTCGGCTGACCAGCCTCAAGATAGAAAGTTCCTCAGCCGGACCGCACAGAGAATGGTTGAATGCCTGATGCGATTAACACAGGCATTCTGCATTACCACGTACAGTTCTTGTGTGATGTCATCATGACGTCAAGGCAGGTGGAAAGAGGCTTTGTTGCCCGCACCTGGCTTTTTGCTTCTTATTGCTGTGGTTACTGCTTCCCCCTCTCTGTGTACTCCCTTGTCGTCCCTCTGAAGGCCAGATTCCATTCTCCAGATCGTCATTCACAATTTCCTCCCTTACCATCTTTGGTTCAGGTCTTGCTTCTTCAGCATCAACAGCACGTTGGAAGAGGCCGTTTCCATGGTAACATGCCGAGCCACCCATGTTTGGCTGTGTGTGTGGGAGAATCTCGCCAGGCTTGTTAATATTGATCACAGGAGGCGGGGCTTTTGATGCCCTCAGTCTGCCATTCATTGTTCAATATTTGATACGAGTGGGAGCGGCTTCCAGTATTCATGTCTCCTGACCGGAGGAGACGGTGAAAAGCGCAGAGCAACTTGGTGTGAGCTGTCACACCGACGCCCTGCTGCCCCGTGTGGGTGGGACTTTCTCTCTGCAGAGCGTTGCATTAAAGGTGGCATAAAGGTAACAGTCCAAACCTTTTCAGTGGTTCTAGATTTGCTATGACAGAGGAAACAGGGAGAGGTAGGAATGAGTTCAGAGCTTCCACATTGATTTCAAACATCTGAGTCACGCATTCGAGGAATATGCCCGTGGCTGTTTTTTGGTCACACTGACGCATTGTACTGGTAGGTATGCATGAAAGTAGCTCAACCTGAATATTTCATAAATATAATATTGCATAAATCTGGGCACCCTCGTTGTTTTATTGATTTGAATACCTTTAGCACTAATTATTGGAACACAAAATTTGTTTGGTAAGCTCATTGACCCTTGACCTACATACACAGGTGACGCCAATTATGAGAAAAGGTATTTAAGGTGGCCAGTTGCAAGATGTTCTCCTCTTTACATCTTCTCTGAAGACTGGCAACATGGGAGCGTCAAGACAACTGTCAAATGACCTGAAAGATTGTTCATCATCATGGTTTAGGGGAAGGATACAAAAAGCTAGCTCAGATTTCAGCTGTCTGTTTCCACTGTGAGGAACATAGTGAGGAAATGGAAGACCACAGGCACAGTTCTAGTTAAGGCCCGTAGTGGCAGGCCAAACAAAATCTAATGCCCAAATCTATGCACCTGCCTACTTTTGTTTAAGTAATTATTGCACACTTTCTGTAAATCCTATAAACTTCATTTCACTTCTTAAACATCACTGTGTTTGTCTGCTATATGATATATTTAATTGAAATTGCTGTTCCGAACAACCAATGATACATAAAGGAAAATCTTGAAAATGATCAGTGGTGCCCAAACTGTTTCATAGCACTGTAGTGGCAGCCTGAGCTTTCTTATATTTGGGCTGTGTTACTTCCATCAACATTGATTTAGCTGGTTATTGTTTTCAGTAATGGAAGTGGTAAAATATACCGGGAGATGTGTTGTGGGTTTGCTGTGCTCCTCTATATCAAAAGCCTAAAATATCTATATTATATAAGTATAGGCTACCTCTTACAATCCCAACCATAGAAGGGATCATATTTTGCAGCAAGCTGGTGCTCCATCGCATACTTCCTTCTCTACATCAAAGTTCCTCAAGGCGAAGAAGATCAAGGTGCTCCAGGACTGGCCAGCCCAGTCACCAGACATGAACATCATTGAGCATGTCATGGGGTAGAATGAGAGGAAGCATGGAAGATGAAACCACAGAATATTGATGAACTCAGGGATGCATATCAGATTGCTTTCTTTGCCATTCCCGATGACTTCATCAATCAATTGAATGAATCATTGTCATATCGCATGGATGCAGTCCTTCATGCTCATGGAAGCCATACAAGATATTAAATATGGATCTCACAGGACCACGACTTAATTCACTGATGTTATGCAACATAAAGTAAATTTGTTCAATTTTCACATTGTTCTCTGTAGGCGACCATTCTGTGTTCATTAAATGATCAATCTTTCTTCAGTGAAGCAAATTTATTTTAGTAAAACAATTTGGGAGGGTTTTTGCTTTCATATGAGCAATTCTAAAACGAATGGATTAATTAAAAGGCAGGTTATAAGCTGTTGATACGTGACTGTACCCTGGATGTGCACCAGGTCAGGCGCCTCTGACAGCTTGGTACCACCAACGCGTTGCATGGACGACCTCGTCTGCATCCACCTTCACTGTCACTGACCGTGTGGTGGCTGCACAGGTCTGCTCCAGCTCCCCCTTACTCAGTCACGCTGACTCACAGAGTCATTTTACTTTCATCAGACTCCCATAGATCTGTTTTGGAAATCAGGTGTGCTCCACTAACCTGTTTACTGAAAAACAAATCTGCTGCCCGCTGGGGCTTCTGTAAATGTTGCGTTGACCACAGCTAGCTGAGACCCTGCGTTGTCCCTCAGCTCTAAACAAAGACCTTCACATGGAACAGGGAGAGTTTGCCCTGACATTGGTGGAAATAATTCCTTCTGATTTGGTTCCCCAATAGTTGTACCCACACCTCTGTCACTGGACTGAGGCCCAATCCCAATCTCCCTCCTTACGGATTTACAGACTTTGAGGCGTGCTCCTGCTCTCTGAGGGTTTAGTTCTGTCCCACTGTCTCATCACTGAGGTTGTGAGGCTCTGGTAGACATTTCAAACCCTACTAAAGCCCGTCTGTAAGTCTGATTAACCCACAATCAGAAACGGTATCACCAGTGAAAGCATGGTGATGTAAAAAGGGTCAACAAAGAGGATGGCCTTGTGTGTTTATAGTAAATACCCTCTAGGGTTCAAGGTTTTAGTGCAGTGTTTATCTGCATTTAAGATAATATCAAGACTATTAACATTTTCACAGTAGGAAGTTGTGAGTGATTTACTTTTTTCTGGCAGGCCTAATTGATAAACCCTAGAAACAGGTCCACAAGGAAGCTACAAGCTGATCCGGTCAAAGTAGGTTTAAAGGAACACTTTATAGGAAGTGAAATATAATGGATTTCATGTAAAACGTCCAAAAATACAAGTAACCAATTGATGCAGCTATACAGATTAGTACTCATTAGATCTCATTGAATCAATTCAAGAAATCAATATTAGACTGCACTAGCAGATAATAGGTTACTACAATGGTGAGCTTCTTTGTGATCAAATCCATTTGCTTAGCAGTTTATTGTTGTGAGGTCAACGTGACAATCTCATGTATCTCATCTTGTTTTAGGCAAGGAGTGCAGAGATCCCTGAGCTGAGGGCGGAACACCTCATGCGCTCGTGCAGCAGCAGCACGGCCAGCATGAAGGTCAAGAACGTCAAGAAGTGAGCTGACACACACACACACACACGCTGCCACCTGTCTCCTCCGCCTCGATGCATCGCTCTCAACCGGCGGGTTATCGCCTCCGTTTCCAGTTCCCACGTCTATTTTCTGTTTCTTCCTCCTCTGTTTGCACTGCACCCTCCTTCTAATGCGAGTCATACACACACTTGTGAGGCGATATGATAAGCAGAGGATGGAGTGCCAACCAAACTGTGTCTGTGTGTGTCATGTTTGCAGACTTTGCTTCACCAAGGGCCACTTCCCGAAACTGGCAGAGTGCGCTCACTTCCACTACGAGAACGTGGACTTTGGGTCCATTCAGGTAAAAGCATGGATGATATCTCCCTCACTCACCTCACCACATGGATGCAAAGTGTCATCACTCGTGTGATGAGAGAAATGATTGTTCTCAATGCGCTTTTGACATTTGTATGAAATGAATGACATCGTCGTGGATGTCACTCGTGGTGTAGAAGCTTTGATCCGTCTTCAAAGACGTATGCCCTCGCCAGTTATTACCCTGCAGTGCTGGGGAAAGATGATTCTCATAAAGCCAGAAGTAAGACTCTCATGCCTCTTCAAATTGACGCCAACCTTTTTGGCGTGGATATCTTGTGATGGTTGACGATTTGCATGCGTTTGATATCTTGTTGGATGCCCAACGGGCTCTCCAGCATGACCTCGTTCATTCCAGCTCAACACTCCTTCCACTGAGGGGTACTGTAGTACTACACACTACGTGTCTACACCGTCAAGTAAAAGTAGCCGATGTAGCCTCTTTAGATGCATTTTAATGCCAAAGTTGGATTCATGTCAAAGCACAGACAACATTGAAAACTTCTGTACACAACATTACAGACGTACAGTGTACCACATTCCTGGCAAAAAAATGTAGATATGAAACAAAAACATACAAAATGAAAGCAATAGTACAGGAGGCATGATGATGACTGGTAAATGCAGTACACGGTAATGCAGGGATGATGTGTAGCATCCCACTGGTTCCTTTGTAATGTTGCACAACGCATCGATGCTTAAAAGGTTCTGCGGTACCCGTCTGTTAAAAACAAATACGAGTTTGCATAATTTTAGTGTCGATACTTCATTAAAATAGCGCGTGACATGCTCCCTGTCATGCTGCCTACACACACTTCCAAGTAAGTAGATAAAAACAAGCCCAAAGAGTATCTAATTGATACGAATGAATAGATTATTGTTCTGGATGCGCTTCTATATCATATATATATATGTGTGTGTATAGACATCTATGAGTAGATGGCGATGTAGAACTAGGAGTTTGAATGTATGCGAATCGGTGTATGGGCGGATCAGAATCAGTATTTTTCACAATAAGCAATTTGTTTCTGAAGCGTAAAATAAACTTAAACATGGACAGGAGGAGGTTCAAGTCTTTGGATGTGTTGCTATGGTGATTTTGGGTTCTGGGAGGCGCCTTTCAAAAGTTTGAATTGACAATGTCATATGGCACATCTGTTGGTTCTAGCATGTGCGAGAGAAAAAAATATTTTTAGAGCAAGTTTCAACTTAATGGTGTGATGATCAATATGTGCAATACTTCAGGTGAGTGCTTCTTAAAGATTTTAGGAGTCTGGACAAGGGTGTAAAGATGCAATGGAGTAGTGGTGTGAAACCAGCCTACGCCTTTACTCCACTACTTTGTAACCTCATCATAAGAATGGCATTTCTCCCTCACACAGCTTTGTCATAGTGTTGAGACACCAGCAGGGGTCAGCGCTCTGCTGCATTTATTCCAAAGCGCTGTAGGGAGCCGGAGAGGCTGCTCCTGATGACTGTCTACTTGAGCTATTTGTTGATGTGACTCAGGTTACACTGCAGAAGCCAGCTCCTCATTTACCGCTTGCATAATTGTGTGTGTGAAGTGTGTACTCTTTGTGGTTTCTCATAACTCATTTTGCTTCAGTATCCAACAGCATGAACAGAAACCCCTAGTGAAAGACTCTCGTCTTTGTTCTGTTTTTGTTCCCCGTGTTGAACATTATACTTTATGCATAATCTCAGCTCAGAGTCTATACAGAGTTCACAAATGTATTCTTTTCATTTGGCCAAAACATGTTGAACTTTTAAAGACCTTTTTGTCCATGTGTGGTGCTGCCACCTGTCATCTGTTCTAGCTGCAGTCGTCAGTATGATGTCTCTTAGCTTCAGAGATGTGTTTTCAGCTTAAGATCCACCAGTAGTTGTTCCAGATTGTTCCCGTTGGCATTCGTCCTTGTGCTTGGACGCCCATTCTTTGAGTTCCAGAATATAAAGCTTTGCCAAAGGACAGTTTGAGTCAGCCAAGGTTTTGTTGTAAAAACATTCTGATGTCAAAGAGGCCAAAGAGCAGGCTGCCTGCATTCAGAGTCTCCCCCTATCTTCCCCTATGATACTGGTAATTCAGTTTGCTTCATGACCTCTGATACTGTTGGAAGACCCAACAAAGCCCAAAAGGTACAGCCAGGTTTTCCAGACCAAGACTCCAGACCAGACTCTCTAATACAACTAATACTAATTGTACTCAGTTGGACGACCTACTTATTATTAAGTGCATTCCAATTTTGTGTGTGTGAATAAATGTGTAGTAGGTTACCAAAAATGCATTCTGTCTCTTCAAAGATTGTGAGCCACTTTTAAAGCTTTTGATTGATCCATTTATTGATATTTATGATTTTTCCCAACATTTGGTCAGTTCATAAGAATAGCTTTTTTTCATTGGCATGGGACGTACTTTGCTCGAATCTTTTTCAGTTTGTGTAGGAGTCTCCAGATAATAGTTACTGGTCCATTAAGTAGTGTGTGTGTGTGTGTGTGTGTGTGTGTGCCTTACAGTTGGGCTATGACTTACTACCTGCTTACTAGCTTTACAGTAGAGACACACTCAGTCTAACCGTTGTGCCCTCGTGTTTCCACATGAAGGTTCTAATCCTTCAGGAGGTCTTGGGGGCTCTGACATGAAAGCCATATAATGACCAAAGCTGACGGGCCTGAAGTCTCCGTTCTGTACCTCCTGCACCGTCAATAGACTCTTAAAAGAGCAGTTGTTCATCAGGCTGCCAGCGCCGTGTAAAACCATTAAGGTCATCTTCGTGCCTGTGGCAGACGGCAAGCTGCTGGTCATCTTAAAACGCTCTCATTCTCAGACCTACAACGTCTTCTCTTCATGGAGTTGGTGGCGTTTCGGGCCAGTACCCTGCATTCTTTTTGACTTTCGACATAATGGACGATAGCAGTGATATCATTTATACTTCCAGGCTGAAAAGTGAAAGGGACACAGACAAGAATGAAAGGGCTTATAACAATGTGGTACTGAGCAACACACACACTGTGACACTGTGACAGGATGCATCAGCAGGTGAATGTTTCTTCCTAAATTATTTTACATCCACCTTAATCCAGAGAGTAGTATTTATATATATATATATCTCTCTGCATGTCATGGTTGATAATAAAAAATAAGATTTGGTACACAACATATCATTCAAGTAAGCGTTCCAAAGTGTAATTGGTTGTAATTAAAACCAAATGAGAATTCTATGCCACGACACGACACACTAAATCCTAGCTGGATCTGTTTTTTTTTAATTTCATAAAACTGCATTGGGCTCCATGTTTTATCAATGCGGTTATTGTTTATTTGCTGGATCCATCCCTGTGTTTATAAAATTTGCCCCGGGGGTATTTACGATGTTGCAGAACAATGGCACTGTTCAAGCAGCAGACCTTAGAACTGGTTGACCCTGTGCACAAGCTGTTTTATATCGAGTTGTGTTGAAAGGAGATGGCTGTTTGCCCTGACTAGCATGTGCATCTGATAAAGTAGATCTCCCTCCATCATTTAGGCAGTGTGTCCGTGGCTTCTGCTCCACTTGATGTCTCTGTTGAACGGCCTGCAGCTTCCCCTCTTTTCCATTGGGCTCCCCCTCCCAACACTACGGACCTCTATTGAATCCACTACAGTGTACTGCGGTTCGAGTCCTTACACACACTTAACTATTAAAGGAGCCAGCCGGTAGTGTCAAAAAACTGTGGCACATTTTCCAAGTAGTTGTGTGTACAATGATTGGACGCACCTGAAGTTATCTAGAGGTTGTTAAAAGGAAACACAGCAATACACACTGGTTCAAGTTGCTTCGGTCTGATGTTTGAGCTCCACTGTGCTGAGTGCTGTTTGTCTTCACATCCATCTGCTGAAGGACACTGTATCGCGCTCCTAAATACCAAGAAAACAGAACGTATTACTATATGACAATATCCCAAATCGGACTCTCTAGTCTAGATGTAGCATCCCAATACAATATAAAATGGATACACTGAGAACATATCATTACTCAGTGTTGAACCATGATAAGCTCCAGGGGCCGGACCTCGGATAAGGGTCAATTAGGATTGGATCACTTTATGTTCACATTAGTTACATTAAACGCTTGATGGACAACATGTTTTGTTAGTCATTTTTCTAATCCTTCCCTCCTTACACACAGTTAATGTCTGTGTGTGTAGGAAGTAAAAGCAAAATATGATCACCATGCAAACTACAAGCTTAGCAGATATCGTTTAGTGCTAAAGATGGAGAGGGGCGCTGCGAGTTGTGAAGGAGTGTCTCCTTTCTCTTCGGGTGTGGTTTTAGTGTCTGGGGGAATAAGGCTGCATATTGGGACGGCTGCTGTGTCTCAGCTGCTTCCATCTTCAGACTGTGACATGATGGTAACCCTGTGCTGGGGGGGGGAGGGGGGGGGGGCTGGCTCTCATCCTATCCTCCATACCTCCCATCACTCGCCTGCCTGCATCGACTCTATCACGCTCCGGCTGTGCACTCAGAGAGAGACCCAGGAGGTAGGCTGCCCCTTAAAGGCACAGGGTCAGCTGACGGTCCAGAGACTAATCCCACGTTAACGTTGCATCAGTCGTGTCTGTAGAATAGTTCAGGATCACATGTTTGTCTGAACAAAGCAAACAGAGCTTCAAAATGTCATGTGAAAACCGCCCTCTGTCACACATTCAGAGGATGACGTAACCGTTGGACTCATTCGGCCCTTGTTAGAAGAAACAAAAGGCCAGCCGGACACACACACTCACACACACCCTCTCTCTGTGTCTCTCCTGGCTGTTGTATGGGGCGATCGTGGCGCATGGAGTAGTGTGATGCGCTAGGAACCGCAAGGTTGGTGGTTTGAATCCCGGCTGCCCCATGTGCCTTGTTGAAGTGTCCCTGAGCAAGACACCTGACCCCTAATTGCTCCCCAGGCAAAATGTAACGCGTGGGTTATGATGCAATGTAAGTCGCTTTGGATGTAATGTAATGTAAGAGGACAACACACAAGGGTTGAAGATGGGATTGTCCTCAACGCTAGAATGCAATGTTCACAAACTTCACCCAAGGGTGGAGCTCCATCTCAATCACTCATAGCACTGTTAAGCATGTTTCATCAATAATTGTATTAAAATGTCATACTTTATTATCCAAGATGATGCAGCTGCAGTTTGATCTAAAGATTGACTAATTGAAACCAGTGTGCACAACTTCCAACCCATGGTTTTGATGTGCCTGACTGTACTGGAAGCTAAAGTGTGTCATGTATTTTAATGCTGAAAAAATCACTCATATATGCAAGGGATATTCATGCTAACTAAAAAGTAACATTGAGTCAGTCAGTAAAAAGACATTCCCAAAACTCCACTTACCGGATGTCCCATCGTCTGCAGCTCCACTGGAGTCATTTATATTGCAAACTGGACTCTGGAAATTGATGGACTTCTACTGAGGGTAGAAAAGACAATGATGCAATATCTACCAAGATGTTTTTGTGATATTCCGGAGGTTTTTCTATGAAACTGGAAAGTAATTTGCCTCCCACATAAATGGCCAGTGTTTAAGAGACAGAATCACCAGAGTGGTGCGAGTGGTAGTGCTCTCTGCCCCGCTGCTTCCTGCACACCCTCAGGAAGGGGGAAGTCATTTCAGGGGGTGGCCTGTTGTAATGGTAGGGAAACACTGATTTGCTAATGATTTCACACACATGTTTAATAGGATAGGGACGCTTCCAACCTCAAAGGGGTTATTCTAGTTCTAAACCCACTACTCGGCATGGAGTAAAGGAGCTAATGTCTAATGCAATACATGTCAAAGATCACCAAAAGTCATTTATAGAAAAGGGGTAATCTTATTTTTAATATAGAACAATCCTACAATTTGATAAGGGTTTTAGTTGCTGACACCTCGACATCTGCTCCATTTCCTGGAAAACTGACCCCCCCACACATGATAAACCAGTTCTATCCTGAGGAGAGAGCGTAATGAACTGGGTCATCATTGGATTATCATTTGATATTCATCAGGCTGACTTGTAGCAGAGGATTTGATGCTTCGGCCAGGCGCCCCATCTTTCCCGAGGAACGGCTCACCTTGAGCACAGAACGGGGGGGGGAGTGGGGGGGGCTATTCAGATTGAGCGCAGACTGTTTTGTCGCCACGATTTAACTGAAAATGTTTGGCAGCAGGCTTTTTTTAAAGTTACTTTAGGAAGGAAGGTTACAGCGATAAAAGTAAGTAAAAAAGTTTCATTTAAGTATATTTTGGATTTCTTTTTTGGTGTTTCTCCTGCACAGAGGAACATGTCTGCTTCCAAGCAGCACAGGACGGGATCCAGTGAGCCGTACCCTTCTGACCCGGTTGCTTGGATTTGAGTTCTCCTCTGGAGCAAAAGGGCTTTTTATGTGAAGTCATCACGGCTGATGAAACCTCTTGGCTTTCCTTTTTGTTTTTTTGTTTGAGGTATTTGGCTGCAACCGCAGAGTAGGTTGTGCAGCAGAGGGGAGGTTATGGTTATATTTTTGGTGACTCTATTTCTACTTTGCCAGAACGTTAGATTGCGAGCTACCACGCTGCGTGGTTATTTACTGCGGTGTGGGTATTTAAATACAGAGTTAAATCAGCCTCCCTCTTGTATATAAGGTTGTTGGCACAGTTGATTTAATATACTTTTAGTTGTAATGCATTGCTGTCCTTTGACCAAAAATGTGCAAGAACTGCTGATTTTTTTAATGCCACTGTGGAAAAGGACAAGTGGCCGAACTGCACATGTGGAAGGACAGCAACGCTCCTCCCCTCTTCCCCCCTCCCCCTGTTACCTCCTGTGCTCTCTACCTCTCCTCTGCTGCTTTTGCTCCCTCCATCCCTGCTCTTTGTCCTGGGAACGTACCAACTGGAGAGGAGGAGAGCAGGGGGAGGGGTGAACCAGCATGTCAGGCAGGGGGAGAGGAGGGAGCAGGGAGAGAATAGCATGTGGCAGAAGGACGAGGCAGGAAAGAAAGAAAAGCAGTTTCTTTTTTGTCTGGTAGTTCGCTTCTGTCTTTTCCTGCTGCTAATATAATTAATGATATAACTGCTCGCTGTCGAGGCTTCGGAGGGAGGAAGTGGACAAGTGGAAAGAAGACGAGGAGAGTAGGATGGTTGAGGGTGCAACATGGAGGAGATGAAACCTATCCCGTTGAGGAACCCATCAAATAACCACCTCCACTCATCCAGCCCCACCAGCAGCACAGCACCCCGCCTCTCTCACTCCCAGTGAAAGAAAGTGGAGAGCTGACATTTCCGTCCCACCGAGGGCAGCAGGACTGTGGACCGGACGTGCATTCTCCCACACACACTGCCAGAGGAATAGAGCGGGGACAGGTGTTGGGAGCATTAACGAGGGGAGACTCGCTGCTGCCCAGCATGAAGGGAAAGGAGAGCGTGTAGGGACTAAAGGAAGGACTGGCTGAACTGCTGTGAGTACTAAGTGTCTTCTGTCTTTTGGACTTTACCCTTTGGCTCGTTTCTCTTCTGCTGCCGTTGTCAGAGCAGTGCTTCCCCTTTGTCCTTGGGTGCCTGCAGGACTCGCTTGTGTCCAACATACGACAGTTGGGTCTGAACTTTTTCTTATTCTTTAGGAACCTTTGTTAGCGGGGCAGTGCGGCGTCCCCTCTGTCTCTCCAGGTATAAACCACAGATCTCAGACCCCACAGTGCATGTGCAGTTTGACATATGACATTGTACAGCGTGAGGGCATGGAGAAGCTAATAGTGTTTTGCTAATTGTTGGGATATTTGCATTGCACTCCCTTGATGCCAGTTGGTGCGTACTCTCACTTTTGAGTATTTAGTAAGATCTTTTGTGAAAGCCTTGTGTCCTGCTAGCCCTGCAAGGGCTTTGTTGTTGCTGGAGCCACAGGGACAATGTGTGATAGTACAGGTTGGATGGAAATCACCTCATAACATGCGCACACTGAAATACGTGTATATATATTTTTGGGTTTCTTATATGACTTCCCTTTACTGCTGTCAGTTTCTCCCAACTAGGCCATACCAGCCGCCCATCTACTGTAAGTAAAACACTGACTCCGGATCAGTGCCTCGTGCAGCCAAAACAAGGGCATTGTTCCTTAAAGCTGATCTTCCAGGAAGGTTCCCCAAATGTTTTTTCTGCTCTCGTGCTCCCAATTAAAGATGATGGTGCAGCATAAGGAAAGTCAGTGAACTGTTTCACAAAGTCCCGTCATGTTCGTACTGGGCCATGCCCATGTTCCTCAGGGAAGAAAAGTGATGGTGAGAGTGTACCCATTTTTATTATAATTCTGACTGTCCATAACGTATATGACTAATAAAATCTCTGGATTCACGCAGCACTCGACAAAACTACATTTCTAGCCACGCTGGCTCTGAGTGCCTTCAGCTAAATGCCAATGCTAGCATGGCAACAAACAAAGGTTTACCAGGTATCATGTTCACCACCTGATTTTACTGTGTGAGCATGCTCACATTTGCTAATGGTGAGAATTCAATAGTACATTTTTTCATCCTATGGGATTACTAAGGTTATTAACTTAACTTGAGCCAAATTGCATGGTCATTACACCAATAGTTGTAGAGACATTTGTACAGACAGAATGATCAAATGAAAGCTCACCTAATATTAATATCTGTGCCTGATGTGGACTGAAGGGGTGTAAACATGCTGCTCTCTGCCTGTCCTACAGCACAGCTTTGAGGTTTGATTCCTTCTCTACCAAAACAAAGCAATGCTTTGTATGATTCTGTTGTTTTGTTGCAAAAGCTGTGATCTCCATCACAACTCTTACATTAGGCTTTAGGCTGCTGTCTTTTCCCCAAAGATATAGGCCCAAGCTCTTAAACCCAGTGACGTGCTTAAATGTCTGCTTCTATGGGCTCACAATAAGGTTTCTACTTGATGAAGTGATTGCTTTTGCTTGTGCAGTGAGGGTAAACATTTTGGGTTTCTCACTTCTGATACTGAGGAACAACAAAGGGGTAATTGGGACTTTGCTGTCATACTAGAGGGTGTTTCTGTAAAGAAACAGCCATTGTCCACTAACGTCCGTCTTTAAATCAAGCGCTCTCCAACATGAAAACAACAACCCGTCCATGTGTTTTTCTCCCCCTTCAGTGGCACCAGAACATCGATGAAACAATATCTGTCCAGTGGATCTCGGGAGCATATAATACATACAACCACCTTGAGTCACAAGGCTTGCTGTTGTGAAACAAGAAACCATTTTATTGGATCTGAATGAACTGAACAGACTGAATCTGGAATGTTTGCAGCTGTGAGAGAGAGAGCTGAGATGTACAAACCTAAGGAGCACTGAGAGCAACACATTCAGGGAGGGACACTTGAGGGAGCCAATGGTGAGGGCTCCGTTAAGGTCAAACCCTGTCAGATCTGTGAGCACTGTTGACGTTGTTGACGTTGTTGACGTTGTTAGCAGCGTCGGCCGTGAGTTGGTGGCTCCCCATCAACAAGATCAGAGGCAATTGAAATGTTTCCAATCTCCATGGTTCAGATTAGAGCTGTGTATGGAGGAGATGTGTCATCTACATATTTCATCAATATGCGAGCAACACCGTTCCACTGAACTCATCAACACTTTTTTTGGGACGCTTCCACAGGGTTCGACCAAGTTTGAATGTCTCCTCCTTTTCTTTCAAGTAAGCCTATTTCCCACTGGGAAAGCTGTCAATCAGCATCCATAACTGGGACAAAGAACTTCAGTCAGTGATGGAGACATGACACCCAGGTGGATGCGCTCGTCTTTGGTCCTTTTCCAGTGTGATGTTTCATGACATGACGAAGTGAATATAATGAATAAAATAAACAGGGATTTGTGCATTTATCATAATCTTATTCACCTACAAAAAGTACATTTGATGAGCCCTAATTCCGACCAGTCATAAAAAAAGGTTTTGCAAATTAGTCCAGAAACTGCATCATTAGCTCATTTACACTTTTTTCATCAAAGCCAGAAGCAAGAACATTAGACACCGAATCACTAGCCCAGACAACGCTGAGTTGAGTGATATTCTCATCATTTCTCTTGCCAAAGCAAAATAACCAACAAGCATCCAAGCATATAAATGATGAATGCCCCTTACTGTACGGTCTTTATGAAATTATGAAAGCCTTTTCTTTAGCGGGATACATGCAGGGGCCATTGAAGTCGCATCACTTCAGTTTGTAAGGGAACTATTGCTCTTTTCCGCGTGGTGCTCTTCGGATCCAAAAGGATTAGATAATCAAAAAAAGTGGTTGAACCATGCGATTTACCAAACCAGAGCAGTCAGCTGTTTCAGGTGCTGTGAGGCCTGCACTAAAGCCTTCTTTAAGTCGTTCAGCTTCACTTTCAACGTGAAACTTCCATGATTACACACTAGGCCATCAGGTGGATGTGTTTTTAGCCGGTTATCTCCATCTTTTATAAGGCTGGTATTTACTTCTGGGGATTCAAAGTTTGTTTTGTGTGCTATATTCATTTATTTCTTCACTAGTAAATAAACATTCAACTCTCTAATGTATTTCCAGAGTTATTACATTTTTTAGCAAGGGTATGCCATTTTTGGAGCAGAGGCCCCCCGTCTAGGGGCCTTACAGAGCTGATGAGGTTAAAGCCCACTGCAGTCAGTTATCAAAACACACCTCATACAAACAAAACACATCCCAACCTTCCACCAGTCCAGCCCTCATCACCTCTGGTTTGTGTCATAAAAAGACTGAGTAGGTAAAAAAGATGACCTATTTTAAGCAGGTTTTATTGCTTATCATTTTGTCAGAAATGTGATCAAGAGCTGCCTGCTTCATCCTCGCTTTGTTCTGAAAGTAATGTGAGAAAATAAAATGTAGGTAATAATATCTATCTCTACACCTGAAGTGAAAAGCGATACTGAAACCAAATATCGCCTCGAAAGTAGCTTCCAAGTTAATGAAAGACTTCTCCTCTACTGTTCATGTTTTATTTGACCACTTTATTAAAGCTGCAGCATATTACACTTAGGACGTGACCAGTCATGGCTGTCATTAGATCCCTGCCTGCCTGGCTTTGGTAATATACATTCAATATAATAAATGAATATAATATAGATTTCTGCTGTCCCCTGCTGACCTCTGGATAATGTACCGGTGAAAGGGTTTGTGAAATGTTAAAGTCTGTTTTATCAATCACCTCTGTCTGATTGTACTTATTTTTGAGGAATAACCACGGAATAACCACGGGTCTCTTTATCTCTGTCTTTTTCAGTTGTCCCTCGGGGATGAGCAGTGTGAAGTGACGCGGAACGGCTATGAGTCCAAGGAGCTGGTGTACTTGGTGCACATATACTGCCAGGTAAGAGGCCACTGGGTGTGGCTGCAGCTAGCAGAAGTACAGATAGCGTGCACATGCTCACCTCCCACAGCAAGCACACACATAGAAGTGTGCATGCCTTCATCCTTTCTCGAAATGATGGTTAGGCCATCATGACTGTGTTAAAGCACTGTCTCAACTTTCTGAAACGCTTGAACTATGTCGGAATTTGAAACCGGTTTGAAAAAGAGCTGTGGACGAGTGCCCTGAAGGGTGAGAGCTTCTGAAGAATGTCGGACAGGAAGGACAACTCCTTCAAACCCTGAGGCGTACAAAAAGTACACATATTTCTGCATATGTTAGGATATTACCTCGGATGAGTCTTGGGGGATTGAAGTGCGTTTTGATCTAGTTCTCAGTGTTTTCCGTGGAGATGCCTCCATATTTGAACAGTCTTTGGGGCCAGCACCCACCAAGTATCATTTTGTAATGTTTGTGTGCAGAGGCCTTATGGAGCGTTCCCACAAAATGTTGCGTACATGAGGATCTTCTTTTTCGTAGTACGTAGTTTGATTTGTGTCATTGCAGAGGTTGTGTCAATGGAGAAAAAAATAAAAAGAGAATTAAGAAGTTGGTCATCTTAAAAATCCCTTTTGAAGAAGGGATGTCAGAGTGAAGTAACAGCCACGTTATTTATGATCAAATCATATGGTTTTGCAAGAAATGTAATGAACCCAAAATGGTGCGTGGCCCTAGAGGAAAGCACACATGCACACCAGCTGCTTAGAAGCTCTGCTCCAGCCGCCTCCAGTGACATTTTTGATTCAGGTTCTTTGCGTTTCCCTCTACAGATCATATTCCATTTGCACAACCTTGGCAACAGCACACACAAGTATGTGGCCATCGGAAAACTGCTAAATCTACTGCACTTCTATTTGGAAGTGGGGGCGTGTTTAAAGCGTTTATACGGTGAAAGTAGCACAGCTAAGTGAGATTGGTTCCACAGACCCAGAAAGGGGGGGTAAGCAGAAGCACCGTCTGAAAGTGGGGCATGACATCATAGAGAGCTCCTGGAGCCCTCCCAGCGTGTCTTACCAGCCAGTGCTTTTAAAACACCACAAGGCCCCCGTCACACAATCCCTGGTGTGGGTACAGACAGAGCTTTCCAGGGCAAATCAAAGAGAGGCCCTTTTTCCACTCTCTGTGGGCACTGAGGTTTGAATGCAAGGGACACAACAGATCCAACTATAATAAGTCTTTTAGTTTGAAGGAGTGGTAACAGTTAATGATCGCTTTGCCCCTTGCACTGTTGCCATGACATCACTTCATTTTAGCATTAGGGGCTCAACCAGGAGTTCATGTTCTTTGTTTGTGAAGCCATTTCAGTTAATAAGTCAGGGAGAGACTTTTTTTCCATTAAAAAAAAGATATATTGAGAGACAGATGTAGTATTTGAAGCTTGAAAATAAGATTTGAGTGGGCTTGTCTTTACACAGCTAGAGGCTGGTGGCTCTTCTTGTTCTATTATTAACACATTTCAAATGCTGGCAACAGAATGTTTGGTGTCAGTGGTTGAAAGTCACCCCAAGGAGACCAGAAGGGCCACACCTGGTACTGACCCAAATGGTGATAATATCAACCTTTATTTGTATGGCACATAATACATTTTGTCATTCAAAGTGAAAGGAGAAAAAACAGTACATTGTGTTTTTATTTAAATCACCATGAGAAAGGAATGACCTAATTCAAGAGCTTTTTCTTAATGTTGTCCTCAAAACAGAAGCATTAGTTGTTGTTTGTTTGGCTGTTTGAGGTCAGCAGGAAGGAGCTGCATAGAAGCCACTGACCCACAGAATACTGCAGGGATGTTATATTATTTTAGCTTCCCCCCGGTTCCCTCTGCAAAATCCAGTGGGATTAATCCATCGGATTTTGGATTATGCAGAGATGAAACTGAAGCAAATGCAGGTTCATCATAGCCCACTCATAAAGAACACCACTTAGTTTTAGATTCCTGAGGCGTGGATGACAATCGGCAGACATAAAAAGCCAGAATTATAAACAAATAGACATTGGTGACATGAGGGTGAGGATACGAGACAAGGCTGTGAAAGTAGACGATGGCCGTGTGATGGCTCAGACAACTTCTTTATTTTAATTTGATCAGATTTAGAGAGGCACAGATGCATTTCTATTAGACGGATGTTGAGAACGTTTTATGCAGTGACGAGAATCACATCATGTTATTTATTCTGTTCAATCAAGTCAAAATTCAGCCCAATTTCACACCTCAGAGCTCAGCTGATGGGGGGGAAATGAAATAGGTCCCACACTGGAATTGCGACTCTGCCGAGTCAACGGCGAGTGTAGAGGAGATCAGATCGGGCTTCATGAACAAGACCCCAGCAGTGGTTTGCATCACAGAGTAAAACACATGCTATAAAAATCCACTTTTTCCTCCCATGGAAAGGAATGTTCTGAAACCAGAGCTGAAGCTGTTTACACATCCAACACCTGAAACCTCCCTCCCACATGGATTCAGCTAACTGAATCTCACATTGTGCTGAATGAGACAAATTACTGTCTGCAAGTCACTGAGCTCCACCGTGAATCTGTTTAAAAACAGATTATAACAAATAATGGAACAGCTCGAATGTTCTGGTAAATTCAGAAAATCCCGTAATGCAGCCTTCAAACCAGGAGAAAGCACTCATTCCACAGACAGAGCGCATACACGGACACATGCCAGAATGTGATCATGTGCCCTCGTAACATGTGTGTGTTTCTCCTTCTAAAGGGTCGTAGTTGGATAGTGAAGCGCAGCTATGAAGATTTCCGCGTCCTGGACAAGCACCTGCACCTCTGCATCTACGACCGGCGCTTCTCACAGCTGCCTGAGCTGCCTCGACCGGACAGTCTGACTGACCAGTCTGAGGTCCGCACTGAAAACACACACACACACACACACACACACTTAGCCTATGTTTAGCTGCAAACTAAAGCAAATGGGGCTGCAAGCAAAAAGAAGCCAATGTGGATTTGGATCCCTTTTTCTTCACATTTGATCTTGAAATAAATCCTGGCCACAGGTAACGGCTTACTTACACTTTTTTTTCAATTTTCAATATAATGCAGCTTTGTTTGTGCTACTGGGCTATCCAGTACTTAATCAGCCTGACATGTAGTATTTCCTGCACATATAAACATGGGATTGGTTATATTATAGATTTAAAACAGTCACTGTGCTGTCCAGTATGATCCACATGGCATTTGTCTTTGGAATGAACAAATCTGCCCAGATTCTCCCTCTTCAGCCGCCCGTGAAATGTATTCTGATCCAAACAAAAACCTTTAGGGTCAGATAGAGGCTCTAAAAGGAATTCTGAGGTTGGGTATCAAATCCAAACTGGTAAAACCAGTTCATCACAGAGGGCCATTGTGTTGCTGGACGCTTTGAGAATAAAAGCTTTTACAAAGCGGCCTGCAGCGCTCCATCACCAGTGGCTGTTTTTATAGGATTTTATTCTGCCCCAGTTTGAATGTTCACCATCGGGGTCCCAACAGACAACCGTGTCACTGATGCAACTGGAGGCTTAGGGCTCGGCTACTAAAGACAGACCTTACAGTCGGCCCACTGCTCTCATTGTTACCCAAGAAAACAATGAGGATGTTATGCTGCAGAAATATACAACTAAATGATCCTTGAATTCTGTAGTCATGGCAGTTGTTTTATTTGAAGATGTTTACTATCATGCAACACTCTTCAGCGGGGTAATCACCCGCCTTTGTTGCAGAAACATCCAGAGCGGATGTTTTTATTGCTCATCATTAACACCCATTGTGACAGCTGAGTTTAGTGTTCAGTGAGTTGTATATTTGTTGTGTTCCCATCTGACGTCAGCGCTCTAACTGCTGTGTTTTCTGCAATGTTAGTCCGTTTCCCAGATGTTGTTGGCTTACCTCTCCCGGCTCTCAGGCATCGCGGACAACAAGATCAACTGTGGCCCCGCCCTCACATGGATGGAGGTGAGGATGCATCTGCACACCCAGGAGCGATTTCATTAGCAAGCACCCGCACAGGGTGAAAAGGACCCTCAAACTGCACTACTGTATTTAAGGTAGTCATTGTGCAGAGATTTGCCACAAAATTGGCCACTATCAATGCAAATGAGACTCATTTCAAAAACACTGCCATTCACGAGCTGAATTAAAAATGCAAAACAATTTCATTGCTTTAATAGAGTAGTAAATCATGGACATGAGAGAACCAATATTGTTGTCACTGCTAATACCGCTGTAGACACACCTGCATTATCTATCAGTGTTTGTGGACATAGTTCTTTGGTTGTTTATTTTTATAATACTGTGTATATATGCAATAGATTGCTGTTACAAAGCTACAAACACTAAATATAGTGCGATATATCATCCTTGTGTATAAATCAAATTTACTATGATCTCCAAATAAAGAAATAAAAAGCCACACACTGTTTCAGTGAAATTCACACTTGGTTTTTGTAGAGTTGGTTTTGAGTGGCTGACTATTAAACTCCAAATACACGTCTCAATTCCTGACATGATGTTTGGAGGAATGCTTCTGGGCGACTGTTTTAGGGGCGTTTTCAACATTTTACACCAGGTACTGCAGCATGATTCCAACCACATTTTGCAAACAGCATAGACTTCAGCACAGGGAAGGAAAGGTTGTCAGGAAGATGTTTTAGTGTCATTTTGCATGTTAGCCAATGGCTGCCTCTGTTAAAATAAAGAGCATCTCATCTGTTTGTGTACTAGGTTGACAATAAGGGGAATCATCTGTTGGTCCATGAAGAGTCGTCCATCAACGTGCCAGCTATCGCTGCTGCCCACGTCATCAAGCGTTACATCGCCCAGGCCTCAGATGAGCTGTCCTTTGAGGTGTCTCTCTCTCTCACACACACACACACACACACACACACAATATTACGCACTTGGTAATACACCCAATTCTGTTCACTGTGAGCTAAATAGGTCAATCTTTAGACTTCACCTTAGGATCCATTACTAAAACACAGAAGAACAACCAATCCGTGCCGAAGGCTGATCACTGCCCTCGAAGCCTCCACCCCAGTGATTGACAGTAGCATTCATGGCTCTGATTGGTCTTTTTTCTTCTACTGCGGATAAAATGCCATTAAGAGCAGTAAAAGAAGGTGGAGCAAGATTATCTTTCTTTTTAGAGATTTTCTGTCTCATGTTCTACTGTCAAGATATAGTGACAGCTTGAGCAATTCTTTTTAATTATTATTAAGTTATTTTTACTAAAACTTTAACAAAATGATGCTTTCTCTTGTTAAAATATAAAACTACGTTATTTAATTCCTTAATATTCAAGCAATTGCTGGTGACCAGAGGTGAATCGACGATGGGGCTCATCTTGTATCTCCTCTCACTCGGCAGGTTGGTGACATTGTGTCAGTGATTGACATGCCCCCAAAAGAAGACACCACCTGGTGGAGGGGGAAGCACGGCTTCCAGGTACGCTGCTCAAACGACACAGAAACACCCCACACACCCGTTTCATCTTTCTCCAGCTGTCGGCTTTTAATTAGGTTTGTACTCAAGGTGGTTCGAGGACGAGGAGAGAACTTTCTTTTTGTAAAAGCTGAATCTCAAACACTCCCAGAGTTTGTCGCCAGACGAAGCGAGATGTGAAGCTTCTGAGCAGATTTCAGGGTGTGTGAGATTCCTTTTCCTGCAGGCTTCACTACAACACATTCACACAATGGAACTAGTGATGTTCAACACTCAGTTCCATCTCTCAGAATCCTGTAGTTGTTATTTCCACATATCACAGAAAATCTCAACAACCTGTTACACTTTATTTCATTTTTAATTGGTTGATTTTGCACCAACGTGATGCACTTAGACTGGTGGACCGGAGTTCCAGACCGCGGCACGGTACTTTTAGTTTGGCGGGCTCCTGTGTTGGCTTCCTGTTTCACACTCCTGGACCAGTTCTATCAAATCAATGAGCACTGGGTTTTCTCACAAGACCGCTCATTTCATTTGGGCCTGATTTCACGCATTCTGCCCCTAAGTTCATCTAAAGGTGGTCGATTCAGCACTCTGAGTAAGACAAGTCCACTCCCTGTTTTCTGTTTCCTTTAGAAAATGCCCAGAGATGATATATTTATGCAGAATGTTTTGTAGATTTAAACTGTTACCAAAGCGCATGTCGGTGTTTAGCAAGAATAGAAACAACTACGGTGTCTCGCAAGTTCCTGAATAAATGGTTTATATTCTTAGTAGAAATACAGCCTTTGAATAGACTGGAAAGATTAGTTCCAGTCAGAATCTTTTGAGTGCAGCAGCCGGGTTCCCTGTGTGTGGGGGGGGTGTGTGGGCCCTACTGAGCAGTTCACTCATATTTGAAGTGGATCACAGAAAGCATCTCTGACACGGAGAGCAGTTTTCCTCTGATAGGTGTCCCCTATGCGGCCCTTATTACCTGCACACACTTTGACCTATGACCTCAGGATCCCAGCTGACACGGCGTGGCGTCCTTCCTCCGGCCGGAAGCTTTCTCTGCATCCACCTCTAGAGACAGCATTGCTCTGTTTGGGCCTGTCCTGCTACTTCAGGCTGCTTCAGCTTCATCTGAGGCCGAGAAGTTAACAATTGTGTAAACAAAGGGCAACAGAATGTTGAGATTTATTCCTGTTTTCAGTTTGTTTGGGTCTTCTCCACTAAACTTTGTGACAGAGTGAACAAAGTTCTTTGTGTGTCAGGTGGTCTGAAGGTGACACTGCCATATCTGATGAACAGTACAGGAACATTTGTTACTTTATTTCTGGAAGGTTTCTTGCTCCACAGATACGTGGACATGTTTTAAACACGGAGAGGGGAGTTTATTTAATTTATCATTGACTTGTATAGGTACCATATGCCCTTTTCAAAGAAGTTACTTCGCTTGAGAAAAAGACCCAAAAGAGGATGTAAATCATGTCTGCTGATTCCGCAGAGAAAACATTAAATGAGATTATTTTGACTAGTTGACTGCCTGAATCTACATTTTTTCTTTACACAAATAAATACCTTTCCAGCATGGACAGATCCACAGGATTGAAGTGTTTGATGCTCAGCATTTGTTCCATTGTGCTTCCTGTGTGTCACATATAGGCTTCTCCCCGAGTCCTGCAGTATCCGCTGGGTCTGATAGGAGGTAGTCAGTCTTTTTAGAGGCTGTGACACACTCATCATGTAGTGTGGTCATTTCCACACAACCCCATCAGGTCTTTGTCACAGTGCCTCTACAACAGAACCTGATCAAAGTGACAACAACTCCTTGGTATTCATTTTTTGTTGTAGATGGGATTCCTTCCCCCCGACTCACCCAGCCTGTTTCTCTCCCCTCACCCCCCCAGGTTGGCTTCTTTCCCAGCGAGTGCGTGGAACTCATTAACGATAAAGTGCCGCAGTCCATGACCAACACGGTGACAAAACCAGGTATTCAGCTCCTTCAGCATTCAAGGGGTTTGTGTTGGGGAAGTTTCTATCACTGGTGTGGTTGCGTTATCAGAAAGTGATGAGCCTGTGTGATGACGTGGCCCTGGCCATGTGTGTGTCATATCTCTCCAACAAAGGCCTTTGCTGGTGACCTGTGTGATGGCATTAAGACACAGGAGCTCAATAATGGAATTCTACTTTAACAACAACGACAGAAATGGGTTGGATTAACCTTCAAACTAAATCTGATTAATTTATCATGTGTGTATATATACATATAAATATATATTGGAGAACACCTCGAAAACCTTTGGCTGGCTTCAGTGTTGAGATGAACTTGAACTTGTTCACACACTGAATCATAAATAAAAGCTGACAAATGTCAGCTTCCTACTCTAAAGAGTGATCTGACCGATATGACTGACCGACACAACCCTCCGTTTGTCTTTCAAACCCCCAAAGCCACAACTAAAAGGGAAGGCATGTCATGATGGGACCGGGTGGTGCTGGGGATGAAAGGGGTCCAGTCTGTCACGGCCTGCTCCGCCCTTTCTGCCGGCCCACTGCCCTGCTTTTGAGCAATGATGTCGTGCTTGTTGCTGATGCTCTGCCTGTTTTGTTTTTTTGTTTTGCATGTGTCCTACTTTGTGAATCATGCTTCTGGTCTTTCTTTCACTATCAGCAGGTAAAGTCAATGATTTTCATATCCTGAATATAATCAAAATATATTCTCTTAAATTGCTCATTGTAACACATCTCTGTTATTTAGCAGTTAACTTTTTCGCCCAAAATCAATTTGTGTTTGTAATAATCTGCATAGTAATAATCCAAATCTAATATTTGGGTTTTTTCTGGGATCAGCTTCCCTTATGAGCAGCAGAGTGAATGACTGAATGATGCTGCTGCCTGTTCCCCACTGCAGTGCGTCATTAACACACTGCTACGTGAAGTAGCGTTAGCATGTGTCTTGATTGTCTGACTGTGACTCCTCAGCCTCCCCCTGCTCTGGCCTGCAGCCTGCTTCTTGGAGTCTCTTCCCTCCCTGTGCGTGCTGGTATACACACCTCATCCACCTGGTCACTCGCCCCGCATTCAGCATTGTTACACTCATAGCACCCATTGTTTGGCTCTAGTTAAAGTTCTAATCCTTAAGACTTTCAATTCTGTGCTTATGAAGGAACTGTAGCCTGGTTGGTTGGCTAATACTGAAGAGCTGGAGGTGTGCAGTCTGTCACTCACCAGCAGCCTGTGGCTCTCTACTATTACCATAGAATGTTGCCACACTCGCGTGTCCTGTGACTGCTGAAGGAGGGCCAACTGTAAAATGCTGTGTTAGCATCAATTGTAACCTAAAGGGATAGTTAAAGTGGGGTGGCATGAGGTTCTAATCCATAGTCAGTGTTTTACTACTTAAGGAGGAACGGACATTGTAATACCTCTGCAGCAGAGCAATGCCTGAAGAAATTGTAACAGAGATGGTTTTCTCTGTTTAGAAAAGCTGTGCTGCATTTCCCTGCAGTCAGGCAGTCCTCTTTGGTGAACACACAATAACCCTGTAAAACACCAAAGTCACACAATAACAGACACAAGCCAACGGATCAAAGCAGCAACTCATGTTTTCTGTGAGACTGTTTGAGTCTGCTGACTGAAAAGGGCTCTGATGGCAAGGGGAACGGGGAAATGTTCCAAATACAGCATACACTCAATGTTTTAAGGGTCTAACATATGTTTTCTGAACTACAACAGAATATATGTATATGATGAATTGCTACCGCTGAAAATAATGCTGACTTTAAGTATAATGGGTTGTGTTTTTGAGAAAGTCTTAAGGATTATAACGTCAGAGTTACATTAATCTCACAAAACAAGACTTGTATTATTGATGAATGCAATTCTTCTTCATGACTGAGCATTTTACTTTAACCTGCACACGGGCTCACAGAGCGCTCTATCGTCCCATCAAAGTGTCATTTCTATGCAAAGCCGCTGACCTCACAGGTGCAAAGTACACTGTTGCTGTGTTCTCTAACTTGAAGTGCTTCTCTCCCTCTCATGCCTCCATCACCCGTTCAATCCATCTCTCTGTGGGGCCATCTGTCCATCGGGCTGCATGCAGACTTGGAGATGGAGAGTGTAATACAGGACAGTGCATGGGTGGCCGACCCGCTAAACCACTACAGCCTGAGTTCAGGTAGACAAATATCCTTTGGTCCGGTTGCTCTTCCACTCTTAACCAGAAGCTAACTGCACCCCCTCATGTGATGTGTTTGCACTTCTTGTAAGGCTAGTCTGTGCCTGGGGCAATAGCTGGATGTGGGTTAGAGCTTTGCTCTTTATTTAAAATAATGTTGTGCACTTTTTGGCGTTGCTTTTTAACATTTCACAAGTCTTCCGTCCAGGACCTTTAACACACTTATACAAATAATCTCAACGCTCTGATGGCAGACCGCTAAGGATCTGCGAAAATGGCTCTTTTCTCCATTATTTATGTGATGTATTTCGTTCATTTTATTTGTTCTAGCCTCACACTCTTAGAAAAGATCTGTGTGATGTAAGCCATACTCCCCTGTTCAGTTTGCTACCTAAATTCGGGCAGATTCCTTTTACGTTACGAGATGTTTCTTATCGTCCTGCTGTATTTTGGGGCGTGTTGCAGGTGTTGTCTGAATGATCTGAATGAGTGTTTCTTTGTGTGTATAGAAGGTATTTTGGGGATACGGTGCAGTAGCGTAAAAAGGAAATCCCACCGTTTTCTCCAAAAGAGAACAACCTTACCCCCCTGTCTCACTGGTCTTTTTCAGTGACCCCCCTCAAGGTGCGTGCACACGGCTCCAGGGGGGATCCAGGTTACTACAGTGTTTCTGGAAGCGGCTGAATGTACGCCTTGTCTGGGCGGGGGCCAGCTGTGTTTGTGTTGTGCGTCTGAAAGGCCACGGCGCTCGGCCTCGAGCAGCCTTGATTTATTTTAATCCTTTTACAATGCGGGGCCTGTAAACCCATCCATTGAGCGCTGAGCTTTGTCCTGCAACAGTACGAATCTCTGTCTCGCTCTCCATGGTGACCAAAAGAGCACATTCCTGCAGGGAGCCACGCAGCATTGGGAAAATATGTTCCATTCTGCCTCGATCCACTCTGCTCCACCACGGACCTTTGCTGTTCCTCAGTACAACTCTGGAAGAGGCTAGAAGCTCGTTATTAGTCTTCTGTGTACTTGTGAAGCCTCCCAGTGGGATCGAGAGCTGAGACTACTCTCTTCTCGACCCTCTTACCCCCCCGATGCCCTCCTCAGTCCAGGCCTTCGTCATGTCCGACCAGTGACTGGGGCAGATGTGTAGACAGCTGCTTATGTGAGAGAGAAAGGACTGGGACAGTGGACAGAAAATGTGTGATACAGAGTGAGACTTGTCCTCCTGTTCCCGAGGAGCTCAGCTCATATCCTGGCCCTCTGGTTCCGGGCCGTGAAACTCTGCTCGGCCCCTTGTGTACGTTCTACTCTGTGGCTTCAATAAGAGGATGTGGTTGCAGGCTGCAGCTTTGTTGGTGCGGCGGGTGCTGCTTTTGATCACCCACTTGGGCCGCGCCATAAAATCCAAGTGAGAAAAGTACAGAGATTGTTGTTGTTGTTGTTGTTTTTTAACCCTTTGCTGCCTTTAGGCTGTTCCGGTGTTACAAAGCTGTATTGGATCATTATGGCGACTTTTGGTGTCCCATTTGTAAGACAAGTTATGTCGTTCCAAAGCGTCCAAACTGCCTACCGCTATCCTAGCAATCCCTTGCTATTTTAAATTTCAAGGTATAATAATAAACATGTGCCAGTAAAAAGTGCATGGAAAGACAATATTTATTTATTTTTTAATTTTACAATTAATTTTCATTCCAGACTTTTTCGGTGGGGGGGGCAGGAGCACCCCTGTTGTAATGGTATAAACGGTAATGGTGGGAAAGACTGTGAAGTGATGGTTTAGGACAGTATGACTATGATCCTTTGTGATCTTTTACTTGAAGTTGAGGTGGCAGCTTTGGAGCCACGCTAGATTTGAAGAAAGAACCAAACTGAAAATCCCAGCTCAAAGTCGGCATGTCTCTTTCCAATACAGAAGCCAGCAGTATTAGCATCAAGACCCGCTAAAGCTAGGGAGAAAGTGGCAAAGTCAGCAACACTGACTTCATGGCCCCCCAATTTATCACAGCTGTGTAACTGCCGCTGCCAGATTCTTGTCATTTTGTTTGCTGTTAGGTGTTCTAATAAAACAGATGTCAAAAATACATCATCCCATATAGTAAAAAGTACAAATATAACGCTAAATTAGATGAAATAAGACCTGCATTCAAACTACAGAAATATCTTCAGCAAATTGAGTATTGATTAAGGAAAATAAATAAAAGTACAGATTCTGTTCAAACAAAAGGAGGCATGTGTATTCTTTCTTTTAGTGCAGTACATTAATTGTGCTGATCACTAGAACACCTCCTGACCTTCATGTAAAGTGAAATTTAAGAATCGGCCCAGTGAAATGTTTGTGTTGAAATGATAAAGTTAAAGCAATCACGTGTAATGAGAAAAGTCTGATTCCAATCTTGGGATCTTGGACAAATTGGTCTGACTTCATTTTGACTCAACATTTCTGCTAAATGACTAAGCTAGTTGAGGAATAATGAAATCATGCTTTCAACAGGACAGGGGGCCCCTCACCTCAGAGGGAGCATGTCGGCATTATGAATATGACTGGGCTTGTTACGAGTAGTTAAACGTCACGTGAACAACTTCTAACTAAAACAGTTATGCGCTTAAAATAATCGATAAAATAATTGAATGCGCTTTGTTTCTCCTTCCTGTTATTCCAAAATTGAAAAGCACTGACAACCAACCGAATTATTGAGTATTCTTGCTTTAACATACAAACACAATTTGTTAATTGTCGCATTAATTAATAATACTTACATTTGCTTTAATAATACCCGCAACTTTGTAAGGAGTGTTTTGAAGCTGCGGTAATTCCCATTTTCTCCGGGAGCCCGTGAAGGCAGCACGTGCGGCTCGTCAGCCAATGGGTGGGTTTGGCCAGCTGAACGTGAGCGGACTGAGCGCCGCTCGTTGCGTCCACATCTCGAATTGTTCTCAACTTCCTCACTCGTCGTGTTTGCCCTTTTCAGCTCAGGTGTCACCGCTATTTCGTTCCGGTTTACGGTTCAAAAGAAAAGAAAAATAGCAACTTAGTTGTCGTTTGGACTTAGTTGAAAAGCCCTGTCTTAAAAATATCCACAACGAGCCCATATGGAGCAACGGTAAGACAATGCCTTTTAAATTTTGCTGTGTAATTAATTATGTATATTTCCGAATGTTTCCCTTAATAATTATAACCGGCACTGACCTAAACTACTACACGTATCGAGTCATAAACAGTGAAGAGACCAGCTGTCAAAGCTCTCCTGAGGTGTGCGACATATGAGTCCGTCATGATACCCTGTCCCTCTTCCCTCCAATTATTTGTAAAACTATGCCTGAGTAGTTTGATTATATATTTATTTTTCTTGTGATCGTGTGGTGGGAGAGCTCCTCTGCTCCTCCTGGCTACGTGGTCTTTCCGTGGTACAATAAGTCCTTCTCCTTTGGCTTTCACCACACGAGCCCTCTGTACAAACAGAGGTCATTGTGGCTCATAGCTGCCTTTCTACAAGCAGACACTGCTCTGTTTACACACTAAACAACAGCCCAGAAGTTCCATCATGAGATTGTAAGGAAGAGTTAAAGGCCATTAATGCTGTGTTCACCTTTCAGTTTGATAAGTAATGCAAATGTTATCTCTCGGGTAGTCAACTCTCAATAGTTAAATGTCCTTTATTTCTCACAGAGAGCGATGAGGTCATGATGTTGGCTTGGTGAATTTCTTTACTGGCTGTTAAAGATAAAACCAATTTCTATACATCTTCCAAGAACTATTCAATCACATAACTGGCTTTATTTTAGAGACCTAATTTACTTTACGAGTCCACCATAGTGAAACCGACATTTGGATTGACAATTTGTGGGATCAGTGCTGAGGGCTGTTTGAATTACAAGAGTGCTGGTGGTTCTGACCAAACTGGGTCAGAACTGCACAGAGCCTGTTATTTTGCTCTATAATGTTACTGCTCCACTTTGAAAAGCAATTTCACTAACTTGGGATTTTCCTTAGATCTGTCATTCTGGCTAACTAAGTGAAAAGTGTTTTTCTTGTTTTGTGTGCAGGGAAAAGGTGCGTAAGGTTTGCCATTAAGTCTGTAATGCTTGGCCTCTTTTCTCTTCAACTTTTTGTCAGTCTTGGTACCTCTCTGTCTGCATAAACAGTCATAGCATGTCTCCAAATGGATCTCCCAAAAATTCTCCTGAGAAAAACAACCCGATGATGTCGTCAGAGAGATTTGTAACCAGGCAGGAAGTTCCATTGAAAGCCCGTTCCATTATGGGAAATGATAAGGAGGGTGGCGCCACTATGTTTTTGTGAAGAAAAAAAAACAAACTCTGTCCACAATCCCACACTAGCAAGCCCGAAAATCCAAATCACTTCACGGTGTAAACAGGAAGTAGATTGGTTCCTTAGTTTTAAAAGTCAAAATGTTAGAGTAGTATAGTAGTCTTTAATAATAACAGGTAGTATTGTATAATTAAGATCTGCCTATACAATCTGTTTTGTTCCATTACAGTTTTTTGTGTCCACAGTGTCACAATAGTTTTGCAGAACATGACGAGCATTGATAAGAAAATGCAAACCCGACTTATCGGCCTGGCTCGACACGCAGCTCGCTAATCAGCCAAATAACAGCTGCCTCCTCCGCATGTTGGCAGTCAGATCGTTGTAAAATGCAGAAATAAACCGCTGCTAGTAAAAACCAAGGTGAAGCGCGCCTGTAGTCAGCCGTCTGTGTTAAACTAACCATGTAGTCAATCAAAAATCCAGGCTGATGCTGTTAGTGATCACTCAGGGGAAGGACACGTCGTGAGCAAGCGAGGGCTCTGTGTCCTCCTTTCCAAGCTCACGTGTGTCCACTTTTCATCCACATCCATTTCGGGAGCGTTTCAAAGTGTACCACGAACCGTGTCGATATTAAATACATTTTATTTTGTATGGTCCAAAATCACTTGTCTTTCTGTACACTCTGTCCAACCCTCACATCAGCACGGACACGAGTGGTTACGTGGCCTCTGCTGCACGGATTCTTTCATAAACGCATCCCCCCCAGGCTTGAATCTTTGTAAAGCATTTCATCGTGTGACCCGTTTAGAAGCTGGGCTATGGAGCGCGTCAGAGGCAGCTTTCAGTGCTGAGCCTGCTGGAAGAGCTGCTGGCCCCCTCAGACTCCATCTGCCTCGACAGTCAGCAGATGGGAGTCTCGCTCCGGCCCCCGGAGACTCACGCTTGTAGATGCACTTTTACATTTCTTTCTGAAAACCAGACTGAGTCAGTCTGGTTTTTCCACAAAAAAAACAACAACTCCATCACCACTAGACATGACACCAACGGCCATTCTCACTGCCCTACAGTGAGTAAACAAAGCTGGTGCCTCAGTGGTGATCTTCAGTCCAGCCGTGAGTTGTTCATCACGTATCTGTTCTGGGATGCTGGCTGCTGATTCTGAACTGATTTGTACCGCTTCATTTAAGACGGCACACAATAGAGAGCTGGGACTCAAAGGTCTGTTCCACATGTTAGTTATTAACTTGGAGAGGTATTTATTAATGTGTGCTGGCAAGGGTTCCATTATTTTAAATGGGTTTACAGCCCGAAAGAATTCAGCTGAAGAAAACACTGAATGACAGATTATATTTTTATTGTAACCGGAATGATGGATGATGCAATGGATCAAAATGAATTATAAAAAACTTTTTATAAAACCAAACATCAAAAGTAAAGAAAGCCACTAAACCCAGTCCGACATAACATTTTCCTGAGTGCATATACATATTTCTGTTTAGTATTGTTGACAAACAAGGAGAAACTGAAATGAATTCAGCACACAAAGGTTCTTTCCCATCAGCTGGTTGGTGGAGCTGTGGTCTTGGTGTTTGCATCTAACGGCACGCCCAGGACTGTCAATTAAGTGCGCCTCACTCACCTGGCTCCACAGCGTAGGTCTAGCGAGACCGGCTGCCTCGTTAATTCTCACCTAATGGTCTTTGGGAATTAAAGCCGAGTCTCTCGCAGTGAGTCTGTCCAGGGTTTAGTAAATAATGATTTGTGTGATGATTTGTTACAGCACATGTTTTCTTGATGCTGCCATGTGGGTCTCTGCATGTGAATCATCTGTTGGGGGTTTTAGACGCTGCCGACACACTTCTATGCTTCTATTGTTATCTTGCAAACACACAGGTGTCTTTCTTTACCTCCGCTAGCTTTGTTTCTTTGCTAAGCAGTGGCCTACTTTCTGTTGTACCTGGATGAAAGCATCTTTAAGCTTGGCACAGCACGTAGAAACAGCAGCGCTCTAAAGATGGGTCATTTACTTTGATTGAATTCTTAATGCTTTCTTGTGTGTGTGTGTGTGTGTGTGTGTGTGTGTGTGTGTGTGTGTGTGTGTGTGTGTGTGTGTGTGTGTGTGTGTGTGTGTGTGTGTGTGTGTGTGTGTGTGTGTGTGTGTGTGTGGAAAGTTTGTAGCAGGTAATGTCAGGTTGGTGAAACACATAAGGGAAAATATTGTGATTGTGACAGATTTTATAATCAGTTAAAGGAATGAATCATTGAAAACAAAGTGAGTTTTCCACTTTGGATGTTGTTGTGCTTGCTACAGAGATTAATTGAAGTTCCAGATGTGCTGCAGAGTCCTAGGATAGGTGACCACGTGTCTGCTCCCATGTCGTTCTCCTGTCGACCATTACTCAGGGATTCTGTAAGGACAGCAGCAGAAGTATAACACTGCTCAGTTGTAATGGTTGCTCAACAGGATCGGTCCGCTCCTCTTCTTCACCGCATAGGGAAATATTCAACTTAGTTGGGTGGCGTTTTCTTTTCTTTTCAATTGATTTGCATGTTTACATACATTTACTGTTTTGTCCATTGTCCTACAATATAACTATTAACTGCGTAAAAGCGGCATATTTTTACCCCAGATGAGGTAAAATTTAGTTTCAAACTTTTTCAGTGTGAATAAAGGTGTCAAACAATCACACGGTTATATTTAGGACATCACAACCCATGACATTTTGCATGTAGTTTGTGACTGTTTTGATTACTAATCTCCAACGAACTGCAGTATTACAACATCTACTGTGACATTTGATTTGCCATTCTCAATGCATTATTCTCTAGTCCTTCCGAGGAACCGTAGACTTTAGATTGTTGTGCCATGACTGATTGTTGCCTTAAACTGAACTAAATTCTCAGTTTAAATCAAATGAAATCGCTCATTGGTCTATTTCTATTATCCAGAACCAAGTAGCCTGACCCAAGAGTGGAAAAACACTGTGCTGATGTCACTTTACCAGTGTGAGATGTTCATTCTTTTCTTCAGATATCTGATGTCCCACAAACTCCACCATAAACCTGTCCGTTTAAGAAGCTTACGAGCTTTCCCAGACACAGTATCTGATTAATGCGCTTTTGCTCCTTCATCTTTTTTGTCCTGCTTGGAAGCCCAGCGGAAGATACTGGTATTGGATGTTGGGGATTCCTTTGTAGTTGCCAGGGAGGTGGGTCTTAAAAACGAAGCCTTCGCCTCAAGGAAACTACATGTGCATAAAGGAAGAGTTTGCATTAGAATGAAGCCAAAAGACACAATGGCACAAGCCTGAGTAGCGTGTGTGGAGTTTCACTCCAGTCTGCTAGACACAAGTGGAAAACGGATGTCTAAGATGTGTCCTTCCTTCCTTCCCTACCTTGTTCTTCAGTGTCTAAAAAGCACGGGAAGCTGATCACCTTTTTGCGCACCTTCATGAAGTCCCGGCCCACCAAGCAGAAGCTGAAGCAGAGAGGCATCCTCCGGGAGAGGGTGTTCGGCTGCGACCTGGGAGAGCACCTCCTCAACTCGGGACATGATGGTGAGACCTGTGTTTTCTGGATCCATTGAGGCTTGTTTTTTACACACATAGTAGCCTGACTAAACCTACACAACACGACCAGATCCGCCCACAAGCACCTCTACAGCTCATTAATAGTTAAGTAAAATCCTGTTTGAGTGTAAAAACAAGTAGTTGTCCTTATCTACAGGGCAACTGTAGCTCAGTGGTCTTCCTTCCATCAGAGGTTATTTCTGTTTGGCAGGTGGCTCCTTGTGCTGCAGCCCCTGCTATCAGGGTGTGAATGGGTGAACAATGACATGTAGAGTAGAAGCGCTTTGATTGGTCAGGGAGACTAGAAAATTGACTTTTTGCTCACAGTGACAAGACTTCACAGTAGTGGTTGAGCTCAGACGCAAAGTAGTCCCCCTGCTTTTGGCCCTCATTGTGAATACCAGGTTCGACTAGAGGTTAATGCAATTCAGACGAACAAGACAGTCAGGTTCTTTTGATAAGATCTGTTGTCTCCAAGGGAGATTTGTTTTTACTGAAAGTGCAACACAAATGTACAGATAGACACAATCATCGGGAACACAGTCATGCTCTGTGCATGATCAGTGTGTTCAGGGTCACCATGGCACAAAGGAAAAACTACTTTACCTCCAGAGGAGAGAAAGAGGAGCATCATGAACAAATTATGCTACTCAATTCACATAATCATCTTTATTTTAAGCATATTAAGTTGACATCATGACTGCAAGTGTTAACTATTTGTTGCAGCAAATGTTACTACCCGAGGCACCTGCTCCTCCACCCTTTCCAGTCTATAGATTGATGGTTTTTATACAAGTCATTCTGGACCTCTAAATACACAACACACACCAACTGTAAACGACGGCTCTATCTGGTTACAGTTCAGATTTTCGCTGGTCTAAAATCCATACCTCTACTGATGTGCTGTAGCAACATTGATTTCCTGAGCACTCAGCAGCACGTGATGGTGTCAATGGCAGAGCGGGCGGGTGACGGTGTCCTCATTACACGGTGACATCAGCTCCAACCAGCCTCACGCTGCTGCTCAGCTGTTAAAGCCCGATTTATTCGCTCATTTCACTTCACTCCTGCCTGGAATGAGGACTTCTACTTTTGCTAATGGTTAACAGCATTGTTCCCACCGGCCACATCCAAATACAGGTGTGAATCCATCCGCATTGAACACATGCACAGTTGGTCGAAGTCACATCCATTCACACAACTGTATATGTGTGTGTGCACGTGTTGGACCGCAACAGCTTACATTGGCCCTAAACATTATGTAGGATGTAAAATAACACTTTTACTTCCACAAACACCGTCAGCAGCAGTGCAATGGATCTGTTCTGATCTTTCACTATAAGTGCATTAAGAGGTAACTCATTTATTGTATTTTATCTGCGGTACAGAGATAGGTAGACCTAGACCATGATTCATATTTCTAATTTATAAAATATGGAAGAAGTCTCTGCTGCACGAAGTACAACTTTAGTTTAGGGGGGGGCACGCTGCTACAGAACAGGAGTCTACCTACTCATGCCCCATGGTGAACTACACATAGCACAGCCCTGATCACCACCAATGTCACTGAGCTTCCAAAAGGAACACAATCAAACTAACCTAACGCCACATTCAAAAGTTCTCTTATCACAAATTACACTTCAGTGGTACGAGGACGTCACAAAAACCATGTTGCTACGTGAAGAACTTTCCTTCTCTGCTGCAGAATGTGCTTTCCTTCCTTTAACCTCGCCTTGTTTCTCCTTCGCTATGTGTGGAATCTGTCTGAGCAGCTGCTTCTACGGGCGTCCCACTCTGTCATCCTCTGAGTGATGTCATGCACACCATCCTTATCTAACACACACACATTGATAAATAGCATGTCTGCATGATTCATGGTTAGCTCAAAGGGAATTAAGGGCTAATTATTTCAGTCTGTCCCAGCTCTAAAACATCATTAATATTGTGCTTTGAAGTGGATGTGATTGGTTCAAAACAAAAGTAAAACAAGTAAAAGAAGGCCAAACTCTTTTTAATACTAGTATTTTGGTCTGTCCTTTAGGTGGGTCAAATGTTTCTGGACTCCTTTTTTCCTCCCAATAGCACTAGAAAGAGTTGCTCACTCTGTCATGCTTCTGAGCTCTGGCCCGACCGCTCTGCACTCAGGAGAAAAGTCACCACATTCTTGACCTCGTAGCTCTCAGTGAAGACTGGGCCAATGTTGACGGACAACAGTGTGGTGTGAGGACATGCTGTTTCATTTCTTCCTTCTGCAGTGCCCCAGGTCCTTAAGAGCTGCACCGAGTTCATCGAGAAGCATGGCGTGGTGGACGGCATGTACCGCCTCTCTGGGATCGCCTCAAACATCCAGAAGTTGCGGTAGGAGCTGGTTTATCACAGCATTCCATTCAATGTACTTGCTGATAACGTGTGATTCCATCTGATTATTGCATCTGTAAAAGCATCAGGATGACCTCCAGGGTAACCGTTGTTCCTCATCCGATTTTACGATGTATTTAACTGGGCTGGACTTTGGTAATTGGAGCTTTCACCACAATTGTGGCTTGTAAAAGGTTGAAAGGAGTTGTGTGTAAGACGCTGTGAGTCATGTGCTTACATGCAAGCATGTAGAATAGGAAATGGGGTCGACCATGTGCAGGGGGGTCATTTCCTCACTTAACTGTCCCCTTATTATTGAACTATCACAATTAAAATGTGAGAGGTAACAATATGAGCTATTAATGTTTGCCTCTCAGGCCACATATTAAATCAATCAAGTAGAATTTTATGAATAACTTGCACTAATATATTCTCAGTATTACAAATATGACTGGACAGAATGTCTGCTGTATTACTGTCATGCCGATCAGCATAGCAGAACCAACAGCACCAAAATGCTCACAAACATTTCTTCAACTTTTTTCATGTGTCGTATGCCTCTACTGAACTGTCATTTGTCATTTATCAATGCACCTTTTGTTCAGAAGAAGTTCAGTTGTTGACTTGGCCATTGCTTTCTGTCTATTTTTCCAGGCACGAGTTTGACTCTGAGCAGATCCCCGACCTGACCAAAGATGTTTACATCCAGGACATCCACTGTGTGGGCTCGCTGTGCAAGCTCTACTTCAGAGAGCTGCCCAACCCCCTGCTCACCTACCAGCTTTACGAAAAGTTCTCCGTAAGCAAAGCCTTGGAGGGACTCAACACTGCACAATTATTTCTTGCTTCTATTAATGTCATTCTGCACATCCCAACATGTAACAATATGTATTAATCAGCCTGAAACCAACCAGCAAACTTGTCACTGAGTTAACTACAGTTTTCAAAACCTTTTAGTTTCATTGAAAATGGTGCCGTCTACTCTTCGTGGCTTTTATTGTATTTCATTGTTGTTCACTTATGAATAAACTTTGTCCAGTTGTTACTGATGCCCCAAAAGGACATTGGGATTGGCTGTGACTGACTGCTCGATCTTTATAGCAAAGAAAACAAATTATACAAATTCAGTATTCTGTATCTTGCAGTCATGAGTCACACTCTTGCATTATCGACACACCCTGTCATTCCAAATGTAGTAAACCACTCTGTCACTTGGCATAGCCAGTAAATGTTTGTTGGTTGTTATGGCAGCTAGGGATGTCCCCTCCATGCTCCATGTAGCAGCGATGAAAAATGGGCTTTACGTTGTATAAACTGATACATCCCACTATTTATCCCTCCATTTTCTCCCTTTTGTTTTTTTCCTGAAGGATGCCGTATCAGCAGCAACGGACGAGGAGCGACTCATCAAAATCCATGACGTCATTCAGCAGCTTCCTCCACCGCATTACCGGTCAGTGTAGAGGCACAGTGCCCCCCTGTGGCCGGCTCGTGAGCTGCTGGAATACAGGCGCTCGCTAGTGTAATACATTCGTAACAGTTGGGTGTCTTTTAACGTTACAATCTAGTTGTTTTTTTGCTGCCCCACTGCATCAAGTGGAATCATTTAACACCTGCTGCATTGATGAAGATGAATGGAATTTCCCGGCTATTGTGAATGCATTCAAATGCCGATTTAAATATTGATGCCCTGAAGAAGGCGCTCTAACACAGGCAGTGTGTTAGTGTGCTGATTGGTAGTGGGATCCGATCCAATTAAATCTGAATGAATTGATATTTGACTCCTAGGACCCTGGAGTTCCTCATGAGACACCTCTCCCAGCTGGCAGCGTTCAGCTACATCACCAACATGCACAGCAAGAACCTGGCCATCGTCTGGGCGCCCAACCTGCTTCGGTGAGACGCCGTCCCCGCTCAATCTGCCTCAATCTTAACCTGTGAGCCGTCTCCATCGGCTGTTCTGTTCTTTGAGATATTATTACTATTTTTTTTGTGACTCCTATTAAGGAATAGTGAGACTATAATGAGCTGTGATAAAAGTGTATGCCTCCTGCTTTAATTAAATGAGTCATTGTACCGGATTGAAAAGGATCTAAGCTGTTTCTTTGGAAGAATGCTGATCAACACAATAACAAAGGCGCAAATGCATTGCAAACCTTTTTTTGTAACGTCAACCCCTACTATTTATTTGTTTGATTCACTACCTACAAATGTTACACTAGTTTAAATTGGAGTCATAACTGAATCAAACACGATTCTCCAGGTCCAAACAGATAGAGTCTGCCTGCTTCAGTGGCACAGCGGCCTTCATGGAAGTCCGAATCCAGTCGGTGGTGGTGGAGTTCATCCTCAACCATGTGGATGTTCTCTTCAGCACCAAACTCAGTTCACTAATACGGGAGGGAGCAGGTATGTAACGCTCACATAGTCTCCACTACCTACTGCTGCTTTCTCTGATGAACACTGTTCCACACCACCAGGTCACAACTCATTGTCGCGGCCCAAATCACTGCTGGTTTCGTCACCTTCTACTAAACTGCTGAGTCTGGAGGAGGCCCAGGCCAGGACCCAGGCTCAGATCAACTCTCCAGTCACTGAGGACAGCAAGTATATCGAGGTGGGCGAAGGTCCGGCTGCCCTGCAGGGAAAGTTCCACACTGTCATCGAGTTTCCCACCGAGAGGTTTGTTAACTCCTCTTACTAATATGTCATTTAGTCTTTAAAACATCAACGAAGATCAAATCTAACAGATACACACAGAGACATAGATCTAGATCATGCCTGCGTCTAAATCGTTGAGCACTGTGTATGTGACAGAGGTGGGATCAAGTCACTGTTAGGCAAGTCACAAGCAAGTCTCAAGTCATTGACCTCGAGTCCCGAGTCAAGTCGAGTCAAAGACGAAGCAAGTCGCAAGTCGAGTCACAAGTCACAGCCAACAAGTCTCAAGTCGAGTCACAAGTCACAGCCAACAAGTCTCAAGTCGAGTCACAAGTCAAAGCCAACAAGTCTCAAGTCGAGTCACAAGTCGTACCATTTTAGTTTCGAGTCATTTCGAGTCATTTTATTATAGTGGGGACGGGGAACCCTGGGTGATGGTGCGCTGCCTCACAGACCTAGACTACGAAGGGAAGGGTAACGGTGGATCGACGGTGACTGTGTTATAGTACTGTAACACTCACCCCAATGCTGCAGCGTAAATAAGGAGGCGATGACTGGCTTTATTTATATAAAACAACTCAACTTCGGTCACTGTTGGCCGTCACCACGCCGAACGAACACTTCCGCATACACGGCCCCCCAAAACTCGGGTTGTCTCGCGTAACTACAGCTGGTAACAGCGCATAACGTGAACACATGGAACATCTGCATAACTGATTAACTAATAACTTTAACTCAGCTCATTACACTACTTTAAAACGGACGTTGACATAATGTTGGCGAGGATTTCCATCGGAGTCTGAATCCGGGTTCAAAAATCCCGATTTTTGTAACCATGAACGAGCTGTCTCGTTGATACGGTTAAATGGACTGCAGTGATTGGATGTTGTTCAGGCAGCGCGCGCTCTCTGCATACAGGTGGCGCACATTTTTTTGACAGATGCAGATAAACAGAGCGGCACGGTGGTGTGAAAATGTTTCCCCCCAGTTTCATGGGAAGTAGCAAGTCTTCTCGAGTCAAAAGGCTCGAGTCCAAGTCAAGTCACGAGTCATCGGTGTTCAAGTCCAAGTCGAGTTGCAAGTCTTTGTACGTTTTGTCGAGTCGAGTCTCAAGTCATCAAATTCATGACTCGAGTCTGACTCGAGTCCAAGTCACATGACTCGAGTCCACACCTCTGGTATGTGAGTCAGTGAAACTAACTTTTCATTTCTCCTGTGTCCTTAACCGTATATACATCATAGGAAGAGACCTCCTATTAAATCCAAAAAGTCTCCTGTGGGTAGTTGGCGTTCTTTCTTCAACCTTGGCAAGTCTTCATCCGTGTCAAAGCGCAAGCTGCACCGCAACCCCAGTGAGCCCAATGAACTGAAGGCCATGGCTATTGCTGGTGAGTCCTCCCCCACGTTTGGAAGTAAACTGGTCAAACTGCTGAGTCTGAGGGATGGAACTTAGTGAGGAGGTCCATTGTGTAGTAAGAAGAGCTCACATGAATGAACAGTGCTGAAACCTTTTCCTCACTTGTGTTTCAGGAGGCAGAGGAGACACAACCACATTGAGGTCAGCCAAAAGTGAAGAGTCCCTGAGTTCCCTGCACAATGTTGAAGGTAACAGACAGGCACACAGAAACACACACACACACCTGTAAAAGATACAGAGTCGTAAGGATGTATCATCAAATGTTCACCAAGGGAATAAAAATGACATACATTTAAAACAAAGCAGGTACGGCCCATTTGGGTGTTTAATGTTTCTATGTTACCATAGAGGTGTCAGGGCTCAGGTTTGGACTACAGCTTAGCCTAGTGTTCCACTTGAGGACTGGTAAAAGGAGGGAGTTTCTGACCCCGCTCTGTTCGTCCTTCAGGAGAGTCCAAGGTGTACCGTCCTCGGCGGCCGCGCTCCAGCAGCGACGCCCTGTCGGCCTCCTTTAACGGCGAGCTGCTGGACAGCCGGCAGCACTGCAACTCCTACGACAACCTGAACGCCACAGAGGACAGCGACGGAGACGACGGCCCCATCTGTGTGCCCGCCCTCATCTCGCCTCCCCGCTCGGCGGGGGAGGACGTGGACCTTAGCCCGCCAGACATCGGCATGGCCTCCTTGGACTTTGACCCCATGTCTTTCCAGTGCAGTCTTCCCGACACCTCTTACGCCTTCCCCCTCAATGACCCACCCGCCGGGGGGGCGGGTCCCTCGTTGAAGAGGAGTCCCGGCAGCGTCTCCGGCGAGACCAACGGCTCTGACCTCATAGCTGCGACCTTCCTGGGCGGCTTGATGTCCCCTTTGTCGGCCGCAGACTTCAGCCTGGCTGCTGGGGAGAAGGTGGCAAACAAGAAACTCACCGCTTCATATTCGTACACCGATAAACCCACGCAGGCTGTGTCGCCTATTAAATGTGCAAAGACCACTAGCTTGACGCCGATCGCCAGTTCGGAACTTTTCTCGACTGAACTGGCGGACCGGACAGCGGCTGGACAGTTTGCCTCTTCGCAGCCGCTATCGCCTCCTTCGGCAGCCCAGGCCGAGCCGTCGCTGAGTGAAGCTTTCCAGGTGGAGCTGCACTCCAAGCTGGCAGCCTTTGACAGTGTGGACAGTGGAGAGCTGATGGGAGAGGACGGCGTGCAGCAGGCGCCAGCTGCCACCACCCAAGAGCACCAAGGTAGGGACAAGAGAATGACCTTTTTAAGAGAAGTATCTGACTTGACAGCTTTTTTACACTGTATAGTTTATGAATTGTGCCAATTTGTGCGTTTCTTTTCTAGGTTTAGTTTTCCAGGTTTGCATGCATTTCATCTTAAACAAACCTTTTCACGTGATGCCCGAGCACCAGGCATAACTCTTCCCCTCTTTCCCATTCCTGAGGCACCCTAAAAGCAGCCTGCTTGCTGTTCTCTTGCTTATTCGTACTTCAACCATAGACCCCTTGTGTTTTTGTGTCTGTGCTAGGAGTCGTAGCTCCGGACTCTTGGAAGGATCTCATCCCTTGTTCCCTCAGCTCCACAGCTCCCACCAATGCCCCTCCTCCCCCCCCTCCTAAAAATGCTGCCCGCATGTTGGCCCTGGCCTTGGCCGAGTCCGCTCATCAGGTCTCGATTCAGTGTCAGTCGCGGTCCTCTCGGCCCTCCACGCCAGTGTCCCCTCTGCAGCCTCAGCAGGCTTCTGACTCCCAGGACTCGACACATCCACCGTTCCCACATTTCTGGGCTTCTTCTGAGGAGGGAACAGGAAGAGGGAGTTCCCCGCCGCCAAACCCCATGTCCCCGGCCTTCGCCACACCCTCAGGGCATCCCACCACCTCCAGTCCTACAATGCATCAGCAGCCTCTGGAGGTGACCAGCAGCATTACCAAGCCATCGGACAGCCCCAGGCTCTGCCCCTCCCCACCCAGAACACAGCCAGGAAAAGACTCCTCCCCACCAGACACTCCTTTTTACAAGTGTGCCCCACTCCCCAGTTCAACCAGCCGGACTTCTCCAATTAGGAAAAGTCCAGAGAGGCAGCAGCCTGTTGCGGATCCGGTTTCAGTCCGAATCAGTTCATCAAGAACCACTCTTAGAGAGCCTGGAGTCTTTCCTACGCTACTACCTGAAGTAAGTGTGATTTCATTTCTCTATTTAGGCTTCTACTACATTTTTAAATGGTTGTAATATTCAGTTGCTGTAAGCACGCTCCAAATTGATTCATATTTGAGTGTTCTGTTCCCGATTTGTCTCAGGTCCATCTTGAGAACTCTTTACCCCCCCCAGTCCTTCCAAAACCCTCAGAAGGACCACCTCAGAAACCCAAGAGGCATTCTGTCTCACTGACCCAGCATCAAAAACAAACTCATCAGCAGAGCCATGCTTTGATGCATCCTCATCTTCCACCAGAGCCTCCCACGCCTTCCCAGACACCGGTCCAGTCTCAGGTCCCCTCCAAGGCCAGCGCAAGAGTGGCCCCCACCTCCGCTGAGCCCGTTGAGAAGCCTTGGGAGGCCATAAAGCCTGTACAGCCCTGTACAGAGCCTGCAAAGAACCAAGAGGTTTACCCTAAACCTCCGGCCCCTCCCATCCGCACCATAGAGAGCAAACTGGCCACAGCGGCTCTGAGTCAGAGTGACGCCTCCTACCACAGCTTGAGTGAAGGCCCTGTACCTGGCCATCAGGAGGATGCTTCGCCCCTCCATCCTCCTTCTCCTCGCAAATCGTCCACACACCAGCCAGCATACCTGTGCCACGCTAAAGGAGAGCCGGTACCAATTGAGGCGTCTGCTGCTGCATACTTCCACCAGAGGCCTGTCACGCCGGGCCCCCACTCTGTGCTACACCACTTCCGGCCCGACAGCGTGCCGCCACACCTGTCCTACGTGTCCAAATCAGAGCCTCAGATCCCTTACAGTGCCCGACTAGACAACCGATACAGCACTTTAGGCCCGAGGTCCTATCACCACTCCATGAAGTCCAGAGGAACCCCCCGCAGTGTGTACGTGTCCCCAGGACCGGGGCCTCAGGGTTACAGCCATGACAGAAACCAAGGCTATCCCACCATCCGCAGAGTGCACTCACTCCACGTCCCCTCCACTATCCGCTCAGTGCCCATCCAAAGGACCGAAGTTCCTCCAGATGACGAAATGTTCTTCTGCCAACGACCCGTGTACCAGTGCAAAGCCTACCAGCAGCCCCCTCCCCCCCCGCAGCAGTCCTCCCAAACCGACTACCACGTCACCCAGCTGCAGCCTTACTTTGAGAATGGACGGGTTCAGTATCGCTACAGTCCGTACTCTGGTTCGAGCCCGCTGGAGGCGCCTTTCTACGACATCGACCCTTACGCAACCATACGAGTCCGACACCTGCACGGCAGCCGAGACCCAGGATTCACTGGTGGTCGCCCGGCTGGAAAGGCAACAGGGTACCACTACCTGGCACGCCATGTTCTCCCGCCGGGTAAGGAGCACAGCTTTGTGAGCAGGGACATGCCCCCCGGTCACGGGACCAAGGAAGCCGCTGCTTACCTCGCTTGGGACCCTGAGGAGTCAGAAAGGCTCCGCATGCACTCCATCCGCAGGGAGAGCCGGGCCAGACAGAAGATCAAAGGCCCCGTTCTTTCTCAGTACGACAACGTCGGCTTGTTCGCACCCTCCGATATATCGTGCTACGAAGCCCTGCACCTGCGCAGTAAATCGGATCCAGGCAAAGCTGTTCTGGTTGCAGCCGAGACCAAAGACGGGCGCTACCACCCCAGACACATGGTGTCCGACCCCGACGTCCTGGTGTACATGGAGAGTGACAAGCTGTCCCAGGGTGGCGCACTGGGCGACAAGTCAGACGGGTTTGCCAAGCAAAGCGCTTCCAAGAAGTGCCAATCTTCTCACTCCCTTCCAGCTACTCTGAGCCACAGTCTGTCCCATCAGCAGGAGAGCGGGGACAACCGGCCGGGGGGGGACGCCAGCCGCTCGCCACACTGGCAGCAGGAATATCCCAACAAGAGGAACTTCCAACCACGCTATGAGTGTCCCGATTTTGACCACCACCAGACTAAAGTCAAAGCGCCCGGCGGCTACCACAGCACGGAGGAGCCGCCTTCAGCCCCCAGGGAGCCGCTCGCCCGCTCCAAGGCCGACCGGTCGCACAGCGTCTACAGCCAGGGCAACGCCGACCTGGACAGGGACTACTCCTATCAGAAACACGGGCCCAAGCCGGTGCCGTCACACTACGACAACCTGGACGATTACCACCCGGTACCTCAGCCTCAGGCCCCGGTTCAAAAGCGCGGAGTAGGCGGAGCCTATCCGGCCCCAGCGTTCCCAGTGAGCCACGGTAACAGAGCGTACTCCACAGCACTGGGCCAGGGAGCCTTCATCCAGACTGAGCTGCTCACGCAGAGGCCAGACACAGAGATGCGCACAGAATGAAGCATTTAGGGGGAGGGGGGGGGGGGGGGGGGGGCAGCGGCATGTGAACTTGTATTTAGCTGCGTAGAAGAGAGACTTTTGAGCTACAGTTGCAGCCTCTGCAGGACAGTGGACTGTTGTATCCGTATATTTTTGCTCCTTTTTTTTAATGAATTGTGAAGAAAAGACTTTATACTGGAATTCCTGAATGTACATGAATATACTGTACAACTGGTCATATTGTTATGATTGATTGAGACAGTAGTCATAAATGTATATGCTATGAAAGATATGGTACTTTTAACAGATCGCAAAAATGTAAAATATATATATATATATATATATATATATGAATAGAATCACTACAAAAAAAGGGATTTAGTTGGGGGGGTTTTATTTAAATTTGTAGGTGTGGCGTTGGGTGTGAGCATCAACCAGGGTTACAAATTGCATTTTAGAAATGCATGCAGCCTATTTTACAGAGCATTGGGGTCCATGGCGTTCCTTCTGGATGTTACAGCACAAGTTCCGGGGGAGGATGCACACGTTGGTCCCTGCAGCCTCCCTCTGCTCATGTGTACACAGCAAGTCTCTCCAGGGTCCGGCTGGGTGGGAGATTTTGAACAGGAGCTACGATTGGTTATTCTCGGTTATTGGTGGTTTATCAATGTCTTGTTTTCTGTGTGACTGTGCAATTTTTTTATGTAACTTTGCTATAAACCGATTTCAATGACTCCCAATGGAATGTTTTGGTACTTCTACTGATCTTCATCCGAAGACGGACCAAGCAACTCGGCGCAGTTGTTGCACATAAGGCATTAAAGAGGGGGGGGCTAGATGAATGCCTGTTGTACCTTTTTAGATGTATAAGAGGTTATATTTTTATTTCCTTTTTCCCCATTACGGTACTTTCATGAACTGGACTAACTGAATAAAGCTGAAAACAATGTCCTCTATATGGTGAAGAACATGCTGCTTTGTGGAGGAGAAAGAATCTCTTGGTGAGGAGCCTTACGTTTTGTTCCATCGGACCACATTTACTTGTTTTTACCATTTTCATCACAATGCACATTGTGAAGTCTTTATTTCAGATCGCCCTTGATAATTCTCCACAGTTAACTGGGTTTGGTTATTTAAGTTTGCATCAGTGGCCTCTGTAGTTCTAAGAGAAGGAATTGTTGTTGTGTAGATACTTGGCCATTTTATTTCCATGTATGGATGTAGGAAATACAAGTTTCAAATCCAGGTTGTACTCTTAACTGATTGGTTTCTATATCACTTGCAGGTTTTTCTCCTCTTGCCTTATTTAAAGCCTCTACCATTTCAGATGGGGAACTTAAGTAAGGCACTGTGTACTTGAATGTGAAAACACTAGTCTCAACTACAGGTATCTCCAGTTAGATATGAAATAAATAAAACTTTTCAGGAATAGCTGCAAGCATTGTCTTACAATATGTTGCGTGATATTTACCAATTCATCTCTGCTGTTTAGTAAGCACACAACATGGCTGGTTGGCATTAATCTTACATTGATGGTACATTATGGATGTGTGTCGAGGTTTATCTCCGGTATATTCATTTAAAAATTGTCTGAAGCAAAAGTTCTTTAATTTTTTTAATTACATCATTTATGACAGTTGCAGTAAACTGATATGCTGCTTTCCTAGAACTTAACAGCACAAAAGGTTCCCTTTTGTGTAGCAGAAAAAACTGCAATAGGGATATAAACCAGGAAATGCATTGAAAACATTTGTACCAGTTAAGGATCCACATAGTAAGGACTTTTCTGTATTAAAAAACTACACAGGGAAACTTTATAAGATTAGTCAATCCCATTGGAAAACATATTTCTGTGTATAAACAAGGTCTGTAGATGTGAACTAAAATAAATCATAAAAAGTTTGAGTATGCCTGAAACGACATAGTATATAATAGTGTTACAAATATCCTATATACTTTGTCAAAATTGATCATTAAAAAGCTATAATATAGAATGTCTAAAAAGCAAGTGTAGTGTGTCAAGGAAAGTTAAAGTATATAAAAATACGCTGTCACAGAATTGTATGTCAAGTGTAAAACGTTTTTAAAAAGTTAAGTGTCTCAGTGTTACAAAAGAGCCAAATGTTCCATTATCTCAAGTTGGTAAAAGTCAGGCTATATATATATCAAGAAAAGATTTACTTTACCTAACTAAAAAAGGTCAATGTACAATACTAAAATATGAGTATATCATGCTGAAAAAAGTCAAATATTAGTAAGTAAGAATATATATTTATATATATTCATTATGCTTCTTTATGGGAGTATATCAATATCAATACATTATTCATATTTTATGGCATATCACACTTTTAAATTGTTTAAATTTGTACTACAATTGTACTGCAATACTAGAATATTTTTCCGACATTCTTCCAATACTTTATATTATACTAATAATTACTTTTTTTTATCTATATACATAATTATCTTATCATGGCATGTTAACAATAGTTTTTACATGGTAAAATAAACTTTATAATTTACGACACTTCTATATGGCATACTTATTTATCCCCCTGTGTAACATTAATTATTTTTAAGCCTATCCTTTGACTACAATTTTATGGCACACTGAAATATGACGTTATTGAATTTCCATGGTTTAATATTCAATGATTGTAAAGGCATTTGATGGTATATGTACTAGCTGGGACCGATGCTCCAGCTCCTCCTGTACTTTGCTTCAGCCTCTTTCCTTTCACATCACTTTGTTCATCCTAGGTTGGCATTACTGCCCCCTACTGGATAAACATTATGGTTGCTTTCAAAAACCTAAACATCATTTGTACTCTCTCACAGCAGCCATTCTACATGACACTGCAGTGTAAACACGGGTGGGATTAATAACACCGGCCCTGTTACATTTAGCTGTTAATAGGAATAACTGCGACCTAAATAACAGAACAGTACCATGATTTATTTCTATCAATTACACCTGTGTTTACCCTAATAGCACACATGAATTGGACGCAGGGATTAGGGTATATCACATATTTAATCCTGCCCTCTCCTCATCCTGGCTACTGGAGTCCTGCAATAATGGCCCTTCTTTCCTCTCCATACTCCATAAAATCAGGACATCTCCTTTTCTTCAGACTTCTCACAACAACCAGTATGTTTCCTTTTTACAAATAGTATACCATTCAAGTGTCTTCATCTACTCGTGATCTGTAATCTGCGCTGATTCTACTTAACCCTCTTACTTTACTTTATTCTGTATTGACTACCCCAAAAATGTTTGCTGTTTGATTCATTGGTGTAAAAAGTATTCAAAGGAAAAAGTAGCAATAACTCATACTATGGAAGTAAATCTGTGCCATCGGGGGTTGAAATAAAAAGTTGATTGAATTTCTAGCACTGAATATTTATGCATTGAAATTATGTACCTGAATGTTTTTCAACATTAAAACACCGCAAAAAAATTCAACCTAAAAAAAAAAAATGTTGAAATATTCGAAATGGAGGCTACAATATTCAACCGCAAAAAATTCAACCTTGGCACACCAATATGCGGAGGCTACAATATTCAACCCAAATAAATTCAACCTTGGCACAGCAACATCCGGGACACTAAGGTAGAGCAATCGATTCTAGATTCAAGATCAGTAGCGTGCGTCAAGCTGAAGGAGCGAGCACCCAAAACACCTTCGGCTTCGGATTGTATCCATGTCCAATAATAACGGGGCTTTAACTCTTCTTCATGTCATCAGTGTGGTTTGTGTCTGTAAGATTCCGTAATAGACAGCTGACATTTGTACATTAACAGACTGTGTTGGACATGAACTAAGCGGAAGTTAAACGAGAGCGTACAGCCGCTCACAATACGCCTCTTCTTCTAGTTTTGAATTCATTTAATGATGCTGAGATCCTTGGACAAGCTGTTAGGAGTGATTGGCGGAGTTTTGAAAACCAGGAACGCGCTTGAAGAGGCAGATGAGCCGCTGTATCGTAGTGGGGGGGGGGGGCAGCGGCTTTAGCGGAGCGTGCAGACGCATAAACCCGACAGGACATGCAGGAATAACCGCAGTAGCGTCGGTGGAAGGATCCTTTTTCACAGCGGCACAAGCCGATCTCAGTTGGGTATTAAGCGACATTCAAAGTCCACGTAACGTTAAATGAGTCTTCATGACCATGGTTAAACTTTATTAAGGATCTGGCACAACACAGCGACCTGCAAGTAGCTCAGAGTCTTACATAAAGGGATGTACGTCTTAATGCGAGGCTTTAGAATTTATCTCAAAGGGATCCTGTATTTGCTCGTAAAGTCTGAAACGAGAACCCATTTTTCAGTGACGGTGTTACGTGCCTACTGGTTTTTGAACTACTGGTTTGGCTACGGGTGCGTGTTTGTTTTCCCCCGGTGTTACGTGCCTACTGGTTTTTGAACCTACTGGTTTGGCTACGGGTGCGTGTTTGTTTCCCCCCGGCAGGCAGGTGTTGTCTGCCTCCGTCACTTGAGTCGTCACACATTTGCAAACATATTGTTCTGAAAATGTTCAAAAATGCATCCCATATCCATTGCAGCGATTACGATTGTATAAGTGAGCACTACGTCACTGCCACGTATGAAGAAATACATAAAAGAACATTTATTAAAAGTCCGCCACAACCGGGATTCGAACCGTGTCGCGCAAAATAACGTAGTGCCACAGAGCGGCTGTGCTACCCACTCGGCCAACCGAGCTTGATCGATTTCAGTTGATTTGTATATTTTAATAGAGTTGTATATCGTCAGTGGCAAGCAAACGTTTTGGTTTAGGGTGAACATTATATGTTCTTTTATGTATTTCTTCATACGTTGCCACACTGATGGCATGAAGAAGAGTTAAAGCCCCGTTATTATTGGACATGGATACAATCCGAAGCCGAAGGTGTTTTGGGTGCTCGCTCCTTCAGCTTGACGCACGCTACTGATCTTGAATCTAGAATCGATTGCTCCTCCTTAGTGTCCCGGATGTTGCTGTGCCAAGGTTGAATTTATTTGGGTTGAATATTGTAGCCTCCGCATATTGGTGTGCCAAGGTTGAATTTTTTGCGGTTGAATATTGTAGCCTCCATTTCGAATATTTCAACATTTTTTTTTTTTAGGTTGAATTTTTTTGCGGTGTTTTAATGTTGAAAAACATTCAGGTACATAATTTCAATGCATAAATATTCAGTGCTAGAAATTCAATCAACTTTTTATTTCAACCCCCGATGGCACAGATTTACTTCCATATCATACTCTTAGTATGAGTAAAGTAGTTCAGAATTGGATTTGAAAAAAGTACAATAAGCAGACATTTATTAAAATTACTTAAAATGTTGTTCTTACATTTATAACCCTACATGCCTAAATACTAGCACATCGAGCTGTTTTGGTACCATGGTGTTTTCTAACGTTTGGGACAAAAGGTTCGTCTGGCTCCAATGTTTACAAACGGCTGCAGTTGCATTCTGGGAGTCGGATGATTGACACGCCGCCATTTTGCTCCTCTCGCTGCGCTCCCATTGTGTGAGAGATGGTAAATATCTGACACCGCCACACTAGCGCTACTCACTTGGACCCTCTCGAAGAAAAAGGCGCTAAATTAAGCCGCGGTAGGTCACATTTCTGTCCTACTTTTAAAATCATAGAACAGTATTCGCCTTTTTGTAAAGAAAATGACACCGTTAAAGTTGTTTTTGTGCTGTGATGTTGTGTTATTTCGACGCGGTAGAGGAGAAAAAGCTGCTACCCCGAAGCCAACGCGAGAAAAACGGCTCAGTACTTCCCCCGCAGGAATAGCTGCTCCACTTTGTGTGTGTTTCTACTTCACTGTCGCTTCAATACGCCATCGTTTCCTCCTCCTGGAGGCTTATTTGATAGCTGCACTTGTCTTCTACGGTTTGTTGGTAGTCTCGTGTGCACGCGCTGTTTAATTTTGAGGGTAAATATCAAAGTTTACGTCTCGCTCACGGCCTGTGTATTGGTAGGTTCAATTAGGTCTGCGGCCATAATCTTGCGGAATGAGGCGGGGTTTAGACGGCTCGTCCCGCCCTAAAACCCAGCAGACTGAAACGCTATTGGTCCTAAAATGTGACATGGTGGATTTCAGAATCGACCCGTTTAGCAGTGTGGTCTGGAGCCAAAGGTGTGTGTTGGGCTCGGGATGATACGTTTCTGTGCGGCTCATTGATCGCCAATCAAAGGCACTGAGCCCTGCAGAGAATACCATTTTACATGGAGTCTTTAGCAGATATTTGGGGGCTTGGTGATAACAGCTAATACAATTCCCCAAATGAATGCATCACTAAAATGTTCATGTTTAATTTTTATTATTTGAGTTAAAGCAAATTACTGATTGATTTCAATATTGGGCTATTATTGCCAGCGCTGTACGATACATCCTCGAACCATGACTTCACTGAATACAGTACATTATAGTGTATTGTGTAAGGACATGGTGCTACTCAAAGTAATATTGCTAGACCTTTGCTCAATAATGACATGTTTGTGTGGCTCTTAAAAGGTCCGTTTGGATCTGCTTAAGCACTACACAATGTTTTGTAACGGGACAGTTCAAACGGGCTAACGCTGGAAGCTGCAGTCCTCCAGACACCGTAGAAGTTGGTGACATTCACCGAGCTGTGTGCGCCTACGGGTCCTATTTTGTACCAAAACATGACGCCGTTTGGTGGTCGGACGTGAGTAGAAGTTCAACAATAACTACATGGTTGTTATGGTTGATGCGGAGGAAACGGATTGTGGAAGTTGTCGCGTTTCAGGGTGACACGTGACGCCCCCTCTGCGTCAACTCTACAGCGAATGATGCGTTCAGGAAGGATTCCATGAGTCCTGCGGCGTGTTTGGTGTGAACGCAGCATCCTGCTACTCCGTCGCCAAAGTTGAAATAGTTTAACTTTCGACTTGGCCTCGCTCCAGTCTCATCACGTCTGTGCATCGACTTTGTAACTGATGCTGTGTGTAGAAGTATAGAATGAGCAACAATGATCAACCTGGTATGTTTTGGTATTCTCCTACAGGTGATACTTTGTCGCAATGGCTCGTACCAAGCAGACCGCCCGTAAGTCCACTGGAGGAAAGGCTCCTCGTAAGCAGCTGGCCACCAAGGCTGCCCGCAAGAGTGCCCCCTCTACTGGAGGGGTCAAGAAGCCCCATCGTTACAGGTAAAGCCTCCCTTTCTGCAGCCAAATCTGTAATTGAGGCCATCTTCATCAAGATGAGATGGAAAGGATGAAGGAGGAGAAGAAAGATGTAGTCTGTTTTCTATAAATCATGACATTTTTAACTTAACATCTTAAATCCAGGTAAATAGTTTTATAAATTGATTTTCTAGAATAAAAGGTTCCACATTTTGTACATTGGCAGCATTACAGCTCGATGTTACATTGACAATCACAATATTAACCAGGAGTTTAACTGTACTGATCAAACACTAACAACATTTTTGGTGCATAGAGGATAAATCCCGTTTTGCTTGTATAAGGCTAAATTAACCTGCTCGCTTTCTTGTGTGTTTCAGGCCCGGCACCGTGGCTCTGAGAGAGATCCGTCGGTACCAGAAGTCCACCGAGCTGCTGATCCGCAAGCTTCCTTTCCAGCGCCTGGTGAGGGAGATTGCTCAGGACTTCAAGACTGACCTGCGTTTCCAGAGCGCCGCCATTGGAGCCCTGCAGGTGTGTGTGCATATATATATTATATATAACGCTGCAACAGTTTAATGTGTAAAGTTTGCACTATTCCCCTGCTAATATGTTTGAACCCCCCCGTGGCCGTAGGAGGCGAGTGAGGCGTACCTGGTGGGTCTGTTTGAGGACACCAACCTGTGTGCCATCCATGCCAAGCGAGTCACCATCATGCCCAAAGACATCCAGCTGGCACGCCGCATTCGTGGGGAGCGCGCTTAGAAGGCCCTCCCCAATGTTTCACCTCTGTCCTGTTTTTTCTTAACCTGTCCCCCCCTCTCCCTCCTTTATTCAACACCTATCCCAATCAGCCTCTCCTCCCGCCTGCCCAGCTTGTCAGTAGACTTTAGAGTAATCCTGATTCTGAAGAGATAGAAATATGTTGACGTCTGGTCTCCAGACTGGTCTTTTTTTGTCTTCACCAAATGTTTTCTTAAGGTACCTTTTTGTGCATGTAAGACGTTTTTCAGTTCGGAAGCACATATGCACACACACAACTTGTGCATGAGTCACTGAGTTTGTAGGAGTCCAGTTGATCCTGGGTGGGAGGCCAGCTGTGGTGGCCGAGGGGCTAGTCTGCTTAAGGGGAGCTGCAACTTCCACAGCAGGGTGCTATTAAAGCTAGTCCTGAGGCCTCCGCCTCACTGCCGCCCTGCCCCCCTCCCTCCAAGCCCCAACTCACCCTGTAGCCAAACCGCCTCTTGCCCTCTGTAACCCGCACTGGGAAAGGATGGCGTTCTGTTTGTGTGCATGTGTGAGCTCTGATCTTTCAAACCACTTGTACTTTTTTGGTTGCTTAAGAATATTCATTGTGGATATGGTGTTTATTTTTTGTATGCATATAATTCATAGATAAGCATCCCTTCTCTTTACCACTTCCAAAATCATAAAATTAAGATAGAAAAAACAATGAATATTGCCAACATGGCTATCTTTTTAAAATGTTTTGCAGTAATCTGATCTACAGAAAATCATGAAGGGCTTCTCTATTTTCAAAGGCAACTTCTATTCTAATGGCAGCCACATGGGGGCAATGTGTCCCCGCCCCCTGTATTGGGTTCTCTGTAGATGAGTCTTCACCCATGATGCTCCTGTCTCTCTATCTTGGTGTCTACAGATAGGCTTGTCACACGGTATGAATTGACATAATAGTGCAAGTTATGCTCTGCATGCTCTGGGTCTGTATCTCTTGCTCTTTGTAGATCTGAACCTATAATTTCTCCTTTTCTCAAATTTGTGATACACAATATAACCTCATTTGTTTTCTTTTATATTTTTCTTATTCCTCAAGATTTTCAGACGTATAAATAAGCCAATCTTTGTATTTTCCAAATTTCTCATATTATGGTGGTAATAAATAGATGTTAAAACAAATCCGATGCTAGTTGCTGTGATTTATTTGCTTTCCAGGTGCACTGTAAAGTCACTGCTGAATGTTACTAGTTGGCCAATAGTTTCATATAAGTAACTACAAATGTTATTATTGTTGAGAACCAAACTGCCAGAAATTCTCCAGCGATGACCTTCTAATGTAATAAATAAGTGACAGTACCAATGGCTATAAGAAGGCAAAAGGGCCGATGCTTGATAAAGCCTTTTGGTGAATCTACGCCCTCCAGTGGACACGTTTCATACACAATGACCATTTGGAGGCTCAGTTAGTTATCGCAGGTTAAGATTCTCAAAAAGGAGATAGCAATATAATCTATCGATTAGCAACAATGTGCTGGATTACAGGCAGAGTGTGAGCAGTAGCCAGCAGTACCTAAGAGTTCTTTCATGGGCCACTTCTACCGTTCCCCAAGCTGTGGAGTTCTCTATCGCTTCCTCAGTTTGATCAAAGCTGCTGGATTTCTTCTGGTTCCTTTAGAATCAAATCCTTGCCCTGTAACAGTGACTGTCAGCTGTTTGAAGCATATTGGTTGAAACAGGGCTTGTGAATTTGAGTGATGGAATGTAAGTACGTTTTACTCAAGCACTATTTCTACATTTTAATCTATGTTACATTATACTTCCCCTCTGCTAACGTTTGAAGACACTATTGCATTATCCTTCATACCGGGTACGATGCATGCAGAACCTTTAAGGAGCACCTTAATAACGTCGTATTGCTACTCTTACTGAAGTAAAAGATCGGAGACCAAGGGTTTCTTCCTCGGACTGGGGGCCATGTTTTTGTTTTGCGGGTATTAACCTTCCTCAAGGTCTGCTCGGTGCCCCCCATCCCCCACCACATCTGCTCCTCCCCGGGATTACAGCGCAAATGTCTGTCTGAAACTCTCAGTGCTGTGGGGGAAGATTACAAGTGCGCTGCACCCTCTGTGAGAGAGGTTAACCAATCAGAGTCCTCGTACGTAGAGATTAACCAATCACACCAGGGAGAGGAAGGGTGGAGGGATTAAACCAGCACAGAGTGGGATTAGGCCAGCATTGAGTGCAGAAAATTGCTTCAAAATGTCTCTGAGTGCAGTAGATTTGAATTTATGATCTAAATGATGTGACATTTCACATGGCTGCTGACCAGAGGATCAGATGAATAAAACAAGATTGGTTCATTTCTATCAATATTACACCCATGTTTCTCAAATCATTTATATTCATTTAAATCCTTAAATGTGATGTGTTTGTCATGTGACAAACTTCTTTTTAGCTCTAAAAAGAAGACAAATAATGTTATGGACAGAGTTCTGGAAGCAAGGTGTCTTGGTCAGTATCTTATCTCTTTTCACCCACACACACCTCCATCAAATATTTCATATATTTGATGTCAAAGTTGAGCTTGCATAGTACTAATCGGGTCATGTGGCGACTCGCAACTTGTCGGAGGAGTAAGGGAGAGAAGGGCAGGGGTTCAGGAGGAGAAGCACTGATCTGATGGAGACATGTCTCGGGGCCGGAGCGATCCATGAAAACTACAGTTGGGATCAGTGAGATAAACCAGGACCGAAGCTAAATGTAAGACAGCCTGCAGGTAAACAGGCCGGGGAGGAAGATAGAGGTGATAGAGGGAAGTGTTGGTCAGAGAATAAGGAAAGAAGGGGGAGGAAGAGAAGACTGAGGAGGGTGAGATGGGTGAGGGACAAAGAGAGAGACAGAGGGGGATAGGGCAATAATCCTAACTAATTCACTTAGGGCATTGCAGAAGGGAGGATAAGAGGATTGGGACACTCCCAGAATCCGATAAACTAAAATAACTAAGATGGACCTGTGAGAGCCAGTGCAGGCCACTTGACGACCAGGACGGGTCCAGACCCGACCACAGCACCGGGTCCGGGCTACCATGTGACATTCACTTCAAAGATTCTGAATGATTGTCAGTGCACAAAGTGTAAAGAATAGATCACTTTAATATGTCACAAAGCTTTTTTTTTTTCTCCATCAAACAGGTTGGGACGATAACACTGACGGGTAACACGACAACACGCAACACGAATGCTAAGCTCTAAGCGCAAACAAAAGGACATTTAAATGTAGCATAAATCAACAATTAGTAGCTTAGAATGATTAAACCCTGAAGGAGGAGGTGACCTATACGGACTTCAGAGCTGCGTCCCGTCACAGCAGCTCCACTTTGACTCTATGACAATGCCAGTTTAAAATAAAGTGTGTATGTGTTGAAAGAAGCGATGGCTCAGTGTGTTTCCTCCGGTACATTCGGTCTAACTCTTTAAAGGCTTGTGTTCCCTTATTGAGGAATGAAGACGCAGCAGATGGTTTGCAGTCAGGCAGCATGGATGACGCTCACTGGTCCTCCAGAGCCAGTCACAGAAACGCATTCCTACACAGGTGACCATTAGAAAACAAAACAAAAATCTTACAGAAAGAGAGATAAAATCAAAGATAACAAGTCACACTATCTCACGTGGGACTTTGTTGGTGCCCATGAACGACCCCCCCCACCCCCTCTCTAGAGGACCTGGAACTTCCAGGAGTTTTGGTCCTTGTGATCCAGGCAGTCCATTGTGGTGAAGCCCAGTTTCCAGGCCTGCTGGTCCTTGTAGTCCAGGCAGTCGACAGAGGTGAAGCCCAGGGAGGAGGCCGTGCTGTAGCCCTGCGAGGATAGCGAGGCCGGGGACTGGCTCAGAGAGCCCCCCATCGAGGGCACGGTGATGGGGCTCAGGGCGCCCACGGTGCCCGACAGCTGCGAGTGCATGGGGGACAGGTAGGCGCTGCAGTCCAGGCCGGTGAAGTAGGAGGTGGTGCTGGCGTAGCCTTGGGAGTAGGCCGATGGCTGGCCGTAGCTCATGGGGTAAGGGGAGGGCCGCTGCATGCAGGGCGCCGAGGAGGAGGCCAGGGGGTCGGGCAGGGGGGAGATGGCCGGGCTCCAGATGGACACAGCGCTGTTTCCAGTGCTGGAGCTCGGGACCAGGCCGGGTCCTGCCTGACCCGAGGAGGGGCTGTAGGAGCCAGGAGGGTTAGAGACTGGATCAGGGGCGCTGGGTTCCTGCAGCGGAGAGGCCTTCTTTTTGGGTGGGCGGGGCTTGGACTGCCCACTGCTCTGCTGCTGCTGCTGACGGCACTTGGCACGACGGTTTTTAAACCAAACCTGAAGTCGGGGGGGGGGGGGAGATGTAAGGACGGAAAAACCAAGTGTCTCAATTATAAAAAGATGAGTTAGCTGGTTACTGAAGGTGAGAAAGAACTAGTGGGACACAAAGACATATGCAGGACATGCACATCTGTTCAGCCACAAACACACAATGGCCTCCATCTTGGTGAAGGTCTACTTCTCCAGTACCTGCACGCGGGACTCGGGCAGGTTGATCTTGAGGGCCACCTCCTCCCTCATGAAGATGTCCGGGTAGCGCGTCTTGGAGAACAGCGCTTCCAGGATGTCCAGCTGAGTCCGGGTGAAGGTGGTGCGCTCCCTGCGCTGCTTCCGGGGAGTGGCTGCACGCACAAGAAGCACAGCGGGGATTATTATTCTGGCAGCGATATGGAAGGCTGACCTGAATTATGAGGACTACTCAGACCCATTTCATTCTTTTTTAAAGGCAACATGCCATTTAACTGATTATTCTGGTTTGGGGTTTTTTTCAGCTGAGTGAGGATGACAACAAATACAAACACCAAATCTCAGAACATTATGAAATGGTTTATCATCCTTATTTGTTTTGTCTGTATGACAAATATGAAGAAAACTGTATATTCCAATAGACACAGGCTTTGAAGAGGTTTCCTTTCCACATACAAGTTGCATTTTATTCATTTCACTACTTTCCACATTGAGGGCAAGTAAAAAAGTGCATTTGTTTCAGAAAAATAAAGTGAGGCATTATTAAATTAAATCACTGGAATTTAGTCAATTTATATTATTTGGAGCTTGAGAACATTTGAGAACCCTCGAGGGGGAAATGAATAAGCGTTCAAATAACAGATTTTAGGAAGGAAGATTATTATTATCTACGTTTCAAGAGGTGCAATGGGCTCATTGTGTCTGCGTATTAACGAACGGATCTCTACCAAACATATAAGTCTATAACTGTGAATGAATTAAACATCAAATGTTACTTTTAATCATCAATCACTCGGAACAAAAAGTTGCCATTACATATTTTATTTTTGTACTGGCTAAATAAGTGTAGCAATGATATCTTTAGGGTACATTGACTGATATATATTATGATTCAAATGTTCCATTTATTTTCGTTAGGCGCGTCTTTACGCATCATTTTGGGAAGAATAAGACTCGAAATCACAAGAGCAGCGAATGAGACAAATGCTTTGAAGTAAAATAATTACAAATAAAAGTGTATACTTACATGGATAAGCGATGGTCGTGTGCAGCATATCCATTCCGGGGCCGGGCAAATTTAACCCGTTCATGGTGTAATGGGGTTGCTTTATGTAGGACATCATCCTCGCAGCAGGGTTTAAGTCCTGTCGTTGACGTGGATGTCGGACACGCAGCACATAAAGCGCGCGCTGCGCCGGGTCACCAAGTCAGCGCGGCGGCTCCAACCCAACCTGCCGGAGTGCACCAAGGACACCTCAAACTTGCTTCTCTTGCTTTTTCTAACTTTCCACTTGAATGATCTGTCAGCTTAGGAGCAGAGAGAGTTTTCTTTTAGAACAGTGTGCGCGCTTCGGGTCCCGCGCCGTTAAACCATCCCACAGGTGAAGTGGCCCCCGGATGCCTTTGCGCCGCGCTCAGGTCGCTCCACTGAGTTTCCTCACCGGCATGCGCTGCTAATTAGAGGGAGCAAGTGGCTTCAGCAAACCCCTCCCACCACGCACGCACGCACGCGCTCGCAAAGACACGCACGAGGCAACGAAAGCAACAGGCTCCGTGTAAAAAGGCTAAACAACACAAACACCTTTTTTGGTTTAAGTTTTGTGGCACTATTTTCTGATGAGATGTAATATACTCCTCTACTGTAAAAACCTTTGATTTGTCACATGACATCCGGTATTCAGATTCATTATTGAAATAAATCGAAGATAATAAGTAATTTCCTTATTTAAACATACATATTTTCGAAAATGAACCTACAACAGTTGATTGTCTTCATTTAAGGAATCAACTGGGGAAGTTTTCTGATGATAACTATTGTACATTATATAGCTAGTGTCTCCCTCAAAAGAAAGTTTGAATAATGTATGATAATAATAATAAGATTAGTGCAACAATATATGTCATATGACACCAAATTAGTTTGTACTGTTTTCAGTTTGCTTTATTTCATTGTTTTCGGATTATTAAACATATCATTAGTTTTCTAACAGAATTTACATCTCAAACACAAACACACACACCACTATTTTCTCTTTCTTTTACGTGTTTTTTTCTGTTCTGCATCTTTAACACATTTCTATTTTGGAAATATTACCAAATTTATGAAAATGCCTCAGAGCATTGTTCCCCTTCCTGCTTCCTCCTGCTGATCGATACACAGCTCATACATTGACACATAATTGACAGATTATGTATCACTGAAACAGCTGCAAACACACAAACCCCCCCCCCCCCCCCACCACACACACACACCCAGATGTACAAAACCGACAAAGCTCATTTGATTTATCATAATATGCTTTATCTGAAAAGTAAGTATCTTATCTCCAGATAAAAGGGAGGAAAGACAGAGCAGCGCAGAAAGGAGCCCAGAGGGAAGTACAGCGCACTGAGGGGAAGGATGGCGTTTCTCCGGATGGATCAAGCAGAAAAGAAACAAAAAATCAGAAACCTGCAGATGACAGACAGTGTCTGGAGGAGAATAGAAGGCGGAGAGAGAAGCTCGGACTGAGGATCCAGAGGCGAACAGCTGGCCGGAACCGAATGGAAACTCACACAAGGACACTCTTGAACATAGAAACATGGTATTCCTGCAGTACCAATCTGTGTTTTCTGGACTACAGTGTTGCTGCTGTACTGCATCAGGAATGAGTCAGAGATACACACTGTGACCAAAAGGAACTCATTATTACAGTCTTTGAACTGTTGAACTGTTCAACAACACTTTTACGTTTGCTTTTCTATTGGTTCCCAAAATATATTTCATCACAACTGACGAGTTTAATTTCGGAAACATCTTTAGAAAAATGTAATTGCTGTTTTGTTGAAATAATCAAGTATAATGATGCATTGCAAGTACCCAACATGTTCTTGAGGTGGGATTTTATTTGATATGTGAAATCTTTTCTGTGTCTTTCTTTGCATTCTATGTTACTTTTATCCTGTCCGTTTTCATAATAGTTATTTGTTCTGCCTCAGCAGCAAATAGGGAAGAAGACTGAGCTGCTTTAATCCTTGCCCCCTCCCCCCCTCCCTGTAAAGCCGGACTCAAAGGGAGGCACATTAAGGATGATGCAGGCCAACGTTTTAGAGGGAACACAGTTGTGTTCGACAACAACGCAGCACCGACTGAGGCAGAAAACTTGATGGAAGAGAGAGAGACGTAACGCATGGGGAGCAATGGGGGGGGGATGGTGAAGGGGCAGAGGGAGGGGGGGGAGCTCCGGTCCTCGTCCCCACCGACACACTGTTGCAGTTAATCCAGATTAGAGCGTCTAAAACAGGTCTGCTAAATCTGTGGGCAAGCCAGCAATACAGAGGCTGCTGTCAGCCCCAATCACTCACCGTGCATACACACACATACACACACACACACACACACACGCACACACACACACACACCCGCACACAGGCACACACTGTAATAATCTCCTCTGTACAAACTAGGAGCCACCAGCTCAGAACTGACCTCCTCTAACCACCATCCCCCTTTCCAGTCCAGTTAGGACTTGAATCTGCCTGAGCTCCATTCAGTCCAACTAACACACACACACACACACACACACTGCAGTCTATTTCACCTCCAAGTAGCAGAGATGTTTTCAAGCAATATTCATCTTTTTCTAATCTGCTTCAAACAGGATTTCAAAGCTCAGACTGTATGGTCACTCTTTTATCAGCATGCTGTATCAGCATTGATCAGTTTTTGCTGCATGATCGTTCCAACAGGCTGTTGAACATGGACTATATGTAAACTTTTAAAAGGAAATATACAGCATTATTGCCCCTAAACATGGGATAGAATTACCTTCTGAGTACGTAGCAGCGAAACACATCATGCATTAAACAATAACCCGACCGGTTATATCAGTTAGAAACAGTATCAGCGGATACCTAATTAAGGGCAGTATATTACCTTCTGTATTTTACACATTCCTCGCGGCCATCAACCATCACATGTGGAGTTTCAGATCCATGTGTCTGCGATCAATGAGCCACTTCAGTCCAAGTTCCCTCCTATGGACTAAAACTCTTGTTATATTGAGGATTCCACATCTCTTGTGGTTTATGAGACACAGCTGTTGTACCCACACTACCGAGATTCCTCCACCCACGAGTCCCATAGAGCCAATATCATCTTCAATGTTTTTATGTCATTTTATGTCTCGATGACATGTCCTGTGTAAATGATCCGACACTCTCATTGTTGCACTTTATTGTTGTAATTTCCTTTCTGATTTGATCTGCAGTATTATTTGTGTTTTTTCCCAATTTCTGAAACACAATTTCTGAAAGTAGGACCGTCTAAGTTGACACCCTGTACACTAAAGACTAACTTTAAACCAAACATCTCAATCACTGTTCAAAATCACTGTCCCTCACTGATCAACCCGCATAAAAATGTTATTTCTTCCTCATCATTTAACACACAAACACGCTCTCTCTACATGCCAGGTGCCCACTGGCGTGAAGAATATAACATTCTATTATCAGATGTAGGTTTTCATAATAGTATCTAACACAATTACAGCTGAGGCAAAAACATTGTTTATTTTCCTGCATTTTTTTCAAGATTTAGACAATGATCCTTCCATCCTGTGGCTTTTTCTTCAGCTAAGTGGGAAGACAAAATACTAAATACACATTACGGTGTTTCTTTGACTAATTTGTCAATTTCTGGCTGTATATTTCTCCTAAATTCACTGAAAGTAACCATTATATAACACTTAATTTGTATATTTAAGCATGACATTTTGTGTTACTAAATATACAACAAAAAACTAATAAGAGAAATCCCTTGAGGAGGTTTGTTGGGTATATGTGTTGGTATTAGACGCCATGAGCATATTACAGTACTGGGCTGTGAACTAAAGACAGAAGGCTGTTATTACAGTCCTCTAACGCTCTCTACATTGTCACACACACCATAGAAATCAAGCTCTCATTGCTAAGTGTTCGAACAGGTGTTTTCACAGGTGCATTGTGGGTACTAGTGATCAGTAACTTAGTGCTGTTGTTCAACTTTGCAAAAAAGTGTGTTTAAGAGTTTCAAACTCGGTGTTGAGCAGACGATTTGCTGTGTTTCCATAACTTAGCCTCAACCATCTGCTTTTGTGTCACTGCAAAAAGTGTAAAGGCTCCTTCAGAGACGGCAGTGCGGCAGCTTGTGATGCTACCTGTAGTCGGTGTGTTGGGACATCGTGGACCGACTGCTGGGACACAAACCTGGACCCTCAGGTGTGTTTTAGGTGTTGTGGTTGCGCTGCTGCATTTTGGATGTGCATGTGAAATGTGTGTTATTAACTGTAAACCCCAAAATACGCTCCATATAAAACTACAGCCGTTATAAACGTCTTATGCAAGACAGCCTTGTGTGTGTGTGTGTGTGTGTGTGTGCGTAATGAGTCAGGAGTTGCACAGGGAGGTGAGGTGTGTCAACAGGGAGGATGAGTGATTACAGTGGACAGTAATCCTGCAGATGGATTAGCAGGTGGTATTAAGAGAAGGGGGTTGGGTCAGGGGGGGACACTGCCACCTCTGAACTGTGACAATATGGAGTATCAGCTCGCGGGGCCTAACACCCGTCTGCTTCACCCCAGAAACACCACACAGAGTGGGTTACAGTGAGGATGCTGCCTCCATTGTCCCCACAGAGGACATCTTAACTTTACCTTGATGATGAGAAGTCCTTTCCTTTTACTTTAACTTCTTCGCTTTGAATATTTGAATTGAGTTAGGTATATAAAGTGCTGTGTGTATGTGGTGTGTGTGTTGTGTTATTTGTCACCCCTGCACAATGTAACGTGTTTTTTTCTCCATACCTTCTTAGAAAGCTTCTTAGTTTTATAAATCTAATTTACAGCCCGTTCAGATGTCAGTCATCCACATTCCTCCTCGTGAGCTATGACTTCATGAAACGTATTACACAAGTGGAAAAGTTCTCTTTTTTTAAACTATATGAGGACATTTGCTTTGATGGTAATACAAGAACAAAGTTTGAGGAATTACACACACAATAACATTCCCTTTCCCAAATGAATGATAACTTTTGGATAATAAGTGTGTCATGTATGAGAACAAGTATTTGATTGTATTTTTCAGTTTAACAGTCACGATGTTCTGAGCTAAATTCAAATGTGATTCTCTTCTTGTGTGCTGGTCACCAAACAGAGGAGCGTCAGATATCTGTTGTCTGGTTTTGTGTTTTATTGGTACCACTTTAGTTGTGATCACACCAGAAACTGATGCAAAATAGTTTGATTGTTTAAAAGACTGTGAAGAATGCTTTCTTCAAGTAGACTAGGAAAGGACGTTTCTCTAGCTCACCTGGTGGAGGGTTTGCATTTTCTTTGTCATCATCTTTCTCTCTCTCAGCGTCCCAGCTGCACTAATAAAAGCAATCAAATACATACAAAATATGTTGGAAATAAGACATTATCCTAACAGCTCTATTTGTAGGTGGGAACAACAATGTTATTGTTTCTCTGTGGTTGTCAGTAAACCTTAAAAGCTAAACCCGAAACCATCATAGATACGATTGGACTTTTTATTTGTTAAAACTGGGTAAGAGAACAGATCAGAGGGAGGTAATGATATTGGAAAGGCGAGTTGTTTTTTTGTACAATTATTATTGCGCTCTGTGTCTTTATAGGTGAGAGAGGAATGTGGAAAACAGCAGTAAGGCATCATAAAGCGTTCAACAACTTCTGAGTGAGAGTTCACTGACATCTGGTGGACGAAAAAAAGCTTTCTTTGATGGGACGTTGATGTCACAAATTAAAGTCCTGCAATTAAAATTAATTATGCACAACAAAATATTGTCATGAAATTAACTTTAATGTAATGTATATAATATAACTTTTAATTATTATTGCTGCATTCATGTATACATTTCTTTAATGTTGCAGCTGGTGTGTGTTATCGTGTTGCTGTGTAAGCTGTAGGTTTGCATTAACAGTCCTATCCTGATTCATAATGATATGTCTTCATTTGATGGTTGATTTTATTTGAAGTTTTAATTTAGAGGTAACTATAACAGAAAAATGGGAAAATTCACTTTTGAAGACAAACAAGTTAGAGGTTTGACGTGGGATGTAATGCATAAACAGTACCAGAGGGGGGCAGGGTGATCGATGTGATGCCTCGAGTCAGTCATCCATTTACAACATGAAGTAGAATGGAAACAACGCTGCCTTTAAGAGCCTCCGTTCGTTATAAGGCAAAACAGTTCAGACGCCCCCACGTAGTGGTTGTATTTGATGAATTTGATTGTGTGAACTTAAAATAAAATAGCCTAAATTCACTCCATAACCGCTGGTCGATGCACTAGCGTGTGTAAAACGTTTTCTAGGCAAACAGCCTTATATTCCTCTTCACTGGATAGTTTGGAAACACTAAAGCCGATATATCCAATACACGTGAACGCACCTCTTCACAACCCGGATGTTGTGCTTTACAACGACCTGAAGAAAATAAACATCATCCAGACTTCAACATGAATTAGCTCGTATTATTAATCAAAGAATAACGAGCGTGACACTTTCCCTGAGTGCTATCTAGTCTTTAATTTGAAATAAATTTAATTCTCATTCCTCGCTTAAGCTATTTCAAATTAAACATGAAGGGAGATGCTGCAGCCTAAAAAACAAACATAAACAGTCTTAATTGTTAACATTTAACATTGGTGAGTGGTCTCCTGCGGCAGGATGCCTGGCGGGTCGTTCCCCTTCGTGGAGGACAGTTTCAGCCGCTTCCCGTCGCAGAGTAACATCTACGGCCTGAGTCAGGCCGGGGAGCAGGAGCTGCTGGCGGCCACTCTCAAAGGGAAGGTGGTGTGTTTCAGGTACCAGGAGCTGCAGCAGAAGATCCGACCCGTGGCCAAGGAGGTCCAGTTCACCTACATCCCAGGTAGGCCCCTGGGGAACCGCCCTCACCAGGCTTTACCCTGGACCCTTGTTGGTACTTCCACTCCACATTTCAGGGCATTTCACCGCCCAGCATCTACGTGACAGCTACTTACTACAGGCATTCAACTTTATAAGAGTGCATTAAATAGCTTCATATCTGTCCTCAAGTCAACATTAAAATGTAAACGCTACTCACACACGTCAGTCATGTAGTATCATAATAGAGCATGGCATATATTGCTTTTTGATCATTTAAATTGTTAAAAGTTTTCTATTTACATTTTAATGACACTTAAACAAAGGATCTGAATACCTCTTCCACCTGATGTGGCCTACACGGCATACCTAATAATTGTATGTAGAAAACGTAACTACGGATCAACATAAACAATGTATTCAGTATTCAAAGAAACTAAATATCCAGGAACACAACAAAGTAAAAGGTCAAAGCCAGTGAACTACTACAACTAAAGAATTCATTAGTATCACAACATTCATCAAGTGGAATGAAATATTTCTGCCTCCAATAATGTCAGTAAACCCACAAGCTATGAGCGGTGATATTCTCTCCTGGAATGATTCTGTGTCTAAGGGAACTAATCCAGAAGCTTGTGCTGGAGCTGAGTTTTCTTCTGTTCCTGGTTGTTGTTTATCTAGTTGATGCAGAGATTGTATCAATTGACGCCTTCAACAAGTCTACACCCAAAAGAGGCCTGGTGGTGGGAATCACATTTGTAAAGGTACGAATCATCGCGTGTGCATACGGGGTCGTCAAGTTGTAGTCAGTTGTAGAATCGTCGTTGGTAATGGCTGAACTCCTGCAGGACTCTGGGGACAAGGCCACGCCGTTCCTCAACATCTACTGTGACTACGAGCCGGGCTCAGAGTTCAACCTGGAGTCCATTGCACGTGAGCCAAGCTTGGTCCTGCATTGCATTCCATTTGGATCAATATTACATAGACACATGGCTAGATGGACGGACATATAGTTAGATGGATACATACATTCAAAATAAATAAGGAAATATTTTTCAAAAATTCCATACAAATTCTTTTCAATTTATCTCAAAAGGATGTTTTCATTTTAAATGTGCTTATATTTATTTCAGGGGACCTTTATTTCCACATTATATCCCAGCTCTTTTTTAAATGAATTTGGCACGAGGTGATCAAAGTCCGCTGGAATAAATATTTATCGATTTAAAATCATTTATATGTGTACTGAGTAATTTAGTTATTTTAGGATTTCCGTCTCTATTTGTTTGATTGCACATTCATCAATGTATTTAGTCGTTTGCTACAATGAGTAAATGAGTCCTTCACAATGCTTACTCCCACAAACACGTGACATGCTGACGTGTCTCTGAACAGAGAGCTGCCTGAATCTGGAGTTGCAGTTCACGCCGTTCCATCTCTACCACACAGAGTGAGTTTGTTGCTGCAGAGCCGTGATACGCTGCCAACTCCCAAATATGCACAGGCATTTAGCACTCTCATTCGGGGGGCTCATGCCAGTTTTTCAGTCTCACAAAGAGAGCTCAAGTTCACACCTCAGTTGGCATGGCAACTAACTACCGCTGCAGGCCAAACCAGCAAGGAGCAGTTTTTTTCTACAGCAGAGCAAAGCAAGGCTTTGTTACAAACCAGCACACAGACTTCACACCCTTCTGCTGTGAATATAATAAATGTACTATGGTAAATAATGTCATGTGGTGTCAATCATAGATTTACAATTACATTTTTAGGAGGCAGCCCTGTGAATAATATTTATATGTAAATATAGGGTTATATATTATTAGTTTGGTGAATCCCCGTGTACTTTTATTGCTTCAGTGAATTGATTTAACAGTGTGAATCAATCCTTTTATCTTGTTTCATTTAACATGTGGCTCCAAATAGGCTTTTATGGCTTTTAGTGTCATCCAGGTGGTCACGTTGTCACTCAGCAGTGTGTCTGACAAAAACAGCATGACAGGGTGCATCCGGAGGGAGAATGTCAGCGGCCTTTTCTCTCTCCCAGAGTGCAGTGTGACGACGGAGGCAGAGAGACGGTGTTTCTGCTCAGCGGTCACGACCAGAGGATCCACCTGTACAAAGAGGTCCGATTGTGTGTGTGTGTGTGTGTGGGATTCTGATCTAAACATGAAAATGTAGTTTAGATCTTATCCTGCTCCATAAATGCTTATTTATGAAAAATGTGTTTACAAGTGTGTGTGTGTGGGTATTATTTATACACCTCAAGAGTAGATTATATGAGTCATTTCATTATGACACACATCCTCCTCAGATACCTTCTTCAGTCCCTTGATGTACTGCCCATCCATGTGGACTTGGACTCTCCTTTTTGACTCTGTTCTCCACGTACACAGTTTCTTACAAATAAACAAAAACAAGGACAACTCCAAATCCGACTCTCCTGATCCCAACAGAACGCCTCCCTGCACCAGTTTGAGGAGCAGCCAGTGGAGAGACTCTTCCCTGAACTACAACACCTGCCCAGCAAGTTAGTCTGAGGTCCCTGTGGTTCTGTTGCAGCGGTGCTTGTGAGTCTGTGTGCTAGTCCCCATGCCAGACACCAGGCGGGCACAGGTTCCCCGGGGCTAGGGGCTTTGCCACTTCATCACAGACCACACTCGTCATCAAACACAACCGCAACTTTGGATCTGAACAACACACCTGTAATGTTTTGTGAGCGGGGCTCACACATATGGTGGAGACCTGGCCGACCTCCATGTGGTGGTTTCCTGCTAGTGACTCATCAACAACATTAGGACGTGGTGGCTCACACACAGACTCACAAATGGCCAAAACAACCCCTGTGTCGCTGTCCCAGATCGGAATGAAAGATCAAAAGAGGACAGCAGCTATGTGATGTGCTGCAGACACACTCAAACGGGAGCGAGGTGACTTCATTATGTACGCACACATGTATGCAGGATCCATATCCGTCTGTGTGTCCCCCCCCATACAGTGTGCTGTGGTTGGACATGCTGAGCATCGCGGGTGGTCGGCGCCTCTCGGCGTTTGGCTGTCAGAACGGCTGCGTCGGACTGGCTCTGGTCAACCAGACAGGACCAGGTGAGGGAGACCAGACACAGGATAGTGGGGGTTCAGCTCCATCACATCCCTCCAGAGTGGGACTGAAGACCACCACCCCTCCCCCCCCACCTATGAAGCACTGCGATTCTGCGCAGGTGTTACTCATCGTGACCTCTGTGGGGCCTTATCGATTCCAATGCTATGGAGGTGTGCTGTGACAGCACAGTCAGAGATGTTGTTGAATGTTGAAAGCAAAGATTGGCTTTTTCTGATTCAAGTATGGTAACTGCTTATAATTTCCTTTTTAAGGGGGATTTTCAAAATACGTACATGTTCTTTTCTATTATTTTGTTTTAATTGTGCAGACATCCTGATAATTCTGTTGGACTATTGCTGGGTGTGTTTTAAGGATGTTTTTCCACAGAGGTTCTGAAGAGCTGGCACTTCCAGTTTGACAGTCCAATCTCTTCCCTGCTGCTGTTCCATCTGAGCTGCCAGGCTGAGCCCGACCGTCCCAGCGCAGACAAAGGTATGTAACTGGCTCGTTTCAGTTTCACGTCTCCACAAGGCCTTTCTGTCTCTTTGACAAGGTGCTCCTTTTCGGAGAGGCTCGCCGTCACTCTGGATGATTTAAATTTAGTAACAAATCAAGGATTTGAAGGGAGTGTGTGATATTTTTACAGGTGTGGAAATGGAGGGCTACAATCTCCTGGTAACCAGTACCATAGAGATGGCAGTTGTCTACAGGTTTGATGGCTTTTGAAAGATTTCAGTAGAGGTATCGCTCTGCTTTGGGTATTTTCAGTCAGACTTTAATCCCTGTGTGTGTGTGTGTGTGTGTGTGTGTGTGTGTGTGTGTGTGTGTGTGTGTGTGTGTGTGGTCAGAAATGTCCAGGAGCAAGGCCTGTCTCACCCGACGTGCCTTTCAGAAAGCGACCAGTGGGATGCAGTGCTCTGCTCGCTGGCCATTGACCTGGATTTTGACGGGCAGAAGGAGGTGCTGTTGGGAACATATGGGCAGGTTAGAGGTCTTCGTTACTTATTTTCTTTACTAATAGTTTTTTAAGCTAAACTCCCTAAACTCTTGGCTCTCAACATGACGATGGCTGAGTTGGCAACTTGCATCTAACGGTGCTGCCAGTGCAAATAGTATGTAGTGCCGATAGAAATAAGAAATAATACTTACCTAGTTCGGGTAGATGCTACACCTCCACGATAACCATAAGAATGAAAAGATTAAAAACAACTTTCCAACCTTCCCAGTTTAACTGTGGCTCTCAGCTTCAAGCATAATAGTTCCTACCCAGGACATTCATCTTTTTAATAGAATCTATTTTTTAAATCAATTTTGGGAAAGTCTTAATAATATCCACGGAAGGAATTAGTGCATTTGCCGTGGACTACTTTCACTGGTGGATTAATACAAATGTGGTGCTCTATTGAGTTTTTAAGGCTTGTCGGATTGTGTTGAAGTAAAGTAGATTATGTGTGCTCAAGGTGATGAAGGAAAATGTTACCTAGGCCTAAAGTGTTTGTCAGTGATGAGTTATTACAAAGGGGCTCAAGGTACAGAAGAAGAAAATCTATTAGGCTTTAGATAGATATGCAATATAAAAACTTATACCATGTAAAACGTATTTGTCCAATTGTGTTAGCGCTACATTAGTGCCTTAACCTCCCACTCTACCACAACAAAGCATTGATAATGCTACAAATGCTAAACAACGACTGTAAATTCAGAAATTTCTCAATAATGAAACATGAGATAACTATTTTTCTTCCCTTTGTTGGGCAGCTCAGTACTTGGATCAACTGATGGGGCGAGATCTTGATCATGACAATGTTGTCTCACCCATGCAGGAACTTCTTTGTTACAAATTCCAGCCAGCAGAGAGAGAACGAGACAGACAGTTTCAGCTGCAGTGGAGGCGGAGCTTCAAGAGTCCTCTGCTGTCCATTACCTACTTAGACTTGACTGGGGACGGTTTGAGAGAGCTGGCCGTCCTCACGCTGAAGGGGCTGCATATCCTACAGGTATGTTGTAGTAAGCTGGGTTAGATCAGGCCCATTGCCACTCTGCTCTTCACCCTTCCGCTTATAGCGCCATCATAGATGGATCACCTGCTCACCAAGTCAAACATTAAAACGTGCACTTGAACTGGAGGAAATGTTCTGTCCAATGGAGAAGTGACTTAAAGCCTTAAGAAGTTGCTGACCTCTACTGGCCACCAGAGGAAATGCAGCAAGGTTGATTCAGCTTGTTGAGTCTCTGAGGAAGTAGTGGAGATGAACCAAGACCATGTTGGCTCATGTTGTGTTGTTTTGTTCCCTTGTCTCTTTAGCACTCTCTCACCAGCACAGCCAATCTGGTCCTCGAGCGGCTCGCCCTCAGGGTGTCAGCACTCATGGCTGGCCCCGAGCTGGAGTCGGGCAAAGAGCAGGACGCGTCTGCTGAGAAAGCGCAGTGTGCATCGCACACACCAGCCACACAAGAAAACTCAAGTGCTCCCCCGTGAAAGTCCTGATGGATCAGACTAAAGTGCTGCTTTTACAGGTGAAACGTGAAGGTGTTTCTCAGTATTCCTCAACAGTTCCATTTACAGACACTAGCATCCTATTTGCTGCCCTACAACAGCCCCACTGTGCTCCATGGTCCAACACGATGAGGTGCTGTGGATTGTGTTTTAGTCTTCTGCAGATAATAAATCCCATTTGGGTCTGTACACTCCCTGTTCTTGATGATTGCTGGGTATTATTTACCGTTCACTACTCTAATGTTATTTCTTAACTTGTCAACACAGATTCTAATGGTGTGAGATTATTCGCCTCTACTACAAACTTCCACTTTTAGTTATTCTCATCAGATTCCTGTGAGATTAACAACAGAATCTAATGTTTCTAACTCTATTTTTTAATGTATTTCTAAATAAAAATGTGTTAATATCATTATTTTAATTGTTATGCTCACATAATCGTCAAGTTGATTTATTTTGAGCTTCAGAAAAGTCAATCCAAACTACAAAGACAATGCAAGAAACATTTCAACAGTTCAACAGGGTGGAACTATGAAATAAATGTATTTTAGAGCGATGTAAGGAGGCGCGGTGGCCTCCGTCCACACTTGCCCCAAATCAGAGCCTCGTCTTTCGACCGGTCAGTGGCACTGTGGTCCTCTGGAGCCCTCACGCTATATTCCTCCCCTCTTGCACTACAAAGGCAACAATAACAACAGCTGCACTTATCGCACCGGGACTCCACAGAGGAACATGACGCGGGGATGACTCCCAGAGAGCTTGTGTTCCTCCGCGAAGCTCTTGCACTTGTTTTAATGGCCGGTCTAGTTGCCCATGAGCGGGTTTGGGTTTAGCGCGTCACCAGAACACCACGCTGTCGGAGCGGTGGTTTTTTTTATATATATTTAGGCTGGTGAGGAGCGACGAGTGCGCCGCGATCCCGGTGTTGTCTGACATTTTGATCCCTTTGAGAACGCTACGAGCACCACCCCCCCCCCCCCTTCCAAAAAAAACTTGTCGTTTGTATCGCGATGCGCGTTATGTATTGGTGAGCGCGCCCTGCCGTGCGTGAGAGAGCGAGGAATAGTGCAGAATAACCTACAGCTCCGGTGGAAGGAAATCAACAGAAAAAAGATGATGATGATGGCTGGTGGCGGCGGAGCGGCCGTGGACCTCAACGGGATATACCCGAACCTGCAGAGCCTGCAGCAGCCCCCCATGGACGCGGACAGCCCGGACTCCCGCAAACGACCCCTGGAAACTCCGGCGGAGGAGGCCGGCTGTACCAAGCGCACCAACACTGGAGGTAAGAGCCGGAGACGCGGGGCTGCTCGTGCACATGGGCTCTGTTGTTGCAGGAGCCTTTGCATTCACTGCTGGAAAGTGTGACTGCAAACTGCAGCATGCACGCAGCAGCAGATATTTTCTTTGCTGGGGGGTCCTCACGTGTAGCACCTGTGCATTGCCATTTGGAAACCACCGCCGGTGTTAGTGGCTGTTACTTCGTCTCTCAGCGGGGGGTGGGGGGGGGGGGAGCAGGCAGCCCGACGGGCCGAGTGGTCTGCATGAATGTACGTGAACCCGATCCCCTCTTCTCCACATCTGGAGTTGTGCTTCGATAGGACGTATTTCATTCAGCGGCAAAGCGATGTTTTAACGTTGCACAAGAAAAACCCATCTGTAGAACTGTGTTTGAAATGTTTGGGATTTAGCGGAGCTTTCCTTGTGCACCTACTTTGTTTCCACCCATGTGTAGTTGTACAGGTAGTTGTACTGTGGCACTTGGCTTGGGCAGAGAGAGCGAGAATGGACCCTTGAGTTCAGTTCATGCAGAACAGTTAGTGATATAAACTCTTGATAGACGGCATACAAGAGAATAATTAATGACCTTTGGGTAACTTGTTTTCCAACGTTAGTCTATGTTTGGTCATGTAATATAAGCTTTATCTTTGTTCTCTACTTTCCCAACACCGTATTGTCTGTAACTTATTCCACTATAAAATGCAACAAATTGTTTGTTGGTAAAATACATCCATAGTTCATGGCCTGTGTGCACATGCGCATCATAGCCAGTAACTAGCGTACACTGAGGGCCATCTTAACTACCATGCTGCTTTGTCCTGAGCAACACAGGATCAGTAGTGGGCTAAACATCTTGGCTTGGGAGACCTGCATCGTATAGTTTGAGAACCACCCCTCTAAGAGTCTTGATACGGTACAAACGAGTCTAACGAGGCAAAGTTGCTGTTAAGCTGTAAAGGAAACACCCCTCGGTGCAGCGTGGGGTTGATTTATAAGGCTCAGACGTGACACACACAGTGCTCACTTACGATGCGTGATGTACTTTGTAGTGTGGTTTTATTGCTTCTGCTTCAACTTAACACTGTCAGGAAGGATGCAGTTTTTTTTAGCACAAATCTTGACGCAGGCTCAGAAGGAAACCCCATCCAGTGAAAATCACATAAGCGCATTTAGATAGTAGGGTGCTCTCATTCCCACTTATAGCCTAGATTCCTATCAGAGTCAGGTTATTTATAGGTCGCGGGGTGAGCCAAATCTCAGCATCTGTTAGATGTTTTGTATGAACTGTCAGCACACTATACAATGGTACAATAACAATCCAGACACATATATAGGCCCTTATCTAACGGTGGTCCCATCGTAGAGCATTTGTGGATTATTTAGTTGTTTGGTCTATACAAGAAAGAAGAAGGGAACCTGTCAATCAGTGTTTCTAAAAGAAATCGTTTTATTCAGTTAATTGTCATAGAAGAGTAATATAGCCTGAATAATAGTGTTAGAATAAAGAATCTCTCACAAATCAATTCATCGTTGCAGTAGGGAGTGGTGAGACTAGTGATAGTTAGGCTGTGTGTGTGTGTGTGTGTGGGGGGGGGCGGGGGGGGGGTAGCGGAAACACTGCAGTGCCATTTTAACTAATTGATCTTGATTTTGGTTTCTGGAGGAGAAATAGTGGCGGCCAGTAGAGCATCAAGGAGGGGAGGTGTGCGCACACCTGCCTCATCAGTAAGATGTCGGCGTGGGGGTAGCAGGGATGGGGGCTGGCTCGGTGTGCCAGCTACTGCGCATCTTATTTCACCATTTGAATGTGATGGTCTGCAGCTCACAGGGACCTTATTCCAAGATGTCATGTTAATTAGACATCCACGGAGAACGGACACCATGTGCTCCTGACATTTGCTTTCTCTGTCTTTGTGTTCCATACAGCTCACCATGTGATTATAGCAGTATTATTCATTTCTAACGGCGCGAGAGCGTGTTTGTTGTACCTCACAAATGTCATTTCAACAGGGCACATTAAGACCCTTGTACCACTAGACACTATTTTAAAGCACATTCAGCATCCCTCATGCCCTCTATTAGCACCCCTGAAGCCACTGTAAGAACAGAGAAGTCACATGGTGTTCCTGCTTCTGGGAGAGGTGACACCATTCCTGTTGTAGCACACTGCACACTGTAAAGACTCTAACTTGATCTTACCCTTCTCATAGCCAGGTGAGGTGAACGACTAGACGGTGTGAAATTGCAATTGGCGGATCTTAATGAACACTATAAATACATAATTCACTTGCTGCTGTAATTTTCACGCTGTGTTACGGGCCTGACTTTGTGTTCTTTCGAGGCGTCTCTTTGTCACAGCCCCGCTGGTGCAGCACAATTAAATGTGTCCCAATGATGGTCTGACTCTGAGAGGCCGCTTTGTCTCCTCAGAGGCAAAGGTGCTCCAGATGGCCTCCTAAACACACTCTCATCTGTGGGGACTCACTGATCACTTTGTCAAGGAGGTCAACCAGACAATACCACTCCAGGGTATTCAATGTGTGTCTGCGCTCATTTTGTGTTTTAAAATAAGGAGGTGGACACATGTAATGCATCATTTAAATTATATTGTGCTGTACATTATACTAACAATCTTACTAACACTACTAACTAACTATAATAACTGTCACCAACCAAATGAGTGTTAACATATGATGGGGTGCTTTACATACATATGATTATTTGTAACAGGAAATAGGAATAAGTCCTAAAACCTAGAATTGCGTGATCATATTTGCGTTTCCTGTTCCATCGTCACAAATTCCAATAATCATATTCTGAAGCTTTAGGCGGCCGCTAAATAAGACTGCAGAAAGTCCCCAACACGAGTCCGCCTTTAGCTTAGCGATGGGTACGTGAGGTCTTTTCTGCAAATGGAAAACTCCCATTGTCTTTTTGTGGCGGCAACCATCAAATATTCCATTTATATTGTGAAGGTCTTTTAGGTGTTTGCATACGCAGTAGCTCGTTCCAATATTTCTGATTAGTATCTAAGGGTTATTAGCACTGACCGAAGCCCAGGTCATTGTATTTCATGTGATGTATTTGAGAAATCCCCCCCCCCCCCCCCCCCCCCAAAGCCACATCTCATTTGATCTACATGTAACGTGGGGAACCCATGGCCTAGCATGATAGACAGCCTGATAGTCCTCTGCTGTCCCTGTAATCAGCAGCCCCTCGACTGCGTCTGATATTGATCATGCTTTTTTCCTACCGAACTGATCATTAACATGACTGGCAGTTGCAACAAAGAGAAGAAAGCCTGTGCGCTTCAAAGCTGAGCCCCTCGTTGCGCTTTAGGAGCTGGGGGGGGGGGGGGGGGGGGGGGGCGCTGAATGGGGGAAATTGCTCTCTCTTTTTTTAGCATTGCCCCTCTCCTCAGAATGAACATCTTTCATTCATTTCTCTCTCTAATTACCCAGACTCTCTACCCATGTTGCTGGCAAGCAAGTGCCTCCCCAAAAGGTTGTGTGGCCAAAGGATTAGAAATGATCTCGTAATGTTGCTAATGGAAAGGTTGGCACAGGAATGTGAGCTGTATTTTTTATTAATTTTTTGGGTGGGAAGGACACAGGTGCCCTTGCAGAGCGATGTGACGTGAGCGGACTGTGAATTTGCCAGGTGGCAGTGAAAGAGAGAACGAGAGAGAGAGAGAGAGAGAGAAGACAGAGCAAAGCGGAGAGAAAAGGAGAGCTAGATAGACCGTGAGTAGGGAGTGGAGTCCACTGGGAGGCTGTGTCTATAGAGCATAGCATCTCTCAGTGAATAAGACTGGTAAGACATCCTGCAGACGGGCCGTGTGCTTCGGCTCTGATATGCAGATGAAACTTATCAGCAGCCCAGCAGCCTTTGTATGTCTTTTACACATTTTCCCTCAAACGCACTATCAAATGGAGCTGAACGCCCCCTCGTCCACACAGACACTCATACGCATGCACGTTGCAGTTTTTACAAACATTCAGTCACTTAAGATACCTCTCGGCGTAAGATTTATAGGCGTAGTGATTGGCTTCATCACCCCCCTCCACCATTCTGCGGCACTGCCATTTGCAATGGTTGATGAGCCCCTCCGCCCTCCCAAACATGGCCGTCTAAGGGATTGGGGGTGGGGTAAAGGGAGGAAAGAAGGGTGGGTGGCGTAAGGCACGCTGCCTCAGATCACTCCTCCTCCACCTCCTGCATCATCTACTTGTGCTAGCCGTACACCTCTTCAGCCACTGTTGAAGGTCACTCCACACGCCTGCCTGTTCGCCGCTGAAGCTCGCTCCCCCGACCACTTCACCTTTGTCACTTGCCACAAAAAAAGTGAGTAAATGGACTGCCATACTTTATAGTGCTGCGTCAAAAGAGGCGGAGTGGAGGAGTAAATTGAATTTTTTGGGGACCGGCATCAGGGGGGGTGGGAACGTGACGTGCTGGAGGGAGGAGGCCAGCCATTGGCCGAGCCCGGTGTCAGTCCCGCACGCTGCTGCAGACGGACAAGCGACTCGATGAATATGGATGAGAGCAGTGAAAAGGGTGATGCGGCAGGGAAGACCCCCCCCCCCTTCAAACCGATGCAGGCTTGAACAATGCGTGCCGTCTTTCACTGAAAACACTGAGAGCCCGCATTAGCATTTTCCCAGACAATTGAGGCTCTGGCCAGCTGCAGGCATGGCTCGGATGCTGCGCTGAAACCTCTTCTTCTGCGCCCACCGATGAATTAGAACAGCGGCGGAAAAAAGTCGACTGGCCGCATTCCTCAACACTTCCATTGCACCTATGCCTAGGCTACCGTTCACATCCCGTTCAGAGATTGTGCCCCGGCATTGATGGCGATCTGACAGAGGACTTGAGAAGCAGCAGATCTCACAATGGGTAAGCTGCAAACTCTTTTTGTCTGACTTGTTGAATTTATCTGTCGTCTTTGCCCGAGCGCTGTTTCATTCACCAAAGGCTCATTTGTCCATCAAGCCCATTTTTCTCCCGTCGCCCTTGCTGCCTGTCAGCAGCAGGGTAGTCCATTGAAACGCGGAATGGGGGCTTGGACGGGTAGTGGGAAGGAGGGAGGACGGTCACAAGGCATTTCCTCCTGACCCACCCCCTTCGAGTGACTTAACTAAACCCATTTGGCTCAGTATCTCTCCTCCAAGCCATCCTTCCAGCATTGGAAGCCGGGGTTCAAACTAACACCCCACTGGCTCGGCTTCCCAAATATGCCCCAATGCTCCCACCCCCTGGCGGATTGCAGCAACAGATTGCCGTGTTTACTCTACCACATGACGCCATCAAAACCTGTTACTGTGATCTCAGACACTAGGATGGAATGAATTATTGACTAATGACACCGGCGGCGAGTGCGACAGAGGCTTCCTCCCCTCCTAGGTTTACTATGGCTGAAGATGAGTAGAAAGTTACGCAGTGGGCATCGGCTTGTCTCTCAACAACAGGTCTTTGGTTGTTTGCATCCTGCAATCAGCGCCGCTCAAATGATATTCTTTGTGCGGCTGTGGTGTGCGATATGTCGGGACGGGAGCGAGGGCTCAGAAGCTTTACGGCGACCGTATCAGACGTGCATGATCTTTATTTTCTCACCAAGGTCATTTATTTGGTATTCGTTGTGAGAAAAGCAAAGAGCTGACTGCAGCATAGCGGGAAATGTAACGATTAGATGGCTAGAGATGAACATAGTTTATTTCTTTTTTGAAAATGTTTGCAGAAAAATGACATAATGACCAGCACCTGATATATTTACCAGCTTTGGAGAGTGGTGATGTCTCCGTTCCGAGGTAAATGTACGTAGGATTTGTTCTGAGGCGGTCTCTGCTACCACCAATGAATCTAAACCCAAAGTGAAATTTCATGAACAATCGTTTCACTGAGCGCATACTTAACAGAGCCATTGATTATGTCCAAGAAAAACAAGCCTGTGTCTGAATGCAACATGAGGGGCATGTTAATGCAATTAGGAGAAGAGCTCCTTGTGGGCTGTGAATTGCCTTAATGTCACAGTGCCATCTTCATTTACATCTGTGTCTAATAAGTAGATTACTGAGGCAACAGGTTGTCTCAGTGCAGGGCGCTCCACCTTCGTCCACCTTCGTCCATCCGTCTGTCCTCCCCATCATGCCGGTCCACCAGCCCCCCCACTCCCCTCCTCATTACATATCCTCCATTAAAACATAAGAGTCATTGAAATGGTGACAAGCCGTGTGGCATCGGAACAAAACATCAGTGTCACCCTTTGCTCAAAGTCATGTAAAAATGTCATCCTGCGAAGCCGGGCAGAGCCTTTTTCACATCTCTGCCCGCTTGAGTGACGTCACCCTTGAATCAGCTGCAAAAAGGATCCAACATGACGTCATTGCATCGGTACCAGCATGCAGAAGAGATCCTTTGTAACCACTGCTGATAACGCATCTGTAGCAAATGTTTGCCATGATGTCATCAATGTAATATTCAAAATTCAGTGGGGAATCTGCTCCACACATCCATTAAAAAAAACAGTTCTGTTGTATTGTTGGCAGGTTCGTTATACATATTGGGGTCCAAGCTCAATATGTTTTCTTTCTAGATTAGCCCGCTCAATGTGATAAGGGTTTTCTTGGAAGTGGCGCGTTGCTCACTTTGGTGCTGATTAATTCTTAATTAGCATCGTAAGAGAGAGGAACTTTCCCAAAGTGAGTGGGAGAACCATGTGTAGCGGCAAAGTCTGCACACTGACAGGCTGTCAATCACAGAATGCTAGAAGCCACTGTAAGCCACAGAAGCCCATTCCAAAATGGAGGAGATTTATACCATCTTGGCACTATACCCTATGAACAAATCTGTGGGATTGGTTCCCATATGTTCTTCTCACGTCTGTTAATTACGAAGGATCACTCTGCATTGGCATCCTTGAGCGGCACGGGTAATGACTTCATGTGTTTGCATGTAGTCCCCTTTGTGTACCTTTCTCAGAATAGTGGGGCTACCTTCAGCAGACGGATTTGACCGTTAACTCTAAGCTCCTTCTTGTCAAGTGTGGAGAATGATTTGCAACGCTGAACCTCGGCTTTGAATTCAATCAGAGGTTTTGTAAAACTCCTTGAAAACAGTTAAAATTAGACCTCTGCAAACGGGAAAAGAGGTCATCATTTACTCTACGGGAGAATCTGGGCCAGGACACAGAAGAGCCTCGGATAAAATATGAGCTCACTGGAAGGTGCTCACAGAGCTTCTTCCAGTGACCTCCCCTTCACCAGAGGAACGCAGACACAAAGATCTGTCATTGGTTTTCTACATAGTAGAAAACCAATGACCCTTGTTCAGGGTCTTGGGGTGGGTGGGGGCACCACTGTGGCGTGTATAATGGTGCGTATGATGACGTGCAGAGCTGCTTTACGAGACTTGATTCTTTCCCACTCTATGTGTCGCCCCTGCCTTCCACAGAGGAGGGCGAGTACTTCCTGAAGGTGCTGATCCCCAGCTATGCAGCCGGCTCTATAATCGGCAAGGGAGGCCAGACCATCGTACAACTGCAGAAAGAGACGGGGGCCACCATTAAGCTGTCCAAATCCAAAGACTTCTACCCTGGTAGGAATGAATCCTTCAGTATTCTAAATCAATGAGCATATATTTACACATGTATATATTCATAAAGGCTTCTGACTCCTTACCTAGCTGAAAGAGTGATGCTTTGGCCGTAGACCATTTGATATTTCCTCTTTTTTTGGCAAATCAATTCAATCCATTTGAATAACAGACACTTTGAACTTGATTGTCCTTATGTCCCTGGGGGACAACGAGCTTTCAGACGTACCATTTAGGTCTGAAGGCCATTTTGAAGTTCTTTGGATAACACGTTTTGCGACTGTACAACTTAAGTGGTTTATTAGTTAACTAAGAGGGGCGGCCCTACGTTTGTCCTTAACCACATGAGGTCATGTTAAAGATATTCCATCTGTTAATAAAAGAATATACCACAGAGGTCGTAGCACAACAAATCAACAGCACATCAAAATACCTTTTTTTTCAGTGACCAGCCTCAATGTAACTGTTGGAGTCGTTTTCAAGTGGCACACACTTGGTTGTATCCTTCATTGCATGTTTTGTTTATAGTCTTCACCGTTTCATGTTGATGCATTAACTCTATTTTCTGGAGAAAAAAAATGCAGAGGGGTGTTATTTATTCCCCTCCCCCCAGAAAATGAGAACAAACTCTGTGACGCAGAGGACACGGTATGCATCGAAGGCAATAATCATGTCGAGAAGAGTCACAAATGGCAAATGGGGACGGGTGAATCCGACCCATCTTATCCTCCGAACCCAAGCGCCCGAGCCTCGCAGGAGGCGGGCCGTTTGTCCTTCATGCCTCAGAGGAGGCTCCGACCTGCAGAGGAATAACAGGTGCTGAGCGCCTCGCTGCTTATTAGATCCAGATGTTTTCTGTGATAAGTGATTCAAGCAAAGAATCCCTGTTTAGTAGCACCGTTTTTACTCTATAGACATTAATAATATATAATCACCCCTTTGGAAATATTTATCATTGAACATGACCAATGAAATAGAAGTAGCTCAAAATATGCGTGAGAAACATAACAGATGTTTTTTATAGAGTCCGTCTTGTTGAACTATTATACTTAAAAAACAGAAAGATCGTACTCAATGTACCATTATTATGGCTGCGCTCATTATTGAATCGGTCGATGGATCATTTAAAGCACAAAATGTCACTCTACCTACAGGAAAAAATGCATAACATGGTTTGAATTAGACCTGTTCTGAAGGGAGTTACGTGTGATATATTGGACTGACAGAATCCTGGAAAAGAAGAAGCCAACGGAGTGCCGAGGGAGAGGAAAAGAATATTTCTACTTCCAACCACGTTTCTGCGAGCCGCGATGGGAGGAGTCCAGAGGGCACAGCCCCTGGAATTCTCCACATTCAAGGCCAACTACGTTTGAGGGGAACAAAGCATGGATACTCCATTGGCATGGCAACAAATGAAAAGGATCAATATATATCCTTATTTCTTCTCTCTTTTGGTCTGTGGATGTGCTCATAGGCCACCACCTGCTTTCCCATCCCCCTACTCATTATTGTGATGAGTGAGAAAAGGAGTTCAGGGAGAGGGTGCTGCGACAGTTTGATTGGGCAGTTGCTCGGGTCCACACGCGTAGAAATGAAAGAGGTGCTACTGTACGCTTCCTAATAGATGGGTAGTCAGTTGAAGCTTATAAAAAAAGGTCTTTTAAGTATGGGCAACTTGGTTTTGTTTCAAGATGTAAGAAAATGGTATAGTTGTCAGCTAAGAGCGTTTTATCTACCGTTCTTTGTTGAACCAGCTGCAGGTTGGGCTACTACAGCATTCTAATGCCATTACACACAGTTCACGCCCTGGACTCTCATCCTGCGGCATACTGAGCACACTCCAGCCACAGCACAATTGCACACTAGAGAAATCAGGGGACAGCCACCGATGCAGCCATTTTCCTCTGCAATCCTCTCTTTGACACATCGGTCTGACTCCCGCCCACCTCACGAACCCCCATCCGTCAGCATAAAACCTGATCTGATCACCAAGACAAAGATTCTTGATGGGGACTTTGCAAATGTGGCGGGCTGAGATGGATGAATGGGGGACGATGGGATTGTGTGACGAGAGGGAGCAGGCCCACGAATAGCCAGTTTCAATCTCTCTCTGTGGACGTGACCCCTTCTCCCAGCTGTAGTCAAGCTGCTCTGATGCACGCCAAGTTTCCTCTTTCCTCCTCCCCACTCACTGTTTCTCTCACATTTGGTTACTGGTAGTACGGCGAGTTCAGGCCAGATAAGATGACATCATACTCCTCTCAAAATTCTGTTTGCACGCTTGCCTCCTAATCCATGGGCAGTTACTGTTTTTGTTTTCCACTATTTGGCCTGAACCCACTTCGACTGCATTCACTCGAGCCCCCGTAAACGCAGCGCACTATACCTTCACCCACTTGTACCACGCTTTTAGCACACACACACACACATACACCCACCTACTCACACCTACTTACACACATCCGCATATTTAAGCAGCTGCAGAGAGAGCCGTGGGAGTTCACGCTTTGCACACAAACTTAGAGACTAAATTCCAAACCCTTGGCTTGGTGGAGCTGGCCTCTGGCCAAGTACATGTATTGAGTTATTTTGAGCAGCACGAACATATCCGGGTGTTGTGACGTCATAGAAGCACTGGGTGTATGGTTTTAATTCCAATTCAGCATCGGAAAGAGAAACTGCAGCGAGGGCACAATTTGCAGTTCTTTAGCTGTTTGATGTTCCAACGCTTCCTGTAGGACAGTGTCACATCATGCCTGGGATGACATCATGGACAGGGATTTCTCTCTGCAGATGCATGCATGTTTGAGCCTCCATTGCACAACATTTCCTCCTGGTGATCAATTTCCACCAGGAAATATTTTGAACACAATCAGGATTTTCTCAGCTTGGGCTCATTGAATATACGTATTTAAGTGAAAGCCTGCATTGCAAACTGGAGATGTGATTTCAAAGTATGGGTATTTAGCAGTCAAGAAAGCTCCACTGAAAGACACCGAGCAAACATTCCAACCATGAACAAGAAGTCATAACAACGTCCTACCTAGCCCTACAACCTAAATGTTGTCAGGGGATTCAAATATACATTTGTATTTTTTATTTGTTGCAAATGCTGAAACTTCACGAAAGTGCAACGCTAAATTACCAAAAGGGTTCTTTATCTAACTAACATCTCCTCCAAACTTCCATTCACTTAGCACAGCGTCACCAGATTTATCATTCTTTACAAAAGGGACAGTTGTTTGTTGGTCCTTTAATCAGAAGATGGGTGGTTTGATTCCCTGCTCTGCCAGTCTGCAAGTTGAAGTGTCAATAGGTAAAGGCACCAAAAGTGCTTCGGCAGCTCTGACCACGGTGTGTGTATGGTAGGACATTTAGTTGGTGTCCTAATGGTCAGGTGATGCAATATAAAGTATCCTGTGAGCAGTGTGAAGAGGCAAATTATGACATGTAGTGTAAAAGCACTTTTAGACTAGAAAGGTACAGTCCATCCACCATTTACTGTTTCTAATCTTTCAAAAAAGATCAAATGTTTCAGGTGAGAAAATAACCATTTAACCATGGGATTGGTTTGTCCAAATTAAAACTTCACCAACTTTGTTGGAGCTATGAGAAGCTGCTGTTGGTTGCACAAAGAGCACGTGACGACAGCGTTTTGGTACGCCAAAAAAATGCAATCAGGAACCACTCATTTGACAATTGGTTGATTAGAAGTACACTTTTGACATGTGGTCTTGTCTGCCGTCGTACCAACCCAACATGCTTCAGTACTTTTGCATCTTCATAGCAAAGCTAGGAATATACACCAAGAGAACCTTAAAGTAACTACAAATGTCATGATATGTGAATTTAGGCCAATTTCATTTGTTGTTCTCCCAGTCGCTGACAGCTGATGGATGAAGGATGTGGTACCGTAGAACCATCTCATTGCTAAAGTCACTGACTACTGAAATGACCAAATCTCTTTTTTACAATGCTACTAGTTCAACGTTATGAATGAATACATGAATATAAATATACCCAGTTCTTTAATATGACTGCTAAAAGAAAAATTAAACAACTGAGCTTTTGTGAAAAAACGGTACACGGATACTACTGCAGAGTTTTGCATGCAGGTATCATGTTTCTCTCTACAATAGTAATTTATTGGTAAAAAGCATGATTTGACTGCCTAACAGCATATTCTGAACAGGTTCCTGACCTGACCTTCTGTAATTATTCTGCTTAATGCCTGAAAAAGTGTTTCTCTTTTTTAGTAATATGGCAACAGTGCCTGTTGGGAACTTCTGGTCAGGTGATTTCCAAGTTTGTCTTGATTTAGTGGATATAAATAGCATGTTACAAAAGTTCCCCGCATTAAAATCCGTGTTAACATTTGAGAAAAGCATGCCATATGGCAACAGCGGGACTTGATGGATATACGCAGCACTCGGATATCCAGCGAAAACATTCCAGCTCAATTTGTAGTGTGAATAATTACTTTGAAAAATCTGCTCATGTGATGACAGTAATTACGGGTGATACTTTATGTGTGGCACGGTAACGTCTGAATGAATCCAACGAAGGATTTAGTCTGACTGAGGCGGAGGCAGCTTCTCATTGAAGGACTGTTGAAGTGACAACTTGTTTTATTTGGGGATCAAGATAGTCCTTGGTCTCTTGTGTGCTGAGATGTGTACTCTTTGGGCCAATGACACCTTTTTCACGCCGAAGTCTGAATGCCCCACTCTTTATGTTCACATGGACTCTAGAGCATAGTTGAGTTTTTCACATGCAAGCCTCAAAAAGTGTTTGTATCCTGGCTGCATACATTTATATGTATTATTAACCATAAATAATGTCCTTCTCCCATTTCCTCTGGCAAAGACACCATTAATAGATTCAATAGGAAATTGTCATTGTCAAACAACTGATGGTTAACATACAAAATATTGTTTAATAATTATAAAAACAGTCGGCCTTTTAGCACAATTTATATGTTGGTTTAATTTGGTCACCCTAAGTAAAACTTAAGCAGCTGGACTGTTCTTTGCAGGTTGTGCACTGCTTTAGATCAGTTATCAAGAACTTAACTAGGTAGCTATGAAGCCTTCTTTCATTGTGCCAAATTCAAGATGGCTTTTCTTGAAATAATTGAAGTAACCCATTGAGGGTTTATGTGCATCATAGGACATGTCTATGACATATAACTACATCCGATTGGACAATTTTCCCTGGATTTGTTTTCAACATTTCCTGAATAAATGGCGAGAGGGGCCGATGCTGATCCGTGTGTGTCTCACCTAATCTTGTAATTTGAGATTGAGTTGAGTTAGAAATGGAAATGCCAACAATGAAGTAAAGCAGTGTCTCTCTGTTTGTCCAATCAGCTCCTATTCGCAAATTTGACCAAAAAAAAGAGAAGAAAATCTGACACATTTCTTCTCACTAAAATATTTGTCTTATTTGGATGCCAGGAGACATTTCCTAGTGACTCCAACCGGAGAACAGTAGAAGGCATGCCGGCTCATACAAAAGGGAGAATGTTTAAAAAAATCCTCCGAGCAAGCATAAAGGACTTGCTGTTGCATCACCTGCTTCCCCCCCTTGGCCCCTTCACCATGGCAACGGAATGCCGGTTTGGTCGTCAATGTGTGTGTAGAAAGAAGCCTGGAGGAGGAACAAGTGTGTGCTCAGTCTATTCCAGCTTCAAGGCAACGATGGGCTCCAGCCCCGGAAGCCCTTTTCTTCCTTTGAGCTGTTTCTTTTTTGATTGTGTAAATGAAGTAAATAAGGAATGGCTTTGTAATGGCATCTTTTTGTAAAACGTCAAGGAGTATTTTTCATTGCCAAAACTTCATATAGATTTGGATTTCCGTCCAACTCCTACCAAATCCCTCAAATCTTCACTTAGAGCACATTACAGTTACTCATGGTTTGTGTATGTCGTCTCCCTCCTTTTGTCATCTCAGGAACAACAGAACGCGTCTGTCTGATACAGGGTACAGTCGAGGCTCTCAATGGTGTCCATAACTTTATCGCGGAGAAAGTCCGCGAGATGCCCCAGAGCGCCCAGAAACCCGAGCCGGTGAGCATACTGCAGCCACAGACCACCGTCAACCCAGACCGCGTCAAACAGGTGAGATACTGCACACGAAGGTGTCCCCTGGGTAGTGGGGACACTCTGTTTATTCGTCATCTGCCTTACTTGTATTTGGGGCCATGACCCCGAGTCTGGTGAGGTCAATGTGAGAGTATGTGGTTATTTTTACCTACAATCTTTCATAGCAAGACAGAGCTGTGTGGCAGCTGCAGCCTAAACCCCTGGGATTAACAAATCGCTGAGTAAAGCGGGAGCTAGTACAGTACTCAGTGAGGGACGTCCCTCTTCATGCTGTTATACCTTCCCCCTGTTATGTTTTTAGTGCTACTTCTTTCTCTGTCTCTACAGGCCAAATTGATAGTGCCCAATAGCACTGCTGGGCTGATCATTGGGAAGGGCGGAGCCACGGTCAAGGCGGTGATGGAGCAGTCAGGGGCTTGGGTGCAGCTCTCTCAGAAGCCAGAGGGCATCAACCTGCAAGAGCGGGTGGTGACCATCAGTGGGGAGCCAGAACAGAACCGCAAGGCCGTGGAGATCATAGTGCAGAAGATCCAGGAGGACCCTCAAAGCAGCAGCTGCCTCAACATCAGCTATTCCAACGTCTCGGGCCCCGTAGCCAACTCCAATCCCACCGGCTCCCCATATGCCAATACGGCCGAGGTGCTGCCCAATGCAGCCGCAGCAGCCGCCACCGCCTCCAGCCTTCTGGGCCAAGCCGGCTTGACGGGAATGGGCGGCTTCCCCGCAACCATGTCCAGCTTCTCTGGCAACGATCTGCTGGCCATCACCTCTGCCCTCAACACGCTGGCCAGCTACGGCTACAACACTAACACCCTAGGCCTGGGCCTCAACCCTGCAGCGGCTTCTGGGGTGCTAGCTGCGGTAGCAGCAAGCGCCAACCCGGCCGCTGCCGCCGCAGCCAACCTGCTGGCCTCCTACGCTAGTGATGCCTCTGGCAGTGCCAGCCACCATGCTGCAGGCCTCGGGGGGTTCTCACTTGGTTCTCTAGCAGCTGCCACAGGGGCTTCAAATGGTTACCTAAATGCTTCATCCCCACTGATGGCCTCCTCCCTATTGGCAACAGAGAAGCTGGGGGACGGCGCCAAGGACGTGGTTGAGATCGCTGTGCCCGAGAATCTGGTCGGCGCCATTTTGGGGAAAGGAGGGAAAACGCTGGTGGAGTACCAGGAGCTAACGGGAGCCCGCATCCAGATCTCCAAAAAAGGAGAATTCATCCCTGGCACTCGGAACCGTAAAGTTACCATAACAGGGTCTCCAGCCGCTACGCAAGCAGCGCAGTATCTCATCAGCCAACGGATCACTTACGAGCAGGGCGTGCGCGCTACCAACCCACAAAAGGTGGGCTAAAAGGAAAAAGAAGAGGAAAGAAGGAAAGGATGAAGACCGAGATAGAAGGAAATTGAGAGGGTCACGATGGATAGAAAAAAGAAACGTCCAAATATCTGTTCAATATTTCCGTATCAAATGAAAGAATCACAAAAGGAGGAGGTGGGGGAGACAACCAAGATAAGTGTGTGTGATATGTGAATGTGTTTTTAGGACTGACGTCCTGATGTTTTTTAAAAGTTTGTGTAGAGTCCTTTTGACGATGGTGATCAGAGTAAGCTGAACTGGTCCACTGCCAAGCTGCAGATTCAAGGGTGAGGCCGCAGGGTTTCACCCTCCTCTAAAACCTCATTGCTGTTGTTTTTCTTTCTGGCTTTCGCTGGTTTTTAATTTCAGACGCAAACCTCAGCTCCCGGTGAGTTGAACGAGTCGGGTGATGCTTCAGCTGTTTTACAAACCTTGCTCTTTGTGTACAATGCGGATGGCGTTGTGAACAGGGGTGAGGTTTTATCACAAGCACCTGAGGTCACCTCCGTCTGCGGGGAAGCAATCTGCGCATTTCTTTAAAGAAGTCGTATCGTTGACGTCTGTTGAATTCTGGCTCACATTATAATTGAAGTTTCTAAATTTGGGTATTTTATATTTCCATCTTTAATTTATTGACATGGTCTCATTCAAACACAAGTAGATTATTTAAACCTGTGAATGCAGGTTGATCTGAATGTAAAAACAATATTAGCCTATTGCTATTTTTTATTTACAGGGATCAAATATTGTGTTGCAGTGAAAGAAATGTATTACAAAAAAAGATACCTGGCCTGCACTTCACTGCTGCTGAGTATAGTTCAGGGGTTGAATAATCCATGTGAGAGGACAGAGGGGACACACAGGAATGTATGAATATATATTTTACACGAAACACATCCTCGATGATGCTCCCACAAAAAACGGAAGCACATTTGCATATTCAGTCACAGCTACTAACAAGGAAATATGTTGTTTGACCCTTTCTTGGTGCTATAGGATTAGGTTTATATCTCCTTATACCATGAAATTAGAACCCCTGGCGACTATTAAACTAAAAACAGCTGATGTGTCGTCCAGCCGTTAACAGCCCATTGGATTTCATCCAGCCTCTCACCAAATGAAAGGGATTCATTTCAGCCCGTCACGACAAAAAGCAACCCAGTCTTAATATCTCCAGTCCATCCTCCATCCCAATGCAGTTTTTATTTTCCTAATCTTCAAAAAATTGACCACACTCCTCATTCAGTTTTCCTGACGATACGTTTGCCTTAGTCACACATTTCCCAAGAATTGACTTAAAGCTCATACTACCTTCAAGCAGTGTCTCACAAGTTCAGTCTGAACTACAAATGCGTTTTGATAAGAAAAGCTGTATGAACCAATATCTGTGAACAAAGAAACGAATGCCTTTACATTAAGGGTACCAAATAGTCAAGAGACACACACTCACACACTAATGAAAGGGAAGTAGAATGACACTTGAAATGAAGGGTTTGGACTCACTTTTTGTTCTGGGAGCCATCCCTCCCAATTTGCATGAAGACAAAATGAATAAAAAAGATCCAGTTCACCCAGGCAGCCTGTTATCGTCCCCTAAAACACGTGAGCGCTCACTAAGTGCAGCGGTATTCAAACGCCACGCGATGTTTGGGCGTTGTCTTTACTGTTAAGGGCAATCGTTATGGACTGATAGTCCAGAGCCTTTCCCCAAACACTCGAAGATAAACTTGGCTTCCTTCTGTGCTGCTATCCATGGTGTTCATCCTGAGTACACTGGGTCTCTGAAGACTGCACTGTGAGACATTAAGAACACATGTAAAGCGTGTCTGTGCCCCCCCCTGGGACATGAGTATATTTCAATGTGCACATCTATGTGACGTAAACCAGACCCCACCAATACGTGATATGTTATATTATCCACAAGAGCATTTATACTCTAGCGTCTTGTGATGTTTCTGTTTACCAGTACCAATGCACTGAGCTTCAATTAGCGGGCCGTTCTTTTTGGTTTTGTTTCCTGATCAGCGAACGTCAAAATACTTTGTGTTACGTCCACGCTCTAAAGACATCTTTCGATTGTCCCCATCAACCCACGCTCTATGACCAGCTTCCTGAATACACGGCTGTGAGGGGTGTCCCAAGAAATTCAGAACCTCTCTCTCTCTCCTATTTGCCTTTTCATTTTCATAATTCACGTTCAAAGATAAATGGACTTGAGCCGAGCCTTTGTGTCGGAACATTGCGACACTGAGCCCTTTCTCCCAAAACGCTCCTTCCACCCCGTGTCCTGGAAGGCTGCTCTGCTCATCCATAACTACAATCTGGCCACCATTGAAACCATAGCGGACGGATTACCTTTTACTGCCCAAGACTTTTGGCATATAATAACATATAAGCACAAAAACAAGGGAATGTTTTATCAATGCAACTGGGCTGCATGGGGGGCTGGGGGGGGGCTCTCCGATCATGATATTGTGCCAAATGCCATTTCTCTGTGCCCTCTCATTGACCTTCCTCTTTCTCTCTACATTCTTATTCCCCTGCATGATGCTGTTTGTCACCGAGCCGAGACTCCTCCTGTGACCCGATGTGTCTGAGCTTCTTCCTACACTTTACTCTCCCCCCCCCCCCCCCCCCCCCCCCCAACTTCTAGTCTTCTCATGGGTGGCACGCTGGCGGTGGGAGTTATGCACTATAGGTCATAAGGGTATGAAAATATTTTCCCAAGCCGTAGAGTTCACAAGGCTAAAAATGCACAGAAAACACCTGCCTCTGAAACTGTGACACCCACGAGACCAACCAGCAAACGTTAGCTCAAAGTATCACATTTCCTCGATAGAAAAAAAACAAGCGTTTAGACCGTAAACTATTGGCCTTTTAAGGGAAGTGTTGTTGTTTCTTTTCTTTTTCACAAGAAGACAAATTAGACATTAACATGTGGCTGAACAGACTGACCTCCAGTCTCCAGTCACTCAAAACAAAGCGCAGTAAGGAACGGAACATCTAAGATGGCGCGAGAAGCGTGTTTGTGACCTCAAGCTGAAAACAATGACATCCTTTATGCATATCCTCTTATCTGAAAAATGACTACAATTCATTTCTGTGGAAATACAATATGTCATGTCATATGATCTATATGTACTTTATTGTAGCTATTCTAGTTTGTAGTCCAAATGCAGTCCAGCGTTGTCGATACAATGTGAACTATGTTATATTTGTGTGGATGATGAGAGTGCCAACTAAGCCTGATTAAGATTAGCTCCGCGATTTGTTTGTGCATTATGATGACTCATCATCAACCGGTGGTGTCCATATTTCTGTCATGATTTAGTTTGACAGTAAGAAAATGTAAAGAATATTGGAAGCAATATAGTAGCATGTTGTCCTGTTTTGTGTTCAATGTCTGTTGTATGAACCTTTGAAATTACTAAAATTTTGAATGAATAGGTTTACATGTACTTTTTGTAAGTTATGAAAATGCTGCTATTTGATAAGTAAACTATACAAAAATATTTTAGTTGAAAAGATGTCTGGTCTGTTGATTAGAAACGTGCTCTAAAAGGCTGGAGCATAAAACGAGGTGTATAGAATGCTATACAGTATTGGTAAGATAGTAAAGTAATAATAGACTCCATAGTACAACCTGTGCCAAACTAGACCTCCGCAGCTGAAAAGTGTAGATGTGTGATCAAATGTTAGATAACTTGTTTAGAAGTGCTGATCAAGTGCCAATCAAACACTGTCTTTTAAGTTAAGAAAAAGATAATCAAATACATGACTTAAGAAAAGCAAAGGACAAAGAACCTTTTTGTGCATTGTTTTATCCCATAGGTACATAGACTAAGAGTTAAAGATTGTGATTTTTATGGATCCATGTTGTTTTACACTTCATGCATCCCTTGTGTGTTTGTTTGACCTGTGGCTTAAGTACTGCTATATCACAAAATGTCTCTATAGGCCAGCATGGACTGAAGCATAACATGTTATAAGCATTCATAACATACCATTAACAAATCAAAAATGTGTTTGTGGAGTTAGGTGTTATCTTTTTGCACGTCTTCTATTGCATGGTATCAAAGTAAATTATGGAGAAAAAAAGCTACAAAAATCTGCGAGGTGTCTCTCGCAAACATTCAAAGACATAACGCTGCATGCGGTCAAATGTAAAGCACTTAAGTTTACTCGCCTCATGTTGAAAAAAAAGAGTTGTTTTTTATGTTGTGAGTTGGGAGGGAGATCATTATTGTCATGTTGGCCCAAATAAAAAGACACACACATCCACATCTAAGATCAAATTCTCATGAATCGAGTTCATGTCTCTGCACATCATCCAAGAATATATTTAGATTTTCAGGTACAGTGAGGAGTATTTCAAATGTAAAACAAGCAAACGTGAAAATGTTCAGTGCATTGGCTCCTTGTGTTCTTTTGGTTTTTATTCAGGATATCGGGCATGCATTTCTTTTTACAAACAGATTGAACCTCTATGTGTCAGGTTGGGACATGGCTGGACCCAAATGCAGAACGGACAGACACAGCCGTCAGGAGGTGAGTGAATACTTTATTAATCAACACGACTGGAGGTGCAGCAGGAGCAGGCGTGAGGGGTGCAGGTGAAGGAGGGGGTCCCGGGTGATGATCTCCTTGACAGTGCGCGGTGCCCGGTGGTCCTCCCACGTGCAGGAACAGACAGGTGTAACTGAAACCAAGGAGGTGAGACAAGAGGTGAGTAACAGGATTTAAACTGAATGACAAGAGAACTACTTTCGGCTCTCGGCTCGACTGGGTGCTGGTCACTGAGACTCGCGAAGACTGAGGTCGACATACGTGACGTGAGTAACGATCCGACGTCGGCCGGTTGTCAGGCTCTCCCTCTTATCCCCTGGTGATTGTGGCTCCGGTGCAGGTGTGCGATTGCAGAGCTGAGACAGGTGCGTGCGAAGCCAACCTCTCCCAGATCCACCAGAGGGAGACCTAAACCAGCCTTTACCTGGGTCCAGAGGGAGGGACTCTGACAGTACCCCTCCCCCCACGACCGCCACCAGGCGGTCCACCTGGAGCCCCCGGCTTCCGCCGATAAAACTCCCGGATCATGCTGGGGTCCAGGATCAGGCGCCGGGAAACCCAACACCTCTCTTCCGGCCCATAACCCTCCCAGTCTACCAAAAACTGGTAGCCCCTCCCTCGGCGTCGGGAGTCCATAACCCTCTTTACTGTATAGGCTGGGGCCCCGTCAATAATTCGGGGAGGCGGCAGAGGAGGTGGGGGGGGAAGGAGGTGACAAACCGATACCGGTTTAACGCAGGACACATGGAACGCTGGGTGTACCCGAAGGGACCGAGGGAGCTTGAGACGGACCACCGTGGGGTTGATGATGCGTTCGATGGGGAAGGGGCCGATGAACCTTTGCAATAGTTTCCTGGAGTCCGTGCGGAGGGGCAGGTCTTTGGTTGACAGCCATACCTTGTCTCCAACAGAGTATGAGGGTGCCGGGGTGCGTCGGCGGTTAGCCTGTTGCTGGTACTGCTCAGAGGCTCTCAGCAAGGATGCCCGGGCGCGGTGCCAGGTCCGATGGCATCGGCGAAACTGCTGCTGTATCGAAGGTACGGCCAGCTCCTTCTCCTGGGACGGGAACAAGGGAGGTTGATAGCCGTAAACACACTGGAATGGGGACATACCTGTCGCTGTGGTGGGAAGCGTGTTGTGGGCGTACTCCGCCCAAGGGATCTGCTCAGACCAGGTGGAGGGTTCAGAGGAAGCCAGGCATCGTAGGGTAGACTCCATCTTCTGGTTGGCCCTCTCTGCCTGGCCGTTAGTCTGAGGATGGAACCCGGAAGAGAGGCTGGCAGTAGCTCCCACTGCTGTGCAAAAGGCCCTCCACACTGCTGATGCAAACTGAGGGCCGCGGTCCGAAACAATGTCGGTAGGCAGGCCATGAATACGGAATACCTCCCTCACCATAATGTCCGCAGTCTCTTTGGCCGTTGGGAGCTTGGGCAAGGGCAGGAAATGAGCAAATTTACTGAACCTGTCCACGATCGTTAACACCACCGTGTTACCCCTGGACGTGGGAAGTCCAGTGACAAAGTCCATGGCTAGGTGGGACCAGGGACGATGAGGGATGGGCAATGGCCTCAATAGCCCCATGCTTGGCCGGTTAGAGCCCTTGTTCCGTGCGCACACCGGACAAGCCGCCACGTACATCCGAACATCCTCCCCCATAGCAGGCCACCAGAACCGTCGTCGCAGAAAGGACATGGTACGTGCGACGCCCGGGTGACAGGTCAGCTTGGAGGCATGGCCCCACTCCAACACTGCCGGTCGCGTCCCCTCGGGGACAAACAGCCTCCCCGGAGGTCCCTTACCCGGGCCCGGGTCCTTCCTAAGGGCTGCCCGAACCGTTCCTTCAATGCCCCATTGGAGGGCTCCCACTACCCGCCTCAATGGCAGGATGGTCTCTGGTGGCGTCCTCCTCGTCTCCTCCTCCTTTGAGAAGACCCTGGACAGGGCGTCAGGCTTCCCATTCTGGGATCCGGGTCTGTAAGACAGAACAAAATCAAAGCGTCCAAAGAATAGCGCCCACCTAGCCTGTCGGGCATTTAGTCGTTTGGCACTCCGGATATATTCAAGGTTTTTGTGGTCCGTCCACACCACAAACGGTTGGTCCGCCCCCTCCAGCCAATGCCTCCACTCCTCCAGGGCCAGTTTCACCGCGAGCAACTCCCTATTGCCGATGTCATAGTTCCTCTCCGCCGGTGACAGCCGATGGGAGAGGAATGCGCAGGGATGGAGCTTGTTGTCCTCCTTGGCTCTCTGGGAGAGTACTGCCCCAGCTCCGACCTCCGATGCGTCGACCTCTACCACGAACTGTAGAGACGGGTCCGGTTGGGCGAGAATGGGTGCCGACGTGAAACGCTCCCTGAGCTCCTGGAAGGCGGACTCTGCCCCAGGAGACCACCGGAACGCTCTAAGATTGGAGGTAAGGTCTGTTAGGGGGGCTGCAATCTGGCTGTAGTTGCGGATGAACCGCCTATAAAAGTTAGAGAACCCTAGAAACCTCTGTAACTCCTTGCGGGAGTTGGGTCTGGGCCACTCCAGGACGGCCTGCACCTTCTGGGGGTCCATTCTTACCTCTCCCTCGGCGATGACATAACCCAGGAAGCTTGTGCACCTGGTGTTAAATTCACACTTCTCCGCTTTCACAAAGAGTCTGTTCTCCAGCAGCCGCTGAAGAACCTGGCGGACGTGCCTCTGGTGTTCTTCCTGATTCTGTGAAAAGACAAGTATGTCGTCCAGGTATACAAAAACAAAGCGACCCAGCATGTCACGTAGGACGTCATTAACTAGGCATTGGAAAACGGCTGGGGCATTAGTTAACCCGAATGGCATAACTAAGTATTCGAAGTGGCCCAGGGGGGTGTTGAACCCTGTGAGCCACTCATCCCCCTCTTGAATGCGGATCAGGTGGTAGGCGTTGCGGAGGTCGAGTTTGGTGAACACAGTGGCACCCTGTAAAGAATCGAACGCAGTGTTCATCAGAGGTAACGGGTACTTGTTTTTGACAGACACGTTATTCAACCCCCGATAGTCGATGCACGGCCTGAGAGTGCCGTCCTTCTTCTTAACAAAGAAGAACCCTGCGCCCAGCGGAGAGGAAGAGGGGCGAATGATTCCAGCTGCCAATGAGTCCCTGATGTAATTCTCCATGGCCTCTCGCTCTGGTCTGGAGATATTGTAGAGTCTGCCCTTGGGTAGGGAGGCCCCGGGCAGTAGTTCAATGTGACAATCGTAAGGCCGATGAGGGGGTAGTGATAGGGCCCGTTGTTTACTAAATACTTCGCCCAGGTCGTGATAAGCGGGTGGTACCAGAGTGAGGTCGGGACCAGGCGTCGAACTCCCCCGCTGGGCACCCTGGGGACGGGCAGACTGTAAACAATTAGCCAGACAGAAATCACTCCAACTCAGAATACAGCTGGTGGACCAGTCAACTGAAGGATTGTGCTTTGCTAACCAGGGGTAGCCCAGCACAACCGGTACCAGAGGGGACTTAAAAACAAGAAAACTGATCTGCTCAAAATGGTTACCTGAGATTTGCAGCTGGACCGGCTCCGTCCTGTCCGTGATTCTGGCCAGTAGTCTGCCATCTAGGGAGTTAGCCTCAATAACCTCCTCTAACGGAATTCTACGGAGTCCTAATTGGTCTACAAGTTTATGGTCCATAAAATTGTCATCGGCCCCGGAGTCTATGAGTCCCTCCACTGCCATTGCTGCAGTGCCGTTGCTGACTGAAATCTTCAGCGGAGTCCGTGATGTGTGGGGGGAGGGGCATAGACTCTCGCTCGCTAGAATCCTCCTTACTTCTAGTGAGCGGGGCCGTTTCCCCCCTTTAATGGGCAACGAGAGCGAAAGTGACCCGACCTGCCACAATATAGACAGCTGTTAGTTGTTCGTCTGCGCAGAAGCTCCGCCTCCGAAATCTGGTAACGGCCCAGTTGCATGGGTTCGGGGTCTGTAACCGTCTCAGGAGTGTCGACTCTGACGCACGGCGCTCCCCTTGGTGCCGAGCCGTGCTCACGCCTCCGCTCCCTATTACGGTTATTAATCCGTGTGGTGAGACAGATCAGCTCCTCCAGTCCCTGTGGCTCCGGGTAGGAGAGCAAACTGTCCTTAATGCCCTCATTTAATCCGTTGTAGAACACCCCCTGTAGTGCCTCCTCATCCCAACCACTCTCCGCAGCTAGGATACGGAACTCTATGCTGTAATCGGCGACACTGCGTGTCCCTTGCCGCAGTGATAATAATCGCTTTGAAGCGTCTTTTCCCCGAACGGGGTGATCGAATATCTTCCGCATCTCCGCGGTAAATAACTCACATGACTGGGCGAGTGCGCCCTGCTTCTCCCACACGGCAGATGCCCATTCCAAAGCCTCCCCGCGCAATAATCCGATGATGTAGGAGATCTTGGCTCGCTCGCTCCGGTAGGAGCGGGGCTGTTGCTCGAACACAAGTCCCACTTGTATCAGAAACGAGCGGCACCGGCCGCTGTGTCCGTCATATCTCTCCGGCGTGGGGACCTGGGGCTCGTGGTCTGGCATGGACATGACCACAGAAACGGGTTCAGGCGGGCTCTGAACCGGAGGCTGGGGTGGTGCGCTGAGGTGCGCCTGGATCGCGGCGATACTGTTAGACAGGGAGTCCAGGCTGGCCATTATTCCCTGCAGGGAGGACTGGTGCTGCCCCAACATGGCTCCTTGGGACGAGATCGCCTGACGTACCGTGTCGAGGTTTGCTGGGTCCATTGATGGTCGGATCGTTCTGTCAGGTTGGGACATGGCTGGACCCAAATGCAGAACGGACAGACACAGCCGTCAGGAGGTGAGTGAATACTTTATTAATCAACACGACTGGAGGTGCAGCAGGAGCAGGCGTGAGGGGTGCAGGTGAAGGAGGGGGTCCCGGGTGATGATCTCCTTGACAGTGCGCGGTGCCCGGTGGTCCTCCCACGTGCAGGAACAGACAGGTGTAACTGAAACCAAGGAGGTGAGACAAGAGGTGAGTAACAGGATTTAAACTGAATGACAAGAGAACTACTTTCGGCTCTCGGCTCGACTGGGTGCTGGTCACTGAGACTCGCGAAGACTGAGGTCGACATACGTGACGTGAGTAACGATCCGACGTCGGCCGGTTGTCAGGCTCTCCCTCTTATCCCCTGGTGATTGTGGCTCCGGTGCAGGTGTGCGATTGCAGAGCTGAGACAGGTGCGTGCGAAGCCAACCTCTCCCAGATCCACCAGAGGGAGACCTAAACCAGCCTTTACCTGGGTCCAGAGGGAGGGACTCTGACACTATGAACCTGACCCATATGGTTTCTGGATACTTTTTCTTTCACAGCTTGAACGCCCAGATCTAATCTATGAATGTACCCATTAACTATTTTTTTCTGTCAAATGTTATATCAATCTTTAATGTGAATTCAGGGCAGGAATGTCAAATACATGTAGAGTTAATATCTATGTCAATAACAGATTTCAGCTATAGTCAGGTAGGCCCTTATGCGGCCACAGTCATGATCCAGATATGTTTTTAACACAACTTCCGATTTGCTGTCAACATTATCTTGTTTGTTTGGTGTTGCATAAATGCACTTTACTGATCAGTGGGGTCATACTGACTGTGAAATGAAGCAAACCATGTTGGCTTTTAACAGATTTTCTTTGCTCTGATGTTTTTATTTTCCTTATACTGTATGGTCTCATGAATGATGGAAAGAACTGGAGTCTCAGACAATAGTGAAAAGTAGCACCGGGTTCCTCACTTGAAGGCATCTCCTTCACATTCCCTTCAGCAGAGGTTTGTGTTAATCACTGAGGGCTTTTTCTTTCTTTCTTTTTACCAGTGTGTGAAACAAGGAGGGGGATCTGTAGACTTTGGGCACCTTTGTGTGCTTTTTTACTTTGAATTACAAATGTAGAAAGAGGTTTGTTGGGATGAGGCTGAAGGCACTCAGTGCCACCCTGTCTCTCACAAAGTTATGTTTCCATCCATGTAAACTACGCTCACAATCACTGCCGGATAACGATTGGCTTAAAGTTTGGGAGTAATCTGAAACAAAGTAGATGGTTTACATTTGACACTAATGCAATTCTTTTGGATGCACGTCATTGACCCATTGGCCCCCTGCATCTCCTCCTTCTGAGGATGTACACCCACTCATTTGAAACATCTTTCTGATATGTCAAAATCAAACGTAATCCCACGACTGTCTACATAATTCGCTGTGCAGTTTTGTTGTGTGGGAGCGCACCTTTTAGGGTGTGGGGCTACGGTCAGACGTGAGACACGCGATCGGCACCAGCGAAGTGAAGATTGCCACCTCGAAGTGACACATATGACAGAGAAAACCCATTAGACCTTGAGTGGTAAAGGCTTGGTTAGTGTCGATCGATATTTCTCCTATTAGTTTGTGTCACAGATCCCCCACCTGATTGCCAATTGAAGTACAGTATCATTCCAAAAGGTGTTGTTTTTGTTTTTATTTTCCCTCCATTTGCACCCTGGACGTTCATCTGCCCCCACGGAGCCCTTTCACAAGACGCCTAGGACTGCTTTTTAAATCACTTCAAACTGAGTAGGACTGCTTGCTCTTCTCTGAAACAACCTCTTCTTCCTGAGTGTCTACAGGACATCACGATTTGTTTTTCCGTTGCACCGAGCGCCTGCTACTGTGTCCGCCCTTCTAAACGGAATAAGGTATTTCTGAGCCCTTTTGTCTGAGAAAATGTGGGATTTTTTTCCAACCTGACATGAGGCCATTTTTGTCTTTTACCCTCTAAACATCCCATGAACTTAATTGACCTTCTCCATCTACAAGAACTCATTCATGTCTGCGAGGCTGTTCCTTTCTTTCCTGGTTATCTGGACAATTGTGCAGCGGTTGAATGCTTGCTTCAGTGTGAACTGAAGGCAGCATGCCACTACCCTGCAACCATTTCCACCGCATTGTATATCTTCTTTCCCGCTTTTGTTTTTTTACTTCCTTAAACCTCCATTCTTTCCATATCAGAGAAGAAAAAACTGACTGACAGCATAAGAAAAAGGGATGTTTTGTGGTTGACTAGGTACATTTCTCTTGGTTGTTGGCGACAATGGTTCTGTCTCTTGTTTGTGACGATAACAATCTGTGAAAGTCCAGTGTTAACTATAGAAAGGGCTTTCTAAGACAACTTTTATATGTCTTTTCAAATGAAACTATTCAGAGATGAAAGAAAAAGGTATTTTTGTGCCATTTTAGAAGACAAAAAAGTGCAAGGCAAATATTTGTCAGCCAAATAATTCCATACTGAGCCAAAAGGCAGCCAGCCTACATAACTTAATATTAGATCACTGGAATGGTTGCATCCCATTTCGTCTCCCCTTGAAAATGTCACCGTAATTGCACAATGTTTGAGCTCATGTACCATTATTGTTATGCTGCCAGTCTGTTTTCTGCTTTTGTCAGGAACACTTCTCAGAAGTAGTATATTTTCTAAATGACACACTGTTGATGAGGAAAATGAAAGGATTTTAAAAGTGTCATTGTTTTTATTATTAGTTTATTTGAACATTATTCATGAATAGATTTAACGGTGATGACTATTTAATGTAACTGTAGTACTGTGTTTGTAAAGAAATTCAGTGAGTTGTGTTTTATGACTCGTGGACTACCAGTGAAGTCAGCATTTCAGTGTTAATAATTGAATTGTTTTTTAAAGATTATTTTTGCGAAGGCAACAAAGAGTCATTATAAATGTTCATTTTAACATCACTTGTCTTCTGTTCCTTTTTTCCCCCACCTCGTCCCTCTGCCCTGTCTCACTGGAGTGATCGGTCGAGTGGTTACACAAATGAAACCAGCACATGATATGAATAGATTGATTTCTGTAGAGTGTTTACATGGACACAATGCTCGTACAAAGAGGAGTCTGATTTGATTAAATACATCATCATTTTCACAGCTGGTTTACATGAAATGATTTGATGGTTGGGTTTGTTTGGTAGACATCGAATAGGAGCAGAGCGTTGCTGTGGTAATAGGGTGCAACAGAAAAACAGGAAATGAGTCAGCAGAGTTTCCTCATCTCCAAGTCCACGGGTTTTTCAATGTCTTTTGGTTAGATGTCTGAAATAATATCTGTGTCTTTAAAAAGATGTTTACTAAGTGTCCTAGAACATTAGTTTGTCTTTAGTTTAGTGGAGGAAACCTGAAGTCATGATTTGGCCGGGGTGTAGTTTCTTTATAGTTTGACGTTAGTTATGACTTCTGGTGATGTATTTACACTTCAAATCATTAAAGTGGATTTTTTACACAAAATAAGCGTATTTGCCAGAGAAATGATTTACTGCAATAAACCCAAATCCAGTGGGAAGTCCATTGACTTCTTTTTGAGGGATCCAAAATGATTCTAACTCCTGGATTTGACTTGAAAAAGACATCTTTCTGCAACACTACAACTAACTAGGACAAAATAAAATAGTGATGGAGAAAAATCAACATCCGTTAAGGCCAATTCTACTTAAATTGTTACATACTGTTTTGCTCCTAAGATGTGTTGCCCCCTGCCGATAACCAAACTAATGAGTGAGACCACACACACACAGACGTAGATGTTACACACTGCTGAGTGAATTGACAACTTGCCTCAAGTCAATTGATAGAACGATACACGTAAAAATGGCTGCCACTCTGACCACCAAGTCCATGTGAACGGCACTGCTCGATCTATCCGACTCTATTTCATTGACCTGACTAGTGGGGTTAGATAACGGACACTTCATTTAGTACCCCATCAGGCTAAAAGGTTGTTCTGTCTTTGTAGAGCCCTGACTTTGGTCATTTACAACCCTGACCATTTATTTTATTTAGTTTTCCCAAAGGTTGGTAATCTTCTTCAACAACCTTTTTGTTTTAATTGTTGAAATTCATTAAACAGGTATCAGTGGCTGTCCTAGGACTCTTATACGCATGACAAATTGATTTCATTTGGCCGTAATGTAAGGATTGTAAAGTCTAGCTGATTGTCAACCTACATGCCGGCCATAGTGACGGCTTTCTGTCCACGCTCTCATTGGCCATCGCCGTTGTCAGGAAGCTGGAAGGAGCTGTCGCTGTTGACGGCTCTCGCTTCATCAACCGACTTTTGGAGCTAGTGCTGCTAGGAACTTAATTGGAAAAGCGTTGTCAACAATGTGTTGGGTTTGTAGTTGGGATACTTTTTTTTAAATTAAGCATACTGGATTCTGACCATTACCAAACCTTTAGCTTCACGCCTTCAACAGGATAGCTGCCAGTATGCATCTTCACACTCAGTTTGTACACACCTACACACCCAAAGAAAAGGTTGAATTAGGTAACATAAGTGTGTAGCATGAGAAAACAGAGGAAACAAAACATACAAGTGTCTCTGTTGGGCCCCTAATGTCATGCTACTCACATGCGATCATTCATAGCAGGTATCTTTACTGTGTTCACCATCTTAGATGAGCACTCACATACTGATATCTGCTGATGATTACTAAACATTAAACATAAATGAATCCAAAGTTATCACAATGTATCCTGATGGAAACAGCAATGAGGTCCCTCAGGATGATGAATGGCATTATCCAGAAGCCTTTAAGATGTTTCAGTCTGGATGAAAATGGTATAAATTAGATTTGAGTCTCTCTATTATTCCAGGGGGGGGGGGGGGCAATTTGACTAACATCTGATGTTAAATAAAAGCTAATAATAATTTATCAATATCAGCCATGCATAGCACAAACAGGGATGATCAATGTACTGTGCTCTGAGCACAATACATGGGTAGAATTCAGAAGTTTTGCAACACGTCAAACCACCGTGCCCTTAAATCATCAATGTCCATGAGCCACACTCCTCCTACGCTGTTTGCCCATGTTCATCATACAGCAAATACATACCTAATCTTCTGAGCTCAGTAACGCAAATGAACACACACAGACACACACACACACACACACACAGACACACACATACAGGGCAGTATACTAAGTTCCCACTTTATTCCTTCTGGGAATCGGTGATGTTTCATCATCCCTGAGCATGCAGTTTACATTCTAAAATGCTCGTCTGTATAAACTAGAGCCCGCTGATCATTTTAAATGGCTGCCTTTGTTCATCTTCAGAGTAGCACAGAATTATTAGTTATTTTGGTTAAAACCTGAAGGGACGGGCCTAACCTCAACATTTTGAGAGATTCCAGAACTCAGAAATAAACATGTGTTGCTAATCTTATGAAGATGCTTTTGCAGATTTCACTGGAAGAGACCCCAACAGCAAATGGACTTGTGTTGTTGTAGAAAGCTGGAACAACATTCATAAAATGGACTAACTATCCTGCAATTACACAAATGCAGGTATTAGAGAGTCTTTGGATATAGTAACCACCCTGAGCTCGCTGGTGTTTCAGGAATTTTATGTTTAGAAGCCAAAAGTACCTGCCTTTACATTGGCAACTAAATCCTTGCATATTTTACTCTGTGCACTGAAATCTAAATGTAATCATTTTCTATCTCAACCCATCCTTGAGGTGCAAAATCTTACAGCAGTATACATTCAAGGCACATTTGATTCCTGCTGTGAGAGAGGGCAGCAATGGGCTTGAATGATAAAATTGCGTTGTCAAGGTAACAAGTTGTTCTGAAGACTGCAAATATGTCGCACTGAGGGATGCTCCTATATTTCAACCTGCAGCCTCCGTAGCGCTGAACTACAGCGCCTCTGCATTTCAGTCTCTTAGCGTCAAGCAGGTAACTGCAGATATGATATGGCTTGCATTAATAATACTATATTTTATAGCTGTTCTATCTTCATCAATGTCATTGAAATTATTCTTCTGCAAATCACATTTGTAAAGCCAAACCATTACAGCTGTTGGAAACCTTAAGGTGGCACCGTGGTTTTCTTTGAAATGATGAATGAGGGAAAAAAGGTGGGGACTGCTGGAGAATACAGATACACTGACTGAGGCACCCTTTAACATGGCTCGTGATGTAACCATGGATACCTCTATTTCGTGGATGGAGTAATTTTAGCTGGAGTGGGATCTGAAGGACAGATATCACTGTTTCTGCTCTGGAACATTATATATTATCACATCTACAACATCGGGTTACACTCAAGATATATTGAAACAGCAGTTTAAGCCTATACTGTTTGGCAGACTATATGCCAGCATGTGAGGAACCATGACTTTTATGAAAATTGCAGAGACAAACTCAGGGGGGAAAAAACACACTTGTGATAGCTGTGACTGTCCAGAGAAATGGTAACAGATTCTCCTTCCCTGGAGGTTTTGTGGGGCAGAGAGGTGTCTAAAATGCAATAGGATTTGTTGTTTGTAGACATGTTGTCACTGTATTTCTGAATCCTGAGTGGAATAGTGAGACTATCAGTTGGCCAGAGAACAGGGGCAGTGGCTGCACTTTCACGTTGCGCATGATAGTGCCGGCCATGAGGGATTAGGAGAAGATGTACCTCTACGATAAAAACAGAGCAGCACTGAGACACTGTCATCAAGTCAAGAAACAACAGACCGTAGTGTCAAAACACTCATTTGGGCAATTGTTGTTATTATTTTAGCCCAAAATACTGGGATATTTACTTTTAGGCATGTTAGCAGGTGTTCAGGTGATTCCAAAATAGCTGCTTGATGTCAATATCAGGTTGTTTTTGAGGGATGTATGTGGAGAATCTATGGGGGGAGATATTATTGTAATCAATCAGGAACGTTAGTTTGACTAAAACTGGACGCCAACTTTCATATCATTTTGTCAAAAAAATCTACAACCACAGACACAGAGCTTTACAGGCCTGACTTGAATGTAGCACTGCAGACAAAGTGGGTCACGTCAGCAAAGGAAAACAGTGACATCAGCCATAGCAACGCTGAGATAGATATGTAAATGACCTGGACCTATTTCTTTGCACACTGAATGCAGAATCTAATGTAACGCGGGTGCTATAATTCAGCTCAGTGAAATGCTCTCTAGCTCCACTTTTTGGCATTATTCGGCCATTACATTCACCCACACTATGAAACCAAAAACACTTTAGTAAACTGACATGTTTCTCTGTTAGTTCATCTCTGTTCTGTATTGAGTCCCATGTTGAGCCAAATAAAGCTGATGGAGAATATGTGACGTTCAGTGGCTGCGCCTCCTTTTTTGCCGCTTGTGCAGAGCCAAGGCAAGAAGACAGATTGAAGTCAACATTTGATGTTTGTGACAATATTGAAATTATTCATGTTCCCCCATTTTTATGCACGTTGGCCTAAGACTTTTGTTGAAAGGAAAAGTACAGCATGCATAACAATTGTAAACAGTTTATTCAATTCTACCACAAGTAATATTCACACCATAAACCCTCGGCTACACTATTATACAAAATATACATCATTTAAAATGCTACATTAAAAGCAAATACATGATAGATATTGGGAGTAGTAACTGTTGTGGTGTTACAGGGGCCAGCGTATACCTGATTTAGCGAGTGACGTAAGATCTTGAGTAATTTGAGAATTTCCCTTATCTGAACGACATACTGGTGTAGCTTAATTACATACACATGTCTGTGGAATATACAACTGTTGTAAATGAATGCATCTATCGCCTTCTTTTCACCAAACAATTCACTCATAACGACCGCCAAGGACATCCTAGACATGTGTGAGTTCTACATGAACCACGTGACGGCAATGCACTTCGATTGCATTATTTAGTGCTCAGTGCTGCACCGGGGTATGGATTCTATTTAATACAATACTGTCTGAGAGGAAAAACTCATATAAAGCACTGAGCAGGAGAACAAGCTGACAAGTGCGCAGGTCTGCATCGGCCGGACTCATCTCAATGAAGCGTCACCTCGAGCTAATCGTTTTCTGTACCGAACCTGAGCCTGATGCCAAGGCGGAAACGACTGTCAGACTTCATCTTGCACCCAGTTGCTCTTTGTTGGGCGTGTCGACGGACCATCCTGCAAACAGAGTTTATTGCAACTCAGCCAACTATCCTGCTCTCCTCGACAGAGTCCTCTCCGCTCCAGGTAACGTGGAATATAAACGGCAAGTTTAACATTACCAAAGTATTGCTAACTTAAAATGTGACTACAAAGGATAAAATGTTCGATAATAAATGTATTTCCACTTTTCCCCATAACGACAGATAGTTAGCTTGATATTTAGCTTAGCTAAAACACAAGTTAGCTAGCTAGCGCATATTTGACGCGCAGGCTGCCACATTCCAGCTGCGCGGTGTGGACACCGTGGATGTGTATCGATGGTTGACTGCACCTAACGTCACATTAATGATCGAGGCAGTAGTTGTAGTTGATTTATCGCTACGTTGACGCTCAAACGAGCCATTTAGCTATCGGTCACAACGCGTTCATACAAGATACGTGATTTATATTATGTGTGATTCATCGAGATTACCTGTTAAAAAAGGATCTGCTTGCCGCAATATGGGTGCGGAGTTACACGAAAACGTTTTAGGGGGGGGGGGGGGGGGGCTGTGCTTTCAACACACAACTTGGTTGACAAGCTCAACTAGTCGTCAACACCGTGCTTTTTTGTATCCGGTGACATTCATATTGAATTACCATTATAAACCATGTACTGCTGATTTATGTTTTGCATTTTTAAATTTCACTTCAAACATAAGTGACTGTTTCCTTGGCATTTGGCACTACAGAGCTCTCTACAGCACCAGACAAGAGAAACTACTGCTATAGGTTAGGTCTAATTACTTTGACTCCTTATGGCATGTAGAAACATGTATAAAGCCATCATCGCTCTCCTAACTCCTGTTGCTTTTTTACCTTGACAGTTAAAGGAAGATGTTTTTGGCCCAGAAATTCCTCAGTGGCGTCATTAATGTTGTCAGGTGAGAATCTGCACAATATCCTACCCGTCCAATTAAAAAAGAAATGTGTTTTGCCAATTAACCTCTCCATTTTCTTATTCTGTCTCAGCAACAACATCGACCAGTTTGTGCCCACTGATCCTGTGAGTGATTGGACATTACATAACCAGCTCCATATGACTGAGTCTTACTGACTCTTGATTGTATCGTTTGCTGTGACTCTCCCACAGCCGCCACCACGCAGGCCAGCTGTATACGCCGAGCAGCATGAGAACGATGAGGAGAAACAGTTCCGCAGGGTCTTCCAGCAGCTCGCTGGAGAGGTCAGTGAGTCTACGTGTCTCTGTTGGCTTCTGCAGTAATCTACACAATCTATATGAATATACTACCAGTACATGTCTAAAGGGGGTTTTGAACTGTTCAAACAACATGTCTAAAACATACATTTTTTTTAGTTACGAATCGATAACTATGTGATGTTAACACTGTAAAATATTTGTCCTATAGGACATGGAAGTGAGCCCCAAAGAGCTGATGGACATTCTCAACAGAATTGTTACAAAGCGTAAGATGTGTGCATTCATGGTTTCAGTGATTGGCTCCTCCCCTTTTTGCAGATACTCACCTGCCAGTATTATGTCAGGCTTATATTGTGAAAGTATGTTTAGCTGCTTTTCTGCCATTTAACTACCGTGATCTGTGTCAAAGTATTTGTGACGGAGACTATATATATATTACACTCTCTGACTTATTCTGTTGCTATACTTTTATACACTTTAAAGTGTCTTTGAAAAGAAGATTGCATCACAGTAACCCGGTCTGTTGGATTTCAGATGGAGACCTGAAAACGGATGGTTTCAGCATTGAGTCCTGTAGAAGCATGGTGGCAGTCATGGATGTATCCTTTCTTGTGTTGCTGTGGTGTACGCGTGTGATCCAGGCAGGTGGTATGGAGAGAACAGTGCGCCACAGTAAAAATACACACGTACAACCGCTATGAATAGGAATGAGTTTGCTCACCAGACTCTCACATTTCAATGTGGATTATAACTGCCACGACTTGGACATCCAAACCGATTGTCACAATTATCTTCCCCTTCAGTTGAGGATGGGGTGGGGGGGTAAAATTAGGATTGCAAGGGGGTGGAAAATATTTGTAAACGTTCTGAACCTTTCCATGGGAAGTTAAGCTCAGGAATTTTGGACATTTTCCAACCAACGGACAGAGAGCGCATGCCGACCTGTGCACATTTTTCTCTCAATGCAACGATGATGTACACCTGATTCAGGGTAAAACTCTACACCTAAAGCCTGAAGAGCTTAATTCATTCTACATTTAGCAGTGGACCTGCGTTGGGGGGGTGATCATATTCTACTCAAAACTAAACGTTTTGTCATACATAAAAAGGTGAAAACAGTTAAATTACCTGAACAAGTTTATTGCTCTTAATTCCAATGGAAAGTTTCCAACTTTGAATATTCCTGTAATTTTTTACCCCTAAGGGTAAGGCACTAAAATTTAAGGGACCTGTCAAAAGGAGCTCTGACCAAGTTGGGATGGTGGGGGGAGGTTTAGTTGACAGTCATTCCCTACTGGGAATCCTTTACCACACAAATGAGGAAGCCACGTAAAATCCTGCCATGGGAAATACAGCGTGTCCACACCTTAAGGCGGCTGTTTGTTTAAGATGGAGCCAAAGAGGAATGCCTCTTTGTCCTTAACTCTGTTACAGACCGACAGCACTGGTAGACTTGGATTTCATGAATTCAAACAGCTTTGGGACAACATAAAGAAATGGCAGGTAAGCGCACAGCTGTCTGTTTTGTGTGCCGCACTTATTTGATAAAATAATGAAAACAGGATTTCTGAAGGAATTTCTAGTGGTTGGTACACATTGACCGATTAGAAATGTGTGTCTTATTTATTTCCTCTATGCTCTCTAGGTTGCTATCTGGTAGCTAGCTTACAAAGACAATGTCCCGGCAAAATGATTTTAAAACATTTACATTTTATTGTTTAGGGAGTGTACAAAAAGTATGACGAGGATGGCTCCGGTCTCATCGGTGCACACGAGTTGCCCAAAGCGTTCAAAGCCGCTGGTGAGTTTTCCAATTTGTTTATTTCACCTGTTGTTTAAATGTGCACCGCTGCGGAAAGGATGCAGTCAAAACTTTATTCATGCTTGTTGTGTTTTTTTCTGTACAATTGCGAGGACACCAAAAAAGATAAGCACATAAACCAGATATCCACCAACGCTCATCTAGATTCAACTTATTCTAAACCAACGCTGCCATTGAAACACCACCTGCGATTATGAATCCCCTTTACCCAGAATGCACCTTTGAAAACACCTATCCAATTGGATTAGTTAATCAAAGTTGTTAAGTCAGGTTAAGTTGTTTTTGTCTTATACTATTAGAGTATTGGAACCTTGCCTTTTCATCACAGTCTATATTTACAGCCTGCTACAAATGAATAGATGTGAGTGCAGTCTGCATGTGCTGTGAGAATGCTGTTTACATTTGGTGTTTGCGTGTAACTTGATGAAAAAGAGTTTAAATTTTATTATAATTAAAAATTATTTTATAATTTTGTTTCTTGTGTTAGTTTCAGAAAATGTGTTCTTAGTTTATGTACAGCTACACACACAAAACCTTCTGAGCACTGTTGAAATGTTTGAGCTGCTGACATTTTTTATTTTTTTTGTATGTATTTGTGTTATTGTCTTGTGCTCATCTCTTGCCCAGGCTTCCCCCTCAATGACCAGCTGTTCAGCATGATTATCCGCAGATACAGCGACGAATCTGGTAACATGGATTTTGACAACTACATTGGCTGCCTTGTGAGGCTGGATTCCATGTGCCGTAAGTTTTAAGGACCAGGGCCCCGTTCCTCGTACGTGAATACCTGCGTTAGCTTAATCATTTTTAGGAGAAGATTACATAAGTGAGAGGTTTTGGTTCCACAAAGCAAGTTTGGCAAAACCACCAGAGCTACTCATCCATATCTGTGAACCTGCTCCAGAGCAGGCTGACTTAAGTAATGTTAGCGTTCTGTAGGGAGGAAGGTCGAGATTATGACGATGATTCTGCCCACAAGGAATTATTTACAAGACCTTCCTGAGTGGTGCATGGTGAACGCCACACGCCACAGCCGAGCATTCACTGTGTCACAGACTGTACATTGTTGTACAGTGTTGCGATGCGGAGAACATCGGTAGAGCCACTTTTTCATGTTTTTTTTTTTTTTTTGCGCTTAAGAAACTTGGATGTTTCTGTTTCAATTGATTGAAATTCTGATTATGAATAATACATACTGGCCGGCCCATACACAGATTCGCACACGCATATTAAAAACCCGTTCATTCATGTATAGACACATTCAGTTGAGCTCATTATTTTTGCGAGTAAGACCGTGTTGGATGATGCGTTCCATTTAACCTAGTGTGAACAGGCAAACTTACAGAATTATATTCTGACCGATCGGGGTGATGCGGCACTTAAAATTAGCCTATATATTTTCCCAACATTTACGTATTTAACAAATTCTATTTCCCATAGCCCCAAATTGCTAATTTGCCTTGGAGGGTTTTACAGTCTGTACAAATGCGGCATCCTCTGTTCCGAAACCCTGACATTGGCACAGGGAAAAATAAAATAAAATAAAAAAAGTGGATTTCTCAGCTGTCCTTTCTGCAGAAGAGGGAGGAGTAATTTCTGAAAGTTTAATAACCTCTGTTCTGATTCAGGTGCCTTCAAAACCCTGGATAAGGATTGCAATGGGACTATCAAAGTCAATGTCCAGGAGGTAAGCAGGTCCCAGCTATTGGAATTCACAGTGAGAATGGACCGATTCGGAGATCTGAAGGTCCCCCCTTTTCTCTTTTGTGTCTTTTCAGTGGCTTCAGCTGACCATGTACTCTTAAGTCCAGAGAATGACGTCGTCCCTTCTGCTTGGAACCACTACTTTTTGTTATCACAATATATTTTCTCAACCATCCCCACAACTACTGTTATTGATAAATCCCTTGTGGGTGCAGGGGTCTTTTTTGAAATGTGATGCAACGCAAAGGTGGTGGGATTGTTCGCTGCTCCATTATACTTACAAGACAGACATTCCTGCTTTGAGTAGCCCAGAAAGGTAAAAACCTGCACTCCCAACGGTACCCATCAGGTGCATAAGGACAACAGGATGCTGAACTTTTTGTTGTGCTTGTTTGGCATTTTCCTCTGCTCTTCTTCGTGCCTGAAAGGGGGCAGGCCAACATCGGGATGTTTTATATGCTGTGGAATTTGTGAAATCCGGAAGCTGCCGTTTGTATGCGGCTCGTCTCCCACAGATTGTATGTGAAGTGGTATCCGTGGAGGCAGGCCAATCATATTTTTATTCTAAGACTGTTTAACCCCCTAGCAATTGAAAATTGGACATGTGTAAGTTTTTTTTGGCCACCCACAACTTTCCACTTATCTGATTGTAGCCTTCTCAGAACTATGTGGGCGTGCACCCGTGCGCTGCCGGTTATTTTATCACACCTTCAGGTTTTCTATGAACACACCAAATTCATTTCGTGGAATTTCTTGAGCTTGTCCTAATCCATTCACTCAGGAGAATCACAAGGGTGTTAGTTGCCCCACCCTAGCAGGTGCAACAACTTTTAGAGGAGTGTCAGTCTGTGTGTACACACCTGTGCAGATCGCAGAAGATGTCTAAATTTGGGTGTAATCGGGTATAGGTTCACATTCTCTTTGCCAACACCTTCAGATTTGTGTAAAACTGTAAACTCTCCACTTTTACCACTTTCCGGGATAGGTGTTCGGCAAGGGCACCGTTGCTGTGTTTTTTCTGTATTTTTTTTAAAAGAAATATAAACTAGGCAGTGTTCTTTCTCTAACTCAGTAGAAATGTGTGGAGCCAGACCTTTCTTTTAGTGCCAGGCTGTTAGACCTCAGTCGTCTCTGTCATCCTTCTGAAACCAGCCACAAGCCTCACAAATTCGAGATTCTTGTTCACCAAAACAACAGAATGGGACAGCTTGCCATTGTTTTACTGAAATAAAAGATAGATATGTGAATGATAGGCTTGCACTGCAGATCATTGCAAGCGGGTCATAGTTCAATCATATCAGATATGCATTGTTTACTGCATGCACAGCGGTGAGTACTGCAATTTTTTTTTTTTTTACTCAAGATTAACATCCCAAGAGGCATTTCTTAGTTTGGACATGCTAATATTTTGCCATAGACTCCTTTAGCAGTTTCGCTGTATTGTTTTAAAATGACTGCACCAGATAACGCCAGCACAATCCATAAATTGATAATATATATATGGTGTTTGCCACTAATGCATGCGGCCAATAGTTCATAACTGTGTAGTTATAGCCACAGCCATTAAAATGTCACTGTAAAATGCTTTGTGAAATAAATGCCTGTGCCATATTTGGGTTAAAAGGGTGTATTAAATGTGTTTGTCTCCTTTGTGATGCACTATGAACAGTTGTTGCAGTTTTTAGTTATTGACTAATGGACGCTCTTTTAGGCTGAACTGGGTTCTTCCCCAGATTGACAATGGCTAGAATAAACTTGAAATGAAATCCAGGCCACTTTACTTTTCCTTCATAACCAAGATCTTTTAAATACATGCAGATCAGTGAAGCGTGTGTATTTGAGCGACCGAATCCTCAAAGTTTTCAAATGTATTAATGGTTCCTTTTATGAAATGCTACGCATTGTTTATGTACCGTGTGAGTGTACTGTGTGTGAGGACCGGTTGTTGAATCAAGTCAAGACATACTACGGAACCAGCGGATATGCGTTGTCCTTCAAAATAAAAGCACGACGTTGCAACAGGAAAGTCAAGTTAACTATACGAAATAACACGCAAGGTAATTGTCGGAATCACAACATTACTAGTGTTTATCGTTTTAAGTTACATATGAACGCAATACCAATATGACCATAATGAGTCCTAATATTGTTCTGTCATTCAATAACTATTTAGCGAGCTGCTCTACCTTGGTTAGCCAACATAAGCTAACGAACGTCAACCGGACATATTTTGTGTAGCGTTAGCTTCATGCTGGCTAGCTTGACAAAAGCTATTTTGTCGATAAGGAAGTTTATCATTACGTTTCTGGACCAAATCCCAACTCCTTAGACTTGGGGGTATGTTCTCCATCTCAATAACTGTTTTTCCCACTATGGTATTCACCGTGAAGCGAGGTTATGTGAACCAAGTGCTTCATTATCCATTTCTGACTAATGTAGCCTCAACGTTGTCTTGCTGCAAAGAGAGCTAACGTTAACCAAGTGCGCTGTTCTATTCCATTAGACCAAAACCAGTGGACTAGTTAAATGCATGCTACGCCATAAACGGTCATTAACTATCTATTACTGCTAAAAATGTCAGGGCAATGCGGGTATCGAGGTACAGTTGAACTGAGTGCAGGTACCAGGCGGTTCTACATATGGCCAACTAGCTAACCGGGCTGTTGCGACTACAGCGTCGTCCATTGTCCATTCACTCTCACTGCTAGCATCGTAGCTACCAAGCTAGAACTGCTCAATTTTCTCTCTTTGAGATGTGGAAACAGTCAGACGTAGGCATTTAACCACGTCACAGTTAGAATGTTGATGGTGTTCATTCATTATTTAGTCGGCTATCATATTCAACGAAGCAGGCTAACGTTATTCCTGCTCCACCCGTCTCTGCCCAGCCGGTGAGCCTGCAAGCTGCCTCTGCAGTAAAACTAACCTGTCTTATTTTTATAAAAGTAAGCCATTTGTGTCGAGCCATTTATCCCAATCTCAAATATAGATTGCAAGATATGTTTTATGTATTGATACAGTAGTGACACAGCAGTAGATTCATCATTAACGCCGGGATGCTCCTCTAACTTTGTTGTTAGCACAACACCGCAGACGCGCAGAGTACAAAGTAGCTGCAGAGCTATGGACACGGAGGGGAGGATGTCTTCACCACAGTACTACACCCAGGACAGTATTACTCGCTTCAAGAAAAGAAAAGCCCGCTTCTCTTTCAGCGAAGTCCACATACTGTTGGATGAAGTGAGGAAGCATCGGATGGTTGTTGTGGGTATGTGATTTTAAGTGTATAATGAGATAAAGCCAAGCACAGTATATCAAATCATTTTTGCATGCACGACTAAAGTACATCTGACTATTATAAACCCACATCACATTAAGGACACTTTGTTTCCACCCCAAAGGGAAATTCAATCGTGGTGTGCAAACAGACGTGAAGAAGCGCACATGGGCAGAAATCACTGCACGTGTCAATGAGATTGGGGAGTGCCAACGGGAGGTCATCGAGGTCATCAAGAAATGGTCCGATCTGAAGTGTGACACCAAGCGGAAAGTGGCTGCCATGCGGTCAGGGACGGTGCCCAACAGGGGCCTCAACTCTCGTCTATCACGAGACCTTAATCAGACTGAGAAAATAGTGCTCCAGATTCTGGAGATGGACAAAGAAGACCACAGCTCCGCTGACTTGGGCCCTCTGGGAGATGACGACTATGTGCCAGATGAGGAAGAAGAAATGGATGAGGAAGATATGATTGGAATGCAGAGTTCTCCTAATGGTGCATTGGACGGAGCTATGCCTCCAGCAACTAGTGAGTGCAAGAAATGTCTTAATCCCAGTCTGAACATCGTTGAAGTTCATATTTTTACATAACACACATTAAATAATAATGAATAATGACCAAAATCAATGCCCTTCTCGCAGAATTTTGCACAACAATTGGGTCAAATTTAGCCTGTTCTTTTGTTTTAAACAATTTGAAATGCTTTAATTGTTGCAGGGAACACTTCACAATCTCCCTTTGATTTGCAGTACGAGGTACCGGCAGCAGAAGGTGAGTAGTATAAGAGGAGTATTACTAACATCATTGAGTAATAAGTAAAGTAAACACTGACTCTTTCAATCAAGATGCTGAAGAGGCATTCGGAGACTCTGATGAGGATGACCAAAGGGATGAAGCGCTTCCTTCTCACCAGGCTGCCAAACCAACAGAGGATTACCAAGGAAACAACGGCATCCAGAAACACGGACAGCCGCAGACGTCCTCCGCCCCGTCGGCATCGACGACCACGGCCCCAACGCCAGGTCGGCCCGCGCAGAGCACTCAGGACGGCATTCTGCACAGTGCATCGTTGAGCCTGCAGGAACAGCACGCCACCAACATCCTGCTGGAGACGGTGTCGCGCTCCCTGGAGCTTCTGTCCGAGTCGGTGCAGCAGCTGGCAGAGACCCAGCAGGAGTTTGTGCGTGACACGCTGCAGCTCCAGCGGGAGACGGTGCAGGTTCTCAGAGACTTCACTGGCGGAGCCATCGCGCTCATGCACGACAAATTGAACGGGCGCCCGGCGTTATAGCGACACAGTCTCAGATGGAGATGCTGGGTGGTAGTTCCACCTCCTGGTGCAGGAACCTTTAGGGTCCATGACCGTTGGACTCCACCGATGGTTACTGTCTGTTTTTAAAGTGCCCAACAGATTTTCAGTTCTATTTCAAAACTGTTAGTGGAAACATTGCATCGATGGGTTTACTTTTAGGCAACAGGACAACTGATTGAGAAAGTAATCAATGTGAGCCATGAGAACAGAACATGTGGAGGTTTTGGGGGTTTTTTGCTACTGAAATTGAGTCTCCTACCACTTATGCTGTATAGCATTTTTTTCATCAAGCACGCACCATGGTTAAAACTTTTCCATTCTTTTAACATTGACATACAAAGAAGTTTTCATTTTTAAAAAGTCTGGTCTAATCCCTCTGTGTCCTGGTATCAGTTTGTGGTTGCATCAGTGTGTAGAGATGATCTCATGTACTACAATGGTGATTATATTCTGCACTTGGCCATTATATGGTCCATATGTCTGAAAGCTAAACAAAGTGTTAGATCTTCTTGAAAATGCCTGTAACTGAATACTTTTTTTTGTACATTGCAAACATGAACTTGAATTAGCATCTATTCAATACTTCCTTTTAAATATGAAATAAACCCCTGATGTATTTAAACATAAGAGATGTAATTTTACTACTTTAATCAGGGCTACTGCAGTGTGCTATCTTGGAAACAAGTGAATCCATCTGGATCTTTCACGGCTTATATCTTGTTTATAATCTGATCTGAGTTCACAAGTGATGGTTCATTTTAATCACTGCTATTATCCAAATGACTTAGAAACACTAAACCACAGTTTTTACAAATGTTTTCACTCCAGATCCTCTTAGAAGTTGTTTGTGCTCAGGGCTAACACTATAACGTATGAATGAGACATGCCTACATACTTGCATACTGACAGAAAACACTTGATCCAAATGACCTGTGGACCCTTAAAGGATGAAGCTAGAGATATTTAATCAACAAATTAATCAATTCCTATGTTTACTGCTGAATTTATTATATGAGAAATGCGGAAAATGTTCTCCTGTTGCGGATTTAGGGGTATTACTTTGCCCTTATTAGATAAAAATATGCATGTAATGCATTTGAAAGATGTTCATCTGAAGTAGGAGGGGTATTTACAACATGACTAAAGTAGAATAACACTAAACCATTAACTGGAGACTCATCCTTTGAGTGCAGTCTTCCCCCTAAGCATAAGGTATCACTCTTTGGTTGTACCGTGCTGAAACCCACAAAGGTCCAGCCAGCGTCGCAGCTTCAGAGAAATGACAGCAGGGGGCTCTGCAGCACAGTCTGCCCAAGATGAAGCCACAGTTTTCCTATTCCTAATGTACAATCTACTGCGCAATATGCCACCAAAAAGGTATTCAAATTCAGGTGCATGAATGGTGCTCTCGTCACCACCTTAGACATTCTATGTGAAACGTTGTAAAAGGGGAAAGATTGAATAAAATGATTTATTGATGAGGATACATCTATAGATATATTTAAGACAAATGATAACAACAGAAAATCCTGGGCTCGTTCAAGCTATACAATTATAGATGATAGAGTGATTTTTATTCAAATTGATAATGAAAAGGAAGCAGATTTGGGCATAGCTTGTATCTTTACTTCCCTTGGCACAACTGAGAATCCCAAGATATGGGACATGTGGAACCAGCACTTAGATTACAAGATTATCTGAATATACTCCCTGGCATTCACCACTCTTACTGAAACTGCTGTAGAGAATGAGAAGCACACTGGAAGCCAGTTCTTATTTCCTGGTGAGTATCCACGTGAGGAGCATTATTTGCTATCGTGTTTATTGGACTCTCTGTTGAGAATGTGATTCATACAGTTGCTGTAGTCCAGATGGGTGAAGTACAGTAGCAGGTTCTTTCAGCTCCATTCATGTTGGTGGCTTTATTGCCTAACACACTCACTGTTCTCCACAGTAATGAAACAGTATTATTAACCTAGAATGAAACTGTCAAGCTTTATTCCATCATGTGCTTCATCAGCCATCCAACCATCCAACTTCTTTCCAATTCACGGCTTTGTGAGACCTAAAATGAGAGGATTTTTCAGATTACGAGAGGATGTTGCAGAGGCAAAAAAAGACATTTAAATTGTTACTTTGCTTTGGATCTGCTTAATACTACCACTTATAATTTATACATGTTCAAATAAAAAACGTTTCTTTCCATTGATGAAGTTGCTTCAGGCTATACTGACTTTCAAAATTAACATTTGAACGTTACCTTACCTGCAAGAATGTTATAGGATTAGGTTTTTGGGATGGGGGGGGGGTGTGTTGCCTGATTTGAAGAGTTCCTTTCTTAGGTGCTCATTAAAAACACACTCACACTCACACACACACACACGCACACACGCACACACGCACACACGCACACACACACACACACACACACGCACGCACACACGCACACACACACACACGCACACACGCACACACACACACACGCACACACACACACACACACACACACACGCACACACACACACACACGCACACACACACACACACACACACACACACACACACACACACACACACACACACACACACACACACACACATAAAGAGAGTTAAGTCCCATTGCATTGTTCCCCTGTTGCAGCCCCTTCTGCTCTCAGTTGGCTAAACAGCTGCTGGGGGCCAGTCCTGCGTGCTGCAGCAGGGGGGGGGGGGGGAAGGCGGGGGGGGGCAGCAGGAGTTCAACAGTCCGCTGGGGGCTTCTCTTCCACATAGCTGGGAGGCAGGGGGCAGCGTTAGTGTCTGGCTTGGGGGGGTGGGGGTGGGAGGTCTGTGGTCCTGAATAGGCAGCTGTATTCACATTGTGCTCCGGTCTTTTACCAGCAGTGCTTTACGGAGCGCTCAAACCTGAGACTTAAGCCTCTCTGAAAGGGCATTATTCACTTTGAGTACCATAAAACTGTATTATTCACCTCTCTCTCCTTTAGAATAAACAAAACTCTATTTTCCTTGAGAAGTGAATATCTACACTAAACCTGTGCCTGATTAAATTTTAATATATTGAATTCCTTTATAGGCTGCATTTCTCTGTATTATTATTCCGCAAAGGCATTGCGTTCTTGTGGGAGAATCATGTGCTACATCATCAGAAACAACACAACTAGGCACCTACGCAGTGAGTACGTACAGTTAGTTCATTTGAATTTGTGGCATCACAAATAAACAAAATATGTAAGAGAGGAGTTTGATTGGACAAAGACTTTTCCAAAAAAAGTCACTATGTGTTGCTCCATTCTTCATCTTTTCCAAGCATTATCCTGTAGATATTTCTTACAGATTTGGTGGACATCTGGCCAAAAACGAGCATCGACTTAGTCAGGCAAAATGTAAAGGGGGCTAAAAAAAATAATCCATCCATCGATCTACATGTAGGTTTCCTCCCCCTTTGCTCCAGTTGACCCTGGTGCCCTTTTTCCTTTTCTTCAGTTTTAACCCCCACCTGTTCTCATTCCCTTCTTCCTCCCAGCTCTCTGTTTCATCTGCCATCTGCCACCAGAGGAGCCCGTCTGGGCCCGGAGAGGAAAGGTAGGGACCATTGGAGGAGATTGTCATTGTCATGCCTCCCTATGTGCCCCAAACAAAAGGGCAATTATACATCTGCTTCTAAGCCAAACACTTGTGTTTTGTTTACCTCATCATATCTGTTGACTTGGGAGGGGGGGTCCATACGATGTGGCAATAATTAGATTGTATATTAGAAAACTGTCAAATAAGATGTTTGTAATTGCACCAAACCCATTTCTATAATGCATTTTAAACATACTTTATAAACAGTTTTAATGTACTTACAACACCGCCACAGATAGTGAAGAGCACTACACAGTTTACGATCACTTTTTTGTTTCATGACACATATGTGCAAGTCTCTCACTGAAATTTCTTCTTACAGGAATCATAGTATATCATTTTCAGCGATCTAACACATTATAATATATTTATACTGTTTCATATTGAAAAAAAACATACTTCGCATTGTAAGTCGTTATAAGATTCTCCATCATGTGGAACTGTAGAGCGATAATGTAGCAGTAAAGTGTACTAAACTGGCTATAGCACGGTCTACACTACACTGCTCCAAAAAGTTAGACAATGAAGCAAGCAGTTCAGTCTAGGGGATGATGAACAGGGCAGAGCTTGCAAGCTCATGAATAATGGAAGAAGAAAAAAAGGATTGAGACACCTGAGCCAGCTCTCTGCCTCCATTAGCCAACATACCTGATGTGGACAACGTTAGAGAGCCACAGCCCTGCAGCAAAGGAGAAAGGGCGAGGCACTGAATGGGAGTTTATGGAATAGTGAAACTGATGGAGGATCAGTTGATTGATTTTTAGTGATAAAATAACAACATCTAAACTTCATCAAAACTACATCAACATTTCTAAATGGTAATGGTAATATCAGTAGGAATAGAGTTAGCATTAGTAATGTGACAACTAATAAGAATGACCGTAGCAGTGGAGGGAGCGTAGCCAGAACAGCCCCCTCCCAGATGAAAGCAGCATCCCCTGCACGGCCCCCCTCTAAACACTGAATTCATTTTGAATTATTAGTATTCTCATTACTCCTTACACCAACGGAAAAAAACAAACCCTGTTTTACAGCTCAAGTTTTTAAATAACAATTCGTTTCAGATGTGCATTTTAGGTGATAAGAACTAAAAGTGGTATTTCAAGGGCAGAGTTTCAAGCTTAGTTTAAAGCTGACAGGGACACTTTGACATGGGACATGGAGCAGCCAGGGTTTTGAGGCGGTGCACCCTCTCTACTCCATGCACCACCATCACCCCATCTACAGATGGACCGAAGAGACATGAATGGATGCGTCAGGAGATGTGGGGCATTATTTGTTTCCTTGTCACAGCCTGTCAAAATAAAATGAATTGAATGTTGTGTTATAACTCAAGAAGCCTCAGGCTTGTCTGACTCAACATTAAATGATCACAATGGGGGACGTGGCATGTTTAGGTGCTTCAGCAGCACCTCAATGAGATGCAACAATCAGCCCAATGACATGCACTCCTATTGTCCCACACGCAGACAGCAGGCCGGGGCTGCACAAGTGTCCACAACAGGTCGACTTCTCCCCCGAGAGGCTGCGGGGGTCAGATTTGCAGCGGCTCCCTCCTCTCGTTCTCTTTAAGTGTCCTCGGGGAGAGGGATCGCCAAGCTGCTGTGGGCTGTGGATGAGACAGATGTCACCCACTCAAGTGGGAGGTCGGCTGGGTGGGGGTAATGCACGACTCTTCTTTGGTTCCCATGCCCCGTGGCACACTCGTGTCACACTCCTGCGAGTAATACAGATGACAACAGAGCGCAGAGCGGCGCACTGTCCATCTGCTCTGCTGACACAAAGACAGCCACGTCGTCCCCCGCGCTGAAGGTGGACATACGTCTCAAATGTCCCTCCTGGGGAAATATGACCTGATGTTTGGGACAGGATGTAAAAGATGTGTTATGATCGATAGGAATATGTGACACACGCACACACACGCACACACACACACACACACACACACGCACACACACACACACACACACACGCACACACACACACGCACACACACACACACACACACACGCACACACACACACACACACACAACAGGGTTTACAAACACAGGTGTCAAAAAGGTATTAGCCCTGAAGGAAACCATGGATCAGATTATTGATTTAGGAATTTAGATTTTCATCAAATATAGAGCAAATATTACATCTCATATTTGCTATTATTCTATTCTATATATTTGTAAATACCACAGATCTCGAGGCCGAGAGCAGCCAGAGTTAGCAGCATATGTTATTCAATGGCATAAGCATTAATTTGCCAGAACTCTGCTGAGATCATACAGTGTGTCATTTTACAATATGAGGAGCTTGTCGTTAGCCAAAGACTCTTATTTGTTTGTTATTTGTTTGTTATTTGTTTCATCTTTCCGACAAGGTTTAGAGGCGCACATTTTCAACCTGAAATAATAAGATGACAGAGCACATCGAATTGAACCAGTTGGAGTTTGGAAAACTGTGTTATTTGATTAATTTGCATTCATTATTATCTTTTTTTGGATGACATATAGCCATTGCATTGAAATCTAAATTGTCCAAATTTGGTGAGGTACCCCCCTGGAACTCCTTAGAGGTCCTTGATCCCCCTTTCAGAATCGCCTGAACTAAGGCGTTTGACCCGAGATGTTTTGTGAGCAGCTCCTCCAGCTTTTCTTTGTTTGGTTTCTTCTCTGCTCACATTCAACCATTGGTTTCCTCCTTAGTTTGTCCTAGTTGTCCTGCGGGGAAGCGTGCCACAATATGCGGGGCGTCTCCTCAGGCACGCGTCCTCTTTGCTCGTTATAATATCAATAGGAACCCCCCCCTCCCCCAAACTCCCTCCCCAAACACCACCCACTATCACTATACACAGACACGTACCGTTTGCCGATTGGCATTAATTAATAAGCAGGGCAGATATTAGAGAATGCCAAGTATGTCGTTAACTTTTTTCAAATGTGTGGTCCATTGAAGTGTACATCTCTGTATCAATGCCACGATTAATTGACTGAGGATGGATCACATCTGGCAATGACCATCAATGTTGGGATACGTGGTTAAAATCACCTGTCGAACAAAGAACATCAATATTTCGTGCGGATGCTGCGTATCACGTCTGCGGGTGCACACGGCGCGGCTCTTTGTGTGCACAGCGCAGAGGTTCATCACGTGCCTGCCCGCGACAGGTGCTGAAACCGACGCGGTCCTCCTAAAATCAATATAGGGGTTAGCGGTTTGTGTGCGCGCGCGACGCTGTGTGTGCGCGGAGGGGGGGGGGGGGGGGGGGGACGCTTCGGAGAGACAATGGCCTGGCTCTGGGCCCCCACGGTCGACCATGTGCCGTTGATTACCATACAGCTGTTCGCATGAGCTCCAGACAAAAGCAACATGATAGCCCAAACTTTGCAGGACCCCACCCCCCCGCCACACACATGCACACACACACACGCACACACACAGGCGGGGCCTGCGCTCTCTTTGTCAACCCCACACGCGCCACAGCAATTCTAATGCTGGATGTGAAGAAAGAAAAGGCTGAATGCCCCACTTCCTTCTGATGTTTGTTCCAAAGAACCTCGGAAAAAGAAAAGAAAAAACACCTTTTCCAACAATGATCTATAAATTGGTGGTAAATGGTTGATTGTTGATTAAATGCAGGAGGCCTTCGTTCTTGTCACGGCCTGACAGAGTTCCCCAAATAATAATGCCTTAAAACTGCCCTTTATTCTCTTGGATCACGGATTTTTCATATGGGGTTTGCAGAAGGTAGTTCCCCCCATTCACAGAAAAAATAGATGAATACAAGTAATATAGTTTTCTTTTTCTCAGGCTATACGCCGAGATTTCGTTGAAACAGTGCTTTAGGGGTGTTTTTTTCACAATACATCTCTAGAGGGTTAGGATTCATGCAGTGCACGTATCTGCCCCGCGCCAGCTTCTTATACATATTCCTATTAAGGACCCCGTCCAGGTGGCTTGTCTAAATCCCCAAGCACCCCGCCCCCCCCCCCCCCCCCCCGCCCCACCAAACACACACTCCCCCGCCCCCGTGTCCCCTGAGGTCTGCTCGGGGGCCACCTCTTTGGCCGTGACGCGCAGCACCAGAAGCTACAAAAACCACTGTGCGCCTTAAACGCACCAGTAACAATTACAGCAAGAAGAGCAGCCCGTAGGGGGGGGGGAGAATAGCGCCGGGAGATACGGATGTAAACGTTACCTACGCAAGCACAAAGTGATGACAGCCTTTTTTGAATGAGAGTTTTTCTTCAAAGTTTTTTTTTTTTTTAATCTTTTGAGGATTATTATTGCACGAGACGAATGCGGACAAATACTTCGCATTTGAAGGCAAGATAACGGAGAGGAAATGGCACATCTTCACATGAGATCCCTCCTGGTGCTGGCTTTGTTGCAAGTTGTAAGTCTGTTTTTGATTTTTTTTAAAGACGCGCTTTACACTGTATTTTACGCGACTATTGTCTCATCATCTCGTGTTTAAAAAAAATCTTTTGACATTGCAGGTTTTATCATCTGGTGTGTTTGAGCTGAAAATTAACTCGTTCCACACGGCGCAGCGCATCTGCAGGCGACACCGGGACTGTCACATATTTTTCCGAATTTGCCTAAAGCACCCAGAGGACGTGATCTCTGCGGAGCCACCATGCACCTTTGGCACTGGACACACCAACGTCATCAGGGCCGATCACACCTCCATCTCCAGCAGCGCTCCCATCAGGGTGCCCTTCCACTTCAAGTGGCCGGTAAAGAGAAACTCCCTGTAGTTGATCTTCTGAGATAATAGACCATATCCATCCTTTTCACTGTCTTAAACGACCGCTCTTCTGCTGCAGGGAACTTTTTCGTTGATCATTGAAGCCTGGAACGCCGAATCCCCGACCGAATACACGGGTAAGGTTACTTACCAGTCCCCCCCCCCCCACCCGACGCGCGCAGCATCCTCCCAGATGGCATTTGTTTGAAACATTCTCCTTCCCCAGACAACCAAAACAACCTGGTGAGCCGCCTGGCGACCAGGAGGAGGCTGTCCATCGGCGAGGACTGGTCCCAGGACGTGCACTTCGGCGAGCAGAGCGAGCTGCGCTACTCCTACCACGTCTTCTGTGACGAGTACTACTTTGGGGACGGCTGCGCCGAGTACTGCCGGCCGAGGGACGACACGCTGGGCCACTACACCTGCGACGAGGAGGGCAACCGCATCTGCCTGGAGGGCTGGAAGGGGAACTACTGCTCCGAGCGTGAGTGTGTGCTAAACAAGTACCAAAGAGCCATTGTGCAAGCCCCCCCCCCCACAATAAAGTAAACAGCATCCTGCTCAATATTGTTATAATATATATTGTTTACCCTCCAAACACAAACCCAACCAAAGACCATGGCAACATCCAAGCAAGTAAAGAATTCGGTGTACACAAATCACTAAGGGACTAAATATTTACGAAGAAAGACCACCCAAATATTTGGACAGACAGTTTTGTCAAAGTTAGGATGAGAATTGTTTTCATCTTTCTCTCCAGGTTGATTCTTTACTTTATACAAAGACAGAAATCTTTTAGTATTTAGTAGTATTTCCTTTATCTGACTGCAGCCCTGCAGTGTTTCTCCTGCAAGACGGTCTGTGTCGTTCCATCTGCCTTTTGTTCTCTCTTACAATGGGAGAAGGAGGAATGGCCCCAAATACACAAACACGCACACACACACACACACACACACACCCTTTTTCAAGGTGATTGGTGTGTGTGTGTGTGTGTATTATGGAAATGAAAGAAAGGGTTTTCCCCTTGCAGTGTGCCTACCAGCTGCTTGCTTAATACTTAACCAACAGTGAAGTCTGAAGCAGGGCCGGGGTCAGACGGGGGGCCCCTTACATTTGTGTGTGTCTGTGTGTGATGTATGAGAAGGCGTGCCCATTGTAATCACACACCCTCCCTTTACCCTATCTTCACCAGCCATCTGCTCGGCGGACTGCAGCGAGAGGCACGGCTACTGCGAGGCCCCGGGGGGCTGTACATGCCGCATGGGGTGGCAGGGCCCCTCCTGCAAGGAGTGTGTGCGCTACCCAGGCTGCCTCCATGGGACGTGCAGCCAGCCGTGGCAGTGCAGCTGCAAGGAGGGATGGGGGGGGCTCTTCTGCGACCAGGACCTCAACTACTGCACTAACCACAAGCCCTGCGCAAATGGAGCCACTTGCACCAACACGGGGCAGGGCAGCTACACCTGCACCTGCCGCCCCGGCTACGGGGGCACCAACTGCGAGCTGGAGACCAACGAGTGCGACAGCAACCCTTGCAAGAACGGAGGAAGCTGCAATGTGAGTGGACAATGGGATTAGGTTTAACACACATATAAACATAATGTGGATAATTTGGAGTCCAGTCAACGTTATCATTATTATATTTATAATATACAAACAAAGCATCACATAATTCAAATAAATGATCAAAACGTATTATTATTTAAGTTATTTCAAAGTAGCGTGATACTAACAGGTGAGGAGACAAGGAATTTGCAATGACAGAAGAGTAGCAGAGTCAGCATCCTCAATGCAGTGGACCCAACGCCATCTAATGCAAGCACAGCGTGACAAATACCTCATCACCTCATTGTGTGAAAATGAAACCATAATGGACAAAAGTCAAATGGAAAACTTCCAGCACAAGACTTTGTCCCTAAATTCCCCCCCTCCCTCCGTCCGCAGGACCTGGAGAACGACTACTCGTGCACCTGCCCGCAGGGCTTCTACGGCAAGAACTGCGAGATCATCGCCATGACGTGCGCCGACGGGCCCTGCTTCAACGGCGGTACATGCGTAGAGACCGTGACCGGTGGCTACACCTGCCGCTGCCCCCCTAGCTACACCGGCTCCAACTGTGAGAAGAAACTGGACCGCTGCAGCAACAGGCCCTGCCTGAACGGTGAGTCGCGCCCCCCTGTGGCCGAAGCGCGAACCGTCCCTGCCGACGCTTGTGCAAGGAAGTGGAAAAGGTTCATTCTGAAAGTCTAACGCAACACTGCTTTTCTTTCCGTATAATGCAGGTGGTGAGTGTCTGGACCTCGGCCAGAGCGTCCTGTGCCGCTGCCAGGCGGGCTTCACTGGTGCCAACTGCCAGGTGAACGTGGACGACTGCGCCTCGACCCCGTGCCAGAACGCCGGCACCTGCCAGGACGGCATGAACGACTACACCTGTTCCTGCACCCTGGGGTACACCGGCAAGAACTGCAGCGTGCGCTCCGACGCCTGCGGTGCCCGTCCGTGCCAGAACGGCGGCACCTGTTTCACCCACTTCACTGGGCCCGTGTGCCAGTGCCCCAAGGGCTTCATGGGTCCCAGCTGCGAGTTCACGCTGCAGCCCAGTTTCAAACCGGCTTTGCGCCAGACCTCCCAGCCCTCCTCAGCCACCCTCACCGTCTCCTGCGTCCTGGCTGTGCTGTCGCTGGTCCTGGTGGCGGGCATCGTGCTCCTACGGAGGAGGAGAAGGGGGCTGCAGGGGAGGAAGCAGCTGAACGACAGCGCCGTGTACAACGACCTGGAGACAGTCAACAACCAGGGAGGGAGCGAAAGAGACGCCTTCCTTGGCCCCAACGGACTGTTCAAGATCAGCAACGGCACGGCTCGCCTCAGCCTCTCCCTCTGCCCGGACGGACGGTCCGGCTACAGGCAGAACAGCGCGGACAGCAGCCTGACCCGAGGCGAGCGCCAGGACTTCATGTGGAGGGACGAGGCCGGCCTGGGCTCCGGGGCAGGGCTGAGATGAAACCCCATCTAAAATAAAAAGCAATATTAGCACTTGCTCCTTGCTCTTCAGTCACAGTGGAGAAAAGGGGTGAATCCGTGAGATAAAAACCACTCTGCTCATGCAGAAGATAATGTACCATTATAAATGTAAGCGTAAGAAGCAAAAATGAACTATTGTGATGGAGACGATTTACAAAGATTATTGAAAAAGTATATGGGGCAAAGCTCTTCCAGACCCAAAGAAACACGTAATATGAGCCACTCTTCATAGGACCTACAACTCAAACCAAATGCAGGAGGTCACCACTCTTTGGAAAACCTGCCCCAAAAAATATGTTCTATTGGGCTAATGTTTTTAATGTCTTTGATTGTTTCTCATTTATTTTTTACACATTCTTTTGTTTTGCTTTTCAATCTTCCTTTGGACATTATTTCCTTATTGTGCGTACCATCATTTTTATTCTTTATATTATTTATTTATTGGAAAAACGCATGTTTAAGGCGTCGTTGTCACAGATGTAGAAATATATATTTATATGATGCTGAATGAAGACGGATGCTTGATGTTGTACCTGGATGTTTTATAGGGCTCGGACAGCCATGTTAAATATCCCAAAGATATTTAGAGCAGGTAAAGTATGAAATACATTTGCTTTACCATGCAAAGTCTACCATTGCTGTAATTTATATTGATATACCTTATATACTACTGATCGCATTGCTCCTTCATGTGCCATTTTGTGTTCTTACCAAAGTTTTTGTTATGTTAAATGTTTTCATTCACGCTATTTAATTTCATCCTGTTGTTGTTGTGATGTGGAATAAAAGATTTGCTTTTTATGCGACTCTGGATTGAAATCTCTGTTGTAATTGTTTTCTCAATGAATCCGTTGTAAAAGATAGTTATATTCCCCAATTATGCTCAAATTACAATACTTTGTAACAGAGGAAAGCAGCGCTCACATTTCAGAAAACCACATATTGCATTTTTGACAATAATATCAGCATAGTTTACTCAGATTGACAAACACCACTTCAATGGGACATTACACAATGCAAGGCAATAAGTATGATGTATTGCTTCGGTTCTACCCTCGTTTCACCATCACATCTCCAAAAACACTTTGTCGCGGGGCGTTCTAACCCCTTACATATCCTTGACAGTTAACAACAAATAGTTATTAAAATTCCCCTCTAGCACACCAAAAACACTAATACAGAAAGCAAAAGACAGTCCACATGGGCACAACAGACAAAAACACATCACAAAGGATAAAAAACACCAGAAACAACAAGCCACAAGGAACTTGACTAAAAAAACTCAATCTAAAAGAAATACAAAGTGTTCATTAATAAATCTAACTGCTACTGGAGTTGTTCAGCCTTCAATCCACTAAATGAGCTGCTGAGTCCATCACTTTACATGAATTTCTTGCTAAATGTTTGAAAAAGTGACATATGAATATTGTCCTGCTAAATGTACCAACACTGCGCAAACGTCGCCCCAAACTGGGGAAGGTTCAGATTGTTTGATGTTGCTATGGTGATTTTAACTTGCTTCGTGGAACTGAAAGGTCGGATCTAATCTTACTCTAAAAATGATGGGGCTAACTCAGATTGCCAAGTACGAGGAACGGGGCCCAGGGAAGAAAAAATAAAAATAATCTTTACCTCAAATTTCCACTCAAAAATTCTTTGTCATTTTTACTGAGGAAATCAAGTTAAAATGACTTGCTACTAACAATTGTTTTCTATCCAACACAATCCAATAAATGGTACCTGACAAGTGACATAGGCCAATCAGAGATATTTACATAAGCTAGTTTACAATTCGCACCTAAATAAATGGAATCCATGTTACATCCAGCTCTCTCTCTCTCTCTCTCCCTCTCTCTGTCTCTCACCCCCAACCCTCCCTTCCCCTCCTCTTGTGTTTGAATAAGGACGACGGCAAACCAGTCCGACCGGGTGCATACTAGACATGGCAGCCGAACGGACAGGGCCATTGCAGGAGGAAACGGACGATTCCCACTCACTGGACCATGGCGGTCCCATCCCAAAGAGGCACGCACGGGTCACCGTGAAGTACAACAGGAAGGAGCTGCAGAGGCGGCTGGACCTGGAGAAATGGATCGACGAGAGCCTGGACCGGCTGTTCTCGGGTCAGGTGGGTAGAGCATGCCCACCACATAATAATTTCATTTGGCCTTTTTGAATACTTCCCACTATGCCACCATAAATATTTTTAAAGCTGTAACTCCCTTAAGTAAAACAGGCGGAGGGGTTATTTATACAGTTATTTCACTTGAACAGCAGTGTGACACACACACTCGGATGATCTATGAAGAGAGGTGGGGCAGCTTGGTTCGCCTTAAAAGGCCATGAGCATCCTGAAGATGTAATGTCCCAAGCTCGAGGATCTATATCTTTCTTGGAGCTGGCCTTATATGGGCAGTGTGGAACAGAGGGAAGGTTGAACAATTTGGAAAAAGGGAAAGAGAGAAAGAGAGAAAGAGAGGATGTTTACTGGGAAGGAAGGCGCCGTCGTGTAAAAAGGTTCAAGGAGTAGTTTAACACCACACATCTGGATGCTGAAGCAGCCGGCGGGAGCAATTAGTGGCATCTCATGAGGGAGCACAGAGAGGGGTAATGCACTTTTTGGACATTAAATGTAGGATTTGTGTGAGCTAAATATATTAATTGTAAAAAAACAAAAAATCAGGAGAGTAATAATAAAACAGCGCTGGGAAGCAAAAATTACTCCACAGGGCCCAGCTCGCAAAGAGAGACGATGGCGTATTCTAATGAAGCACTTATCCACAACATTGTAATATTAAGCAAATGGTTCTGAATAATATTTAAAGGGAAAATATCATACTCATTTTATGGTTCAGTCTGTTTTAGGTGTCTACTAGTTGACATTCCTTAATGTGAAAAAATACTACTACTATAATACTAACACTATTCCTTTCACAATGTCCGTCTGCATATACCTCTCTGTCTCTTCACGCTCTGTCTGTAAACTCTGTTTTAGTTTATATTTCTTTAAGAGTCCTAAAAAACACTAGTCAGCTCTGATACGCTGCAAGATGGGGCACCTTTGCAAAGTACTTTCTCAAGGTGGAGATACTCAGATGGGCAGGGTAATAAGCTAAAGAGGTTGCATGTGAGGGACACCTTGCTAGTAAAAGGTTGTAGCCCCTGTTGCCTCCGGAACTGCCTTCATTATTTGTGGTTTCTTTCAACAAGATGTTGGAAACATTCCTCTGAGATTTTGCTCTTTATTGACATGATAGCATCACGCAGTTACTGGGGTCATAAAGGGATGGATGGCCAATGCTCAGCAACAATACCCAGGTTGGCTGGGGCATTTAAATAATGCTCAATTGATATTATAGGGCCCAAAGTGTGCCCAGAAAATATCCCCCACAGCAAAAAAACCCAATTAATCTATATTTCTGAAATAGCTCTTCAACCGAGCAGCCAGACACAGTCACTCCCCAGGTTGGTTGAAACAACAATCTGGCAACGAGTGGAGGAAGAACAGAGGTAGATACACTGGAGTGATTAATAGATTAAAGGTGAGGTGAAATCAGGGAGTCTGGATGAGCTCAGTTTGGAGCCACGTCCCTGCTCAACAATACAGGCAGGAGACAAAGCCTCGCCTTGACACACACAGACAACTAGCCGAGTCGGATGATTTCACAGTCTGTGGGTAGGTGTGTGCTGCAGAATGTATGTGCACAAGCTCTGAAGAAGTGCGTCACTCGTGATGTGTCCCCCTTCAGCATTCTGAATATTCCAGTTATGATACAACACCTAATGTACAATTATAATTCTGTGCAGATGAAGGTGGCTGGCTGTAGAGCTGGAGTCCTTAATGGGACTGTCCCTTTATGGTCCCTTTAGCCCTGCTCAGCTGCTACAATGGCTGTTTGTTCAAACAGAGAGGGCCACTGTTCCAGTATTACATGAGCATTGTTGCTGTTCAGGCCCCAGAGCCTGGACATGCAAGTGATGGATATGCAATGGTTGCACACACGCTTCACACACGCTTCACACACCGTCGCACACACCTTGCAGAATATCTGTTTACCTACGCAAAGGTAGCCAAAGAAAACTCAATCTTTCCCCTTTGAACTGGAATCAATGGATGCTGCTTGAAATGTTCCTTTAAATATCCAAATTTTGTTTGTTTTGATGGAAATGTGGGGTATAAAGCTCTCCGGAAAGAGGAGCTGCTCCCTTTGCATTTGCCCCTGGTCGGCGGTGCAAGGTCTAAACAATCAACTTGCTTGAATTTAAAAATAAAAAAGGAGTTAATAACTGACAGAAGCAAATACAGTTATACTGTAGGTCAAATACGCTATGAGTAGTGTAATATTTTGCAAAATAGAGAATCTTTTCCAATCTAATGAGACCTACAAAATTGGGTCTACGGAAGGTTCTTATTGTCTCCTCCCCGGTACAGTTTCTTCTTGGGGAGTGTGTCCATTTTTTTACAGCCATATTTGATTGGCTGCACATTCAAAAGTGGGTCCTCCGAGGTTGTCTTTATCTCGTCCTCTCCGCCTCCACTATGAGCCGATATTTAATAGCAAAGTTTATTCTGTCTATCCAGATGACAGATATGTCACTGTGTCTATGTGGACTCATTCAGAGTGTGTGTCCATGTGTTCACATCAGGAAGGTGACACCCCAGACGAGGTAAACATCGATGACTTGATTGACCTGCCTGATGACGAGCAGCGAGTGAAAAAGTTACAGGTAAAACAACCTGTGTGTGCATAATACTGCATTATTTTCATTTTGCACTGCTAATTAGAAACTTAAGATTAGTGTATTTTGTTTGAAGGTCACTCAAATATACATTTTCCAAAATAATTCATGTACGTATGCAGTTTCATGGGACGTTCTGGTAGAATAGTGAACATGATATTTGATATGTGACTGGTTTGTTACACTATAATCCCCCTTATGTTGACAGGAGCTTCTTCGAGGGAGCCGTAGCGAAACTGAGGTACGTTTTAACGTTTCTTAAATGACATTAATCATAACGCACACATGCACAGAGAGACATACACAATGCCACACACATTAAATCACTGCACATCCCTCGACCTCTCTGCTTTAAGAGTCAAAGTATTCAGTCTATCTGGCCTTCCTGTGGCCTCCTGATCACAGATGCAAACGAGGGCCAGTGCTGCTGCTGCTTTTCTTACTCTCCCTTAGTGTATTTGACTCTGCTGTGGAGCAATGTTTTAACATACAATACATGCAAGTCTGTTTTAAACAGCACTTACATGTCCCCCTAAATGTTGAAACCAAATTTGGCCCAAATCTGAAAGGAGGTGGGTTGTAACGGGATCTCTTAAAGGGTTGTATAAAAAGCAATTCAATGTTTTATTCAAACAAGTAGAGCTGCTTGCCACTAAAAAACTCCGTGCTGCGTAAGTTAGTGTCTGATTTATGGCCAACAAAAGAAAACAAAAATGAATCCATAGTCAAAGAAATGTGCACAGTTGAAAATAATTAAATACCTTGGTAGCTTCCACTTGTGCTGTTGCCATAACACAACATATTCATTAGGTTGTAAACTCTCCATTTAACAAAGTAGGCAATAGAAAATTGTGAAATAATTCTAGTTTCATGTTTTTTTTTATCTTGGTCTTTTGGTGACTTAATTCTAGGATAATATAGTATAGATTATAAGCCTAGTATCTTTTGAAACATGCTTCCATTTCACATACGCCCCTAGTTCTCAGACAGTGAGTATTACTATTTATACGAATAAATACGGCATTTCTATACATTTTCAAATCGACGTTTAATTAAAGCACACTTTGAGGAGAAGAAAGTTGCAGATCAGTGTAGCTGTAGTCAGTGTAGTAGAGACAGTTACAGTGTTTAAAAAGCTAGACAAAAGATTTGTGGTGTCGTTTATTTGTATAAATGCAAGACAAAAAAAAGACAAAAATAAACAAAGTTTTTGAGTGGCCCCCAGTAATATTTTGCTGGGGGCAAAAATCCTCACTTCCATTGTCAAATAACATTGATTGTGATCACATGGATGAATGTGAAAGTCCTACTGGAACACTGACTTGCTCCATGTGACCCCTCCTCCGCAGACCTTCATCCGAGAGCTAGTGGCAAAGCTGGAGGGGGTCCACAAGCAGGAGGAGCTGCAGAGCGAGGGCATCGAACACCCCGTCATTAGCCACAGCCACTACCGCCACGAGCCCTACAGCTTCAACAAGCCGCAGCCATCACACGCTAGCCGAGGCCAGAACCAGACCCTCTGATGGCGCCCCTCACCAACTGAGACATTTTATTTTGTGGAGTCACTGCTGGTTGCCTGGCAACCTCGCAGCAACGATGAGGCTCCAGGAAGTCACTACTTCTGACAAAGAAAAAACCGAGCACATTAAAAACACAGCAACAAAAGTCAAACTATTGTCAAACTATTGCTTTAACCACTTGAAATAACTATTATTAACAAATACTATTTGTGATATCTCATGTGTGAATAATAGAGTGCTGCAGCAATTACTGCTGAACTCGTGGAAGGCCTTAGTGTAGATGCTAATAGTGTCAGTCATATAAATACTGGAGAGTGTTTCTTGATTAAAAAAGAGTTGAAAAAACATCGCTGAAGGTTTTTTTTTGATAGAAGTGAGGTCTTTGCTCTTCACCTGACTCAGTATTTGATTAACAGGTGGTTCAACCACAGGCCATGATCTTTTTTCTAAGCCAAACTAAGTAGTTGTGTTGCGTAAACCAAATAAATTGTTCTGTTATGTTAAACATGTGCAATTGTGCATTTCTGCAAGTGGGTGGGATATGAAGTTAATAGGAACCCTCACATCATGGTCTTCAAAAATGCATCATCCTCTCAACCCTCTTTTGAATAAGGATAAAACGTGAAATAGAAATAAACTCAATGGATATTGAAACAGCACGGGCATTCCTCCCCTGATGCCATTCATCACACAAAGCCACAAAGACATTTTATTTTAGTAGCACCAACACCTGTGATTCTCACTTTTACTTGACTGGACAAGGTTGTCGTTATCTGGCTCTTTATTAACATTAACAGCACGTATGTGACTCATTCAATATCTGTTAGATAATTCATTTATTATTGGTATTACAGGACAGCCAGATGTACCCAACATACCAGCAGGATGTGACAGTTATCATATAATATTTCACTGTCATTCATTGATTCTGTTTTTAATACAGTACCAGAAAATGAAACTTTTGACTGGCACCTTATACATATAATACATTCTTATCCTGTAGTCCATTTAATAGCACTAAGTAGTTACATTATGATCTTCTGGACCTTTGCTTCTAGAAAATCTAGAAAAGAGGTCTAACTGGACCCCTTTACATTTTAGTTCAGTACCCCTTCTGTAAAGAAATATCCCTCTGCAAGACTTGCTACTAAAACATTTATTTCTTAATGTGAATGTTTAATGACCCATTCTGTGCTTTGTGAATCATCTGAACTGCTGGAAAAGACAGATTGATAATCATTGTACAAGTTAATGTCTTATTATCTTAATATAATATCAAAGATCCTGTGTTTGTAGCTTTTAATGTTCAGTTTGTTGACACTGCAGAGGTCACAAGCTTTTTGTAAGTGAACTGTGGTTTATGTTTTGTATTGAGTCCATTATTTGAATGAGGGCAGACGCCACCTGTTCTCTCACACATGTGACACTAGGTGGCAGTGAGTAGCCACTGTAAGAAGCCCCCAGGTATGTTGGCCTGACGAAATATGTTTTTGCTTTGCTTGGTACCTTGTCATTAACCGCAAAGCTCTGAGGCATTTGCCCCAAAATCTCATATATCCTTCAACTGTTAATGTTGTGTTCTCTGTGTGACCTTGACACTGAGCAGTAAAGCAGGGACAATATGGCAGCAGCACCATTACTGGTGACCGCCACGTTAACTCCTATCAGTCCACTTAGAGTCTTCCGCTGAGGAAAATGACACTGCTGGTGCTGTGGGAATGGAATTTTGGACTCAAGGCCACTGAATCATCCACATCTCTTATAACTCACAGAAATAAGTGACACACATGCATGCATGCAAACACACTGACAGGGTGTGTGTGTGTGAAGCTGATAAACACATAAAACAACTGCACAGGAATGTCCTGTCCTGTCCTCTACTGTATGCAGTGAGAGCAATTAGACGGGTCCCGAGAGTGCAGAGGGGGCGGAGGGTCAGTGGCATGGGGAAGAGGGGGGGATGGGAGGGAGGGGGACGGGCCTTTCCTCAGGAAAACATATCACCTTCCACCACAATAGAGCCTGTCAGGAAACCACAAGCAGGCGCATTGCTCTCTGGAGTCAGAGAGTATTCATCGGACACGCTCTCACAGTCATCGCTCGCGCACACACGCATGCAACGCACTCTGCAGACCTGGCAGCCCGCACAGCACAGCACACTCCAGGATGACACTGTGCTGAAAACACTGCAAGTTCAATCTCATCGGGTAAGTGTCAACGTTCAAACGATGTTTCAGTGTGGAAAGTTAGTGGGTTTGGACACTTTCTTTACCACACACAAATGGGGTGAATGGACATTTCGTGAATGGGAATAGGACCAGATGATAAAATTACAAATACATTTGTTTGAGGTTAAGATTCTTGCCTGGCTCAGAAGATTATTTGAACTTAATAATGGCTGAATTGTTCCAAGGGTTCTATAAAGACGAAGAACCCTTAAGGGTACTCTTGTCATGTCACCTTTTTGTCATAAATGCCTTTGGTAAGCAAAACCTTGGAAAGCACCACAGACACCCTGATGGAGCACCTTATGTAGGATGGCAGTTTGGGGAAGTTTGTCCTCATTGCTATACTAAAAAAATATTGGGTATGAACAAATATGTCTAAATTCAAGCCGAAAGTATCACCAAGCCAGTTATCTGCAGACGCATATTCTATTTGTCAGGCATGTGTTCATTTGACTAACTACCTCATTTGAATTCCAGGATGTTAATTGTCCCCTTTCTGTATCCAAAGGACATTTCAAGTCAAGTCATTATTTTGAATTTGATGTCCCAACACAAAACGGACCGTTGTACCCACTATCTAAAGTGGAGCTGCTCAGTGTGCTGCAGCACAAGACTGTCTTTAGACAAGGGAGTATTCAGAACTTCACCACTGCCGAGGACTAAGAAAATGTGTATATGTGTATTCCGCTAATTCAATATTCTGACAGTGATTTGAATTTGCATCCCCACTCGCTGATTCTTTTAAGTTCATATATTGGATACAAACACAAGTTTAGGAGTTGATGTAGAATGTGAAATGCTGTAAATCCTCATTGGGTGATGACTGATATCACAAATGTCAAACAAAGAAAAGTTAATATTTTCTGTTCTCACATATAGTTAATAGCTAGATAAAGTTACATTTGAAGCAGTTTGACTGAGTTTGTTTTAAAATGGACATTACCAAATGTGAACTTTTCCTGTAAGTTGAAAAAAGACATCACTTGGGATACACTTTGTTTAATTGAAAAAAGATGAAAACGAAAGTATCTTTGGCATTTCAAGTCCAAACCGAAGCTACTCTACATTAAACCCATTAAAACAATATTACCCAAAATAGCAGGAGAAACAAAAATATTCAAAGTTGTTTTCATTATTCCGTAAAAAACAAAAAAAATTGGAATATTTCTACAAGGCTAAAGGTTTCATGTAAACACATGTTTTCTATTTGCTAAATGAAGTGCATTACGTAACAAGGTATGTGAACGGATGTTTACTCCCAGTTATATAAACTGTTTGATGGCTGCAATTTCCAATGCACTGAAAGGATGGAGTTGTGCATAGATATCATGCTTCTTTTAGTAGCAATATTGCCATATGTGTATATGTACTGTGTAACCACTGCTGAATAATGCATTTGATAATCAGTTTCTCGTATGGTCAACTTTTATGTAACTGACAAAATCTGACCATTTCCTTTTTTTGCAGTTTGGTCAAATCTTAAGTGCAACCATGCCCATTCTGAAGAAGCTCCCTGGAAGGTCCAAGAGCTGCCAAGAGTTCCCCAGAGTGAACGGTGAACTGATCTTGCCCCGACTGGACTTGAATGATCTCACTGATCTGAAGGAACTAAATGACCTGAAGGAACAGAACAGGAACTTAAACCCGTTCGAGGACGTGGACCTGTATGAGGAGGATAGGCACGGCTGCGATGTGGGCCTCATCATGGGGGAGGTCAGGGGAAACCTCCAGCTCAGGTCTTGCCGCGACGGAGAAGAGGAGGAGAACGAGGTGAATGCAGAGAGACACGGGGCCGGGAACCCCAAAGGGAAACCCCTGAGGGGCACCCTGGAGCGCATTTGTGGAGTGTCGCCCCTCAAAACCCTTGGAAAGCTTGGCAAGGGGCTGCGCATATCGGGACGCAGTGTGTGGGGGAACAACTCTCCCTACTACACACCAGGGAACTCAAACAGTCTCCCACCTGAGAGGGAGAAAAGGAAAGGACTACGCAGGAGCTCAGATGGAATTATGACCCTGCTCCGGTGAGGAGGGGTGGAGTTATATTTTACTCTATTACTGTACAATATAGATATCTATAGATATAGATAAATATTCCTTTCCAGAACCCTTGCATCCAAAATAGAAACCCCCCCCCAGATCGATTATAGTAACAGAGCCATTTTGAACAGCTGTGCATAGACCTCTATGAAGAATTAGCGTCCCAGAGGAGGAGTTAACGCGTCTGCTGGTATATATATATATATCTTATTTCCTGAGCAGTTATGTAAACCTGCAACTTGTTGATCAATGGAACCTCTTTTGTGTTCCAGTGTTATGTTTACGTTATGGTTGTGTTCCATTACTCTTTACAAATCCCCTGTACATACAAAAATCCCACGGTCTAATAGTGTGCTTTGTTTTCCGAAATAATTCATTTTCTCTTTCTCATTGCTGCTATGTATACTGTGCAGGATTACAGGGCGACGCAAGGAGGAGCGCAGAGAAAGCCTTCCCAGCGGGAACCTGAGCACAGAAGGCGAGGCGGAAGCCTCCAGGCGGCCCTCGTTCCTCAGGATGGTCAGCCTGGGAAAGCTGAAGAGGGAGTCCATGTCAGACAAGGCGTCCCAGGAGGCTGAGGAGGAAATAGAGGACGAGGAACCTTTGGTCAAAACCCGAGAGCCACTCTCAGGTAACAATAAAGGAGGCATCAGATGTACAAACTCCAGGCCAAGAGTTGATAAACCATGACTTTAAAGAATCTGTCTTTTGTGAGAAGTTCCCCTTAGACCTTAGCTCTTCCTGGTCAAGATTTGGTAGTACTTCCTCCAAATCCTAGAATATTCTAATGAGGCTGAGTCACTGGGTTCAATAACCACCAGACTGTGAAATCAGGAAATGCCCACATTTCCTCCCACCCCATTCCTCTAGAGTTTCAACCATGCTCCACAGGGAACCTCGCTAGGAGAGTGTGCAACAAATACACTGATCATCCGGTTTACTGATCAATCCTCCATTTTTTTTGCAAATAAACAAAGCTATCTTTTTGTTCTCTTCTCGCTCCCACCAGTGCTGGAGATCCTACAGTTGGTAAACAGCAGGGACCTTCTTCTGGCTGACACACACATTCAGGAGCTGGAACGAGAGTGCGAGCTGCTGTCTTTCCTTACTGGCGCAGCTGATCCCAGCCTTACCACCACCCTTATTCCCAGCTCCCCTACTAGTATGACTCCCTTCTCTTCTTCAACCTTTGATGACTCTCCCAGCTCCAATGCATCATGGGACTCAGGCCGGCGGAAGGCCAAGGACGTGGAGCTCCTGTACGAGGCCCTGCAGAGGGAGATGTGGGACGTGGTGCGCGAGTCTCTCCGCCAGCCCAGCGCCGGGCCCAACCTCGGGCTGGTGGTGTTGGTGATCCAACAGGAGGAGCATGCGGACGCAACCTGGGCCCTGAGGGAGGAGGACAAGCAAGAGGAAGAAGCCCCCCGGATCCAGCCAGGCCATCGTCCCCGGCAACTCAAGATCAAGTGGAGGCAGGCAGTGATGGAGGCAGCAGACTGGAGCCTGCCGAACCAGGCGGACACCCAGGCGGGCCAGCTGGCCTCATACCTGGAGCGACTGAGGAGTCGTATGGTTGACGACTTGGATGCAGCGAGGAGGAATGCTGTGTCCATTTACCCCGAGGAGTTCGCTTCCTTCCAGGTGTACGTGGACAGTTACCATCGAGCTGTGGCTAAACGTCTCCGGACCATCACCAGTGGGCCGCTGCAGATCACTGACGTCTATTCTTTACTGGACTGGTTCTACAACATCTACAGCAGGTAGGGGGGCTTGTCAGACAGGAAATCTCTCATGCGGTAAAGCAATGATAATTCTACAAACTGGACTTGCTTAGTAATGAGTTCTCACCTTTGACCAGGGATGTCCTAGGAATCATTGGCACAACTGCACCTATCAACTACGCTCTACTGGAGCCCATCCTGCCGCAAGACACAGTGGAGCGTCTGGAACAAGACTGCATCAGCATTGTTAGGGTGAGAAATTCTCTTTTCACAAAGTTGTTGTTCTAGATTTTAGACAGGTTTTCAATTCACGCTGGGATTTCTTTTAGGAGAAGGTGACAACTGAGTTGACTCATGTTCTGGACGAAGAAGAGAGGCGATGGGCCCAGACCCTGCACATAGAGGAGTACCAGTCACACTTAGCACGCTCAGTCATCCAGGTACGTTATCATTTTCACTGTTAAATGTCCCTTAAGCCTAAGAGGCACCGGTCTTATCATTTGTGTCTTTCTCAATTACAGAGGTTGAAAGTGGACTTGGACAGATCTACATCTGTTAACCAGTTGCTAGGGGCAAGAGTGGCTCGTTGTAGTCTCGTTGGACTGGCAGACTTTCTCTACCGGTGAGTACATGCTATCAGTGAGGCGTAAATCCATGGAGAACTATTTGTGATATTGATTACATGATTGTTCTTTTCTAGACTGTATGTGCATTCAGAGGGTTTTCAAAAAAGTTCTATGTGTCCAGTTTTCAGAGGAAGGCAGAGATGTTTCATGAGACTCAGGCAGAATTCGGAAACAGAGGGGACGGATATGTCTCCAGGACCATAGCTCTAGTCAACTGCTGCCCTCCTCTGAGGTAGATTCATAACTCAACTGAAACAAATTGTCATTGTCCGCAGCAATTTTTTGCAGCTTCCCTTTCTACTGTGTTTCTATAGATCCCTGGTGGAGCGCTGCAGGGAGTGTGACCCACAGGGCAGCGAGGAGACGGCGCAGAGAGCCAACTCCTCCCTGGACAGGATTATCAACCAGTCAGTAAGGGTCCTGACCGACAGGCAGTTTGAGCACATCAGGGTGAGTGAGCCTCATCTCAGTCCTTCAAGTCAAACTATGACCATTTAATAAAATTAGGTCAGGTTAATCCTATGGTTCAAGAAATATCTCGCAAATCAAAAAGCAGAAACCTCGCTACAGAAAAACTACTATACTTATTTTTATATTTTCCCAGAGCATTTGATTTATTGCTAACCGTCAGGATGTGAAGAGAGATACAACCCTTTAACAGAAAAGGTTTTCGAAGCAGCTGGCTATGGGGGGAGTATTTGAGTAAGTAAAAATCATGTGGTAATCAGCGCTCGGTCTGTTGTCGTTCCAGCCGTTCTTTGACAAACTGATAAAGAGAAAATGGCTAAACAACACCGAGGCCATTGAGGCCATCGAAGCTAACATTAAACAACACTTCAAAAAGTTCAGAAGGATGGACTCTCCGCCTTATCAGGTAACACTTGTTGATGGAACGGAGGTCACAGCTTTGGCTGAAGGGCCGTGTGCACCCAGTCAGTGACTGGTTGTTTTGACTGACTGATAGACCCTGGTTGGAGAAGTGCACCGGCGGGTGCTGGTCGAGTATGTCCGAGCCATCATGCGGGGACGGGTCATCTGCACATCCTCTAAGATGAGAAAGAGGATGGCTTTCCGCCTGCAGGATGAGGCCAAACAGCTGAAAGGACTCTTTAAGGATTTGGTAAGTTACGTCATTTAAGCCTAATTACCCTCCAATGAACTTTTACCACAGTACAGTCAGGACCTTTGTAGGAAAATTCAAACCCAATACATTCAAAACAGAGCTGCTGACTGTTTTTCAGGAAATCCTGAGTATCATAAACAATTCAAATTTGCTGATTCTTAAAAACACTGAGTAGAGCTGGCGCATGGAGACTCTGACCCGTCAGCTTCCTAGGTCAGGAATAATTCACACAGTGTTGATACAGTAGTGAGGTCTGAAAAATGGCTGCCGTCAGTGAGATGGAGATTGATGGACCGGGCTTACGTTAGCACTTGCCAGAGGGGGCAATTTATTGTAAAACAATTGCGCCTGACAGCCTGACGTTTGCCCGCTCTGTGTGTGCGAGTTCAAACAAGTGTCCGTCACCTCGGCTGACAACAGGAAGCTGCTGTGTTCAGGAGGAATATCCTGTTCCTGTCAGCTTGCCGGCTTTGATGTGGCTCTGGGATGGCCTTGATGGCCTCTTTTGCTGTGGAGCGGGATGAAGTGTCTGTGGAAACCGGTGGGGGGAGGTTGAAGGGTTTAGCTTTTAAGGGCTGTCTAAAAAAGTATTCTTATTTATAGCGGATGCCAAGCCAGAGAATTCTGCTTTTTTCCCTGAGTGTTTGACGGAAAAACACAACATAGAAAAACAGAGCTTTGTTATTTGCTCAGAATATCAGCAAAATGTTTGGCTTCTGGCCTTTAAAGGCATTCATCTACATTTCCTCTTCAGGCTTCTTAAAAGAACACAATTGATTGGGTGACAAGGTCAGTTGGACCAATGATAACAAACATCCAAAGTGCAATATAATGCTGATTTTTATGGCAATGAATATTTCACGCTACTAAAACTTTGTTTCCCTTTTCTCTTTCAGGAATCAAGTTCCTCTTGGTTAGACAGCATTGTCTGCCACCTAGCTGATATTATTCTTCTGGAGGACACTCCTTCCATCCAGATGGAGGTGGCGGTCCTGGTGAAAGAGTTTCCAGATATAAGGTGATTGGTTTAGCAAATGAACAATGCTTGGCCATTTCTGTTACAACTAGGAAGCAGCTCCTCTCCCTACTTCACCCACAAAGGCCCCACCTTTAATGCCTAGTGATACACATTCACGATGCTGTTTTTGGCGCACTTCCAAAGCTTGGAAAAGTAAGACGATGTGTGTTTTTTTTTTGGTCACAATGGATCAAAACAAGGAAAAGCAGTGCGGAAACATATCTACATTAACGTTGCTATTTTTGGAGAGGGGAGCGGGTCTGTTTTGAGAATGGATGAGGCCTCGAGGGGACGGGGAAAGAGGGGTAGGTGGGGGGGGGGGGGGGGGGGGGGGTAGTATATTCCAGCCCAAAGAGGGCTGTTTGTGCACAAAGGTGACGGTTGGCAAGTCATGACCGCGGCTGACGCACAACTCTCAGCAGAGCAGACAGGAAGCTTCTGCCGAGTACTTCCTGTTCCTGCCACCCTCCAGGAGACAGACTGGTGCCACACTTGGAATCAAAGAGGGAGAGGTGTGGAAGAGGAGGGCAAAACATGATAGTTCAGAACTGGAGACATTCTAACTCCCCGCTTGACTCACCCGGCAGGCATTTTAGGAGATCAAAGCCTGCCGGCCGTTCTTGAGTTTTTATGGGTGCTTTGTTAAACTATGGCAGAGTCCTGGACATAATGCGGTGCCTACACACAGGCATACGAGTCAGCACTTCCAACCCAGAGCCTTTTTATGCAACGACAACTGCCAACTCAAATGCTCTGTACATTAGTCGTAAGCCAAGCTTTTGGATCCTAGTATCTTGACGGTTACCAAAATGTAAGACTGCATTTCTTCCAAATATAAAATATCAACATCAATCAAAAGGGATTGTTCTAGACAACTCTCTCAAATAGCATTTTTGCTCCACCAGTTCCCTCAATGTACTTTTAAGTTGATTTGCTGAAAATATAGTCAATGGTTAATACATTTTGAATAGATTTAAACTGTTTTACCGCATAAATACGCCTGTATATACCCCTCTTCTAAAGCCTTGATCTTTCTTGAACACAATTATCTGGATCATCATTAGAAAAATAGTCCTCATTTAATGCGACGGTGACCGAAAACCACGTGACCTAGGTGTAGTCTTATTGCCTAACGTCTGACCTGGTGGCATTAAAATATCAGAAGTAAATGGTGTTGAACAAAATGTGTTAGTATCATAAATGTTTCTTTACCATCGTCTGAAAACCAAAATCATATGGAAAAATTCCTTTGACTTTTTAATAAATGCAATAATAACTTTCTGGTTGGCTTACAAATTGATGTCATCTGTGATGCACTTTTTATATTTATCGTTAGTAGGCCAGCTCAAGGGCCAGTTGTAGTTATCACGTGCCCAAAGGAGCAAGTGAGTAGACGTACCATAAAGAGTCTGCTTTGACCTATTTGAACTTAAACATAACGTATTTAACTAACGTAATTTATGTAACATTGCTAACTTACGCTCATAACCCAGTATATGAAACAAACATGCTTATTCAAACCCAACCACGATCTTTTCCTGAACAGCACTAAGGCAAACAACCTGGTCTTTTGTTCTGGTATCTCGATATGTTGGATTTGGAACCTTGATTCAAACGTAGCACATATTTTATAGTGAAAGGCAATGTGGCATGGTCCTACAGATGTTGTTGTTTAGAAGACTTCTGTGAGCAAAAAAATAACAAAAAGAGAATTATAAACAAATTAACCTTTGGTAATGATTTATTAAAGCAATAAGGTACCAGAGGCTGTACTTTATAATGTAACAGTTCCAAATGTTACATTATTGAATATAAAGTACTCCCGCAAGTACCTTATTGCTTTTATAACACGTTTACCAGCGAAATTATAAGTGGTAAGAAAATATCTGTCTTTCAACACTAACTAGTTGTAGCCACCAAACATTGTGTATCACATTTCATCATTTTAGGGGAAAAATAGTCCCCGTACGTGCATGTAAGCAGCATTGGGTCCCGCTCCATCTCATTCATTCACATCGCTCATGACGTCCACCTTAATTGCCCAGTTGTGAATCCCGCATTGCCTGAAAACGATCATTTGTGGGATTTCCGTTTTTTTTCCAGCGATTCCCACCGAGCTAAAAGCTAAAAAGTCAACTGTCGCACAAAATCTAACCTGGTACTTTGAGTGTACACTGATATGGACCGCTCTGGTCAATGTGAACAGCAACTGTTCCGCTCAATAATGTGCACCCCGTGACTCACTCTCAACGAATGCCAACGCTGGATTTCATATACCCGTGTAATAATAAACATTTAAATCTGTACTAAAAGTGGAACCAAATGCTCTGCAAGTGGAAAAGAACAGAACATTTGGTTCCACTTTTGGCAAAGGCTACGACTGAGACAGATGCCACTGTTGACTCAAAGGCATGACACACTTTAACGACACCAAGCAGACCCAATTTCCATTAACACCCGTCTAACCCCTTTTCCTCTCTTTAACCTTCCTCCCAACAGGAAGAAGCACGTCTCCACCCTGCTGAACATAAGAGGGATGATGCGGCAGGCCGAGCGCCAGGAGATCCTCAACATCGTTAAAGACTTTGAGTGCCGCAGCGCTCTGATGTGTCGGGACCGCGCCCTCTTCTCTGACATCCCCATTACCTCGGAGGTGCACTGCATTAGCCTGGGCATCCTCCGCCTCGCCATGACAGTCTCCAACTGGTTCTCAGAGCACCGTCCCAGACGGGGCAGAAAGAGGGGCAGAGGGCCGATGCCTCAAACCGCCGAGGGCCAAAACATGGAAGATGTGAATAAACACCAAAGAGAGGACTAGCAGCTGGTGTTTGTGTAAGGAGAGCGTTCACAGGCCGTGAAGATGGCGATGAGATGTACATGCACCTTGACCACAAACTGATTGCAGCAAATATTGTTGCCAGAAACTTGAGCTCAGGTACTGCTCGTATACTGTACACACTCACTGACATTTCTCTCTCCCCACACGTGCATTTTTAAAAATGTGAAACAGTCTTGGCAGTGTGACAATCACAATGGTTTTTTTTATGCTGCTCTAGACATCTATGGAAGCTAACAAGTGGTATCAAATATCCGGAGATGTTACTCATTCAGTCTCTTTTAGCTTTTTCTTACCCCCACCCCTACCCCACCACATTATGTCATTGCAGAAAGAAAGATACAAAAAACATTTATTTACCCAACCATATATACCCACCCTCTGGTATAAAGACAACATGTATGCAAGTATATATTGTAGTGTATGGACATGGAAAGGTTGTGAACTCTCACTGTGAATGAATTGGATCTGTTGCTGGAAACATAATAAAAGCCCATTTGCTGGGTAGACTAAACAGACTCTGCTGCCCCATCATTGTCTTACTGCCAAATCTTTGAAAGTGGCACATTGAATTGTCTCATTCTGCTTACTTCTAACTTTAGGTGCCCCTGAACATAGGAGCGCCAGACACTACGTCTACATTTGGGTTAAACAAAGGCACTGTCGCAGGCAGATGTGAACTTTGTGTCTTCATTGTTTGTATTGAAGACTTGGCCGCTTTGTTCTGAGATCTTGAAATATTGGGCTCCGTTGCGGCTGCTGTGTGACGTTCTAACCCCTGCAAAAGGAGCGTATGGGGTCACGCTCCCCGAGGCCAACAGCGGGATGTTTTTGGATAAACAAAGATTTCCTGTTGTCTACCGAGGTGCAAACGGATGCTTTTATTGGAACCAAGTTTACGTTATACTCTAGGAGGGAACATCCTCTCTGCTGTTCAGTGCTCACCGCAAAAGCAGCCGAGGAAGCTACTGGTCGGCTTCTTGTCCGGCCTGTGAGTGAGTGGCTGACTGCAGGGGAACAGAGAGAACTGCTGTCCACGACTGGTGGTCGAACACAGTGACCACAACATGGTAAAGTCTGGTCATGTGGTTGGTTACCTCCTCGTCCCCCCTCGGCAGATCAAGGAACGTATTAAATGCTGCCGTTTTTTGTTAAGCCATTTCAGTGTACCACCCTGTGATGAAGCAGAAGCAGCAGAATGAAGCACATAAATTACAAATAAATGATCAATTACATCAGTGTATTTTTCCTTTGACGATCGGGGCGGCGCGGTGGGGGTGGAGGGTGAGGCGGGGGCACAGCCAGCATGACAGCGACTGTGCATGGGTTTGAACCGTTCTGTTATCCTCACAAATGGCAAAGTCAACCGACCTTGTGCCTTTTCTTCCAATGTGTACAGTTGAAACCAGAAGATTACATACACTGTGCAAAAAGACACACTCTCACTCTTAAATCAGACTTAACCTCTCCTGTTTCTGGTGTCTGTTAGGATTACCAAAATTGAACTTTTTCTAAATGTCACAATAATGGTAGCATTGTCTTAGAACTGCATGACTGCAGCACTGGTGTAACGGAGTCAGGTGTGTTGGCCGCCTCGCTCGCACACGCCTTTTCAGATCTGCCCACATTTTTTCGATGGGATTCAGGTCAGGGTTTTGTCATGGCCACTCTAGAACATTGACTTTGTTGTCCTCAAGCCACTTTTTAACTACTTTGGCAGTACTCTTAGGGTCATTGTCTATTTGGAAGACCCATTCGCGCCACAAGTTTTAGCTTCCTGGCTGATGTCCTGAGATGTTGCCTTAATATTTCAAGGGTAATGTTCTTTCTTCTCTCTTCATATTTTATGAAGAGCTCCAGTTCCTGCTGCAGCAAAACAGCCCCACAACATGATGCTGCCACCTCCATGCTTCACAGTTGCGATGGTGTTTTCAGATATACAAGCTTCCCCATTTGTCCTCCAAATGTAATGGTGGTCATTATGACCAAACAGCTCCACTTTAGTTTCAGACCACAGGTCATGTCTCCAGAAGTTAAGGTCTTTGTCTCTGTGTCTTTTTGCAAACTGTAATCTGTCTTTTTTATGTTTCCTTCTTGCTGAGGAGCCTTTCAGCCCATGTCGGTGCAGGACTTGTTCTACTGTGGATAACGACACTTTCTTTCCAGCTTCAGCTATTATCTTCACAAGGTCTTTAGCGTTTGTTCTGGGATTGATTTGCACATGTGGTACCAAAACACGTTCATCTCTGGGACACAGAGTCTGTCTCCTTCCTTAGCGGTGTGATGGCTGGACATTCCCATGTTTATACTTGCGTATCATTGTTTGCACAGATGAACGTGGCACCTTCAAGCATCTGGAAATTGCACCCAAGCATGAACCAGACTTGTGGAGCTCCACGATTCTCTCCCTGATTTCTTGGCTGATTTCTTTGGACTTTCCCATGATTTCAACCAAAGGAAGCACAGGGTTTGAGGTGGGGCCTTAAAATCCCCAGGTGTGCCTCCAATTACTCACATGTTGTCAGTTAACCTATCAGGAGCTTCAAAAGCCATGACATCATCATCTGGGCTTGCCCACGTTGTTTAAAGACATTTGACCTTGAATAAAGTAACGAAAAATTCTCTAAAATATACTCTTTCTCATTATTGTGACATTTAGCAAAAGTTAAATAATTTTGGTAAACCTAACGCACCTGAAACAGGAGAGGTTTAGTCTGATTTAACTTTGGACAGTGAGAAAAAAAGTGTTATGTGTCTTTTTGCACAGTGTATGTGCCTCTGCTGTATCATGTGATTCCCAAGTTAGATGGGACTTCACTGTGTGTTTATATTGAAATGCGTGATCAAGATTTCTCTAAAAAAAATGTAAATATGGACAATAGAAATGTTGAAAACCTGTACAATGAACAAGATATTTACTCAATTTACTTTTTTTATGTTTGACTCTATAATTACATTACATATTTTGAAGAAAATTATCCCAGTGCCCTAATGATTGATCTTCTTTGAATGCATTATACCCGACACTGCAAGATTAAAACCTTTTTTCCCTTATTTAATCATCTTCTGATATGATTAGGAATGATGGCCATTTGCTCAGAGGGGAGTTATTCTTACTAGTGTTCTTGTTTTGTGAAACAACGCGTCTCACTTCTTGTTATGTTCCCCGTTAAATATCTATGACTGTCCATCAAGCAATGCATCCAGTCCTGAAGCCACTTCCTCCTATTGACATGTGTGTGCTACATATAACCATCGTGTACACTTGTGAATGTGCCACGAGGAGAAAAACATCCTAGACTTTCTCCATCCAGAGTTTCTTTAAGACATTTGGCTGCTACCCTTAATAGAGCTTAGATAGCTCTGACCCTGAGGTCAACCACGCACATGTTCTTACTTTCAAAGAGTTCCCTGAATTTGTGGAACAGAACAGGAAGTAGGTTAAGTGAAATTGGCATGGGGAGAATGTTAATTTTGGCTGCGTGGCTTCTGGGTAATATGCATGTCTGAGGACATTATCAGACATTCTTTTGTCGAGGCAGATTCGTTGTTTTCCAGGTAACTCAGACGGGGATTACCATCTAAGGAGGGAAGGTAGGACCGAGGGCCAAACTCTTGGAGGTTTCCCTCGATCAGGCCGATGGAGGTGGAGTGGCTCAGTGTATCACAATGCAATCCCTGGGAAGCACTCCCCGGCTTCCTTTCATTAACGTAGCTCTGCGATGGAAAACACATCTGGCAGTATTCTGGCTGTTTGTTTTCGGAAGCAAGCCGGGCCCTGTCTTTGTTCACACTGTCATGCAGTTTCTGTGGTTCCACTCGTTTCTGTTTGTTTGCCTCTCCTGCAGCCGAAATAATGTTCAATTAATTAAACTGCTGTGGCTGAGAGGGGCACTTGTCTCAGGTCAGTTCTGTTCAGTTGTCTACCTCTCTGGCTTAAGACCAAACACATATGCACATAGCCGAACTCTGGGCCGTATATGGCCGCTTAAAGAAATATTGGGCTCATAATCACCATTTAGACAATCAGGATATTAGCCATGTCCACTTCCAAGTGGACCACCGCTTGGATAAAGAATTAGTGCAAATGAAAAGCTTTACACTTTTTAACTTCTGATAATGCCCACAATATACATAATATTAGATATTAGATCGATCTATATATCTATAAAAAGGCCCAAATCATCTTTGATGGATGTAGGTCAGAATGAGCAATTTCCTTCACTTGCAGATACCCTCTCCTTTGACAACTCGCATGATGCATCTGAGATGTAACCATCAAGAAGCATCCGATGCAGAAAATAACGTCATTAACATTGTCCTTTTTTATTATTAGTTAGGCCTAACTTTGAGTGCAACAGATTGTTGATTCACTGGTCACTATTTGTGTCTCAGACAACATGCGGTAACATAGTAGCGTGCTGAAATAATTATGAACTAACTGCTTTTTGGAAGCTAGGAAGTTAGGAAGAACTTTGGAACGTGGCTGTAAAGTTCTCCACTTTCACAAAAACCACAACATGTAATGTTTGACATGTTTTTAAGGTTTAAGTGTTTTTAGGAATGTTTTTCTTAAGCAATTTAGAATCTGCCGTTTATATCCTCCATGACACAAAAGTGTACTAAAGGTCCAAATGGCAAAATATTTTAAACACCTAGTATACTCACAGACTCCATCCTTATTTAAAAAAATGAAGAATTCTCAGTGAAACGGATGTTAGACCCGTGTTATCTTCTGTACTCTGATGCATCTACCGTGAACCTGATTATCGAGCATCGTACAGTTATAAGAGGGATTTATAACCATTGTGTTTGAGTAGACCACTGAAAAGTTGGCATAGAATGTAGCAGAGGACTGTGGCTTTACACCACACAAATCCTATTATATTGAAAGGATTAACCCGCCACACTCTGCCTCCGATTGGCTTATTCTTACGTTGAACCTAACGTATCTCATTCCTCATGTCTAAACATAACAAACCCAACTAATGAAGACAGTAGTGCTAGCCAATGAGAGGCAAGGAATGGTTATTCATGATATGACATGATAAGCACGACGTCATATCATTATTCGATGTTGACATGAAAATATATGAAACTCAATTATTCCTTGGTAAATGTTTTAGTGCACATATTGTTAACTAAATAGCATTTTTGTAATGTAATGGCATGTTTTTTAATGAAATTAGTGGAATTCCCCATCTGTCTAACACAGTCTTGGTGACATAGCCTGGGTGATTTTTGGTGTTGCCCTGTCAGTCATTCAGAAAAGGCTCCTTCGTTTCTCAGTTATGTAAGCACTATGGAATGACTCGTTGTGACATGACCCATCAGGGAAGGATTCAATTGAGAGAACCTTCTGTCCTCTCACAATGTCCAGTCTACACCTTCTGTCAGGATGGCTGCCCACTTGAACCAAAACAATGGTGCACTTCGTCACTCCTGATGGGATATCCTGATTTATGTTATCTGAGCGGATCCATCAAGTGGATCTTTATTTAGCGACGAGGAGGCGCAGGACCCTGCCTGCCGGTGCCCACTCTACTCCAGATTGAACAGACACGCCAACCTGTTTGTTTTGTTATCAGCCGTCACATTGATTCATCGTTCCAAAGCCCCAGACGCAGACGGAGCGGAGGAAGTTGAGCTTTGTTTTAAGAAAGGACCACAATCTAAAATAAACTGGAACACTATCTTAAATCGTTTCTCATTCACTAAAATTTCTCAGCAAAACAAGCCTTTTATTTTTTCCAAATGCGGATATGCTTGATTTGTGCTAAAAGTCATCCTAGGTGGATGCAGTGATATAAATATTTCTTCTCAGGTCTCCACTGGCCTGATGCCACTTACACTGTAAACATCCCAACCTGTGGGGTTATTTGTTTTCCTTTGTTTAAACTATTTTGACGTCTATATAATAGTGAGGAAAAAAACAGGGGAGGCGTTGTCCTGAATGTCTGTATTTATGCAAGCACATCCCCTGGCCTCACAGAATCAGCCAACGTCAATCAACCGGTGATGCAGCGATAAACAAGACATTGAAAAGCTCCAAACTCCAGGTGGTGGCTCTCGAGAGGGCAGCTAGTCAGTCGCGGTGTCTTTCAGCCCGTTGCCTGGTTGATGGAGTAGGGTATTGATGGTGTGGCACAACATTTTTTTGATATTCCCGATCACTTGTGACTTCAGTCCAATTGTAAAGAACTCCATGAGAAAATGACTCTACTTCTCACTTGATTTATTGTAATGAAATCACCCAACTCAGGGCTTTAAAACGGCAGTTACCTCAAACCACAAACCAATGGGTGACCCCACAACGACTACGTCCAGGCCTCATATATAGTCTATGGTTGACATATTTGCAACACTCACAATGATATTAACTCTTAAATTTAGCACACAAAGAGTAGTATTTGCCCAAAGTGCCCATGGTTGTTTGGTTGTTGGCTGTTCTGCTCCACACGAGAACACCTTCCATTGCATTCACTTGAGCACTCAATCTTCACCGGGATTTCCTTGCTATCCTTCAGCTTTGTCTGTTCTTGTCAGTGACGGAGGGTTGTGTCCTCTCCAGCTCGGAACAAGAGGTTAAAAATACACGAGAGGCAAAAGACAAGAGAGAGTGACGATGACAGTGACTGACTGTGCTGTCAGATGTTTTCACGGAAAACAGGGTGGACATGCGGACATCCTTAAAGGCTGTGTACTTGTAAGGGACACTCTAAAAAGCCCAGCTTCAAATTTGTTATCCTAAAACATTTTTTTTAAGTCAACAAATACCTTTGAAAAAAGTTGAACTAACTCAAAATGTCATCTTTACTATAAGTAGTGCAATCCACTGAAATCTTTAAGTAGATAAAACTTAGTATATTAATTGGACGTCTTCTGAGGTAACTAAGGCCAGTGGGTATGCATGTATGTGAGTAAACACACACACACACACATATATAAATGTACATACATACATACACACATACATACATTTCATGCATGTTTTTGTTCTTGACTAGTTAGTGAGCGAACCCATTTTTTCAATGAAAGGGTTAACATTAACATGTTCACAACGTAACAGACTTTTAACGTGTTCATAACTTAATGTGTATTCATTAAACGATGATCCGAACCTTCCGGTTTGCCTTAACGTCAGGGTTCTCAAAAATACCAAACCAAAATACAAATTGGTCTATCATCAATGTGGTGTTCTTCCCCTTTTCTACTGTGGTCAGCACACATTTTTTATTTCATGTCCAATTGTTATTTTTCAGACAACTGATGTGCTTGCCCACAGAAAGTCTACCTTTATTTGTAAGGAGCCGGACGGGCTGCTGAAGAACTGTCTTGTAGGACTAATGTGGCAATGTTTTAGTTTTTAAAATTTGCATTAAAATTGTATTGTTAACAGAATGGGAAGGTAAAAAATGAGAACTTTAAAAAGAAGGTGATTGTTGATTATACTTTCTGTATGCTGTTTTTTTTTTGTCAGTTCATGTAGGATTTAGACTGATGTAATTACTACGAGTGAAGACAAATGAGACATTTTCATGGATAATGTTTAGTTAGGAGAAAACCACCTATTGTGACGCTTCGAGTTTAAATACTCTTAAATGCTGTTCTTAAAGTTTTCCAGCCAAAGCAGTGTATACTTTTAAATTTAAAAATGGAGGCAGCATAGGAAAGGATTTTTAGTATACTTGGCAGTGAAATTTGATAAGTTGAGAAAACTTGATAGTTAAGCAGCCAGCTGGAAAGCTACTTTTAAGTTTACTCAACATGAAGTGCTCTGGATGGATGTTTTTAATCTTAAAGAACACACATTATCAAGATCCTCCAATTTATTTTTGTAAGTGTTCTGAACTTAAGTACCTGAGAAGATGTGACTATCAAATGAAATATTTATATACGTTTAATTAGTAAGGTCTGAATAATAATAACATTGACTAACTAGCACTTTGAGCAAACTTCTTATTGCAAATTTACACAATATATTATCCATTAGTTGAGTTAAACATAAACATACAAACATAAAAACCTTGCAGCTGGTTGCTTAACTATTTTAAGTATTCTCAACCTTTTTTTTAGAGTGTAGACGCCTCACCTTTGGTCCCTGGGAGGAATTTCTGCACAAATACGGTCATAGCATCTGATGGAAAGGAAATGGCAGAAGATAACGTTTTAATACACTCAACCTTGGCTTGCATTTGAATGTAATTGATGTGAAAAATGAAAACCCTTTGGGGTAACAGCCTGTCTGGCTGTGCTATCGCGACTCAATCAATGGAGAAGATTTTTACACAAAAATGTCCCTGAATATTTTCCCAATGATGACATTTTTTAGTTCGGGAGTGTTTCTGTCAGCAAACAAAAGCAATCTGCCGTTTTTCGTGAACAAGACTCCCCCGGGTTGTATTGTCGTGGTGTCCCCTACCTGCCAGCAAATTGTCTGTTCCTGCCGCTAGCAGCAAATTTATTGGCCCAGGCCATTTGAGAGAACGGAAACTACTTTGCATGGCAAAGAACAAGTCTGGGAGCTGAACAATGGTTACCCTTGTGAAATATGGCAACAGGGTCTCACCTCTGACTCCGTGTGCCTTCTCCACCTTCATGTTTGCGTAAGCAGGTTGTGTTCTGTACCCGATCAGGAAGAGGTGCTGCAGGAAATCCAAATCTGAGGTAGGATTTAAGAGTAAACTTACAATGTTTGGACCCCAAAAGAGAGCTTATCTGGTTGAGATAAAGAGAAGGAACCGAGTGTGAACTGTTGCCCAGAATCCACAATGAGCAAAAATGTACAACCCCGGATCTCTGATTGGATAACTTGTTATTTCCACATGTTGGGAGGTTATGCTGACCGACGGCATCAACTGCTAATTGTGCTCAAATGAAGCTATACCAATTATAATTACATTATGAAATAATAGACATATTAAAGATGAAATAAATGTATTAGAGGAAGTCATTGATATACATTTTAGGGATATGTTACGTGTGAGGTGAAAAATATTGAAATAGATTTCTTCACTCTCTACTGTATACAAATGTAAGAATTAAACCTTTCAATATATTTCATTATTTTGACTTGCGATCCTAGCAGTGCAAGAAGAACTTTGATAAAGTTTATAATACAACAAAATAAACTAAATTATTAATTACAGTAACGTAATATTTTCATACAAATAATTTAGTTAATTATTTATATATAATAGTTAATTACATACTGAACATTGCTGTATTGTTATTATCCATACATGCATCATTTTAATATTGAAGCTACTTTTAGCTGCTTCATATACTGTTGGAGCCTTTTTTTAAGAGACCGTACAAGCTGAAAAACAACTAGATTCTCTTTTAAGCTTTTTTGGATGTAATTACTTGAGCTTGGCTCAATCTATATTATTATTATTTTCTTCATTGCCTACAAAAACAATGCAATTCTTTGTAGTTGTTGTTGATCATGACTATATAAGGAAATTCTTAAAGTTTGATAAACCTAGGCCAAGATACTCAGCAATTTCCTGCCTTCCAATAATAATGCTATTCTCAAATATATGTTTAAAACCATTAGATGCTCATTTTTTTCACACCACCAACTGTAATGTGTTGTGAATGCAACATGTAGTTCCACAGCAGGACTCACCCCTTTGTGACCTTCAGCCGTTATTCATTAGGACAGGGTTAAAGTTTGAGCCTCACACTCCACATCCTCTTTGACCTCCTGCTGACAGTGCGACACACACTTTCCCTCACATCTGTCCTTGCACACTTCACAATTTAGTTGACCCTCGACACCTGAACCTACTCATCCTTTTAAACACCCATCAGTGCATCTATGCTGGCAGTGAGTGCATTCTCCTGTCTGTGTTAACCACATGTCTCACGCATCAACTGGTGTGGATCCTGAAACGAGGCCGGTGGGGACTTTTCCAAACCCAGGAGGGTTTAGGTTTAAATGTAGGCTCACTAGGGACACTTATAGGCTAGCAGAGGTATAGCATAAAAAAGTGCCCCACGTTTGTTAGAAACATTTGAAATAAAACAAATGCAGTTTTATCAAAAAGCAAACCCTTTGCAAACAAAATAGTTAGACTAAACAAATAGCTATCAAAAATCAGAAATCCATACCAAATAAAGCAACCATCCAGATCATTACAGTTAAAAGTTTTTAAGACGACTGAACTGGTTTCTCTCTGCTAAGCAATTACTTTACTCTAACACTATGTTATTGGTTTAGTTTTTTGGAGTTGAATTTATATGAATTGTTTAATCAGTTTCAACTAGATTTATTTAAGTTAGTTGAACGTATTTTATTTCAGTTCAAATTAAACACATTTAACCTATTTGTTTGCATTGACCGAGCTCAATACAATTAAGTTGGCCGAACATAATTGCTTAGTGCTAAAAGAAAACCATTCAATCAAATGAAATCCTTTTCATGATTTTATTAAGTTAAGTCAAAGAATAAATATGTGCAAACAATGGCAATAACTCATCTAAAGAAATAACGAAACCTTGCATTAATAGTGGAAACAAGAAAACACAAACTGTGGTTGAGGCAAGAGAATATACTTTCCCCCAAAACATTACAATGAACACTTCAGGTGCAATACAAGTACACAGTGCTTCTTTTTAAAATAATTACAAGGAGGCTATTTCTTCCATAACTAATGTCAGGATGAGATCAGTGATCTAAAGGGAAAGCCATGTCTTCACACCTTGTACTTTTGTGGAAAGGTTGCTGATGTCCAATTTCATGATGATCTTCTGCAGAGCATAGAAGGTGCATTTCAGCTCTATAGCTCAGGTTTAGAGTGTACGCAATCTGTGTCATCACTGAGCTCTGCACCGTGATGTTGAAGCACAAAGATCCCAAAGACTTCGTCTAAAAGGCCCTGACGTCAGGGTCCGGAGAGTGATCCCCACCGGGGGGATCAGGGCGTTACCGCACTATTCGGTGCTCTCTTCCCCCCGGTACTCTCCAGGAGTCAGTCCGCTGTCCCCGCCGCCGCTTCAGGGCACGGACGGTTCCAGCGAGCGTGAGCCCGAGGGCTGTTCGCCCCCTCCGAGGAGGGCTCTGGCTCTACTAGACCAGCGCTTCCCTGCCAGTGCGCTGATACAGGGCGCTGCGTCTGTAGACCCAGGACTTCCAGAGACCGACCCCATTTGTTTACCAAATGCGTGCATGCTACTCTGGCGCCAGTGCGTCTCCAGGGCATCCGCATTGTGAACTACACAAATGACGGGTTGATTTTAGCGCCATACGAGCGGCTCACGGCCCAACACCAAGATGTTGCGCCTGCCCACATCACCCGTCTGGGGATGAGACGCAATGGCAGGAAAAGAGTGCTGTTCCCAGTGCATTGGACCACCTTCCTCGCCGTTATTTGGGAATCGACCACGACGTGGGCACATCCGTCTCCCGATCGATTAGTTTCGACCCTACCTGCAGTCAAGCTAGGCCAGCCACCCACTGAGAAACAGTTTCTGAGACTGTTAGGTCTCCTGGCAGCGGCATCCTACGTGATCCTTTGCTGCCTGTTACACATGAGACCGTTGCAGTGGTCAGGGCCAAGGGGTTCTCCCCGAGGGGAAACCTGCGCCGTCTGATCAAGGTCACTCGGCGTTGCCTGCGGGCTCTGGCCAAGGGGGCAGACACCCTGTCGGGAGAGGGCCCGAGGCCCAGGGTTGCTCTGCTCCCAGGGGTTCTGGAGAAGGTCCATCAGGACGGTGGCCTACTGCTAGTAGCCTCGCTCTGGCCGGCCCTAGTATGGTTCGCGGACCTTTTGTCGCTCCTCGCAGGTCCTCCGTTGGAGACTCCCATCAGGGTGGACCTTCTGTCTCAGGCGTCGGGGTCCATCGTTTACCCTCGCCTCGAGCTATGGAAACCATGGGCGTGGCCCTTGAGGGGACCCGCCTCTTAGGAGCCGGTCTCTCGACCGAGGTCGTGGAGACCATCCTCCACTCCAGAGCCCCCGCCACAAGGAAGGCGTATGCCGATAGATGGAGGCTTTTTGCCACTTGGTGTGGGCAACGACAGCTGGACCCAGTGAATTGCCCAGTCGGTTCTGTACTGGAGTTCCTGCAGGAACGTTTCTCCACAGGTTAATCCCCGTCCACTATCAAAGTATATGTGGCGGCCCTGTCGGCAACCCATGCCCCACTAGAAGGGGCGTTCTCTGGGGAGACACCCACTGGTATCCCGCTTCCTTCGTGGCACCCTGAGGCTGAGGCCAGCAGCCAGCACTAGAGTTCCGTTCTGGGACCTGGCCATCGTACTAGAGGGTCTCTCCGGTGCTTCCTTCGAGCCCATGGCAGAGGTCGCAGTGAAGTATGTGGCTCTTAAGACCCTCTTCCTGCTTGCTATTTCTTATCTCAAAAGAGTTGGAGATATGCAAGCCCTCTCGGTGGCCCCCTCGTGCTTGGAATTTGCACCCGGTATGGTGAAGGCTTTCTTACTACCTTCCCCCGGCTACATTCCTAAGGCCCCGTCCACTACGGTCGGGCCTATTGTGCTGCAGGCATTCTGTCCTCCTCCGTTCCTGACGTCGGACCAGGCGAAGCTCAACCTCCTCTGCCCAGTCAGAGCCCTAGACCTGTACGTCCGCAGGACCGCCCTGTGCAGGCTCTCCGAACAGTTGTTTGTGTGCTTCGGGCTTCCCAATACTGGGGGCCCGGTGACTAAGCAGAGGATGAGCAAGTGGGTGTTTGAGGCCATCACACTTGCTTATGATTCGGCCGGCCAGCCCGCACCTTTGGCTGTCCGGGCCCATTCTACTGGGCGTATGGCGGCTTCTAAAGGCCTTTTCTCTGGAAAAGTATCGCTACACGACGTTTTCATGGCGGCAGGCTGGTCCTCTCCCCACACGTTGGTGAGATTCTACGTCTAGACCTTAACTCCACGCCTGGAGCACAGGTGCTCTCGTCTGAGTGTGCGCACTAACTTCAAACCACGGTCACTTGCTCGTATGGTGGAGTGGGTATTGGGTTCCCACAGCGTTTTCACGCAGCGTCTCGTTCCCTGAGAGGGAACGTCTCTGGTTACGTATGTAACCGTAGTTCCCTGAAGGGAACGAGACGCTGCGTAACGTTGCCATACTCCCGGCTTGACCGTGGCACTTGATTCGGCCTTTCAGAGATGAATGGTCCTGCCTTTCGGGTCCCTTTATAGCTTCCTGGTCCTGGCGTCGCCCGCCTATGACGTACCAGCTCGCCATTGGTTAGATTTCACACGTGCTTCATGACGCGGTCACGCAGAGGCGTTCCCACAGCGTTTTTACGCAGCATCTTGTTCCCTTCAGGGAACTACGGTTACCTACGTAACCGGAGACGATCTTCATTTAGGTAAACGCAGACTCTTCAGCATGAGAATCTTAACCCACACAAGAGTCAAACGTTGTCACAACATGCAACACGATCACAACCCGGCGACGAAAGGAGATGAGAGAATTTGGGCTTTATCAAAGGTACAATCCTCAATGGCATGACGAAGATAAGCCTTTGCAGCTCAAACAATGAAGGCTGATAAGGATCTGTAGAACTTTCCCAAATCTCCCTCACTGATACAGCCTTTTTCTCTGAATTAGCAACAAAAAATACCAGTATAATTAATGTTTTATTTCCTGCACTCTGTTTATTTCTCTTGTTGTGCAATGTCTTATTGTGTCATTGTCCAATGTTAAGCACCACCCGCCATGTAAAATTCCTTGTATGTCCAACATACTTTGGCAAGAAATAATCCTGATACCTAAATCCCCAATTCCTGAACTGGAAAAAACATAGAAGATTGAAATGTGAGATATCTCAGTAATGGAGGCCAAATGTTTCAGTGAAGTGTGAGTGAAGTTATTTGTGGCTTTTCATCGATGGATGCTCCTCTCCTCCAGGTGGAGGCGGAGGAGGACAAGGAAGACACAACCTGTTTGTGGACGCCTTCATGGCAAATAGAAGATAAAGGAGCAGCGATGAAGCTGCTGTGACATTTAAACATGTTGTTGCTGGTGTCTTGGCAGTACAAGGAGGTGTTGCCCAGTTGTTTCTTCACTTCATCATGTGGGCTGCACCGGTGAGCTCCAAACAGAAAAGCTGGATTGACGTTACTTTCACCCCTGCTCAGCTGGACTGTACGTTGGCTCTGCTTGTAAACAATTAAGAAACAACACTTGCGTCTTTTCATTGGTTGAAGATAACTAAGTGCATGTATCAGGCAATTTTCTCTATAGTGCTCTTTCCATTTGAGCGAGAAGTTTTATACTCAGCTGCTTTTACTCTACTACACCTTTAGTGACATATTAAATCAGCACTTATGCTTCTAATGTTGCTAATACATTAATTAATCAGTAATGATAATAATCCAATAGTGCTGTATATATAATAATACAACAGTATGAAAAGGGTTAATTATGTTTAATGCTCAACTTTGGATACTCCAATTGGATGGTTATTTCCTACTTCTGCACTTTGCCACTAGCAAAATGAAATTTAGGACATATAGTTATAATAATTGTACACAATGAGAAACGTATTCAAGTTCCTCTTCCGACAATGGATTTGTTTCTGACTCAGAAAGAACAAGTCCTGATTATTAGGGTAATTGTCAGATGTGCTGTATTTATTCAAATTAAGGAATATTAAAGAGATTGTTGTAAGTAAGTATACCAACATTTGTAAGTGTAAAAAAAACATGATTTAAAACTGACCAGTAGTTTATGTTTCAATGTAACTTTTAAATAGATATGTTCACTGTTTAAGCATTTAGCAACCGTGGCTCATAATATATCACAATATGGGTTTAATCTTGTAAATACAATGGGTGAAGGGGAATAGGCGCTGCTTTATATCAGTGTTCATTTTGCAAGGCCTCCACTGGATGAAAACCTTTGAATTGCAATCATGATCCCACATGGATGAGATGAGATGGGGGGGTTGTGGCCCGTTTGGAACAACAACAAAGGCCGTCATACTTAGTAGTACTGCAGCTGAGACTCCAACTTGTGTTGGCCAAGATACATCAGTTAATAAAAAGCTGATGTTACAACACTGCCATCGTGTGGAGGTTTTCAGGATAACACACATGGGTCGTCATTAATGTCACTCATTATCTATTTTTGGACATCTGAAACAACATTAAAAACAACAATTCCAACTTTGGAGATCCGTGTTGTTAATTGCGCTGAATTACAGGCGGTTCCCCACGCTGGTTGTGGTGGACGCGGGTCTGTGCATTTATTTACAAACTAATGGGAATTTTGGAGAGGTTAGGTTTTGTGGTGAACGCTTTTTTTAGCAAAGTAAAAAGTAAAAGACTAAGTTTGGGGTTAGGGTTAGTCAAAACCACGTGTTTCCACTTGGAATTATGATGAACGTACTTTGCTTAACTATGAAGCAGAATAGTTTGTGCACACTGACCTTTCCCTTAATAAGTGCAGATGTGGCTATTGTCTCACATGGAAGTAGCTTCGTATTTGCTTCTGATTATTAATGATGTAATGTTAGTTCCTTATTAAAGCAGACTAAGACTCATTGTTTTCCTTAAGAGTCGTGCTCCAACATCTCCTCATTAATGTTTCAGAATGGTGCAAACATTCAAACATATTGAACATTTTTAGCAGTCAAATATGCTACAACAACTTGCAAAGCCAAACACATAGATGTAACACGATTATTGCACAGGACAGAACTGCACAGTTTGGGTTATTACTTTAAGGCCCCGAACATGTGGCCTTTGTGTCTGGCAGGGCCGGAGAAGACAAAAATGTCCCCGTCTCCCTCCCACAGTGTCCCCGTTCCTTTACAGGTCAACAGGGAAGATGTCAGTGAAAACTGATATGAGAAGACAAACAACAGAGTTAGTAGAACTCCCGAGGTTAGAAATTAATTCAATAAAACACCTCATGGAACTCTTTTGTTTTGTGAGATTTCTTTGGTTCAACCTGATGTTCATGTGTCAGTCTGAAGGTGGCACTAAAGGCACCTTTATGTTTTTACTAAAGTCCGAGGTTTATCCGCTCTGGGTCTGAGCTTAATCAGTTTTCAACAGAATGTTGAAAGCACTCATCAGTCCAGTAATAGTGATCAGTGATCAGTAACTTCTAGAAAACAAAGCTAAATCAATCAAGAACAAATCATTTCAATTCAATTCATTTTATTTTGTATAGCCCAAAATCGCAAATTACAAATTTGCCTCAGAGGGCTTTACAGTCTGTACACATGTGACATCCTCTGTCCCAAAACCCCTTGCCCTGGTAATGTTAGAAGACCAAAACCTATTCCTCCATCAAATTGAAAAATCAAAGCAAATTCATTTTGCAAATTGTGACCGAACTAGCAAACAAGATGGCCGCAAAGACTTGTGACATCTTAGGTCTGCTGTAGCTAATTGTCAAAGTTGCGAAATCATGCAGTTTGAAAAAATATTATTCCTTGATATCTCTTCGAGTGCATGCCAAATTACGCCTATAAAATGGATTATTGTGCAGCTCATTGCTTATTTTTTGATGTTAGAAGACATATATTTTATTAAAGTAGATGAAGCCAGTTTTAAAATCAAATTTTCTACTATGGGAAGCTGTTCCTTACAATCTCAGGTATCACCAGGTCAGGTAAAGCAAATTAGGGCTCAGGATTACTTCATGTAAAAACTGGATTTACGAATGCCAGCTATGGTGCACTACTTGAGCCTGTGTTATCAAAAAAGAAAGTCTTGAGTACATGCAGTTTTCAGTGTGCTGAGAAGCCGATATGGTTCTTTCTTTCAAGTCTCAATACCTTTTGCATCACATATAAGGGGGTTTTATCTGAAATGGTTCCTCAGCCTTTTTAAATGATTTACTTGGTCTGGGGAGGTGGAGGCCACTGCATGCACACACAACCCATCATTAAACATCGTATAGCGTATAAAAGCAGAAATCACTTCAATAAATGAAAAGGCTTTTAGATGAAGAGGCTCTGTCCTTTTTGACGCACTAATCCGCTCTGGTAGCACTGGGTCGTGTCGTCTTGTGGTCCTGTGAGCATCTCAGATGTGGCGCATCTCAGCTGCATTAAGCCAGCTGTGGCTACAAAGTAAAGACAGGAAGCACAGGGATGGGGGTTTTCATAATAAAATATGCAATAAACCAATTATATACATGGCGTTGGTAAACTGGGGCAAGTTTGATCAATAAAAATATGCGCAGCAGCACATCTTGGGAAATATTCAATAGCTAATTATTTCTAATTTATATCGATTGTTAAGGTCCATGATGCTTTTATTGTTATTTCATTATTCTTTATTTTATTTTACCAGTATGTATTCTATATGCTAGTATTATATATGCAGCGAATCTCCTTCTCACGTCTTTAATATATTCGGACACTTGTCTGCTTAGTTTGTGTGCAACAGAAACCAAATAATAATCCACAGATACGCAAGAGACCCGGATTTGTAGGCCACTCGGTGCATTCTTCCGACCGGGAACACCGATTTCTGAACATTCCGCCCCCTCCCACCCCTCCTCTCTCCCACCACCCCCACCCCACAGCCGCCGTCGCACCTTGAGCTGTGTTTTCCTGCAAGCTTGCTGCAAAAAGGGGGAGCGGGTTGCATTTTTTGCGTGGCAGCCTTTCAAGTGATTAGTTCTTGACGAAGGGAGATGATCCACGTCCAGAGCGAGCCGTGTTTGTTTTCGCTGGGGAAACGAGGCGGGGGGTGGAGGGTCGCCACAGACACGCTGGGCTCCGGCCAAACATCACCGCATTTGAGGCACTTCATTCGATGCCCGGAATTTGCATTGAATTGAATTTGCTGCATCGTTGATCTGCCGTGTTTTTATTTTATTTCTTTCTTTTTTATTTAATATATATACACGTATTTTTGTAAATCGCATGGTGGAAAAAGATGCAGCTTGTTTGAGAGGATACCCCCCCCCCCCCCCCCCCTCTCCTCCAGATACCCGTCGCTGCCATGACAGGCAGAGGTCTCCTCTCGACCGCGGCTCGGCCGGCTGGAGAAGATTGATTTAGGGACGATCGGGGTCGCGACTGCGGATGTCATTGTGTCGGTTCGGAGCCCCGTGAATAGCATCCGTGCAAACGCACCGCGATTCTCACTCAGGGAAAAGAGGAGAGAGTAAAACAACATGTCCTCTCGGTCTGCATTACCGTCTGGGAACGACAGGAGTACTGGAGACCACGTAAGTGCAATTGCAGCATATTGCCTCTCTGTTTGTGTGCATGCAAAGGATAAACCGTGCATTAAAGACCTCCTGATATATGTGGCCCTTTGGCATTCATTCACTGGGATTGTTCTCAGTGTAGGCGTCGGAAGTGTGTGCGTGTGTGTGGAGGGAGGGGGGAAGGGGGGGGTGGTCATCATGGATGCTGCTATATGTTCCTCATTGACTGAAAGGACTTAACATTGGATGAATCATTTTAGCAGAGCAGGCTCTTTTGCGTTTTGCTTTTTTCTTTCTTTTTCACAAAAGAAAGGGAGCTAACCTTGAGTGTCTGCGGCGGGAAGAGCCGGTGGAGCCGAGCAGCCCGGTATCCATCCATCCGATAACCGCGGATATGCGCAGAAAGCCTAAAAAACAGCGTCACCTCTTATTATAAGGCGCTAGAGAGATAGTGATGTCACATTAGACTCCTTGCTGCTGCCGCCTCTTGTCTGTGTCTGAGTGTGTGTGTGTGCGTGTGTGTGTGTGTACGTGTTTTATGCGTGTTTTCCCCAGAAATCGGATGGGTGGGACGTGAGCACAGAAGGCCACACTACATGCATGTAGGATCTCAGGGGTTTGTTCGCATGAATTGAAGGGGGATTACTGCGTAAAATGATGTGCAGTCCGTCGCTGCGCAGCCTACAAAGCGCCCAGCCCCAGAGCCGGTGGGTGTCAGACAGCGCCATACATTCAGTACAGTAGAGAACAGAAGCGGCCTCTAATAAAGACTGAGGCGAACGGGATGTGTTCATGTGAGGCAGACGGAAAATAATCCAGTCTGCTGTGTGTCCAATGTATCCCGCATCAAATGACATCAATGATTGCATTAGCGCATTTCTCTGCCTATATACTTCTGGCAAAGCCCCCCTCCCCACACCCTCCATCATCTGTTTGTTAGCAGAGTTCTAGAGGGGTTGTCAAGTGTGTGTGTGTGTGTGTCTGTATATGTATGGAACTGGATGTGTGAGTTTAGGATTTTTTGTGAGTGCATGATAGATTATGAACAGTTAAAATGGAGCAAGAAGCTGTGACAGATGAGTGGATGGGGTGAAACTTGTGTTGCCACGTTGGCACCGGTTTGAGGCGCAATAGATTTGACGCAAACCTGTGCAGTAGAATCGTTGGCGCTGATGGACCTCAGGCCCCTCGCCGCCGGTTGGTTCCTGCTGGCCAATTTAGATTTTAGAAAGACATGGACCAAGGTGGAGCATGAGAACCGGGTAGGAAGGAGTATTTGAAGTCAGAACGTGAGGCTGTGTCGGTTTGTTTAAAGCTAAGAGCAAGATGACATGCTGGGGGGGGGGGGGGGGGGGTGGAAGTGACCGGCCAGGGACCACTGTGCCGGCATCTGCTCCCTCTTTCCTGCTTTACATCCCTTTCCCTCTTCACCCTCAACACATAATGGTTTCTCCATCTCCTGGCATTGCTTTGGTTTTCTTCCACCCCCCCCATGATCAGCGTCGCCGTTGTCATCATCATCATCATCAGTATTCCCCCTCTGTATCTTTCCGGGTCACCTGACAGCAAGCTGCTTCACACTGCCATGCATGGGACTTTGTTTGTGTAAAAGCTTCCTCCCAGAACATTGTGTGTGACTCAGGCTTCGGACCCGTTGTTAATCACGTTGGTAACATGCAGCAGCGGGTAACTGGGCTGTGAACGCTCCAGGTCGACTTCAGGGTGCAGCAGAAAGCATTACCTTTTCTCTCTGTCGTATCCCATTAAGACATCTTCTGGAGGTCAAGTAGCAGCCCCCCCCCCCCCCCCCCCCCCCCTCCAACCCTCCCGGACCTTTCCCGTAGGCCTTTAATGTCCTCGCTAATAAAAAACTAGTAGAAATCATTTATTTGCCTTTTTACTTTCTGGGAAATAATTCTCTTTTCTTATCTTTTTTCAACGACATGGCTCAATAGAGATGGCTTAATCAGGTTAACTTGGGTTCAACACATTTCTAAATAATATATAATGACTCAAAATGTGCTCTACCAAACAGTGCAGTAGAGAGTTTTAAAACTGTTTAGTTGCTGTCTAAAAATAGCATCTTCTCTGCATATTCTTTGATGGGCAGAGTTCATAACTATGGACAATAGGGACTAATGTATCTTCTGGCTTCGGGAAACCCCCGGTGCTCCATGTACAGGCATTTATAATAATATATGTGCAATATATTCATGTCAAGAACGGGACTAGATAACATCTTTTATTTAGGATATTTTGATATTGTCAAAGTATTTTATTTTCTTAGTTTTTGTAGTTTTCTGGAAGTACCGGTCATTAAATCTGTGATGATTACTTGTCAAAATGTCATTGTCATGTGTGAACACACCAATAGTCCAGCTTATAATATTGATATTTTCTGGTATATTTAATTATGGTGCACGTTCGGGGACCACTCCTTCTCCCCTCTGTTTTGAACGCCGCCCACACACTTACATTCTTTTTCTTCCAGCATGTTTCGCTGGGGGCCAGCCGCTCCGACAAGGCCACCAGCCAGTCCAGCCGCTCTCTGGGGGCCCGCTGCAGGAACTCCATTGCTTCCTGCTCCGACGAGCAGCCACACATCGGCAACTACCGCCTGCTGAAGACCATCGGCAAGGGAAACTTTGCTAAGGTCAAGCTGGCCCGCCACATTCTGACTGGCAAGGAGGTGAGACATGGGAGGGCCGTCGTAGTGGGGGGCCTTGGTGGGAGCGAGGGAGGAGGTGGATGTGTGGTTAATAGATGAGTACTTGGTGATGAAAGACATCCAGCTGATGTTACTGGTCATAAAGATGTGACTTAGTTGAGTTTAACACTGAACCAAGTCACATCTGATTGACTAGTAGCAATACCCACAGCTGTGCCAATGTGCCCCATATTTTTCTCACAAGCCAACCAGAGCAGCCTGGGCTTTTTATAGGATGGGGTCCTTAAAGAGACGGGAGCTAATACATAGCGCTTCAGTCTTAAGGTAAATCCAGCAATGTAGACCTGCTACATTAATCTTCTATAATATACGTTTGTTCTGGTCAACAATGCTTTTTAAGTCAAATATCAAGCTACTGGATTGAGTCGGGACAAAGGATTTCAATCCATATGGATAGCACTATGTGACAAGGTACATTTTTGGAAATGTTTTTATGTCTTAAAATTGCTTTATAATGCTTGATACACACATTTAATGAGGCTTGATAGATCACATAAAAACCATTAAGAACAACATTTGGAATGCTTTGACTGATTGGACCATATGACCACTCCTTAATAGTTTGATAAAAGTGTTTAACAGCATTATTACATAAAAGAAAAGACTAACAGTGGAAATCACTGAAAACCTGGCAACCTAAAATTGATATTATAGAGTACTCAAGAAGAGTAAAATCATCAATCATCATAAAGTCATTAGTAGCAATTTACCTGTTTGAAAGGGTGGCTCATTGACAGCGGACATAGATGTTATTTATGTAACACAGATATATTGCTGTATATTGTACAATAGATAGAGGTGTTAATAACATCAGTAAAAATGAAGGTCAGGCAAGTTTTTATAGTGTTTTCCATACTTCTCCTCATCAAAATCTTGCTTGATGTCTCTTCCAGGTTGCAATAAAAATCATTGACAAAACTCAGTTGAATCCAACCAGCCTACAAAAGGTGAGTTTGCTGTCTTTGTTCCGATGGGCTGTTTATTGAAGGCTTCACCATCTCATACAATCGGCCCTCATCGGCAGCAGCCAGGCATCAGAAATGAGTCCCATTTATGTAATTCAACAAAATAGGCGACACGCCTTTGGGGACTCCGCAAGGTTCAGGTTCATCCTCAGCTGTTCACTCCACAAAAGGAGGCAGGAAGGAGAGAGCAGCTGATGGAGAGGGAGAGAGGGCTAGTGGGATGTGATGCTGTTTGGCAGGTGCTAGGGACTGGATGGGAGCGAGAGGAGACCTCTGCTCCAGAGATCAGCTCTCGCCTTTCTCTCTCTGGGGCTAATGGGGGGGGGGCGATAGATTTTGGAAAACTGTGGTCAACCAACTCAGCGTTTTTTGTGTGTATATGTTTGTGTTCCAGTCTTTCATATTTGGGCACCATTCTGTTGTGTCTTGAGAAAAGCTTTCTCTGTTTGAAAAAAACTGAACGAAACAAAAAGGCTTTTGATGGACGGGACTCTCTTCCTTTTTTCTGCTCTGGTCAGCAAATGTGTAGAGCCTGTGAAAGGTACTCAGGAGGCTTGTTGTGCATCAACAGAGATGGGCGGTGAAAAAAAAAAAAAATCAAATTTATTTTATTTAAAAGGCATATTCTAACATTATAATATTTTTATTATTTTAGTTTATGGGCTGTTAAGTTAATCAAAATATATATATACATAATCAGGGTTGTAGTCTTTAAATAGCTTTGCTGTCACTGTGTGGCTTCAGTTCCTGTTTTATTTTGTAGTTTCCTGCCTCTCGTGGCCCTGGGAAAACTTCACTTCCTTCCCTGGTGTATTTTCCCCTGTGAGTGTGATTGTCTGCCGTGTCCCTGATTGTTTCCTCCTGCGTCCAATCCCCTGCACCTTCCCGGTGTATCAGGTCTTTTGTATGAAAATACATTTTGATGTAATGCTTGTGCGCAAAGGTAAAAAAAAGTCTAGACTTATCAAGGGCATCCGCAGCATGGCGTGGACGCCCACGTGATTCAGACACAGGAGCTGGAATGCTAGACATTTGGGAGAAAGATGGCCTGGACCAGTCGATATCAGGACCCTCCATGTGCAGTCTGAGGCTGAACAGGGTATACGAGCACGAAATCCAATCAATCAAACCGTATTTGTCCATTATGCAGCTTACAGGGCGTCTGTCTTTTAGCCACAACTATGTCGGCCTCTTTGGTATTATTATTATTATCATTTGACTTTTGTTTTTTGGTCAATAATCTCTTCCTCAATTGGTGCATCGCTAGCCTTAATCTTGGGTTGTTACAGTATGAGCAAGGTCCTAGTGTATGTAAGTGATTTTTTTTCATTGCTGACTTCCTGTAATCCTGATTCGTTGACTCATCATATTTCTTGTGCTTATGTACCATACCTGCCTAGATTATTAGATGCTCTGCAGCAACTGTAATCCCAATTTCTTTTTCTGGACCGAGAACCGGCTGTCGCTAGACACAATTGAGAGGAGATAGGCGACCGCCACAGAGGGGACTGCTGATTAGAGAGATTGCTCTCACTATTTGTCGTTGATGAAAGCTTCTATACATACCCGTGGGCTAGAGAAAATCCTCAGCACTGGAGACATGAAAGAACCGACATTAGCATAATCCGGATGGTAATGTATGTAGAGACAGGAGGAAAGAGGAAGATGTATTGTATAGGGCAGGGTAAAAGAGAAGGAGGAAGAAAGAAAAAGGGACGTCAAAGAGGAAATTGCAGGATAAAGCAAGAGATTTATACACTGACATTTCTAATGTTGGAGTACACCAATCATGAGTCAGTTAGACATTTTATGTCTCTCTATATATAATACATTTTAATACAATTTGTTTCCATCTGCTCTATTCTTGATATGAGCCAGCAGCCTGTGTGCCCCTCCCTGTCAGCTTTACCGTGGGATTGCTATTCATTTGTGGTCATTAGCGATGACCGGGGTCGGACATGTTGCCGGGGGATTGTGTATTGTTTTGACGGATCTGGCAGCTCAGCGCCTTCCGTGATGAGCAAGTTGGAGGGAGAAGGGATTAATGGGCCGCCTGGATGATGAGACGGTTCAGCACTACGTATCCCAAGATTCCTTCTGAACACAGCTGGGAAAGAGCCCGGTCTTAATACCCAGGTCGCTATGGCAACAGTGACTTTCAGGGCACCGCTTGAGGAGAAGGCTGCCAGAGAGGAATTGAATGAAGGAGGAGGAGGGGAAACAGGACAAGGAGAAGGTTTGAGAAAAGGGGATAGAAAAGCTTTTTTCTTATTGTTTTGTTGATGTAGTTGACGACGTGGAGGAGAGAGATGGTCTTTTTGTTTATGGAGTGTACTGTTGTTAACGTGAAACCTCGGGAGCTGGCTCAAATGGGATCCCCTGCTATGCTCTGACAAAGTGTACAAATCGGTCCACTGGAGGAGACATATCACACCCCAAGGAGAAGTAATCGGATGGAGAGTACAAGTTTTTGGCAGCAGATTCATCCCATTTGTTGTTGTTGTTTTTGTCGTTTTTAACTTCAAAAGGGTTCGGTCACCGGCTTAAATTCTCATTTGGATGAATATTAGAGATGGCAAGGGAAGGTGTTATTTTTAGGACAAGAAGTATAAATGTGTGTGCTTGTCCAGGTCCCCCCCCCCCCCCCCCGATCTCTTTGCGGGATATTAGCAGCTGAATTGATCGCACATTCGTGTTTATAAAGCCTACATGACATACAACCACAGCGCAGGACCCATTTTAACAGCCATTCAATCCATTGAGTGGTGTTTTAAATGAGTTTCCACTGTGGCGCTCATCCCTGCAATGCTGTCAGACTCGTAATGAACTGTTAAAAAATAATCAAGATCAATACAGATGAAATGTAGGTAACCTCTTTTCTTGTTAAAACCTTCAAGATTACCCACAATGCAACTCAAATGCTAAGAGTTCAGAAGGAGATCCAGGCATGGTTGTGCTAGTAGTAACTAATGTATTCTGGAACCTGTAGATTGTAGCAAAGATTTCATTTAAACCGAACCATTGAGCAGGTTTATCAGAGTTTGCATGGCTTCAGTTGGAGCCATACATGTTTTCATGAATGCATGATGGCTGAAACAAATGTTGACCCTGATGCAAATTAGATGATGCCTCATTTGCATATCTGAACATTACATTTCAGAAAAGTTATTGTCTTGATTTAAGTAAAAAGATCATTTTTAATAAGGGAAATAGACTCCCTGTATTCTTTGTCCAGGTGAGACTCTGCACCTTTGACAAGGAGCTTTTCACTTGCTGTTTGCCATCAATCTCATGAACTTAATCAGTGGACAGAAAAATCTGGAAAACATTCTGGTGAGCCTCCACATCTCATATTTAGTAGAATGAAGATGCAAAAATAATCATCACAAAAAAAATCAACATCAATTTTTTAGCTGTTGAAATTAACAACCACCTTCTTAAAATAAGAAAAATATAATATATATTAAAATGATTTATTTTTAAAGAAATGGCTATCAAGCCAGTGAAGGCAAAGAACAAACAATCTCTACAATGTCAAATCATTTCTTGCCTCTGGTTCCTAAGCTCCAAAACCCACATTCACAGCAATGTGGAAGGCCACAGTTGAGAAACAAAAAGCCTAACTTTAACAACAAAGTTTTAAAATTCTGTTTTTCTTCTCCCCAGCTCTTTCGGGAAGTCCGAATAATGAAAGGCTTAAATCACCCTAACATAGGTAAGGTACATACATGAATCTCAATCTGTTTGTGTGTCTGAGTGCTGCTCCATCCCTGCGTGGGTGCTTTTGCTCACAGACAGAATGTAATGCTTTGAGTGAACTTCAGGGCGCCGTTGACCCGACCGTAGCAAGATCACCTCATGCCTCATATGAAGTTCATCAGGTTGGATTGCGCAGAGCTGAAATGCCATATGGATAAAAAATAAAAAAACATGATATGGCGAGCTCATTTGCATTTACATAGACAGGCAGACGGATGCGCTGTTATTGATGATGGGAGCGCGCTTTGTTGATATTTGATTTTAATGAAATTCTTTTTTTGGGGCCACAGTGCAGCTGTTCGAGGTGATCGAGACTGATAAGACCCTTTACCTAATCATGGAGTACGCCAGTGGAGGTGAGTACATCGGCCATCATGTCTGGGTAGTACTATGTGTGCAAATGATGCAGAAGGTCACAGGTTGGGTGGAACTACAGCCTGTCTATACTCCCAACAGGGAATTCTCATGTGCGTGTTATCGCAATTGGATCATTTTAAACTTTAGTTCCTCCATTTGGATGCAAGGGGGAAACGCATTGGCTGAAAGGTAAAATTGCAAGAACAATACCTCAGACACATTTAGCAGGAAGAGCGTACTTACTGTTAAATGAGGATAAACACTGTTGAAACCAAGATGTGGCATTCTGTTTCAGCTGAGTTTTTTTTTGTCACAGTATGGGTTTGTTTCCTGTTGTATTTTGTACTTTCCTGCCTCTCATGTGCCTGGATTAACTTCACTTCCTGCCCTGGTGTGTTTTCCCTTGTAAGTGTAAGTCCCTGGTTGATTCCTGCTGTGTCCAATAACACCCCCTCCCCCACCCCCCTCCTGGTGTATTTAAACCAGGTGTGTCACTTGTCTCCTTGTTGGTTCTGTGATGCCCCAGCACTCTGGGATAGTGGGACCATTGCAGTCACCACTACACGACTGCAGAATCACACACAATAGGTTTTTGTGTGTCGAACATCCGATGCAAATGAGTCCAGAATTGTATCGCTATCACAGAGAAGGGCACAGCAAATAGAATCCAGTGATCTTTAACATTTCTCTCAGGCAAACTGTGCTGTATTAAAAGTACAAAAACCACCATTAATATATCCTTCCTCGGCCGTTTGGAAGTGTTTTGCTGTTTCTGCAGTGCACACTAGCATGACTTACACAGGTTCTCGTTGCTTTGGAATGACGTTGGAGGGTCGTTTTCTGTTCTCTGGTGCGAACAATAAGTCTTTGGCTTGACAGCACTCACACCTTTATGAATATATATAACTGAAGTGATGTGATTGGAAATTGATTGCGTGCATCGTATATAATGAAATAGCCAAAGTCCTTCTGGCTTCCTGAGCCGATCTGTTTCGGGTGCTTACAGGTGAGGTGTTTGACTACCTCGTGTCTAATGGGAGAATGAAGGAGGTTGAAGCCAGAGCCAAATTTCGACAGGTATATTTACATTGCCTCTTTGATGCCCACCTTGTACCGATACTCATTTCGTCGGCAACCCTTCAGCCTTGTCCGTCTCCTTGTGTTCACAGATTGTCTCCGCCGTCCACTACTGCCACACAAAGAAGATTGTCCACAGAGATTTGAAGGTGAGAGGCTCTTTTCCAGGGCTGCTTTTCAGAGAGCTGGTGGATTAGGGTTTGCCCAAAACTGGGGCATTTATTCCTCTGACAGATTCATCTGAAACAAAAGTGATAATCTGGGCCTAATCTTAATGGGACTCTGTGAAAAGGGCCCTTCAGTATATTAAGCGCATGGTGAGGCGCTGGTAGGAGGGTAGGAGGCCGCCAGGACCTTCTCAAATAGATTATTACAGTCCTAAACATCCACAGTGAGGTATAAACAGTGTGAGTCACGTACAGTAGCCATGTTGTTGGACAACCCTCCACATCAGTCTCTCAATTGTCTTCTTTTTCTTTTAATTTTACAATTCCTGGAGTTGTTGTCTCCTCCTTCGTTCACATTCCTCTTTCTCCTCCCCCCATTTTCTCCCACCCACCGTCCCCCAAACTTGTAATCTCTCTTCCTTCTCTGAATTCTCTCCCTCCTGCTGTCCGTCCCTGCTTCCTCCTCCTCTTCTACTTCATTACATGTGCAACTCAGGCGGAGAACCTTCTGCTGGACGCAGACGCCAACATCAAAATCGCCGACTTCGGCTTCAGCAACGAGTTCACGCTGGGCAACAAGCTGGACACGTTTTGCGGCTCGCCGCCCTACGCCGCCCCCGAGCTTTTCCAGGGCAAGAAGTATGACGGGCCCGAGGTGGACGTCTGGAGTCTCGGCGTCATCCTCTACACGTTGGTTAGCGGCTCGCTGCCCTTTGATGGGCAGAACCTGAAGGTAAGTGTGGCTGTTCCTTCTTAGTCTTATTTTTGTTGTTTTGAATAATATTTCTATACATTACTGATATTAATATTGACCATTTAACCTCTCATCATGATGTCTCACCGAATGAATAGTCGAGCAAAAATATATATTCTCTGTCTTCATCTGCTGTAATGTCGTTGTGCAATAGAACCTGCTGCCTAAAAACAACAACAACAAAAAAATGGTGTTCTTATCCAACATCAAGCAGATGGCAATAAGTGGCCCCCTAGAGCTCCAGCCAGAGACAAATGTGTATTTAACCTTTTTCGTAGTTGACTGTACCGCAGCGCTCTGCCTGCAGTAAGGGAGCCTGGGAATTTAATGCAAATGCAAATGCAACTGTTCTTATCAGATACATTTCTTTAGGTCTGTTTTCATTTAAACGTTCCATACAAACCAAAGTGGTGGTTGTGAGTTGGAATTTCCTAGTTTTAGTGAAAAAAGTTGTGCAGCGATGCATGGTGCTATTGCTGTCACTGTCCTAATTCCCAATGCAAAAGTAGCCTCTCCGTACAATATTTGTGTAATAAGGTTCTGAGACAGCATAACAGAAGTGGACATAGTCGCTGTTACGTCACCAGGGGATGGGAACTGCTCTTTTAAACCCATGACTTTGTCCTCTTTTTGGATTGTTCCTGTTGTGTTGTTTTTTGCGCAAACTTTGAATGGAAGTTACCTTGTATGAAATGTGGATGACTGATGCAGAGATGCCAAATACGGCTCTGGTAGCATCAGCTAACTGTCAATCACAATAAGCCCGCCTTAAAGCATTCCTGGTTTATGGTCTATTTGATTCTAAATGGACCATCATTTACCAACTAAACATCATATTGAGGGACGATTAAGACCATAAGCTCATGAGTAGATATATTTTCTTTCACCATTATTGCAACAAAATACAAATACAGGTTGATTTTGATTTAAATATGACTCCTTCCTCACTGATCAGCAATGGTGTTACAGACCAGACCGCTGGCAAAGCTTCGCCTCGAACATCGCAGACTTCACCCTTTTTTTTTCTGAATTTGTTTTGTAAGGCAAATAGTTGAAATGGTATTTAATGTTTACTTCTGGCTCACACCTCGATACCCCTGCCTGAAGAACTGTATGTCTAACTTGTAATGAATCTGATAAACAGGAGCTGAGGGAGCGTGTGCTGAGGGGAAAGTACCGCGTGCCCTTTTACATGTCCACCGACTGTGAGGGAATCCTTCGCCGATTCCTGGTCCTCAACCCCACCAAACGCTGCACCCTAGACGTGAGTACCCTCAAGCACATGAAGAGTAACTTAAAGATGCTGGAAATTCAAACAAAGCTTTTCTGTGTCTGTGTTTCTACAGCAAGTCATGAAGGACAAGTGGATCAATTCTGGGTATGAAGAGGATGACCTGAAGCCCCACATAGAACCTGTTGAAGACTTCAGCGATCCGGCTCGCATCGGTGAGTCAGCTAAAAGACCATCACAAACCTGGTTAATGTAGTTTGAGGTGCAAGATGTTTTCTATCACTGTCTCTTCTACTGCCTTATATACTGTATATACATATGGCTTTTTGTGTTCCCCAGAGGTGATGGTGGGGATGGGCTTCACATCCGGAGAAATCAAGGATTCTCTGCTCAATCAGAAATACAATGAAGTCACCGCTACCTACTTACTACTTGGCCGCAAAGGCGATGTGAGTTTTATAGATATACATAACTATCAAATAGTGCTTTTTAATTACTTACTTATTATATTGTATTACTTATTATTTTCAACTTTTAGATAAATGTTTTGTATGTTATCTGACAAACAGCCATAAGAAACATTTTTCTTAAATCAGAATATCTGGAATGTATCTCCAGTCTTTTTTCAATCTTGTCAGCTTTGCTCTACTGTGTTAGCTGCTTGAAAGAACATGAATCTCCAAAACCTCAAACATGTCCCTATACCGTTTTAGGAGGCCAGTGAGGCTCGCACAGCCAGTAGCCTGTCCCTGGCCAGGGTTCGACCCAGCCCCATCACCAATGGAACCAACAAGCACTCCTCAGCCACTGGCTCCTCTTCGTCCTCCACCTCCTCCTCACATAGCAAGACCCAGCGCAGTGCCTCCACCTACCACAGGCAGCGGCGGCACAGCGACTTCTGTGAGTCTCTTTTCTAACTTCACCAGCTTCTTTTTATAAAAGTTTCCCTTGAAACACGGTTATAGGTTTCTACCCAGAAGGCCCTATGATAGGTCCTTCAAATAATCCTTTCTTGGTGTTCCACCCTGAACCTTCTCTGGAGGCTCTATCCAGAGCCATAAGACCTCTAATCAGAGCCTACCCAAGGGGTGCTGCAGAGGGCTGTCATATTCAAAAAGTTTCATCCACGACCCACCGAGCGGTTCCTTTTTATGTTCCAATGGTTTAATGAGGAATGCACCCAGGGCGTGCCTCAAAGAATCCTTTTGTATTCCATTGCTTTTGCTAGAGTACTGTGACTGGCTGTATGAAGGGGATATACCTTACCTACAGTTCTCTACACTTCTCATCCAACCACAATCAAACTCACTCAATCCGGATGGCGTGATTTATCCGGAGAGGTTTTTTTGTGTGTGTTTTTGAATGACGACAAGCCGGAAAACAAGCCAAAATGAAATAGGAGTAACAAGGCTATTTTTAAAATGTAAGGAGTAGAAAGTGGCCCCGGGGAGGACCCAGGACTAGTTAGAGAGATTATATCTCTGTACTGGCCTGGGAACGCCTTGGGACCCCCCAGTCAGAGCTGGTAGATGTGGCCTGGGAAAGGGAAGTTTGGGGTCCCCTGCTGGAGCTGTTGCCCTCGCGACACGACCCCAGATAAGCAGTCAAAATGTCTACTTAAGTAAGTAGAAGTATTTGTACTTGGATACTTGACACCTGTGCTCATGTAACCCAGTAGAGTGTACATACAGAATATTCCTTACACCAGTCTCTATGTGTCTGTGCTCTGCTGTTCTCCACAACAAAGGCGGGCCCTCCATGCCCGTCATGCACCCCAAGCGGAGCCCCACTAGCACGGGCGAGCGCGAGCTGCGGGAGGGACGAATGCCATCACGTAAAGCCAGTTGCAGTGTAATGGGGAGCCACAGCCTCCCTCCTTCCAGCCCAATGGTCAGCAGTGCCAACAACCCCAACAAGTCTGAAATCCCAGACCGTCGAAAAGACATGATCGCCACCACGGTAAGTGACAGATGTCCTCCTTAAGCTCAGAGAAGAAAAATGTATAATGTAAAAAAGTGCTCTAATTTCCGGTTTACACCGACAACCATTACATTAAGACTATAGTGTGACCAGGAGCCGTAGCAAAAGCAACAGTAGTCCACCAATATGAAAACAGAAATATATATGATGTTCAGAAATTCAGTGAGGTTTTCACAAGATTAGTTGTGTGAAATACAACTTTTCACCTCATGATACAATGTTCAAGCCGGCACTGAAGATGGAAAACTGCAGAGTAGAAGTTAGAGAGCTTTACTATTCATTTCATGAACAGTTTTTTGGAGCAGCATAACTAATAGATTGACAAGAGGTTAATACATGGAAGTGGAAAACACACATTGACAAAGAAAATCACAGCTTCACTTTAATAAGAACGAAATTCACTATGTTTTTGTATCATTCTAGAAATCATTATACACAAATGCTAATAACAAGTAATAGAAAAACAGAAAGAATCCTGGGGAAACCCATTCAGGAAAAGGATATGTCTTTGTCTTCAATGGCTTTGATGTACAGTGGAAAATCACCATGCCCAGACAGGTCCCCAGTGGAGTGGTTTAAAACATTTAAAACAAGCTGACCTTTCAGAACTGATAATTGCAGCTTTAACACAACTCACCAGCTACCTAAAACATGTTTCTAGCCAACTTTCGGCTGATCTTGTAGACCCTGTAGATGGGCCCATATCGCTCATTAATGTAGATGCAAAGATTTTAGCCAAGATATTGAATCACTAATATCAATATCAGTAAGTCCTGATCAAACAGGCTTTTTCAAGGGAGGAATTCCTCCAATAATATCAGGAGGCTTTTAAACACAATACAGTTTGCCAAGAATAATAATGTACAAGACCTGGCAGTGTCCCTGGACTCATTAAAAGCTTTTGACAGGGTTGAATGACCCTTCCTTTTCTATGCTATGGAAACATTTAAAATGGGTACAGGATTCCATGACTGGGTAAAACTGCAGCATTATCATTACCTAAAACCCTACATGCTCCAAACATTTGCTTTTTGGATGAAATCCTCACACAACCCATACCAAAAAGGGTTATTTATCATGTCTATGCAACCTTTAGCCTTTATCTGAAATACTTCACTGACCACATCCGCAAACAGTGGCAGATTGACATTCAGTGTCAGATAAATGAAGATACATGGACATCCATTTTGGGAAACACATTTTGTCATTCTGCAGCTGGTACTTATTATATATATTTATATTATATATGTTTTAGAAGTGTGCAAATACACAAACATTTGGAGAGAAGTAAATGAAGAAGTGGTTTCCCTAAATGGAAATGACTTGGAGCTTTCACCCTCTCAATGTATTCTGGCAGGTAAGTGAGTGCATGGTGTAGAAACAAGGCTAAACTGATTGCAAAACTATTGTATATAGCACAAAAGACTATTCTAAGATTCTGGATTTCTAAATATACCCGTTCTACGGACAGGGGATTTTCCTTTCCTTTTCCTCATGATTACATGTCATGATAATGTCAAACGATTCATCAAGATATGGAAAACAGTCTTAGACTGGGCGGACCCCTCCGGGCGGCACTTTACCCTGCCAACTTAAAAAACACTTGTACTGATACTGTTTCAACCGTATGAAACAATCAAAATGTAGTGATGTCTGACTGGTGCTGTGCAAATGTGATATTATATGCTGTGGTTGTTGCTGTTATTCTTTTTTTCGTCTTGTCTATTTGTGTTACTTTTGTTTTGTTTTCTTGTCCCCCATCTTCTCTTCCATTGTATTCTTGAAGTTCTAGAGTGCTTTCTTGTTAAGTTGTAAAATCAAAAAAAAGAAAATAATAGCTTAGTGAAATGTGTTCCACTGGATATTGAAGTGACTTAATATTGTGCCTCTTACCATCTTGTACTCTGCAGAATAACATACCTGGAAGCGCCATGACACGCAGGAATACATATGTCTGCACTGACCGCTCAGGTGCTGACAGACACTCTCTTCTGCAGAACGGCAAAGACAACAGGTACCGCTTGTGTGTGGGAGGTTTGAATATTGGTCAGTAAAAATTCAATAGTAATACTTTTCTCTTCTGGTCTCTCGTGCATGGAACCACATTAGCACAACATCACACAGATCCATGTAAAAACCGATATGCTGAAATCATATATTGATTTAAAAAGGCAAGACGAATACTAGTATACAAATTATTTTTTCTTGAATACTTTCTTGAATACAGTTGTTATGTTGTTAAGAGAATGTGTGAGAACTCCAGAACGTTTTGTGTCCTCGCCTTGTAGACTCAATTCTAACACCGTTCTCACGTCTTCAAAAGTTGGACAAATATCCAAATTCCATTCATCACACCGCTGATGAAGCTTTAGATAGTCTCAATGCCAACATAGTTGGATGATGTAAGTAAAAGGAGTTTATATACAAAGTAACTCCATTTTATGAAACCAAATAAAGTTAGAAACAATATGTGGGGGGCGGCATGGTTGTGTGGTGCTTAGCACTGTCGCCTCACAGCAGGTCAGAAGGTCCTGGGTTCAACTCCACCCAGTGGCCTTTCTGTGTGGAGCTTGCATGTTCTCCTCATGTCTGCCTGGGTTCTCTCCAGGTTCTTCAGCTTCCTTCCAAAGACATGTTCTGAGGATCAGGTTGATTGGGAAGTCTGAATTGCCTGTAGGTGTGTGGATGTGAGTGTGCATGGTTGTTTGTCTCTGTGTTGCCCTGCGATTGGCTGGCGACTGATCCAGAGTGAACCCTGTCTCTCGCCTAATGTTGACTGGGATAGACTCCAGCCCCCCCGCGACCCTGAGTACAGGATAAGCAGTTTGAAGATGGATGGGTGGATGGATGGACAATATGTGGGTTAACATTAGACCCAACCATTCCTTTTTCCACTCTGCAGCTCCCTGGGCCACCGCATTCCCCAAGCGTCTCCCTCCACGCTTAGCATTTCTGGCACAGGAGCTGCCGCCGCATCCTCGTCCTCAGACCGATGCCGCTTGACCCGAGGCTCCACCATCCGCAGCACCTTTCACGGGGGACAGCTGAGGGATCGTGGGCCCCCGGTCTACTCGGCCCCACCCACCTCACCCACTTTGTCCCACCATGACACCAGCCCCCTGCCCCACGCCCGTACCAGGGCAACCTCCAACCTCTTCACCAAGCTGACCTCCAAACTCACTCGCAGGTATATTAAGCTCATAGTCTGTTGGCTCTACCTTCATATTTACAGTGCAAACATGAGCAGCACTCCAATGGGGGGGGGGGGTTCTGTGTCATCAGATTCAGCCTTAGATTCGGCCTCCACTCCACGTAGCCTATTATTGGTTACCAAATGTTTTTGTATAGTCTTATGATAAAGGCCATAATTATCAGCTAGCACATGCCGGTTGGATTGTTTTTGCATTTATGAAGAATAACAACAAAGCTGCTTATCAAAGTTCATCATAATGTGTTAAAGTATTTTCTTTTGAAATGTTGCATTTGGTGAGAAACTAGAATAAATTCAGTTTGAAACAGATTTTCAAAGCATTTTTAGAGAGAAAATGATGACTTACGAACACTAGCTACGTTTATATTACACTATCAAAATGTCTAATGCCAAGATTTACATATTAAGATATTTTCAGGTGTCAGAATATGTGTCAGCTGCTAAAATGGGAAAGCTGTCTTCAGAAGACAATATATCACAAATCAAGACAATCAAATATACAACTTGGAATTGTGTAGCATTGTTGAGGTTAAATCTTTCAGTTTACAGCCCGAATCCAGGGATATAAGGATCCATGCTTATGAGAACATTGTATTCACTGCAGCCTTTTGGCAAGCCCTTCTATGACCCTGGATTATCTTCCCCTCCCCTCTCTCTCCCAGTCGTCATAATCACACATGTCTAATCTTATCAAACCTCAGCTTTATCCTCTCCAATCGGCCCGTTCACTGCGCTCTTTTTCCACCATTTGCTCTTCTGTGATACAATTATATTCTCTCTTATTCCCCCAACCCCATCCCCTACTCTCCCTCCTTTTTCTCCATCTTTATCTTGTTGTGCTTTACCCCCCACTGTCATGGCATCAGGGTCAACCTTGACCCATCCAAGCGCCAGGGCTCAAACAAATCTGTCTCGGGTTGTACTCTTCCACAAGGATCAAAAACAGTTAGTAAGTTCCAATGTCTCTAGCTCCTTTCTCGTCTGCCCCATCCGTCTGCCTGACTTCTGAATTCTGCTTGTCTGCATGAATATAAATCATTTTCATACTTGCATGGTCCCACACACTTGGTTACAAGCATGGTTGCCGTGAAGGAAGACGACGTTAATTCTGGTTCCTAAACGTTCAGTTGTTATCTTTGCCATCGTCAGTACAGGCTGGCTTTAACAAGTTCTGGCTGTAATTGTACCTTTTTACATAGTATGTGTGGTTGACAGGTTGAAAGTCATTACATGCATTACTCCATGTGTTGTTTATGAGAATGGATGGAAATGTGCAGTGCCATGAACAGAGGTGACAAAGAGTCCACTTACTGCATTCAAATCTGCATGCTTTGAAACACGGAAATGTGCTTTTAGGTAAGGCGAAGACACACACATACATGTTGTATGATAGCCAGTAGGGCTGTACAATTGATTCAATAGGAATTGCAATCAAGTATTTTGGCATTCTGCAATGAAGTCAACATGAGTCTTCTTCAGATCAAATTGAGCGTTGCTAAGAAAGTGATGGATAGACAAAACTTAATTTCACCCCTGATTCTCAGAAAAACGGCCTCCGTCAGAATGTTGGGCAGATATGTGACTTTGGAAGGCTAAATAATCCGTCTACGCTCACTCCTCCCGTTGGCGTTAGTAGAATAAAGAGGCTGAACCCATAACACACCGAGGTAGCCTCCTTTCTGACCTGCCTCTGTCAGTGTGTACCTTACACCAGTAGCTAGTTAAGTAAAAGAATAGAAGAGAAAGAAACCTTATAACCTTTGTTTTAGAGAGCAGCTAGGTGAAACCTGATTTTGGGCAAGTACTTTCAGAGTAGCAGTAATGATGGGCAACATGAAAGAGAAAGCATGGCTCCATTTGTTCAAATGTCAAATTGCAATTTTAGAAAAGGGTAATATAATGATTAATATTGATAATTGTGAACTGCAGCCATAATATCCACTACTGACTTGCCGTGTTGCTGGAGCTCTGACTCTCCCCTCTCGTCCCACAGGGTCCCAAATGAATCTGAGGGAATCAGGAGATTTGCGGTCTCAAGGTCAGTGCTCTTGTTCCAGCTGCAGGACAGCACTTTAGTAATAGATGTTTTCTTCTAGTGGAAAGCAACCCCAGTTCAGTGCCTAAACATATATTTCCCGCTCCCTCCCCCACCAACCCCACCACCCTAGTTGCCATGTACCTTGGTATCAAAAAGCGTCCGAGCCCCGGACCGTCGGACGTGGCTGGGATCTGAGCGGTGGTGTGAGGCGGGACCCTGCGGAGGTGGTTCTGGCCTTGCGGGAGGCGGCGCTCGGATGTGGCTGCCTGGTCCACCATGCCGGCCCATTTCTGCTTTCCTGCACCCACGGCGTTGCAGGGGGCCGCGTGGCTTTCGAGGCTGAGGTGTGTCACCTTTCCACGGGCACCTCGGGGACTTCTAACGGGGTGCGCTACACGCGACTCTGGGGGACGCCACTAGCTTTTCGTGACATTGCCACCCAAATCTCCAAGGACCTTGAACTTTGAACGGAGGGACGTGTTGTTCGAGCGCTGGCTGGTGTGTGAGCGACTGTTGGATGCCTGCGTGCAAAGGGAGGTGGGGGTGAAAAGAGTTGAAAAAGACAATGGCAGTGAAGGGGCAAGGGGCTGGACCCAAAAGAAAAGACTACTCCTTCTGCCTCTTTCAACATTACCCACCCCTCCCTCCACACACCCCCACCGCTCCCCTGCAAGAACACACACTCACAGTCACACACATACGCACACACCTGGCCAGTAAAGTCACACAGATGGAGGCACCCCCTTCACCCAACCCTACTCAGCCAAATGTTTGACTAAGCAACTGGACCCACTGGACCTGGATCAGAAGGAATCTATTTGAATATTTTTTATTGCTACTCTAGCCATAATGACTCTTTACTTTGTTATTTATTGCTGTGATCTTACATTTGACCCACAGTCACTTCCACCACTACGGAAAAACATTCATTCATTAATCAGCCAGTCCCTACCCCCCCCCCCCCCCCCCACCAGTATTATCTGCAGACATAACATTGTCAAATGTTGATTATGGCCCAACTCAATGATCAGACCGGCAGCCAGAGGGTTGTGTGGCTCTGATCCGTGTACATACGGCAGTGACATCTGCACCGGATTAAGGTCAACGGTGGTCGACAGGCCTTTGAAACAGCCAATCAGAGTCTGAATAGGGACATTTTCCGCGTTGTCCTCCGTTACAGTTGTTGCCTCTCAGTCACAGAGGCACAGGGCATTGCAAAAGATTTGTGAGTTTTTTAGCTCAAATTTGATGCGTACAAGATTTTTGGGGCGGTAACACAATGCCCATTCAAGAGTCTTTCCACAGAATTAAATTAACAAAGGATTTGGTGAAATATTATCAAGTTTAACTTTCCCACCCTCGCTGTAATGAAACACTATTTTTATGGCTGTGTCTATAAGGTAATGGATAGAGAGGCCTGCAATGATCACATGCACACAAGCTGCACTCTGGTTGGCTGGATTCATCGTTTGGTCAGCGCTGCTCACTGTCAGTACAACGTCATCAAAGCACGAGCTTGGTTTGCCCTGCAAATCTTGACCCTTGAAATCTTGCAGTCGTTCCGCCACAAAAAAATACAATTTCTCTGGTTTCTTTTCCAGTGCGATGCAATTCTTTGGGTTGTCTTTGGTGCCATGTGCTGTCATCTTAGTTCCTTGATAAGAAGCAACACAAGCGGATCAGGCAGAGCAACAAAACCTCTCAGTTACACACTCACCGCTTAAGGCACAGAGAGAAACACCATTCTATAAATGTCCACTCTCTCCCATTTTTTGGCACAGTCTATGTACTGGCCTGTCCATTGTTGATGACTGTCTGGGCTAGAAGGATCAGGTGGGAGTGTTTTGAATCCGGCACGACAAAGGCAGTGTGCGCAGTGTTTTCTTCTTGTTAGTCCAGTTGCCTTTAAAGTGAAACAACCCCCGGCGCCTTCATACAGCACATATTTAATGTAAAAAAAAGAAACAAAAGAAAAAAATGAGAGCTTTCTATTCTCCCTCCCTGTTTTTAGTGAATAACGTACTGTGATATTTACGTAGGCTACAGAGATCATGTTGTTTGGCTGATGATTTACTGTTAATACTATCTCTCAGTTGTGGTTTGCTCATGGTGACCCCAAAATGCTCCACCCCCATTTCCTTTCCCACCCATCATAAACTCCGCCCAATTCCCTACGATTAACAGGGACACCAACCTTGACCCTTGGATCCACCACCTTTGCACGTACAGCGGCCTCTTTTCAAACGTTCCAGCGAGCGCTTGCTTTCCTCAGCTCTTCGTTGGAGACTCGCTCGCTGGGCGACACTCAACCATCATCCACACTTGCATTGTAGACCCTTTGTATGACATCTTCTCAGTCCCGTCTGTGCTGTTTCCGGAGGCCGTCGGGGGGGGGGGGCAGGCGGGGGTCGACCTGTCCTCCTCCCCAGGGCGAGAAGCAAACACCAATGTGGACGCCGTGAGTCTGTCCTTTCCCTCTCATTGTGGTGTATATTAGCATTAGGTAATATAGACCTCAATGCACTTTTCTTTGACTTGAATCAGCTCCTTCCAGTGTACCTGTACAGGTAATACCCAGAACTAGCCACTGGAGAGCTCCAATGTCTTAATGTGAAACACTTCAAATTGTGGATATTTGCACAGGTACCTTATTTATTTTTTAGAATAATATCATTTGAAAAAAACGGATTTATATCAGTCAGTTGGTGACTGTATATAAAATATATGAATATAGTATATATCTTAGAGCTCAAGGTTTATTTATAGCTAGAGCAAGGGAAGTACTTCTAGTTTAAAGCAGATGAAAGCAGACAAGGGGAAACAAAACCAACCTGCAATCCTGTATGACTTCAGAGTTTGGGTTTTAGGGGAAAAATGTAACATGATGCACACCTTGGGGGACTTGGGGACACGATGCTTCACTGCAACTTATTTGCTAGCGGATAATTTCAAAACACTCCTAAGTGTGCAGACATGACATGAAATGTACCACGACGTACATGGCGTTTAAGAGAAATGCTCACTTGTAGATCCAGCGAGGACACTTACATTTGGGGACAATTGTGTGGTTTGGTTCTAATTTAACTTGAATTTACAGTACGTCCTAAACATATCGAAGGCCCCGGGTTGCATTCAAGCCATAAATATGTCACATCACTGTCTCCCAATAGCAAACGTGAATCAGGTTGTTTGCGTAGTCTTTCAGTGGCAATTATAATGGTGGTATGGGAAAAAAAGCAAATAACTCAGTGTAAAACAACTCACTCTTAGTATAAGGTGGATGAACATCGTCTTGAGATTGAATCTACTGTGAAAAAATCGTAAAGATTTTGTTGACCTGCTTGATGAGTAAACATGTTTGTACCTGCTCAGTGATGGTGTGTCACTGGTCTGGTCGTAGTTGGTATAGTGTTAGGACGCCAGGGGGCTCAGTATTTAACATGCACTGTCATTTCCAAACTGATTTGGGGAAACAGCTGCAAGTTATATGCAAAAGAGACAACACACACACACACACACACAGTTTAACCTGTATGAGTAATTTTACACTGCTCAACTGTTTGATTCCTCCCCTCAGAAACAAACTGTAAACTCAGATTGAATGGTTGTGGTTTATAAGGAGAACACGGAGCTGAAGATTAATAAAATTCACAGATGTTGGCATTTTTCCTTTCTTTAATTTCCGCAGTCTTGTCATTGCGAAACACAATCTGAATATAGTATGTTAATGTCTTTGGATCGTCTGACAAGGTGAGTATTGATTTGTGAAAATTATACTTTGCGAATTGTTATTTCTCGCTGCAACACAAAGGATCATAATTATTCATTTTGTTGTTTCGTGGGATACTATTTTTATTGACAGCTACAATAATCATTACTTTTTATAGGAACAAGAAGTTAACGCCACGTCTGCCAGGCGAGCCCGGCTCAGTGGAGGCTGACCCCAGGATGTTACCAACCAACACAGGAGAACGTGAAAAAAATGAGTCAAGAGTCTCTTGGTGAGCATCTGTTTTTCTCTGCACGCGTGTCAGCTGGCTTGATTGCACATGAATGGTCACGAGTTGAATACAATACTGTTCCCCTTTACTTCTGTGCGGGGATCAAGCTGTCGATGGCCTCTCCCTTCTCCAGCTTCTTCTCCAGCTCGACCATGAGCTTGACACCGTCAACCACCAGCTGCACCTGCTCCACCTCGGAGGAGCCCAGACGGTCGGCGTTGGAGATATCGAACACACCACCCACAGAGGCAGTGTCCACACCACCTAAGAAGCAAGAAAGATCATAGGATGATGTTTCGGGTTACACATCGCACCTTTTGGTTTTAGAGTCCTGTAGATTCTCAAGTCAAAGGGTGGATAAATTAGCACCTGTTCCACGCTTCTGCAGACGCAGCCTGGTGAGGATCTCGTCGAACTTTGGGTGTGTGCTCAGCTTGGGCAGCTTGACGTGGACGCCACCACGCAGGCCGGTACCCAGGTTTGAGGGGCAGGTCAGGATGTAGCCGAGATGCTCATTCCACATGAAGCCATGGTTGTGCTTCTTGAAGATCTCCTCAATCTTGGGTGAAGAAAAAAGCAGAGTCAGAGTTGCATCCAGCAGCAATCCACAATTCTTTTTCATCTTGATTGTTGACCCTGTTTATTTCTGTGTACCTTCTGCAGGCCAACGCAGAAACGTTTGAACACCTCCCTCATGTTTCCGCCCTTCTGCATGGAGATGACACGCAGGTGGTCTTCCTCATTCACCCAAACCAGGAAGGTCTTGTTGTCGTTGTGCCTTGAGGGAGATGGATGGAAAATGATCAGCATACGGGAAAAACACACAGGTGACCGCTTCACACGATGAGGCTTTTGACAGATGTTTGCACATCTGGCCTGCTGACAGTGACAGGCGGTACTCACATGATGCCTCTGCCATCTGGCCAGTCGCGGGCCATGCCTGCGCAGGTCAGCAGGGGAGAGACAGGCTTGTCAAACAGGAAGTGATCATTGATCAGCTGCTCCTGTTCGGCGTCAGTCATGGACTTTAGGGGGTAGTACTTTCCCTTGAACTCGCCATCCAGGCTGGTCAGAGCTGGAGAGATGCATGTGCAATTAGGAGAGCTATCTAGATTGTCTTCTGCGATTAAACATTTTCCTGATTCTGAATCAGGTGGACGACCTTATGCACTCCAACTATCAATAACTTACCCTCAACGGAGAGCTTCTCAATGGCTCTGCGCTCACCGCGGCTGTTGTGGGGGGGCAGGGTGAAACCCTTGATGCTGCGCCCAGTACGGACGCGGCTAGACAGAACGTAGTTGGGATCCAGGTCGTCACCCCCCTAATGACGAATTCTCAATTACAAAGTGGAACACAATAATACAAATGTAGAGCAATGTGCATTACCATTTCGTTGGTTTCTATTTTTCTTGCTCAGTTAACAAAGTTATAAAATCCGAAGAGTTTTTACTCAATGAACCAAAGCTCTTCTTGCTTTTTGATAAACTGGAATACCGCACCTTCAGGTTCTCAAAGTTCATGTCGGTCTTGTGCTTGTCTGTGGGCTTGTATCCACCATGACGGTCGGAGATGACAGGGTCCAACAGTTCCTTGAAGACCTCGTAGGACTCCTCATCACCAGCGACGCAGCCAACAGTCATGATGAAGGGGTGACCTGAAGCCAATGGGGAAAGCAGCCGTTAGAAAATGGAAGAGAAGATGGGAGCTTTTGTTTAGTTAGTCATTATTCAAAGATATAGATAGATAGCTAAAGATATGTTACATTGAGCTTTAATCTAGTAAGTAGAGCTATGCGTTGAGATGATTTGGTCAACATTGAAGTGCCTCTCCGGACTCACCAGGGTTGTCAACACCAGTCTGGATGACGTCATCCAGGGTGTAGCCGCTGGGTGTCTGCCTGTCCCTAATTTTTCCGTACAGCTCCTTGGTGAGGACCTTAGCCATATGGTTGTTGTGTTTGGACAGGTCGGGGAACTCATCCTCAACTTTGTAGTTGAGTTTGAAGTTGTTGTGGGTGTTTCCGAAAGGCATGGTTGCTTTCTAACACTGCAAGAGAGGGAGACACAAAATAAGCAAACCTAAACCGAGGCTCTTGATAATGAAGAAACAAGTTGTCCTAATCAGGTACTACCCATCCCAAAGAAAACGTCTTTTGGAGGTGATGGAATTTTCTGGGAGACAGCTGTAGAAGTGTCCCTCAAAGCTCAGTGGATTGAATGTCCAGTTGAAATAGAGTTGGGGGAATAGGATATGTTTCCTGGTTATATTTAGCGTCAGCACAACTGATCGTATACTCTTTAAAACGCCCCTAGCATAAATAATGGGTATTTTTATAATCCTGGGTCAAGCACAACACCATCTAATTCACACGTTGACACCTAGATAGATATGAAAAAGTCTAGCTGGATGTGTTTTATATACTTTGTCCTTTTGAAAAAACACTGCACCTTCTTTGCATCACCGCTAAACCCTGCATGTTGAAGCACTGCCGAACACTGGACACAAGTCTGACCAGCTACTGCTTCACCTCCACTGCTCCAGCAATAATCGGTTTGCTTTTAATTGTCTATACATTATTTAAGTGATTATCTTCACTTCCCTTGAAAGGCTGGGCACATGATTAACAGAAGAATGATACATACGATGATGCAATGTCCTGTGGGTTACCGTGTGACATCACATGAAATGCAATCCAAGTTTTGGCAGTGATCCAAATTGATTTTGGACAAATTGTAGATTAAAATAGTCATTTTTAAAAACTACTTTTAAGGATCTCAAATTAGTGAATGTCAAGAACATTTAGATCCTCATATGTGTCAAACTATGAAGTACAAGTTCACATATATCAGCATCTAAAGGAGAGAACCATTTGTGGTGGCAGCTACCCTTGCGCTAAAACATTTTTATTTTTTTATTTCATAAAAGTGAGAATATTGTAACAAAAGCCAATGACCTCTCTCTTTTTTCATTCTACACAGAATGCATCATATTGATTCAAACTTCCAGGAAATATGCATTTTCTTTGATGTCCTCACAGACTTAGTTAGTTAAGTTATAAAACCCTTCATCACATGCACAAAAAACCTAGCAGCCAAAAATAGAACTCTCTCTTCTATGGACTCTCTGAGGTTCCCACACACTTCCCAATATTCTCCCCTCTTTTTGTAACTTCACAAAACTGATACCTGTGATTTTTCTTTACCTTCACAGCGGAAAAGAATAGAGGTAACAGTCCTTGGGATCAGATCCGGTTCACCACAGCCAACATAGAGGTCACCCGACTTTGGAGGTCTTTGCTCCTTGTTTATATACCCAGCTGACACTCAGCCATTGGCTTGTCCATTTTAGAGCCTGCTGCTCCCTCATTGGCCAAACGCTCTGTTCTGATAGTTTATGAAGGGGATGCATTTACATTTCAGTCATCTAAGACGGGTGGCCCACTGCAGCTGAACCCTCAACCTCCCCCCCCCTCCACACCCACCCTCGGACCATACATAGCACCATATGGGGGGAGTACCTAGGTGAGGAGGAGGGGGAGTTGAAGCGAATGGAGAGTCTTGGCGTGAGGCGTGAAAATTGAAAAGGGTTCATATTCTCATCACTTGTCATATGGCCTGCCACGTAGAAAAGCTGCCCAGTTTAACATTTTATTCAGCAGGTGGGAGTCAGACTGGTCAGGTGGAATGCTGAGTATGTAAATACAACATGATTATCAGTCAATGGATACCTCCTAAAGTCTGATGATCACTTATGGTTCTCTGAGGGAATGGTCAGTTTTGCACTATGGAAAGTATGGAAACACTAGCTTGTTGGATGGATTGATGGATTGTGTCATTGAAGGCTCAAACTAAAAAGAGGTAGTGGTTTATGTGAACTACTGAGATAAATGCTAAGAGTGCATGGATGAGTAAAGATTAGCCCAGAAGGACTACCTGACGACATCCACTTGCTTGGTTTCTTCCTAGAAGCAGCCGCACTCAAGTACTTTTGTTTTGCTTTGGAAGCTCCCTAAATGGGTGAAATGACCAAGAAGTAGGTAAGTGACTCTCCCGAAAAGAGCTTGTCAAATCCTTCAAATGCCGAGGAAGGGATGCTCCCTTATCTCCTTTACTTTCAAGTATCTTCAATTACTTGCGGCAGCAATACCAACGCACCATTCTGAGGCTTAATGCTTTAAACTCAGTGATGGTCTTTTCCTAATGACTGATTAGTTCTCTTTTATATCTGACATTGACCTTATGTTGTCTTCCGTCGAAGTCAGGAAAAAGTGATGGCCTTGGAATTTGATTTTATAACGACATCAGTCTTTTAAATGAAATGAAACATTTTGATAGATTGTGCAGATATTGTTTCCAAGTTCCCCCTCAGCTTGTTTGACCTCCACAGACTTTCAGAGGAAACAATGTTAAAACAGCCATGAGGCTTTCCAGGCATACTAGATATTGAAATTATAAGACATACAATCTGGAAGTAATACTGACGGAATGAGGATGCAAGATGATGTCATCTTTGACAAAATCTTCCCTTTCGTCTTTAGTACTGTGTTAATCCTCACACTATTTTACCAATGCATCTGCTCGGCAGCTGCTTCCCGCCTTGCTTTGATAGTTTTGTATCAAAATGTAGACAAAACGCCCCTTCTTTCTAGCATGGCTCCTCATTGATCCAGGTTTGGTCCAAAGGGATCCATACCTGCAAAATGATCCAGAAAGGCCCCCCCCCCCAACGTTAGTTGGCCTGCACCGAAAGCAAAAAGTTACTTATCCAATCCAAATCTATCTACAGTGGAGAGAGAGTTGGCGATGAGACCCCTGATGGAAAAACCTAAGGTATGGTAACAATACAAATGGGGATCCAGAGGAGCGTTGTCGCAGGCCCTTTTCCATTGAAGGGAGGGGGGAGCACCCCAGTAAGCAACTGTGTCTGTGGGATGTCCCAGCCATGATCTGCTGAGCAGCTGACGGCTGACACCTGCTTCTACCATTCCTAAGTATCATTACAGCCATGTCTGTGCAATCAGCTCGTAGAACCCTCCCCCTGCCCTCGCTAATATCCAATATCCAATTTAGACCTATGGCTACAACACCGGGTTTGTCTTGTGCATACCACTGAAGCACAGTTGAGATGCCTGGTTTTTGCACGTTACATTTCTGGTTTACATGTATAGTAAGACATGCAGTATGTTTGGCTAACATTTAATCACGAGATGGTAGTACTATCACCTGCAAATGTGACACCAGAGAGAGCGACTCGCTACGGCTACAATTTCATCCGGGGCAATTGAATAATGTCAGTCTAGAACTCTTATGCAAGAGGGCAGCGACATGATGATGGGCGTTCTGCTCATATAAGCAAGGACGTTTCCCAGTCTTCACAAGGTGCTGAAATCTCTGTCTGGCCTTTGAGGCGTTCCCTCATTACTCACAACAAACCATACATTGTGCTATTTAATGGTACCTAGACTTATAAATCGAGTTATAAATACTTTTGAGGACTGTAGTGAGGAATCATGTGGTTACAGAAATAATGGTTTCATTACGCTGACTGGGCTCATACTAATTCTACCGATATTTGTTCTTATTTTGTGTCAAAATCAATTTCGAAGAGAACATTTCCCGTGGTGGGGGGCGGCACGGTGGTGTGGTGGTTAGCACTGTTGCCTCACCGCAAAAAGGTCCTGGATTTGACTCCACCCAGTGGCCTTTCTGTGTGGAGTCTGCATGTTCTCCTCATGTCTGCGTGGGTTCTCTCCAGGTTCTTCAGCTTCCTCCCACAGTCCAAAGACATGTTCTGAGGATCAGGTTGATTGGGGACTCTAAATTGCCTGTAGGTTTATGGATGTGAGTGTGAATGGTTGTTTGTCTCTGTGTTGCCCTGCGATTGGCTGGCGACTGATCCAGAGTGAACCCCGTCTCTCTCCTGAAGTTGGCTGGGATGGACGCCAGCGACCCTGTGTGCAGAATAAGCAGTTTGAAGATGGATGGGTGGACATTTCACGTGGTGGATAGCAGCCTTATCCTAAAAAAATAACATGCATGATATTCTAAAGTTGGTTGGATTGTATTTATGTGTTAGTCATTATTAGGATTAGGTTATTAGATAAATACCATTGGCGCATCCCCCATGAGGCATTCTGAATGGTTTACATACAAATCTACAATGCATTTTCATTTCAGGACTGAGCTCTGGACAATCACACTGACATTTTGGTGAGGTTCATGTAACAAAACCTCACCTTTGTCTAACGCAGAATTTCTTCTTCTAACAAATATTTTATGGTTCATGGGCATTTGAGTAGTTGCACCAACATAATCTTGATTAAAAATGAAAATATTAGAGAACTCGCTGGATATTGAATTTGCCACAATGTTTGTCAGAGGAAGCAAGCATTAGTTTGGAGCCTTGCAGGACACTTTACAGAAATTTACAGCATGACCCTTGGAGAGGAATCCACACCAACTGGACTGACCTGTGTCAGAATAGCACAGTGTCAAGCCTCAGCTGCGTCCAGTGACCCACTCTCGAATGTGAAGTGAGAACATGTTATGTGACACTGGACTGAAATGGGGAAAATGTATAATTTCAATGTCAATGCCAAAATAAGTGTTACTTGTTGGCAGTTCCGTCATTATGAAACTGAAAACTTGACTAAAAGTGTAGTATTATGTGCTTGGCAACGACATACAATGATATAGAGCCAATCTATAAATAACACCTTTATGGGAGACTATAATTCTCTCGCTCATCAAATTGAACACCAGTTTGTGGAGAATGAACCTAGAGATGCAGAACATAACATGACATTTATTGGATGGGATATTTAATTTTCATGTATTTGAATAAAAGAATACAATATACAGTATCTATAGGGCCTAAAAACACTGGCTGATTCGTGACTGTTTTTTTGTTAAAATCGAGGTAACAGCCTGGCAGCAAGCAGCTAGGCAAGGCAGAGGTTCAGTTGTCTGTAGTGCAGTGTAGATATGGATGGATGGATGGATGTATATAAGTTTGTTTGTATGTCTGTATGTATGTATGTATGTATGTATGTATGGTAGTGTGCACACAACAGCACGGACGCCGTGTCCTGTCAGAGACGCCAGAATCTCAGCCACCCCCGGTTGCCAAATGGAGATGATATTTAAGGCCGTCCCACCCCGGCTCAGGTGTGGCTCATCCAGCTGACGACACTCCAATCAGCACCTGCAACAAACAACCAAAACCACCAGGACACCTGGAACGTGGCAGGAGGAGGGTTGTCCCAGTAGTTTGCAGCCTGAATTTTATATTATGCAAGCTGAACTTTCTCTGCATGCTTGCAGTGTTTGACTTGTTGCAGACCCATTTGAGTGTGGGTGCCTTGACCTGCTCCCTTGAAATTGAAACCGCCAGTGTGGTCAGGGGGATGCTATAATTGTACCAGGCTCGCTGGTCCATCTGCACCCTGTCAAACAAGAGTACCCGCCCAACCAGGACCCAGGTCACATTTCATCGAGTCAGTTCTCTGTCAAACCCAGACATGACCGGACCTCTCCTAGCACCTCAAAAGAGGAAAACATGCACTTAACCTTCACAAATATTCATTAAAATAGCATTACATTAAGCTCCACTATGGTGATGTTGTTCTGCAAAATATTTGGTTTGTGTCAAGTACAACATTTTATATCCTTTTTTAGATAAAAAGAATTGGACGTCTGCAAAGTAAAAACACTGTTAACTTTATTTTATAAAAGTAAACACTGTGTAAAGTGAGATTAGGGGCTTTGATTTTGTCCTTAACCACAATATTAACAATCACACAGGTGCTAAATCAAACTAAACAGGTCACCACCGTTCATTCAAAAGGATAAACTAGACCCCAACACATGAACACCTCATGCTCTAGTTGGAAAATGTTTATTCGACCGTATAAAACATGTGTCAGTGCACCTGCTTGAGATAAAGGGCCAGCATTTCAGAGGCTTGGAGTACAGTTTATGACCAGGGTTCATTGCACAGGCTGCACTGTGCATGTAACGTGCATGTACACCTGTCCCAGTGCCACAACCAAAAGGGACAAATATATATACATATATATAGTTATATATATGCAGTAGTATGTAGTAAGCTTGGCCTTTATAGGTTTGTCCTCTCTTTGTTTTACACAAGGGTTCGTTGGAGTGATTCTGCATCTAATGGATGGTTACATAATAAAGACATTATCAAGTTGCCCATTGAGCCTTCGCACAGGGATTTGTTTAAGTTTTGCAGTTCCATCAATTTGCGAGAATTGGGAGACAAGTTTTTTTCAAAATCAAAGGAGCAAAAACTGACATATCCCGACTCCCAATTTTTATAGTCGTTAGCAACTGAGCCAAACTAAAGAGTGCCCTAACTGATGGAAAAAGCTTGGAGAGCTTCGTATACTTCTTTCTTTAACATTTGTATTAAACAGACTGATGTGCAGTTCACCTAATAATGTTTTTTGCCTCAGGCACTACTTAGCTGTTATCTCCCCACCTACAGTAGCAAATCCATAGTATATGTAAGTGTTTTCACAGGCTGTGTATACTCTTCATGCTGTGCACACTGACCTTGTCAAATGTGAACTGGCCCCTTTAATCATGGTTAAAGCAGTAATATTATTGGAGGAGATCCTTCTTCATCCACTAAAAGAGCTAATGGTGCTACTTATCAGGCAGTCAGAATTAAGTTCACAGTAGCCATTATAGGATCTACAACAAGTGTGGACTCTCAACACACATTACCAGGTGGGGCAGTTATCACGGGAGTCTACATGTCTGTGTATCTGTACTGAAGACCTCTTACAGTTGTATTTTTCAAAGCATTGGTGCTGATATGTTTTTTTCGCATATAAATTGATTAGATTTCAAATGTACCTTTTATATGATGCCTGCATTTTAATTATATTTTGAAAGAAAAAATATTCTCTCCAAGTACAGTCTATTTACCATTTATATTTCATGTTTCGATGCCATCTAGACTACTGAAGTCAAAGCAAAATTCCTATTTTATAAGTAGAAATTCTTAAATAACCAGGACTGGAATGTATAGAATTCCCTCTTTCAGTTCCTGTTATTCTAGGCCTGTAACACATGTCTAATGGCAGCTGATGGTATAACTGAATGTCAGTTACATAATCTCACTTTAGGCCATCCTACTTTCCCAGTGCAGTTGGCGCGTCACAAGATGAAATACTTTAATTACAACGTTTTGGCAATTTGTTTGAAAGTGTCACACCCCCTTTGTTTTGTACTTTGAGAGTATGTATACATTTGAAGACAGCCTGTTGCCCTGCAGAAGTTCACTGTGCAGATGTAGTGTCTGCTGCCCCCTGTTGCTTTTCTCTGGCCCTCTTCCCACCATAAACAGGACGGGCTTTGGGGTCATCGTACGTCATCAGTAGCTGAACTATGAATTAACCTCCATGACATGAGAAAACCTCAAGCTGGATCTGTTGTTTTCAACTTGTATAAGTTGTAAATGAATGAGATTATGTTCTATACTTCTTCCTTTGATGCTACATTTTATACTCTGGGTTTTATTTATTTTTAAACTAACAATTTGTTCTAATTTTTAAAATATAAGAAGAACCAGTGGTTAAATCATTATCAGAATCCACTTGATCATTCTGAGCCAAAAGAATCGTTTTAGGGTTAAATTAAGAAAAAGAAAAATTACAATGTGTCCATTCGGAAGACACTCGACTCCAAAATAGCTTGCATAGCTCAATGTTTCTGACGGGCAGGTGCAACTGGGTAGGGCGGATCATGTTTTCACTGTATGGATGGGCGTGAATAATGACCTATTGTCAGGCTGGGACATGGCTGGACCCAAACGCAAAACAAACTGACACAGCCGTCAGGAGGTGAGTGAATATAGTCAGTTTATTAATCGACACGACGGTGGAGGTGGGGCAGGGGCGGGCGTGAGGAGTGCAGGTGAAGGAGGGGGTCCCAGGTGATGATCTCCCCGACAGTGCGCGGTGCCCAGTGGTCCTCCCACGTGCAGGAACAGACAGGTGTCACTGTAACCGAGGAGGTGAGACAAGAGGTAAGTAACGAGGTCAACATACGCGACGTAAGTAACGATCCGACGTCGGCAGGTTGTCAGGCTCTCCTTCTTGTCCCCTGGTGATTGTGGCTCCGGTGTAGGTGCGTGATTGCGGGACTGTGACAGGTGCATGCGAAGCCAACCTCTCTCAGATCCACCAGAGGGAGACCTAAACCAGCCTTTACCTGGGTCCAGAGGGGGGGACTCTGACAAAACAAAGATAAGCATTTTTTTCAATCTAAATTAGATTGTGATGAAGATCAAGACTCTTGTTAGGGTCCTCGCTACGACTAGTCGTAGAGGAACCTATTGTATTTCAAGGAATTATCATTATTATTATTATTATAATTATTCTCACAAACCGGATTCAAAAGGCCTTTGGGAGGCATCACAACCAAGGTGTCCAACACGTCAGGCATGTTGACTTGATAATGGAATTGTAAAATGTAGGGCCCTTTAACAGAAAAACTGTTATTATCCATTTTTAAAACAGTGTTTTTTTGTGGTTCCTTTCATCTTGACCATGTCCCCAGTGTCCCCCGTGTCCCCCCACCTAGCCATTGGCTGCCCTAGGTGATACTAAAATGTCTTGGCCCACTTTGAACCATAACCTTTTAAAAGTTAAATAAGAATATTTATACCAACACTACTTGTGTCCGGATGTTATTATATGATCCCAGATCCTAGGAAGTTATTGCTAACTTGTTTTAACTTTTTCTTCTTATTAACTAGAATTTACTTTGACTCAAACACTATATCTTTGTATTTTGGTACGCTCACATCTGATTTTAACATAGAGGTAAAACGAAAAGACTGGATGTTTATCATGGACAAAAGTCGATTTTCAATATATGCTCAGATTTTTGAAGGCTGGTTGTTTCTTCTCTTTAAAGTAATTTTAGAATTCACTCAGCTATTTATACAGTGAGGAAAATAAGTATTTGAACACCCTACTATTTTGCAAGTTCTCCATCTTGGAAATCATGGAGGGGTCTGAAATAGTCATTGTAGGTGCATGTCCACTGTGAGAGACATAATCTAAAAAAAAATCCCCAAATCACAATATATGATTTTTTAACAATTTATTTGTATGATACAGCTGCAAATAAGTATTTCAACATCCAACGAACTGAATACCAAACAACAGTCCTTGGAGTCTAAAGTAACAGGTTAACTCTCCACCAACAGTTCTCTTCAAGAGGCGCTGGGCGAGCAGCGGGCCAAAGACTACCAGAAAGCAGAACACAAACTGCTGAAAATTGAAACAGAGGCTCTGGCTGAGTTAGAAAGGATCCAAGAGGAGACCTACAAAGACAAAGGTCTCCACCATTGAATTCAGTGAAGTTGTGCCTCTTGAGAACATCTGCCTCTACTTAAAGAAAAAGAAAAGAGGCATTTGTGGGAGGCGGATGCAAGACCAGCAGTCCCCTCCTCCCGCGCTTCAACCCCACTAACAACGTGAGAACGTAGTCTGATAGTTTCATTCAGCCGTCATTGGAAAAAAGGTCCTCGGTTTAATCTTTTAAGTTATGCAGCAGGTGAGTTAGACACACATGTCCCCTTCTATAGTTTCAGTGATGCCATGCCAATATTATAAACATATTATCATACTTATAATAGATATAATAGATAATATAGGACTAATATCATAGACAATAATATAGGACTAATATCATAGAAAATAATATAGGAGAAATTATATTTAACATAATATAGGACTAATATCATAGAAAATAATTAAGGAGAAATTATATATAACATAATATAGGACTAATATCATATAGCATAATATATGGCTAATGTTATATAACATAATACAGGACTAAAATCAAATAACATAATATAGGAGAAATTGTATATAACATAATATAGGACTAATATCCCATAGCACAATATAGCAGACATGGCATTGCACTTAGTTTTTCTAAAATGATATAACATAATATAGGGATAACATCATTTCAATCCGGAGAGACTTGTTGAAGTTTGAACAGTGCTTTATTATAACATGCATTAATTTTGTTATTGCAATGTGTTTGGGGCTTGGACTCCATCCTGCCGTAGGAAAGACCAGGGGCCGGGATGCTGAGCCGAGCTATATCCCCCCCTTCGGGAGTCCAGACACTGGTGATGGTGGTAGAGAATAAGTTGCTCCAATTTCCTGATGTGCCAGGTACTGCTGTAGATTGGAGGTGTCAGGGGTGGTGGCGGGTCGCCTTTGGTGCGCGCTGAAATGACAACTGACAGCAGAGAGAGAGAACAGTCTTTTAACGTTTGCCAGCCCTGATGCAATTGGTTTACGGTAACATCACCCACATCTGGTTGGCTGGTACTACCTGACCCCGCCCCTAATCAGCTGGCCGTGTGCCCCCATGGAGAGAGGGAGCCTACCGAGAATGGCAACGCCTGTCCAGTCTTCCTGACTGAATTTTCGCCTAAGCTTCATATAGCATAATACATGGCTAATATAACAAACATAGTATCATACTTTATAGTTCTAATGTAATATAACATAACATTTAACTAATATAGCAGACATGACATTATACTTTATATTTCTAATACAATTTAACATAATATCATAAAATAGCATCGTATTTCATATTTATAATTCAAATATAGCATTAGACTTGATAATTCTAATTTATAACATAGCTTAACTTAATACTTAGACAAACTATGTTTCCCACATAAAAAATAAACAAATCTCCTCCGTAAATCGCCACCTTAACGTGGTGGAGGAGTTTGCGTGGCTCAGTGATCATGTGATCTGTTGTCTCTGTGGCCCGAGGACAAGGTCTCAGGGGAGAGTCCAGACTAAGAGCGATTCAAAAAACATTCAAAATATCTGTATTTCCCAAAAAAATACAATCATCACACAGAAAAGAAAGGTTCTTAAATGGTTCTTTGCATATAAGAACGTGAAATGAAATAAAGTGTCATTATGAAATAAAGTGTAATTTGGAAATAAAGTGCCATTATGAAATAAAGTGTCATTATGAAATAAAGTGTCATTATGAAATAAAGTGCCATTATGAAATAAAGTGTCATTATGAAATAAAGTGTCATTATGAAATAAAGTGCCATTTGGAAATAAAGTGCCATTTTGAAATAAAAGTACCATGAAATAAATAAATGTGTACTTATGAAATAAAAGTACCATGAAATGATTACATGTATTTAATATTTATGTATTTATTGCAGCATTTATTTTTATTTCACGATGTATTTAAAATGCATATTTCATTTATATGTATTTATTCATTTATTTAATTTTGAATAAAATGGCATGCCATGGAAAATTGCCCAAGCATTCTCCCGTTGACTCTCATGTTACTGAGACTTTTTTTTTCAAAAATTGAGCCGTCAATGCATTTTCAAGGATTTGGTGCTCGCACTTACGCGCTTGCGTCATACGTGACTGAGCAAAGAGAGCGAGGGGGGTGGGGATAATAGATTGGTCGTAACACACTCACCCTTTTTAGAATCACATTCTGTTAACTTGTTAGAATGTTAACTTGTGTATAATTCCCAATTTCTATTGATGTATTTGCAGTTAATCTTGCTAAATTCTACAAGGCAAATGAATTAAGTTAAAACTTTTTCCTTGGCCCCATTTGACTTTGTAAGAAAATGTTCTGTTTTGTCTTTATTATTTGTCAGAATGCACCAGAATGCTTCGTTTGTATGTGAAAAAAAAATCTAGCCCCCCAACCCACAATAAAATTCACCAGCCGCCACTGCTCCTAAGGCATGACGCAATTTGGCTAACAAGTGCTAGCTATGTAAACAACAGTGTTAATCTAAAGCAGTGGTTCTCAACTGGTGGGTCGGGAACCCATTTTTAGTTGCATGGGAAAATAAAAATCAAGTCATCGTGTGATTTTATCACAGGGACTTTTTCTAATGCAGCGGAGTGTCGTTTTTTTTGCCGGCTCGTCCGTCCATGTTTTCAGTCGACACCGGCTGAATAAAAGTTACCTTTTATTTAATACCTGAAATTGACCAAAAGTAGTCTTGTGAAAGATTTTAAAGGAAATTGGCTCATCTGTGGTATTTTGAGAGGCTTTAATTTTGGAATGTTAGATCAGAATGTCCTGGTTAAATGTTGATATAAAAGGCCAAAGACCATGATAATGTCAAAGGTAAAGTTTGCAAAGCGGCATTCCTGGCGTTGCTCCACACAGTTAACGACCACTGACGCTTGGTCAAAAAGCGTCCTCGGCCGCATTTGGAACCGTTGGGCCAGTGCCCCGACGTGCAAGGAGGAGCGAGGACCCGTCCAACGCTGCTCGTTAATAGTTGCTTTTGGTTTCTTATTTTATTAAACATATTTCAAATGTAAAGAATTGTTAAAAGGTCATAGGTCAGCCCAGGTTCGTTTCAGTGATTCGTTGCTGTGTAGGTGGTGGGGACATGGAAGAATTAATATATTTAACTCCGTAAATATGCGAAACTGCTGAGAGATTTTAATTATTTATTGGTTTGTTTTAGTGCAATCATGGTGGACTTTAAACAGTATTTTATACATTTGTCTCTACACTGCCTTGAGCAACAAAAACTCCTATGCTGAAAAACAAAAATCATCAGTACTACTTCTAGAAAATGTCATTATTATATTTTTCTCCTAAACCCCTCAGACAATGCATCTGCAATGCCATATAGACCTTTTGAAGTTGTCTGAACCATTGTCTGTACTGTCAAACCTAATTGCGAGAATTCAGTGAAGACATTTGTAAAGTATTTGCAGTTGACCAAGCCTTTCACTGTCATCTCTGCTAGGGTTCAAATGGGGGTTCAAATGTGGTTCTTATGACATCTCATCTTTTACCTAATCATCAAGGCGGATCACAAACATGTGTAATTTCCTTTTGCAAGGTTTTGCAAGAAACCGCATGCACTGTACACCGGAAAGGTTTGACTCAGTTAGACTGTTCACATTCAGCTGATGTAGGCTTTTAGATCCTGAAAGAACAATGTTAGTCATTGAATACAGGGTTGTGTTTTTCCACAGATACATGAGTCCATACATGAGTGTACATGAGAGTCAGCCAAGATAATTGCTCAAATCTAGTTATATTATTTATTTTTCCGCATCGTGGTACACAGCATTGAACACATTGTAAACCTGTTTGGTTCTGTACATGTCAAATGTTTCACAGCTGCCCTTTTACATTTATATCCACAAATGTTGCATTTTTTACTTAAATAAACCCTTAGTGGCACTGATATGGATTCAAGATTTTACTCTTGTAAGTAAACCTATTGTGAAACCTCTATGCAGTTCAAAGGTCAGGGCTATATCAGTCCTGTTACCATGGAGAACCCATATTCAGATAAATCCAAAGAGCATCGGAAAGAAACCATAAGAACTAGCAGGCTGCTACTAATGACTTGTGCTTGTAGAATGTAGTGATTCATAATTCAAATCTGCATTCTGTGGAGTCTGCAATGCAAAAACTGTTTCAGTGGTTACTTATTTTTGATTAATCGATTAATTACACCTAAAAGGAAATGCTAAACAAGTCTAAGAAATTATAAAAAGAGCAATGTGCAAATCAATCGATTTATTTTCATATTTTTAGCTTTAAATCCAAATCAAGAAATATAGTATACGTATATATCAGCCACCACCTTAAAGCAGTTGGATTTAGTGACTTGCCTTACACAATCAAAGTTGACTTAGTTCTATTCTTATCCACGAATTATTCTAAACAAGTGAACAATTTACTTAATTTGAGGCTATTCATCTGAACTTGTGTTCATGAATTAGTGCATGGTGGCATTGGTAGAGGCCCCCACTGTTTCTTGCTGTCCTTCAGTCAATCGCTTTAGAGCTGCAATTTCAGTGACTGACATCATTGCTAATTAATTAACTATGCTACCTTGGGCTGATCTTCAGAGATCAGAAGGTTAGTGATTTCGAGGATGTCTCAGAGCAGAGACTATGTCCACTTAGTTCTTCTCTTTAACTCAAAGAGCTCTGACAAGTTTTAGATTTTGAACTTAACTGTTCGTGTTGAACATAGTTAAACTCACAGTAATGCCTTGTGTTGACTTCATTGATATTTTTTGTGTTAATTCATCGTTGCTCTTTAAGTTACCAGTAAAAAAAAAGAAGACTGAAAAACGGCGGCAGTTGGGGCGATAAGAAAGAAAATGCTTTTACGTTTCAGTTTTAGCGAAACTGTCTTTTTTAACCAATGGCCAGGTTAAAGACTAACCATAACCTACTGGTTATAAGTCACTGCATATAAAATTCAATTAATTCTTTATAAATGTATTTGAAAGTAATCACACAGTTGAAATCACATTATTATTTATAAAAAAAATGTCCATGTCTCCGTCCATGTTTTCTAATGTATTATTTCATTGCTGAAGAAACGACCTCTCTCCTTCTGGTAGATTTATTTGTCAGGTCACAGGTCAAGTAACAGCGCTGCGTTTGCAAAGGCAGGAGCAGTTCTGTCGGCCCGCAGGCCGGAAGAACCACTGACTAACATCAGGAAGAACGTCATGTTTTATAATTCTTGTTAGCTATAAAAGGAAAGATTTCTATTGGCCCTGAACTGGCGTCGAGGAGGAGCAGGTCCTCCAGACGCAACACAAGATCCAATCACATGCAATGTGTGGTCTCCTCATGTTAATGTAAACATAAAGAAACAAAGCATGAGTGTTGTATGGTGCTTGGTGCGTCTCTAACTCCCATCCTTATCCGATCTGTGTCTGCCTGGTTGGCACTTTATGCAGGGCCGGCGCTAGCCATTTCGGTGCCCTAAGCACAAATGCTTGGTGGTGCCCCCCCCAACCAACGAACCAACCAACCACCACCAAAGGAATAACAACCATTCAGAATTTCTTAGTTAGGTTCTCTTTATTCCCCAAACTTCTAAACATAAATAATTTACATAAACAAACAAGAAAATAAATTAAAAGAAATAAACTAAAGATAAAAGATAAAATTATAAATACCAAATACCACCACAATTACTATAAACACAGATTTGGAACTTAACATTGTAAACACAGAAAGTATTCAAGTATATAACCGTGTAAGTAATAATGTGCACATTTCTTCAGTAAATATTATACATAAGTACAAACAATACTAAAGTGCAAATAACCATACATAAGTACAAACTGCACAGCAGAATTTACTTTACCATCTTTATAAAAGACACCATTCTGCTATCGGATAAAACTATATTACGAACATTTTCACTACCATCAGTTGTCAAAGGTCCTAGGGAGGCACACGCCTGCATTTCTTGGCTGCAAAATCAGCTATCAGGTCATGTGACAGTTTCTGAGCCACGTCCCCATTAATGCTGATGACAGCCAGACCACTTAAACGTTCCCTAAATCACATCACGTTCAGTCGAAGGGTTTTTCCAAAGTTAACAGTACCAAGAGCCGTTTCCCACTCATCATTTCATTACGTTGTGAAAGTGTCACTTGTAGCTAAGCTACTTTTTCACTACACAGTAAGATTGTTTGAACATAATTGATAACAAACGCAAAAAAGCGTCCTGAAGTGCAAAGCAAACTAAGCTAATAGGCTAACGTTACCTGACTATATCTTTGATGGCTAAAAGAAACAGCAGGCCCAATTTAAGCATAATCAGAAATACCATTGCTAGCTAGCTAGCAACCTAAGGAATGATTGCTAGTCTTATTGCTAACGGTAACAGAAACGATAACGGTAACATTCAATGATAACAAAAACGTAATGATAACATAAAAAACAAATGATAACAAAAACGGTAACGGTAACAGAAACTTCGGGCGGCCCGCGTACGAGTACCGAATACGGCCCACCGGCGGTCCGTGCGGACATTATGAGCGCGAGTACATGTGGGCAGCCGGCCGCCCGGTGGCCGCTAGCAACGGTCCTCACGAGACAAAGTTTGGGGACCCCTGATTTAAAACATTGTCTTACCGGAGAGCGACGCGCGAGCATCATCCCGCTGTCTCTTCTTTTTTCCGCCCCCGACTCTTGATGCCTTTTCGAAGCCACTTCAAAGCTGTCTGCCACATTTGAGATTTGAGGCATAATCGAACAAACCACTGGGGGGGGGGGGGCGCACAGGTGGTTCCCCTTTTTCTCGACTAATTTGGTCTAGGCCTATTACTTATGTATTGCTTTTGCATATTAACATGCTTTAGACATATTTTATTTGTTATTTATACTAGTAGCCTACTGTGATGATTTTTCACGTCCCAGATGTTTTGATGCCCCCCCCCCCCACTTGGTGCCCTACGCGCAGTGCGTGATGTGCGTGTGCGGAGCGCCGGCGCTGACTTTATGCTTTTGCCCTTTGACCTTGCACTCCTCAATCAGGACAAGACAATGGCCCTTTCTCAATACCTGAGACGGCGAGAACGGACTCGCGTTCCCGCGAGAACACACTCGGGAGTCCTGACTCGCAGGTTCGGGAGAACGGAGGACGGTCATTTCCGCAATTGGAAAAGCAGCTGACTCGATGACGTCACCACGACAGCTGGTCTTGCTAATACGTTTTAATTTGGTTTTTGACTTAAATATTTTACTGTTAACAAGCTTTTGTCTCATTTTCATTTAAAATTAGAAATGGTATATATAATAATGAGCACCATATATATAATCAGTCATAAAATAATTAGCTATCATTTTAGGAGGAGGTTGGATACAGTAACAAAAAATAAACTATTATGCTAAAATATTCTAATGCCGTTTGTCTTGTTACTCAAACATCAAGAGGCTGATAATCAGTGTAGTGGTCCTCGTACAGCAAGCTGCGGACCACACATCAAAGATCTTACAGAGAACTATACAATAATGTAATAATAATGTGGAATTATTTTATTCATTATTATTATAATTCAGAGCTTCAGGGTTTCTTTGAAGCTGACGTTCTGCTGCCGGTTTAGTTTTTAATGTCCTTTAATTAAAACAACGTTAGTTTTAATGCACAATGATGGACAATAACAAGCTGCACTCTGCGGTTACAGACAATACGTTAAAGTTACATTTAAACATGAAGTTATGAATCTAAACTCTGTCCTCAAACGGACGTAACCGGTGAACAACATCAGTCTCTGACACCACATTAAAACTTATGAAGACTCGTTATAGTACAGTTAAATCTCATGTATAACCGCTACGGAGACGTGAAAACCAGCGGAGAATTTCACAGAAGACTCGCCGAAAACAGGCTGCTTTCTGTGGGCTGAGATGAGCTGACCGCCCGGTGCTGGAGGGTCTGACGGTCCGTTAACTACACCTCACATCTCCATCCACGGAGCACATTGTAAAAACACAAGTTGCTTAAACAACTAACTTCAGTCATAAAATTACATTACGTTACTTAAATAAAGTAGTATTTATAAACTTCGACATAAAGTTGTGATATTTGGCTCTCACAAGAACAGACGAGCTGCTCCGATGCATGCCCGGTAAAATGGGCGGGGCGAGTCACATCCGGGTATTATGACCGTTCTCGGCCAGATGCGGACTTTAGAATTGGAACAGTACTCGGGCTGCGACTGATGACGTTTCACGAGTCCACGAGAACAAAAGTCCACACAAGAACGCATATGGAGAAATGGCCAGTGACTCCCTAAATGAGCACTATGAAAGAGCTTTTGATTATCCTTATCACATTTGTATATGATTTACAGACTTAATGAATTCATTCATTCATTGGAAGTGGACTTATTTTGAAGTCAGTTCTTACACGCCACTGCCGTACTTCCGCTATCTGATCACATTATTAAAGTCTTGCGACTTTAAGAGGCCAAACAGCAGCGTGCTCTGCGTTGCTTCACCTCCATTGCAACAACGGGGTGTGGTTACACAAAAGCCACGGAATAAAAGCCTCTCCGACTTCCTGGAAAACTCGTGTTGGAGTGAGATTCCACAGCGTCGGGGACCTGCAGCATGTCGGAGTGGAAGAAGAGATGTGCAGAGGAATGGAGCCTGCAGGGCGCACCGATGCCCGACAGTCAGGACTGGAAGTCCGTCTACGAGGCAAAACCGCTGGGGAGGAATCTGCTGAAGAATCCGTCGCCTCACGGTAGTAGAGCAACGTTAGAAACGCGACTATCGCTTCTGTAGTACTGATCCAAAGGAAGGATCCACGCACCGAACCGCCCACAGGTGTTGCGTGCGCGTGCAACTTGTCGCAGGGTTTTCAAAATAATAGAAATTGGTTAAAACTTCTGTTTTCTTTTGGAATATAAGACAAAACAACCGAGGCAATAAGGCAAGACAATAAACTCCTGGGGAGGTTTCTGTCTGTGTTATCATTTAGTTGGTTTGTGGGATGGAGACATGCAGATAGTTTGGGTTTTACAATGTATTTGAAAACGCTATTTCAGCGGTATGCTGAACATTCTACGATGTGAAGGCATAGGGAGGTGTGTGCAAGAATTCTAAGGTGTTAAATAAGTTAGATTTTTTTCCAATCATTTAATAAACCTATACGTTAAAGCAGTATTGATTATATAAGATAAAAGAGGTTTTTTTTATGAGCCGTACAAATAGCCAAATTTACATGACATGAAACAATTAACCAATTCATTATTTAATTAAAGAAAAAAGTAGAACTAGATCATTGGATCGCATGCTTGCCAAAGTTGGGTTCTTTAGCGACAAAATACTATTTTCTTGAGCTGCTGTCTGTAACTTAGTTTTTTTTGTCACACAAAGCCACACCCAGTGACCCTGTCATGAAGATATGTGCTTTGGCTTATTGAGTTATTTTCTGTGTAATTACAGTGGCTTTAGTGGGTGGGGTACCATTTACAATTGTCCCTTTGTTTTCTCTCAGGAGTTAGTAAGGACACCCCTCCACCTGAACCGGACCTTCCTGAAGTGCCAAGACATGGACCTCCATGTTTTCAACCTGATGGTGAGGCGTGGACTGTTCTGTGTTTGAGCTGTGAACCAAACAGGAAATACATGACTTCTGATGAATATTATATTAACTTTGTCTCAATTCATAGGGGACTTCAGCAGCTGGACCACAAGCACTGAAATCCTCCCCTACGACTCCAGTGGCATCCCAGCAGGTGCTGTGGTCTGTCAGCTGCCGCAATACAGGTGGGTGTCACCATGCAGCTGGTCACAACAGGGATTACACGTAAGGATGGGATACTGGAAAATAACTCGTGTCCGCTCTCTCGCCCTCAGCTGGTTTACCATGGAGCAGGTCGTGGATCTGAAGGCAGAGGGACTGTGGGAAGAACTGCTGGACAATTTTCAGCCTGAAATATTCATCCAAGACTGGTGGGTTAATGTTCCGGGTCCACGTGTTGATTGCTCATCAATGTGGTCTTATCGGCCTGGTTGGTGCACGCACCGCTTTCTTTACTGTTGTTTAGGTTTTGCCTTGCTAAGCGTTTGAGTGGCTTGGGCGTCGTCAGGTGTCTGGCTCTCACCTTGCGTGTCTGCGTGGACATCATGCAGAAAATAGTTTTATGACATGGGAATGTTTGTGTTATACAAATTGTTTAGCCTTTGACTAGATTAGCGTATCAGTAAAGTGCAAGGGCTAATTGATCAATCAAATAATCAGAATTCACAAACGTAAAAGTATGCCTGATAGGACTTTAACTACATCTTGATTCTGCAGTACGAACCAGAGGAAATATTGTATTTACTGGTTCAAAGCCCAGCATTATTTCTCCACTGCTACAGGTTTAACAAATAATTCATTTATTGTCTAAATCCATCACAGCTGTTAAGCTTACAGTTGTTACCTATTTCCTTGGAAATTATTTCTGGTAATTTGGTACAAATTCAAAGGGGAATAGAAAAAGATGAAGAAACGCCTCCAGGTATCACCTTTATAATGATACGTAAAATATGTGAACAGGTTCCCCCAGTCAAAGTGTTGGTCATGTGATTGACTTGTCCAGGGTACTACCCTACAGTGTAAGCTGGGATTGGCTTCTGGATCCCCACAACTTAGAAAAGCATTTGCTGTGACAAAACCTGACATGAATGAATTAACCTATTATTGGACTCCACTGAATCCACTTCTTTCATTCTGTATTTGGCAGGCCTTAATGTGCTGCTATGTGTAAATCTGTAAATGTGCCAGACTACTTCATGACGTCTTGGTACACATTCCATCAGGTATGAGGAGAGTCAGCTGCATGAATCCATCTTTGAGCTGCATGTGAAGTTACTGGGGGCGGACAAAAGCACAGTGATCTCTGAGCACAGCGCCAACCCCACAGAAGACCGCAGCGCTTACTCTCACACCTGGAAAGGGGTGAGTTACTGAGTCCGCTCACAGGTAGTTAGGATCCACTCGTATTGCAGCGCCAGGATTCAGACGTCTCATGCACCTCTCTCTGTTGACCGGCAGGTGTCACACGTGTTCTCTGGCTACGGACCAGGGGTGAGGTATGTCCACTTCCAGCACCGGCTGAAGAACCAGTACCTGAACGGGTTCTACGGAACGTTGTCCAGCGACAGCTCGGTGATGGTTAGACCAACTAAAACTAGCGCCTAGGCCCAGTCCTAAAGGAAGCTGCGATGCAGGCATAGTTGCACCACACTCAATGTAACCTGTTATTGCTGTTATTTGAGTAACCATGTGTTTTTTTGCCATAATAAAACATTGTTTCTCGTGTCCTGCTAAGTTGTATTTATAGCTTGTGTCTTAAAAAGACTATAATGCATGAAACATACAAACAATTTACTAAAAACATATCTATCCACTCGCACCCCTGGGTTTTTCTGGTAGTTTTATAGCATTTATATGGTGGGTCCTCGACTTTGGAGAAACCTCACTTGCTCACAGTTCATGTTCCTGAGGCAACGGGTAATCCATACACTCAGTATATTATGACCTTCATGATCTCTTAAGATCTCCAACCATTTTCACATATTACAGCACACTTTTTATTATCAAAGGAAAACATCCAACAAGTAAATGCCATTTGGGGTGAGATATTTGATACTTGATATTTGGAGATTAAAGACAAAACATTGAGACACAATTACAACAAATAGGGTGGAAATGTTAAATTTATATATAATGTTAAATATAACAACACGATAACTAAGGCTGAAACTGAGGCCTCCAGTGCTGCCACAGGGCAAAAAAAGCCTGCAAGAAGTTGACTGTTATACTTGCATGCAAATTCTCTGTCTTGGTGAAAGTCAGCCCTGAGACCTGATTGGTCAAGCCACAGACACCACAGTTCCACATGAGTTCGCTCACAGAGAACTCGAGCTGCGTAAAGACGCTGTGGGAACGCCTCTGCATGACCGCGTCATGAAGCACGTGTGAAATCTAATCAATGGCGAGCTGGTACGTCATAGGCGGGCGACGCCAGGACCAGGGCACTATAAAGGGACCTGAAGGGCAGGACCATTCATCTCTGTGCCTTCATCTAGTGCGTATGAAGTTTGTAAAGGCTGAGCGGTTTGTCCACTGTGCCTCCCCTTGCACTCGTTTCATTACGGGCAGGGACTCGCACACCTTGTGTGTCGTCTGCTTGGATGTGGAGCACGCTCAGCTAGCCCTCGAGGGGGCTAGCTGTGGAGACTGCGAGCGCCTGTCGTCTCTCCCCGCGTGCTCCCCGCGGCTCCGGTCCGGCTCGTGCCCGGGATCGCAAGTGGATCTCGCGGAGGATTCCGGGACGGCCGAGGCATTTTCCCGGCCCTTCACCGCGGGACCCAGGCGCTGGAGGATCGTGAGGTGCTGGAGGATCGTGAGGCGCTCTCACGATCCTCCAGCTCGCTTAGGACACCGGTGCTGCCCACCAATACTCGGCTCGGCTCTGGTGGGCAAGGCTTACTCGCCGGCAGGGCAGGCGGCCTCCTGCCTGCATACGATGGCGCTCGTCCAAGCGTATCGGGCAGAGCTGCTTGCCGACGTGGCCGAGGGGAAGGAGCTAACTCCGGAGGCCTGGTGGCTACGGAGCGGCACCTGTGGCTGAGCCAATCTAGCCTCAAGGAGAAGGACAAATCCTTCCTCCTTGATGCCCCTCTTTCCCCGTCAACCCTCTTCGGAGGCGCCATTGGGGCCGTCGCGGATAAACTCCACGTGGAGAGGCGGCAGGCGGAGGCGCTCGACTCCTTCCTTCCTCGACGACGCCACGTCCGCGGGGCTGCTCGAGGGCGGCCCCGGCCGTCGACAAGCTCGCACCACCTGGCGCAGCAGGAGAGCGTCGCGCTGCGTGCAGCCACTCGTCGAGGCTGGGCCGTAGCGCGGCACCCTCAGGCGGGGCCCTCTCGCACCGGGCTGGTCTGAGGACGGCCGCCGCGGAGAAGGCTTCGTCCAAAAGACGCCTTAGGAGAGTGATCCCCACAGGAGGGTTCAGGGTGTCACCGCATTATTCAGTGTTCCCTTCCCCCCGGTACCCCCGGGGAGTCAGTCCACTGTCCTCGCCGCCACTTTGGGGCACGGCCGTTCCAGCGAGCGTGAGCCCGAGGGCCGTTCGCCCCCTCCGAGGAGTGTTCCAAAAGGGGCGGCTCTACTAGATCAGCGCTTCCCTGCCAGTGCGCTGTTACAGGGCGCTGTGTCTGTAGACCCAAGAGGGGGCCGCTGCCCCTGAGAGACTTTTTGAGAGAGTGGCGAGCCCTCCCCATTGTATTTCAATGGGTCCTGCGTACAATCTACGGAGGCTACGCCATCCAGTTCAGGTGGCGGCCGCCTCAATTTCAGGGGGTGCTACCCACAGTAGTAGACCCCCAGTAGGCTCTGGTATTGGAGCGAGAAGTACAGACCCTGCTGCGAAAGGAAGCCATAGAACGAGTTCTTCCTCCAGACAAAGAGTCGGGCCATTTCAGCCGCTACTTTATCGTTCAGGGTACAGGGTTCTTCCGTTCGGCCTAGCCCTCTCACCCTGTGCGTTTACCAAATGCGTGGTTGCTGCTCTGGTGCCATTGCGTCTCCAGGGCATCCGCATTTTGAACTACATAGACGACTGGTTGAATCTGTCCCCAGTACAGAGCACCACCTTCCTGGGCGTTATTTGGGATTTGACCACGATGCGGGTGTAACATAGTTAATATGGGTTAGGATAAATCCTGCTAAAATGGCTGAACTACGCCATCTACTGTTTTAATGTGGTACCTGAACGGACCAACGGACCAACGGGATTGTGGGAAAATCCTCCATTAAATTGAGGATTAAAAAGGAGGTAACGTCTTTTTTTTGTATGTCCGTGAACAATGTTTACTTTATGTACTTTAACAATTAATTTATGGTGTAGCTTTATTATTTTGGATGTTTGTTATCTTCGTTTATATTTGCCTTGGTCTTTTATTAATTAATGTGATGTTTTGTACATGTTTTAGTGTTTGTAATAATGTCGGGTTAGCTAGCTAACACCCGTTTTCTGTCGTCCTCCTAGACACGTGATCCCAAATTCTATTTGTGTCCGCTGTTTTATCAGGTATGTTAGTTTGTTTAGATGATTATTATTTACCACTATACGATCATTGCATAAGTGTTTGTTCATTAAATTGAGGATTAAAAAGGAGACACGTGATCCCAAATTCTATTTGTGTCCGCTGTTTTATCAGGAGCTCCAGAATCGCAAGTAAAAAGATAGAGGACACTTCATAGGAGTTACATTGGTGCCGTGACTCGTCCATGACTACGCCGGACCGGGCAGGTGTCTTCTCTCCGCTGCATCGACTTGGAGCTGAGGTCCTTTGGTTTTGAATGTCGGTCTTATTTAGCTAATAACTGCCATATTTCTTTAGGACTGAGTGGGTATTTTGATAGCAGGTATGAGTTTTAATGTCTTTGCTACATCTGGCATGACTCCTCTCAGTTTTGGCAGGGGGAGGGGGCTGCACATCACACCGGTTCCCTTTTCATTAGCTGACCAACAAGTCGGAGATAGGACAGCTTTTGGTGAGGATTTGGTACACAGTCCTTTCAGACGTGGGGGGGTAGTGACACCTCAGAATCAGCCTACAGTTGAGTTACCTCCACCACAGTGCGCTAGTACATCAGTTCCAGACCCTCTCTCGGATAGTGGGAGAGTAGTTGACCAGATGAGCACCATTGTGCAACGGATAGGGCAGCAGCTAGCTGAGAGCATTATGTCACATCTCGACACGTCAAGACCCGCAGCCTCTGTACATTCAAGTCATGAGGAAACGACCCAACCAAAAGACTCCAGCCGCACACTGGATCTTTCCCAAGTGCAGCTTGTAACTCAGAGAGGAGTCAAGGATCCACCTGTATTTCGAGGGGAGACTTCAGATACACTATCTGTCGACGAATGGGAGGATTCAATGAAAAATTACATCAGAAAGAGTGGCATTCGGGTTGAAAATCAGGCTGAGGAAATTCTAATGCACCTAAGAGGCAGAGCCAAGGACGTTGTGAGATTTGGAGTAAGAAACGGTGAAGTTGATGTCCAACATAACCCACAGGCCATCTACGGGCTCCTTCGTAGACACTTCAGTACGAGCCATTGCTCTTCTGTGCCATTGGCTGACTTTTACTCCACCATACCGAAACAACAGGAAGATCCATATGAGTATTGGCTTAGACTGAACCGAGCCGCTGATGTTGCTGCAAGTTGTCTTGAGGAGCAGGGAAAGATGTTTGACGGCCCCAGCATTGAAGTCACACGGATGTTCATTAGACACTGCCCCAGTAAAGATCTAGCACTTACTTTTAGGTCCAAGACAATCGATAGATGGTCAGCTCGTGAGGTTCAGGAAGTGTTAGATGAATACCATCTGGAGAAGGGATTTAGGTCTTCTGCAGAGGGGGTTAGCAGAATCGACATAAATAGAGTTGAGGTTGGCAATATTGTAACTTCAGTCCCAGACATTCCTGGACAGAAGACGGCTGTGGATCAAGAGAACTCTACTCTGGAGAGGTTAGTTGGAATGCTAGAGAAGGTGTTGCTCCAGGGCCCGGGTTATACTCAGGTCAACAAAAGGCCACATTCCAGCAACAGACTCCCGAAAGTTGAGGGGTTAAATGAGATACCGTGTTCCATATGTAATGACGCTTCTCACTCTGCCCTCACCCATTGCCGAGAGAACAGGCTCTGTTTCCGGTGTCACTTACCTGGCCATCCAAGACGCACCTGCCCGGAAGGAAGACGTCATTCTGGGAATGGTCAGCAGGGAAACTAAATGATCTGTGTGCAGGGGAGGACAGCGCAGATCGAGTGAGTGAGCCTCCCACCTTGGATTTGACAGACATTGATGATTACGAAACATTGTGCCACACCTACCGTAATGTAGTTGCATCTCAAAAAACACTAATTGTGCAACGCTTGCAAAAACTCTCGAAGACTGATAGTCTATTCTACACAGATGTGACAGCTGATGGTGGGCATACTCTCAGAGCATTGATAGATAGTGGATCTATGGCATGCACTATAAGCGAGACAGCCGCCGCAAAACTTTCACAGTCCATCCCCGATATGGTAAAGAAGTCAGCTGAGGACTTTGTCATTGTTGGATGTGGGGGCCACCTTGTCACACCTTCTGCCATGTATGACTTTGCTGCATCAGTTTACGGATATAAAGTAATAATTCCTGTTCTCGTTGTACCAGGACAAACTGATGAGATGATTCTAGGTAGCAATGCCATCAAGTGGCTCATACCCCGGATGGAAGAAACTGTTACTGGCCAAAACATCACATCTCCAGAGAACAATGCTCGAGATGATATGCTGCCCCATTTGACATCCCTGCTGTCTTACTCGGATGGATGGGAAGGTGAAGCTGTGCCAAACAGAATAGGCACGGCCAAACTCAAAAGATGTGTCACTCTAAAGCCGATGTCTGAACATCTTGTGTGGGCTAAACTTCCTGCATCTGACATCTCTGCGGTGGGAAGGGCGGTCGTCATAGAACCCACCCAGTCAAAAGCCAGGCCTGCACAGATTTTAGTGGGAAGAGTTGTTACCTCTTTATGGGGAGATGGCTGGGTTCCAGTCAAGATATTAAATCCCACAGAGAAGCACCTCACCATTAAAAGAAATGCAAAGGTTGCAGATGTGTCCCCCTGTCTCTCTGTACAGGACCTACCTGAACCAGATCGCGTCCAATCCAATGTGCAATGCACACAGAGCTCACCACCTGCACCAAGGTCAGAAGAGGAGATATCACGCATCTTGAGTGGCATGGGGCTGCAGGATGTGGACCTTTCGTCTTGTGAAGTTTCCCTCAAGTGGAAGGATAAGCTCCTGCAGCTCATTGAGCAGTATGAATCCAGCTTTTCAAGGCATAAGATGGACTGTGGTGAGGCGGCAGATTTTGTCCACAGAATCCGTTTGGTGGATGACAAACCCTTCAGATTCCCATACAGGAGAGTCCCACCGTGCCATTATGACAAGCTTCGGACTGCTCTTAATGAGATGGAGGAGTTGGGGATAATTCGTAAGTCTCAGAGCGAGTATTCTTCTCCTCTCGTCCTGGTTGCCAAGCCGTCTGGCGATCTCCGCATATGCAATGACTTCAGGTGGTTGAATGCAAGAACAGTGAAAGATGCACACCCATTACCTCATCAGACGGACTCCCTTGCTGCACTTGGTGGCAATGTGTTTTTCTCCACAATGGACCTCACATCAGGCTTCTACAATGTCAGGCTGCATGAGGACGACAAGAAATACACAGCGTTTTCTTCCCCATTTGGTCTCCATGAATATAACAGGATGCCCCAAGGCCTCACAAACAGTCCTGCCACCTTTATGAGAATGATGATGTCAATCTTTGGCGATGAGAACTTTACAAGCCTGTTATGCTACCTGGATGATCTTATGGTCTTTGCTCCATCTGAACAGGTTGCGCTGGAGCGCCTGCAAATGGTGTTCTCACGCCTGGCTGCAAACAACTTGAAGCTCTCGCCTAAAAAGTGCCATTTTCTTCGCCGATCTGTCAAGTTTTTGGGACACATCATTAGTGGAGATGGTGTTCGGACAGATCCCACTAAGGTACAGGCTATAAATGATGTACAGGAAGCTGACCTGATGGAGGCTGATGAGAAAACACCTTGTGCAAAGAAGATCCGATCTTTCATGGGAATGGTTCTCTACTACCATCATTTTATTGAGGGATGTTCAGCTAAAGCTAAGCCGCTGTTCAACCTTGTGGCTGAGCCTGCGACACCGCACAAAAGAGGGAGATGTCATAAACCAAAATTCAAAAAAGGCAGAGTTAAACTGTCCCCGACGGACTGGACTGATGAGTGTAGGGAAGCATTCAGAATTCTGAAACACGAGCTTGTGCACAGTGTTGCGTTGGCCCATCCAGATTTTGGTGCACCATTCATCCTCGCTATTGACGCCTCCTTTGATGGCCTAGGAGCTGTACTCTCCCAGTTGCCTCCTGATGGAGAAGTTGCCAGACCTGTGGCGTTTGCAAGCAAGACACTGTCACATTCCCAGCTGAACTATCCAGCACATCGGCTGGAATTTCTTGCTCTTAAATGGGCAGTTTGCGACAAATTTAGCCACTGGCTGAAAGGGCGGTGTTTTACCGTCTGGACGGATAATAATCCATTAACCTACATCTTGACTAAGCCTAGGTTAGATGCATGTGAACAAAGATGGGTTTCCAAACTTGCAGCATACAATTTTGATCTGAACTATGTCCCTGGTGCAAAGAATGTGGTTGCCGATGCACTGAGTAGGGAGCCCTTTGTCCGGTCATGCATAAGCCACCGTCTTGTAACTGAACCGTATGCATTGTTATTGAACCATGTGAATGGAATGTTGGATAGGACAGTACAAGATGCATTCAGATGTACTACTAACTGCCAGTTGGTTGTTGACCACTCCGAGGAGCATGCGGTGGTCACTACACCTTCTCCGCAGGGGTCCCTTTCTTCACAAGATGTCTCAGCTGTGTTGGATGCACACGACTCTGGAGGTGTCAGTCAAATGAGAGGCACTGAACCGGCTATTCTTCAGCTTGCCGATGTTGATCAGATTGATTCTTTACCGAAGAGTGAACTGGTCAATTTGCAAGAGCAGGATGATGTCTTGAGCAGGGTTTTCTTTTACGTTCAGCGTCACAGGAGGCCCTCTAGGCGTGAACGTGCTGGTGAGTCTCGGGCGGTGATGAAACTGTTGAGACAATGGTCTAAGCTTTCCATAAAGAATGGCATGTTGTATAAGGTAAAGAAAGACAGACAAATGAACACGACAATTCACCAGATTGTTGTTCCAGACTCCCTGAAACTCCAAGTCCTCCGTGGCCTCCACGACTCATCAGGTCATCAAGGGCAGGCGCGCACACTCTCTCTCGCCAGGCAGAGGTTCTTTTGGATAGGGATGGAACGTGACATCATCAACCATGTGCGAAACTGCTTTCGCTGTATGGTTGGAAAGACCCCGGAGCCTAACATCCGTGTTCCACTTGAAAGCATTATCACCTCGGAACCAATGGAACTAGTATGTATTGACTTTTGGACAGCTGAGCAGACTGACAAAAAGAGTGTGGATGTTTTGGTTGTCACAGATCACTTCTCCAAATTGTCGCATGCATTTCCTTGCAAAAATCAATCAGCAAAGCAAGTTGCCCGTCGTCTCTGGGATGACTTTTTCTGCATCTATGGTTTCCCTAAACGCATCCATTCAGATCAAGGGGCTAATTTTGAGAGTCACCTCATTAAAGAGCTGATGGAGATGGCTGGCATTCAAAAATCACATACCACCCCGTACCATCCTATGGGGAATGGAGTTGTCGAGCGATACAACAGGACCCTCGGGAACATGATAAGAGCTCTGCCACCCCAGTCCAAAGCCAAGTGGCCACAAATGCTTCAGATGTTGACATTCTGCTACAACTGCACCGAGCATGAGACAACGAGTTTTGCGCCTTTCTTTCTAATGTTTGGGAGAATTCCACGTCTGCCTGTCGATGTTATGTTCCAGCATGCTCTCCCTAACGGGGCTGTTGTTGGCCACAATGAGTTTGTCGCTCACTTGAAGCGGGACCTGTCTGAAGCTGCACGCATTGCCCGGCTGAACAGTCGGACAGAACAGGCTCGTCAGGCAAAGAACTACAACCGCAAGGCAAAAGGGTCACCGCTCACTATAGGTGACAGAGTGCTGCTTGCAAATCGCGGTGAGAGAGGCAAGAAGAAAATTGCAGACAAATGGGAGTCCACAGTCTATGAAGTGACGTCTGGGAGGCCTGAAATCAATGTGTACAGCATCAGAGATCCTGTGACAGCAAAGGAAAAAGTTGTTCATAGAAACCTCCTTCTGCCTGTTAGTTTTCTCCCTGTGGGAGATGACAACGCCTTGGAGTCATGCTCCCCTTCAGTGGCGGGAGGTGAACAATGTGCCCCAGTGGTCCCTGTTGATGTACAGGACAGTGTGACAAAGACAATTGACTGGCTCCAGCAAATGGATGAGGAGAGTGATGAGGACACCACAGCCAGCCAATCGGATGTTGTGAGTGCTTCACCCTCGGAGACTGGAGTGACTATTGCCCCACGCGCTGTGTGTGAGGTTTTGGATACCTCGGATCCTCCGCTACAAGCTCTACAGTTGCCTTCCCCTGAAACTTCTAGTGGATGTGTGGTGTCTCAGGATGCCTCATGCCAGCCCTCGGCGGTGGAAGTTCCAAATATTGTCTCCCCGGACCGGGCGAATGAGACACTGTTAGATGCAAGTACACAAGAACAGGTGGTTTGTGCACAGCCACCTCCCCTTTGCACCAGGGCAGGTAGACCTGTAAAACCTCCACCTCGGCTCATTTGTGAAATGAATGAACAGATTGTAGATGGCTCAGTGTCATCGGTTGATTCTTTGTTTTATTTTGTGAAGAACATGTTTTCTGGTTAGAATGCTTTGAGTTGTTTTACAGGTACCTTACAGTTGTATATGTCATATAGCAGTGTTTACAGAAAAGAGGTGTACACGGCATCTTTTGTGTCTACGTTAGTGGTGGGATTGGCCAATCCGTTGCTGACTTAATTCTACGTGAAAAGTTTTCTTAACTGACTGAACTGATTATGCTTTTATGACTAAGCACCTGGACTTTGGTAGATGGTATCTTTGTTATTGTTTTTTTATTCGGTGTGCCCCAATTTAGCAGAATTTAAGGGGGGTGTATGTAACATAGTTAATATGGGTTAGGATAAATCCTGCTAAAATGGCTGAACTACGCCATCTACTGTTTTAATGTGGTACCTGAACGGACCAACGGACCAACGGGATTGTGGGAAAATCCTCCATTAAATTGAGGATTAAAAAGGAGGTAACGTCTTTTTTTTGTATGTCCGTGAACAATGTTTACTTTATGTACTTTAACAATTAATTTATGGTGTAGCTTTATTATTTTGGATGTTTGTTATCTTCGTTTATATTTGCCTTGGTCTTTTATTAATTAATGTGATGTTTTGTACATGTTTTAGTGTTTGTAATAATGTCGGGTTAGCTAGCTAACACCCGTTTTCTGTCGTCCTCCTAGACACGTGATCCCAAATTCTATTTGTGTCCGCTGTTTTATCAGGTATGTTAGTTTGTTTAGATGATTATTATTTACCACTATACGATCATTGCATAAGTGTTTGTTCATTAAATTGAGGATTAAAAAGGAGACACGTGATCCCAAATTCTATTTGTGTCCGCTGTTTTATCAGGAGCTCCAGAATCGCAAGTAAAAAGATAGAGGACACTTCATAGGAGTTACACGGGCACATCTGTCTCCCGCTCGAGTAGTCTCGATCCTCTCTGCAGTCAAGCAGGCCACGCTAGGCCAGCCACTCACTCAAACAGTTTCAGAGACTGTTAGGGCATCCAACGTGATCCCTTGCGGCCTGTTACATTTGAGACCGTTGCATTGGTGGTATCCCGCTTCCTTCGTGGCACCCTGAGGCTGAGGCCAGCACTAGAGTTCTGTCCTGGGACCTGGCTATCGTACTAGAGGGTCTCTCCGGTGCTCCCTTCAAGCCCATGGCAGAGGTCGCAGTGAAGTATGTGGCTCTTAAGCTTGCTATTTCTTCCCTCAAAAGAGTTGGAGATATGCAAGCCCTCTCGGTGGCCCCCTCGTGCTTGGAATTTGCACCCAGAATGGTGAAGGCTTTCTTACTACCTTCCCCCGGCTACATTCCTAAGGCCCCGTCCACTACGGTCGGGCCTATTGTGCTGCAGGCATTCTGTCCTCCTCCGTTCCTGACGTCGGACCAGGCGAAGCTCAACCTCCTCTGCCCAGTTAGAGCCTTAGACCTGTACGTCCGCAGGACCGCCCTGTGCAGGCTCTCCGAACAGTTGTTTGTGTGCTTCGGGCCAGCCAATACTGGGGGCCCGGTGTCTAAGCAGAGGATGAGCAAGTGGGTGTTTGAGGCCATCACACTTGCTTATGAATCGGCCGGCCAGCCCGCACCTTTGGCTGTCCGGGCCCATTCGACCAGGGGTATGGCGGCTTCTAAAGCCCTTTTGTCTGGAAAAGTATCGTTTGCATGGCGGCAGGCTGGTCCTCTCCCCACACGTTCGTGAGATTTTGCCGTCTAGACCTTAACTCCACGCCTGGAGCACAGGTGCTCTCGTCTGAGTGTGCGCACTAACTTCACACCACGGTCACTTGCTCATATGGTGGAGTGGGTATTGGCGTTCCCACAGCGTTTTTACGCAACTCGAGTTCCCTGAGAGGGAACGTCTCCGGTTACGAAGGTAACTGAGTCGCTGCGTAACGTTGCCATACTCCAGGCTTGCCCGTGGCACTTGATTCGGCCTTTCAGAGATGAATGGTCCTGCCTTTCGGGTCCCTTTATAGCTTCCTGGTCCTGGCGTCGTCCGCCTATGACGTACCAGCTCGCCATTGGTTAGATTTTAACACATGCTTCATGACGCGGTCACGCAGAGGCGTTCCCACAGCGTTTTTACGCAGCGCCTCGTTCCCTTCAGGGAACTAAGGTTACATTCGTAACCGGAGACGTTCTGGGTGAGAGATGATAACAGATTTCAGACAAAACCTTAACAGACCCCCTACTGGACCTTCTTCAGTTTGTCTGCAGACGACCAGTCAACATGGCCTTTCACTTCATCCTCCAGCATCTGGACTCCCCAGGAACCTACGCCAGGATCCTGTTTGTGGACTTCAGCTCCGCATCCAACACCATCACCCCGTCTCTGCTGCAGTTGCCCAACTCCACCTACAAGTGGATCACTGACTTCCTGTCTGACAGCAAGAAGCACGTGAAGCTGGGGAAACATGTCTCAGCCTCTCGGACCATCAGCACCGGTTGGCTGCGTTTTTTCCCCTCTGCTCTTCTCGCCGAACACCTGCACCTCCAGCCAATCTGTCAGGCTCCTGATGTGAGGTAGCTGAAGAAATTCAACCTGCCAAAGAAAATGATGGTGCCCTCCATCCTCATCTGGTACGCTGCAGCCTGCCCTTGTCTTTGGCTGTGGCTGCAGCGTGTCATCCGCGCTGCAGAGAGGGTCATCGGCTGCAATCTGCCCGCCTCAGAGGGAGGGCAGATTGCAGCCGACCCCTCTTACCCCAGACACAAACTCTTTGAGCCCCTTCCCTCTGGCAGGAAGCTGTGGTACATCAGGACCAAGACTTCTCCTCACAGAAACCTTTTTTTCCCGTCAGCAGATGGTCTCATGAACCGAGTCCGAGTCCCACATTGACCTAAATACTCCCGGAAACATTTTGCACAGTGGTTTCTCTCGGAACATATGGACATACATTTGTATGTTGTACATTTAACGTACTTATCTGTTTATATTGTGAATTCTTGCTTGTATATTTTATCTTATTTAATTCCATCTAATTATTATATTGCACCAATTGACAAAGTCAAATTCCTCTGTGTCTAACATATTTGGGAATAAATGGCTTCTGATTCTGAATCTGATTTTACGACAGTACCCCGTTATTTATTCATTTTGTGAATTCTCTGAGTAATTGTTAAATAATTCTATTGATGTCAATGATTTGTTTTTACACTATTAACCAGACATGACCCTACACAGATCCCAAAAGTGACAGTACTCAAGGGCGACCAGGTTTATTTATTTGATATAAGGGCAAGTGGTCTGGAACAAAAAAAAAAGATGAGGTAGAAGAAAGCCTCAAGGTGTGCATACCAACTGTCAGTGAATTACTCTACATCTCCTGTATATTTTAGGTGAATGTATCTGTAATGATGGTATAATATTTTATTATTCAAACTGTTTATTGCTTAAAAGTCATTTTGAGCAACCAGCTACTTATTATGGTAGGGTAAACACTGGAGCTAACAACCACCCCCTACCCCCCTCCGTCACTTCTTGTTGTCTCATCTTTCTACTTCATGTCCCATTTGAACCCATTTTCTGTCTTTCCTTCAATTAAGTCTCCCTACTTATGTTAACCATTCTCTACTTTTACCAAGCCTGTTCCATGTTTAAATATTTGACCAGTGACAGTGTTTCTAAATGTTTTATTTTACAATCATTAAGGATGCCAGCCAGTTATATCCTGTCAACTCTAAGCTGTGTTCTTGTCTTTATTGTAAATAACCCAACTACTCGTATTTTGTAGTCAGTTTTTACACGCCACTACCATAATGCCTAGTATACGCGTACCCAAATTAACGTGTGGGCTGTTTTTCAAAGGGGAGGCTGGACTTCTGTAACACCGGGTGTGGCATAAACACAATCCGGACTGGAATAAAAGCCTCTCCGACTTCCTGGAAAACTCGTGTTGGAGTGAGATTCCACAGCGTCGGGGACCTGCAGCATGTCGGAGTGGAAGAAGAGATGTGCAGAGGAATGGAGCCTGCAGGGCGCACCGATGCCCGACAGTCAGGACTGGAAGTCCGTCTACGAGGCAAAACCGCTGGGGAGGAATCTGCTGAAGAATCCGTCGCCTCACGGTAGTAGAGCAACGTTAGAAACGCGACTATCGAGCAGCAGAGCTTCTGTAGTAGGGGAGAGCGGGGCATGTTGTCACACTTTTCACACTGTCTAACATTTACTGAGCACCATACAACACAATGGTATAAATGTCATACCAAATGAAAGAAGGAAGTCTTGGGCACATATGTTGTATTCATAACATTTTCATATCTTATCTGATTATAGAGTTGTATACTGTAGAATAGAGAGAGTGCACTTGAGACAACTTGCCCCATGGGGGGGGGGGGTATGTTGTCACAATAGATTATCTAAAAATGAGCACAACTACTTAATTGTGAATATAGATTTTTTTTATTTTATTTTATTTTATTTCAAACCAGAACTAGAAACATAAACTAATGTCCCTGGAGAATCTGGAAAAACAATTATTCAAATCCAAACAATGCACCACTTAACTTTGCTGGAGATAACTTGATTAACCTAACCTCTGAACAAAACAGATTCCCTATATCTGACTAATCAGACTCATCTTCAGAGTCACAATTCTGGCACACATTAATTTTGCCTGGCCGGAGGTACAATCAGCATGGGCCCAATTGTTGCATTTAACACATTTCACCCAGGTCTCCTTTGGACGACTGTTAGAAAATGGCTCAACACAGACTAGGCAGAAGCACTCTTCGTCATCTGATGATGACTCTTGGTTTTTTCTTTTTTTTATCTGCCTTGTTCTTTGTAGGTCCAGATTTTGACTGTCCCCGTTGCTTCCCTTTCTTTTGGAACAGCTTTTTGAGAGAGTGATCCTTATTCTTTTCTATTTCTAGTTGCTGCTTCACTGGCGTGTCAGTAAGAATTGCTGATTTGCGTCGTTTTCTTCCTTTGCTGGCTTAGGGTTAGGTTCTTTTGCTCCTTACTTCCAGCCTTCAAAAACATTATAGCAATTACAAATAAATTAGCCTAATATCACATTTTTTTGAGAATGTTCAATGTGTTTATTTGTACAGGGGCAAATTGTCACATGTGACGACTTGCCCCAAAGTCAGTGAGACAACTTGCCCCAAACTGACATGTGTGTTAATGTTGGCTACATCTCAAGGTTAGCTTAACATACTACTTTAGCTAAGGTATCAAAAGACTCGAAAATGTCTCCTCTATTTTGTGCAAAATCATTATTTTTAACATTCATATATAACAATGTTGTATTGCATAAAATGTAAAGTGCAATTTTTTTACTTTTAAGCAGAAAAATAAGAAAATTGTGCTAACCTCAGATTAGAGTGACCTTGACCACATGTGAACTAGAAGTTGACTATAGAAGAAGAAGTCACACAAAGTGGCTATTTGATTTTTGAGATGGCCCCTCTAGTGTTGGAGTTATGACGAGTGTGACAACTTACCCGTGAGACAACATGCCCCGCTCTCCCCTACTGATCCAAAGGAAGGATCCACTTACTGTACATAACGGTCCACAGATGTTCGTGCGCGTGCAACTTGTTTTCAGGTTTTTTTCAGGCTAGACACTATACTGCGACCAACTCCTCCCTGGGACTTTTTCAAAGGCCCTTCAAATGTCGGTGAAACAATCGCATGACTATGGGGAATAAAAGTAATGATTAACTTTTTGTTTCGTGCTACGCTGTTGCCAGGTCAAAACGGAGGTGCTTTTGAAGGACTGAATATGCTCGAATCTTTTCTAATCTTGGAAAACATATTTACAGTTTAATATGTAGTTACTATATTTGATTTCAAAGCTTCCAAATAGCATTTTGGGTCGATAGCGCCCGAAACACATTGAACTGCAGTGAAACCAACGGGGGTGGGAAACGGCAGCGGTGATGGTCCGTTCGACTTTACAATACTTACGGTATTTCATGCAGCAAGCCAAGATGGCCAGTTCGAATGATTTAGCTCTTGTTATAGGGGGTAGCAGGGGTATCAACACATTTTTGGTAGGGAGGCACATACAGTCCACTTTCATGTGACGCGGGCCGGACCAGAGAAACCATCGGGCATCGGGCGGCACGATCGCGGATGGTCCCGAGGGTTGCGCGACCATCCGCGCCCGCGCAACGCGGCCGTTTCCCACCCCCGTTGGTTTCACTGGTCCGGCGCCAGTCGACCAGGCCATCCGCGGCCGTTCCAGATAGTCCGATCAACGGTATTGTAATGTTTAGTCGTCATGTCTGACATTTAGACTCAACAGTTACATGTAATATTTATATTTATATTATTTAATAACTTTGTGTTACTGCCAAACGTTATCCTCGGAAAAGTTATTGCATGTATTTACATGAATTTCTCTCTAAATAAAAATTGACATATGAATATTTTCCTGCTTTTTTTATATGATAATGCTAAATGTACCAAAACTGGGTAGGATTTTAGAACGTGCAACATTTTACAGACGGCGCCCCATAAAAATCCAGGTCAAAAGTTTTGATCATTTCAAAAACAACAAAATATTCAAAAAGTACAAGAAAAGTACATTTCGTTGAATATGGTTTTGATTTAGTTCAATTTTTTTTAAATAAAATATTTGTTTTCATTCTTCAAATATACATTTTGATGTTCCTTGTATTATATTTTTCGGTTAGAGATTTCATTTTTTCACAATCAAATCTTATATTTTCTAATATTTTCATATTGGTCGGATTAAAAGTAAATTGATGATCAAGTAAACTGCAATGTCTTTGGGTCTGATTATACGGCCAGAGGATGTGTGGCCAACGAAACTAACTCTGTTAATCCCAGCACTCCTACACCTGGAAGTTTACCTGTCCAAAATACTGTTGCTGCTGACTGACACTTGTTGGCACTGACACTTACTGTTTTTTTGTCACACAGAGGCACACCCAGTGACCCTGTCATACAGATAAAGGCTTTGATATTTTCTGTGTAATTACAGTGGCTTTAGTGGGTGGGGTACCATTTACAATTGTCCCTTTGTTTTCTCTCAGGAGTTAGTAAGGACACCCCTCCACCTGAACATGACCTGCGTGAAGTGCCAAGACATGGACCTCCAGGTTTTGAACCAGATGGTGAGGCGTGGACTGTTCTGTGTTTGAGCTGTGAACCATAACTCTGGAAATACATGACTTCTGATGAATATTACATTAGCTTTGTCTCAATTTATAGTTGACTTCAGCAGCTGGACCACAAGCACTGAAATCCTCCCCTACGACTCCAGTGGCATCCCAGCAGGTGCTGTGGTCTGCCAGCGGCCACGATACAGGTGGGTGTCACCATGCAGCTGGTCACAACAGGGATTACACGTAAGGATGGGATACTGGAAAATAACTCGTGTCCGCTCTCTCGCCCTCAGCTGGTTTACCATGGAGCAGGTCGTGGATCTGAAGGCAGAGGGACTGTGGGAAGAACTGCTGGACAATTTTCAGCCTGAAATATTCATCCAAGACTGGTGGGTTAATGTTCCGGGTCCACGTGTTGATTGCTCATCAATGTGGTCTTATCGGCTTGTTTAGTGAAAGAAAGAACATTTAACAGGGAGAGAAAAGGAAGAAACCTTGGGGAGAACAGCAGAGGAGGGACCCCTGGGACAGAATGCAGTGGATATCATGTGTACAGAATGAGCAATGTAAAATATATATGACTTATATACACTCACCGGCCACTTTATTAGGTACACCTGTCCAACTGCTCGTTAACACTTAATTTCTAAGCAGCCAATCACATGGCGGCAACTCAGTGCATTTAGGCATGTAGACATTGTCAAGACAATCTCCTGCAGTTCAAACCGAGCATCAGTATGGGGAAGAAAGGTGATTTGAGTGACTTTGAACGTGGCATGATTGTTGGTGCCAGAAGGGCTGGTCTGAGTATTTCAGAAACTGCTAATCTACTGGGATTTCCACGCACAACCATCTCTAGGGTTTACAGAGAATGGTCCGAAAAAGAGAAAACATCCAGTGAGCGGCAGTTCTGTGGGCGGAAATGCCTTGTTGATGCCAGAGGTCAGAGGAGAATGGCCAGACTGGTTCGAGCTGATAGAAGGGCAACAGTGACTCAAATAACCACCCGTTACAACCAAGGTGGGCATAAGAGCATCTCTGAACGCACAGTACGTCCAACTTTGAGGCAGATGGGCTACAGCAGCAGAAGACCACACCGGGTGCCACTCCTTTCAGCTAAGAACAGGAAACTGAGGCTACAATTTGCACAAGCTCATCGAAATTGGACAATAGAAGATTGGAAAAACGTTGCCTGGTCTGATGAGTCTCAATTTCTGCTGCGACATTCGGATGGTAGGGTCAGAATTTGGCGTCTACAACATGAAAGCATGGATCCATCCTGCCTTGTATCAACGGTTCAGGCTGGTGGTGGTGGTGTCATGGTGTGGGGAATATTTTCTTGGCACTCTTTGGGCCCCTTGGTACCAATTGAGCATCGTTGCAACGCCACAGCCTACCTGAGTATTGTTGCTGACCATGTCCATCCCTTTATGACCACAATGTACCCAACTTCTGATGGCTACTTTCAGCAGGATAATGCGCCATGTCATAAAGCTGGAATCATCTCAGACTGGTTTCTTGAACATGACAATGAGTTCGCTGTACTCAAATGGCCTCCACAATCACCAGATCTCAATCCAATAGAGCATCTTTGGGATGTGGTGGAACGGGAGATTCGCATCATGGATGTGCAGCCGACAAATCTGCGGCAACTGTGTGATGCCATCATGTCAATATGGACCAAACTCCCTGAGGAATGCTTCTAGCACCTTGTTGAATCTATGCCACGAAGAATTGAGGCAGTTCTGAAGGCAAAAGGGGGTCCAACCCGTTACTAGCATGGGGTACCTAATAAAGTGGCCGGTGAGTGTATGAACGCATCTTCACATTCCCTCAGAGTCTCCATGCCCTCTCCACCAGTCCAAACTCATGCAGGTTATGGTTCATTGACAAGTCTGAATTTTGGAAGGTGATGTGATTGTGATTGACCTGTCCCTAAATTGTTAGCACATCAATACCACATGTAAAAATGATATTGAACCATGGAATAAGTTTTAATGCACTTCTTATCTTTATTCTATAATTGGCATGTGCTGCTATATGTGAACTTGTGAATGTACCAGACTACTTCATGACGTCTTGGTACACATTCCATCAGGTATGAGGAGAGTCAGCTGCATGAATCCATCTTTGAGCTGCATGTGAAGTTACTGGGGGCGGACAAAAGCACAGTGATCTCCGAGCACAGCGCCAACCCCACAGAAGACCGCAGCGCTTACTCTCACACCTGGAAAGGGGTGAGTTACTGAGTCCGCTCACAGGTAGTTAGGATCCACTCGTATTGCAGCGCCAGGATTCAGACGTCTCATGCACCTCTCTCTGTTGACCGGCAGGTGTCACACATGTTCTCTGGCTACGGACCAGGGGTGAGGTATGTCCACTTCCAGCACCGGCTGAAGAACCAGTACCTGAACGGGTTCTACGGAACGTTGTCCAGCAGCAGCTCGGTGATGGTTAGACCAACTAAAACTAGCGCCTAGGCGCAGTCCTAAAGGAAGCTGCGATGTAGGCATAGTTGCACCACACTCAATGTAACCGACCACATCAATTCATATTTCCTTATATGATGGTTATTATTAGTTTTCTGTTAATGTACTAAAGAAAACAGCATATTACGCAGCCACACAATTCACTGTATTTACTTTTAATGTTGATAGTGGAGTAAGGTATTTTAGTATTCACTTTATTGAATTTGTATTTGTTTATTCTTTTAATTGAAGGGGGAAATGAAATGTAAATCATATAGTGTTTTGTGCCACAATAAAACAGTATTTCTCATTCTCTGGTCATTTCTTTCTTAAAAATACTTTTCTACACAAAACACTGTTTCTGGTAGTTTTATAGTAATTAAGTGGTGGGTTCTCGGCTTTGGAAATACCTCACAAGATCACAGTTCATTATTTCTTCGATATAAAGACAACTGGTCTGGAATAACAACATCAAAAAGTAATGACACCAATAAAGGAAAGCCCCAAGGTGGGAGCAACTGTGCATGCCAACTGATCTAAAAAAGACCAAGATGATGATGATGGTTCTTGAATTGGTGAGTAACATGTTATTATATTGTGCATGGCCTCTTAGATCTCCATGGCAACCTCTGACGGAACATTTTAGAAGCACCTACGTACTTGAACGCAAATACTCCACACGTAGACATATTACATGTATAGTTAGGTATACTAAGTTCAGGTAGAGTCAAAACCGGGATTTCAGTCCACAGAGAAAACAAATCTGATGAGGGTCAGGCTGATAACTAAAGGTAGAAAAATAGACAGGGTCAGAACCGGCAGATCAGGATTGACAGGGTAACGCTGGAGAGCATGCCAAAAAAAAGATGACAATGAATGCTGATGGGATGTAAAAGCAGGATCTGAAATGACAAGAAAGTTTGTGAACAGGTAGACAGGCTAACACTAAGATGATATAGAATTGGTGACATTTGGTGGTGGACTTCTGCTGGAGCAAACACTCTCCTCCAGAACCAGTAAACATCCAGGAAACAGACATTGAGATTGCAAAAATGTATACATACCTTGGTGTTCATTTAAACAATAAACTGGACAGGACAGATCACCCAAATGCACTTTGTAAAAAAGGCCACAGCAGAATCTGCTTAGTAGACCAAGGTTTTTATGGAGAGCAAGGAGCACTCATGAGGACTTTCTTCAAATCAGTCATCAGGCATCAGTCATTTTCTATGGAGCAGCTGACAGGAAGAGACTGAATACACTTTTAAGAAGGCCAGCAGTGTGCTGAGATGTCCTCTGGATATGGTGGAAGAGGTGGGAGACAGGGGGATGATGACTAAAACATCCTCCATGATGGACAACATCTCACCCAAATATCCTCCATGATGGACAACACCTCCCCCAAATATCCTCCATGATGGACAACACCTCCCCCAAATATCCTCCATGATGGACAACACCTCCCCCATGCAGGACGCCCAGCCTGCTCTAAACAGCTCTTTCATAAACTGACTGTGTGAAGAAGAGGTATCCTATATCTTAACAGACTTGACCCAATGCTTTTTGGGATACATCTGGCATTAAGGTGGCTTTTGTTATTTATTCATTCATTTTTATTGTGTTGGAACAGTTGGAAATGTACAATTTCACAAATGTCAGAAACCACACAACACTAGTATAGTAGGCGGCAACCACAGAGAATAAGAAAGAGAGTGAATACATATGTTATATATTATATAATTAAAACATTTAGAATCAGATTTCTGACCGACTTTATTAACTGTTTAACCGCAAAACCCAACGCTACATTGTGTCATATTGTGCAATGAAGGTTATATCGAAAAATACATCTTGGTTGATTGATAATAATAGATGGATATGTATGCAGCCTATATCTAAAAGAGCCACCAAGCAGTATAGCATATAATGCAGACACAAGCACATGCCCACGTAAATCAATAAGGAACATCAGGTATCAATAAACCCCAACAACATCCATCACTTCGCCATGTGCTCCGAAGCTTTAAATTCAGAGTAGGCAGTGAACGCAACACGTCATCCTTCCAGGCGCGGTTGCGCAGCATCACAGTCGGTAGTTCACTAACTGCACCGTGAGTTAACGGGAAAGTTCACTCGTGAGGATTCACCGGCGTGTCGACACGCGGATAGTTTTACCCGGCGCGTGTTTCAAGACTTCCAGAAGTGATGCCAGGCTCCGGCGGAGTTGCGCCATAAAAGCAGAAGGTAATTGATCCGAAGGGGGACGGGGAGGACAGGGCGGATAAACTGGCCTTTTGGGGGGCTGCTGAAGGCTACGCCCTCGCCAACTGTCCCTAGTTTTGATTGATGTTAAAAGGGTAAACAACCCATTCTTATCATGTGCCCTTCATTAAAATTGCTTAGTCTTTAACGTTCTCAATGACTTAAACCCCCGAGATGACAACATTATCTTTTCTTTTCTCAATGAATCGTATCTATTATCCGAAGTAATTAGTAAAAGAAAAATATCCAGTTGTATTTTCCATCCACAGCAATGATAATCTGTCAGACTCGATGCCTCATCTTTCTTCCTCCATGTAATGCAGTTTTTGTTGTTATTCTCTTTTTCTATGTAGCAAATTGGGATTACAATCTTAATTTCTTTGTGCAACCCTGTCGTACATTAACATGTAAAAGTATTCTAAACTTCAGTGGAATTTTATAAATACCACATGGTTAAAACAAGTTTGGGACTTAATTTAACCAACTTTTACCCTGTAGTGTTTACATTTGTACATTCACCCCTGGAAAATTAAATAACACAATTTTTTTAAACTAATGTTGATTCTGTAATGCTTCATCTCCCTGCAGCAGCAGGAAAGACCTCAACTTGCTTAAAGCTGCACCAGCGGGTGGTTTAGTTATTAGTAGCAGCATGTTCTGCCACCCTCTCTACTTGCAATGCAGCTAAACCTAATTCATCCTTTTCCAAAGTGACCATTGACATTGTGCACATAACATGCTTTACACTGAAGATCTCATTGATGAATGTTTTATTGTTGCTCTTTCGTCCCTGATGAGGGATGAACTTCGGAGCTGACATTTAACTCAAAGCATAATTGAGTTTAGTTGCGTGGCTGCACACGTCCAGCAGTCCACTAGCCTGTCGTTTTAAAAAAAATAAAGAAAAATACAAATCAGAAAATTGAACAGGATTTGTTTTAACGTCAGAACTATACTATATTATACTACACTGACAGACGCACACACTCCAAAACACACCTCCATGTTCACTTGACGCTCATTCATTAAATTATTACCATCATTGTAGTGCTTAATTAAATGTATATATATATATATATATACACCACATCTAAATACAGCTAAAAATGATAAAAAAATAAAAATGTAAAAATTATAATTACGAAGTGCTATGAGATCAATTTAAAATGGCATTTGTGAATGAATGCGTTAGAGGCTTCTTAGTAGCCGCGCTGGTTTAATGGATCACCACGTGTCTCCCTTTACTGGCATGACATCAACTACCGTATAACCCACAGTATGTGCCCAAGCGCACTAGACTACCGTACATGACAGCATTAAAAGGTACAACACATACAAATATATTTGTCAACTATAACCTAAATGGGATGAAGCAAGAAATATATACAAGACAACAGATTGAAAAATGAATGGTCCAAAAAAGGCGAGTAAATAAAAAAGTGTCTTTAGTCTTGTTAACTACTTTACGGGTGTTATTAGCGAGCTAACGCTAGCTTGATCAGCTGGATGACGAGTAAACAGCAGCAGCAGCAGATCAGCTGCTGGAGGCTTCTTACCAACATTGAGATCCCGACAGGGTGTTGCTTTCATGTGACGCACCACAACTGGCTGCCGATTCCTCTCCGTCGGCTCAGATCTTCTCTTTTCTCTTTTTTTGCTCCACGCGCATCTCTTCAACTCGGAGTGACGTAATAATCGCGCAACACAACGAATCGATAATAAAATCCGTTGCCAACCCTTTTAATAATCGGTTTTATCGATTTCATCGATTTGTTGATACACTTGATATGTTATGAAAAAATCTGACATTTATGTTTAGTTATTTAATAATGGGTCTTGATGAACTCTATGTCATTCCAGAAGTGCAGGAAACAGGAAAATAACACAACACTAGAAACTATGTTTGAGAAGATAGTCACATCGTTTTTAAAATAGCAAAAGAATATTACAACAAATTAAGATTATACACAGAATTGATTTTGTTTATATTAATTATATTGCCAAATGATGATTCCTTTATTCATCTACATTTCATCAGCAGCAAATAAAAAAAACTTTACTCTTCACTTTTTAAGCAAAAAAAAGAAACATTCCCCAATCATGAATATAATCTGCATATTTATACATAGTAAAGGTTTGTTGGTTGAAACCCTATTTCTATGTATTTTTACAGTATTTGTCTATTTGTAGGTGGTGTCTAACCACAATGACGGCAGTATGGGTCGGGGGTTTACACGCTAAATCCAGGCAGTCCACTGCTAAAACTTGGCTGACGCCCCCCCCCCCCCCTCCTATGTCATGGCTTGAGTAAACCAATGCTGCATCATTGCAAACAGGCAGGTGCAACAGGATAAAAGGCAACACCTTGTGTTTCTCTCCTGATTCGACTCTCCTGATTAAAGCTTTTTCATCCACGTGAGGGAAGACAAGACCTATGCATGGGTCTCTCTTACCCTGAGCGAATTAGTTTACTGCACCTCACTTTGTTATTGATGTATGCTACTAGAATGACTTATGGAGGGCGAAAGCTCTTGACAACATCTAATAGGACCTGAGCAATGATGTCTTTAACTGTCAGTCTCAGATGTGTTTCCTTTCTGGCTGTAATGATTGTAAAGCTGGCGGTACATGTTGTTAGCAGTTGCCTCACTGGGAATGTGTGTGTGTCTGAGTGAGAGGAGAATCAGTGCTCGGGGGATCTGTTTTGTTTTCACAGACCCCCTGGTCTATTGTGTAGTTCAGGCTCGCCGGCTGCCTCTGCATATTTTTTTGGTCCAAACCCGATTGGTGCCCTGAATTCCAAGCGGTTGCTGAGAAGAATAACAGGCCCCAGAAAAGGCTTTCTAACGGAAAGTGTAGTTGGTGGTTTTTTCTCATCAATATTCAGGTCACTCCACCATTATCTGATGAACAATATGTTACCTTAGACCGGGTAATAAGTAGTGATTTTTGCTTTAATAAGTCACATGGGCGGATAACTTCATTTCAAAGATTAGTGATTGCTTACAGGGGTCAACAGTCCTGGTTCGGACTAGCACTATTTGTACAGTTAGTTAGTAGCATTATGGAAGCCAGATGTACATACTGTTTTTCTGACTCTACCCTAAATATTGAATAGTCCGTTGCACCTGTCTTGGTTGCAGCTGAATTAGAAAAGGCTGTTCCTTCTAGGGTAACAGGGCGGCCAGAGGCCGGGGCATGGCGTCTCAGGTGATGGAAACCCCAGGAGCTGCTGTCTACTGGCTGTCAGCTATTTATCTACCGGACACTTTCCTGTCCGCTTCACCTTCCGGTCCCATGCAGCCTTTCTGTTTCCCTTATAGTGAGCACAGCCCGGGGTTGCGCAACTGGTGAAACCATAGGGAAAAGAAAGTGGAGGCAGAATTACACAAGGAGGGAAACAAGAGCTGAAAATGGTTTGGAGACGTCCAATGGACTGTTTACCGGAGAGTCGAAGTGATTAGACAATATGAGGAACGGAAAACTCCCTAACTTACTCCAATTTCCCAAGGGGCCTCTTTTAAAATCTCCCAGTACCTTATTAATGCTTCACCTGAAATCTAACTCTAATATTATAGCATGGTGATATGACATGACAATAAGGGATGTAGTTTTGAGCCACAGTGTTTATACAGTGATACAAACAAATTGTTTACAGCATTGTAAAAGTACAGGATTGAGATGCTTCATATTGTGCAAAAGAATTTATAAAAACACCTGAAAATGAAAAAGTAAGTACTAAGGTAGTGGAGGTATTCATTTAACTAAATATGCATCTATTGTCAAATAATACCTGTATTTTTGATGTCTAGATCAGAGAAGTCACTGAAAACGACTGTGTTATTTTGTAGGGTGTTCTAAATTTTTAACTAAGTGCTAAGTGCCTTTTACTGATCTAAATGCAAAATGAAAGCATCAATGCTTTTTTCAAAGTAGAGTTTCCTTGAGAATAACAGAATGAAACTGGTAGTGACAGCTTGTCTCGGTACCGAATGACTCCACGCAGCACAAAAAAACGGCGAGGCACTGAGAGAGATTTGCAAATGTCTCTGGAGCCGGACACTTTGTATTTATATTGAATATAAACACAAGCCAAACATGAACGTACAAATGAATACATGACTTGCAAGCACCCGTTTGCCAAAAGTGTCTAGAATTAATGTAATCAGGGTTGAGTTTTTCATATACCAAATATTTGTGTTCCACCAGTAGAGCGAGGCCCAGGGATTCTGAACTGCTGCTCGTTGGGACTTTAACACTGCAGAAATGTTGGTATGAAGGGAACCGGCAGCACTGCATAGATTAAGGCATTCCATCAAACCTGTTTGTATGGTTACTGTAGTTGTAGCAGGGGAGTCGTCCAACCTTTCTGATGACTTGAATAACACCGTCATGGAAAGTGAAGCCATCTCGCGTTAAATGTGTAATCTGATGTGAAGACCCTCCGGAAGGACTCTTTCCCTCTTTCAGAATCTTAAGTGTATTTCAAATTCAATCCCAGTGACTAATGTAACTTGTTCAAACATTTGCAGGAACAGCTCTGTGGAAAAACAGTTAACTTGATAACTCTTTAACAAACCATGCTCTACTTCACATACCCATTGATGAAATGACACTTTCTTGTTTCTTATTCTTCTGAGTTTGTATCTCTATGGTCGTCAGCTAAATGACATGTAATGTAATACCCACTGTTTGTTTAGTATTTAGTCCGTAATATGCGTAGAAACTTCAAAGTGTTCATTTGAGAAAGGCTGATATTGATCCTCCTCTGGTTCAACAGTGTGACATCCGGTGATGTTAACACAATCCAGCATTGGGTGGTAAAACGTGAGAACCACCTTCACAATTCAGCCTCCACGAGATACCTCTAATGCCTCGTTAGTGGTTTAGCTTGGATCTGTCCGTCGGTCTATCTGTGCGTCCGTATCCCAGTGGGATTGTCTTACACTCGGATCCATCGGTGTTCATTGATAGGCTTTGGCTCACTGCGATGGGCCTATGTTACTTATTTAGGGGTGGATCTCCTTCCTTTCTTTAATTGAACAGCAAACGGAGGACCATCTAATTGCCTTGATTTGTGTCTTTGTGTAACTTGAACAGGCCTTATTTTGCAGTAGGGGATGAGTTTTCTACAGTATTTATCAAAATCAAAGAGAGAATTGCTTGCAGCTAAAAATCCAGCAGACGACAAGGTAAAACAAATGTATTTCTTCAAATAATTTGATCAGACTATTTTGATCACACCAAGACTGTAGCTATGAGCCGTACCTCCTTGACACACCAGATATGATCATCAAACCTTTTTATACTGATAAGTACATGATGCTGTACATGGCAGTACTGCTTACAAATGCATATTTGATAAGGCCTATGATTAAAAGCATCACGTTATTGTCTATCTCTGCAGCAAAAAATAATTTGCCGTTAACTTTAAAAGAAATGAAAGAGAACTGAAGGTCGAAGCTGCTACAATCGACTCTGCGTGCTCTTTTGGCATCCTTCACCTCGTTGTTTTGGTTTGGACGCTGCTCTCATCCACCTGCATGCATTTGTATTCAGTTAAAACAGCCCACCACTTGAGCCCCCTAGCTGTTACACAGTGGACTGATTAGTGGATAAAGAGCCAGGTGCATTCAGAAGGTTACAACTTAAAGGAGAGTGATTATTGGATGTTGCCTTTACTCGCTGCCACAGAGTTCAAGTTGAGGCGGGAACACCGGCCTGGGTGGGCTCTCTGTGAAACTGGCACATGGTGGTCATTACCTGTTCATATAGCTTACATGCTAGAAAGAGGATATTTATCAATGATCAAGCTGCAGTTTATTCCTGTTTCTGATGGAGAACGACGTTGCGTGTGTGTGTGCGCGTGTTAACACATGTTTCAGGTCCCTGTATCTGAATGCACATACACACCTCAAATTGAACCAAAGTCCTTTGTTTTTTTTTGCATAAAACACACAAATCTTACACACACGTATAACGCGTATTTTCGCTGATTTAACCAATGGTACAGGTAGGTGGGTGATGAAGATCAGTCTTTCCCGATTGTGTGCGCATGCGTCTGTGTGTTTGTGTGTGCGCATTGGGACGGAACCATGTAGGAACAGAAATGACATGTCGTCATAAAATAATAAGACATACATACCTTAAGATGTTTTGTTTGTTTAATAACAGAACTAGGGTTCTATGGGAAGGGTCACCTTAAATTCTGTTGTGATCCGGCACTATAAAGACAATGAAGCCTATAACTTTCCTCACTATTTGAGACCAGCTTGGTTGTAATGGATGAATAATCAGTGAACCAGGGAACCCTGGACCTGGTCTAAACAGAACTCCATCCGCTTATCTGACATAGCCTTGCAGTTTAGGCTACATTGCATACTGGCCATACTAAGCCATGTGTGTAGTTAAAGCTCTAGTGTTTTTTGCAATGTATTTCCCATCATCGAGGCTTTAGTAAATCATATCTGTCTGTCCCTTGCACCCTTTCTGCTTGTGATACAGAGCCTCGGTCACCTGACAGTACCCCACCAGTCGGGGTGCAGGGAATAAACTGATTAGGGTGCTAACTCCCCTTTTTAATGTGGCACTCCTGCCCATGTAAAATAACCCCAAACAATCACTTACCACTGGTGCTGATGGCTAGTGGGCGTGTAAGAAGCAGTAAGGCGAGATGAGCTGTCAGCCGGCTCACCCTGCGCTCAGAGGACAAGGAGAACGCAGACCCGTCGACACCCCAGGACCCCCTTCTCCAAGGCATACGAGAGGCTTGAAAGAGGACCGTGAACTAATACGCCATTGCCAACTTGAACATGAACATGTATCCTCGTGGTTCAAAATCAGCTCCTCCTGAATCGGGGTCACAGAAGCTCTAATCCATTTCGATTAGGGCAATCTTATTTACTAAATGAATCTCTTAAGAAGTATTCGCTTAATGTGTGGCTGATCAACTCCTCTCCCAAAGAATGTACAATAAACAGCTGCTTGGCGTAAAAGTCTATATTTAGGTAAATGCATAAATCAATAATGCATCCAGCATCGCCCCCGCCCTGGATCATCAGGCACTCATATATTACCCTGTGAAGCTCAGCTGCTTTTTGCAGGTACCTCGAACACAATATCTACTTTTTGGGCTAGAAGTCCCCACAACAGTACTGGCAACAGTACAGGATACTTGTGGTAGTGGTGCATTTCCTTTCGTGTTTTGGGTACTTGTAACTTCTATGTATTGAGTGCATGCTGCTTGTTCCATGTGAAGGTGTGATATAAGGACGATTTGATAGAATCACTAGTCTCCCTGCCTCTGTAGCTTGTGTGCTATTGTTGAGAAAGTTATTTTTGGGGAGATTGCACACACACACACACACACACACACACACACACACACACACACAACTACCAGTACTTGTTTGTGTAAGGTGGCCCTCTGTCTGAGGTCGAGGTAACCATAGCAGGCCTTTGGAAAGTGAAATGCGATGCGGCGGGCCCTTTGGGCTGTGTTTCTGAATCACAACTCCATAATGAGCTGGCAGAGCTCAGGGAGCATCAAAGATGCAGCACCCCTGTATCTGTTTTCAACTCATGCTGGGCAATAGCACAGTGTCACCTGTGCAGGGGGAGTGGAGGGAGGACTGAAAGCTTTCTGCCCCACTCACACCCGTACATCCTCACATGCTTTAAACTCCCTGCTGCCAATAACACACGCCTCCTACGCTGATGTGCATGCTTAACATATTAATACATACTATTAAGCCTGTATCTAAGATGTGCAATACAGATGCTCTAAAAATGTTCAAAAGCAAGATTGCACTTTTTTTGAGTGACACAGACGCAGTCAAGAGAGTATCATAGTTTGAAATGAGTTAAAACTAATGAATCACACAATACCAGGCAACACTGCTATGAATATGACCCGAAATAGCCAATAAATAAGTTGTAGTGGCACACATAAGGCTTATTCATCTAACCTACTGGGTGTCAAGCAGGACAGGGAAAGGTTAGAATTAGCCTAATCGGTAATGTCATAAATTAAAATAAACAAAGGCAAGTAGTTATAAACGATATGTAATTAATGTAATAGGTGTATGCTTGGTGCAGTAGAATATTCCCAAATTTGTTTTCAAATTCTCACAGAGAAAAAAAATTGCATGAGCCCAAAAACTAGGCTTAATCATTGTCACCAGCAGAGTTCAGTGATGGTAACCATGGAAGGTGAACCGCTTAACAACCTGGTTCTAGTTTCTCAGGGGTCATTTTGATACACTGTTAAGATTACGCTGCTGGGTCAGTTTACTTTTAATTGCTAAAAACACGCCATGAGTTGGTGGCTATGGTAAAAAAACAAAACAAAGCAACCTGCTTCCTTGTTAATGACGTTGCTGAAACAGTATGCATGGCTGTGTGTATTATCCAGCATCATCACTCACTTGGTATTACATAGGATGATCATCCTATGTTTTTTACTATCAATGATGCAGATTTTATCCTCAAATGACTCACCACACTTTGCATCTGGTTTAAATGTCAGTCTGACAGGAGGAAGACACCTTGCTTTATGTAGGAGAGATGTTTTACAGCACCAATCATTGTCAAATGTCTTTGGTGTATGTTACACAGGAGGAGAAAAACGTTGGACTGGACCAAAACTCTTGGCAATCAACCCATCCGGTAGTTGTAAAAATATTTGAGCGTTGGATCGACGCACCGATTGACAGACAAACCGTGGTTACAAGCGTAATCATTTCTGGTCCTGATAGTGGATTCCTTCCTCCTTGTCACAACTGATCAGGAGTGATCATGTCTATTTGTACTGTAAATAAGTTTTGGAATTCTTTTTGCACCCTGACCCCGTTACAACATGTAGACCTTCTTTAGATGCACAGCCCTTTTCTTTCCCATAATAATGTGTGTTTCCTCGGTTCCCCCCAGGAGAGTCGTCTTACCCAGCCGGTGACTCCTCCCACACAGGCCCCTCCTAACTCAGGGCTATCATGGGACATCTGCCGGTTCACCTCTCCCCGCTGCTGTTCCTGCTCCACGCCTTCCTCCTCCTTGCCCAGCCCTGCACCTCCATCACACCGCAGGTCCTGCAGCGAGCATCCACCCCCGAGGAACCCCAGTCCTCCGGTAACACCACGGGGTCCGGCAAGCGGACCTGTCCAGGCGCCGTGGTGTGCAGACCCGGCATCCTGCTGCCGGTGTGGTTGCCTCTGGACCCTCCAGTCGGAGAGCAGGCGGGCAGAGCGCTTATCTACTTCCTCTGTCTCATGTACATCTTCCTGGGTGTGTCCATCATCGCAGACCGCTTCATGGCATCCATAGAAGTCATCACCTCTCAGGTATTAATAAACTGCATGTTGGTAGTAGATTCAATACAGATGCTCCTAAGTAACACGCAATTTTGCTGTTGCCTCCTTACTTTGTTGAATGTAGAGAAATATTATTTGGTCCGATTCTACTCTCTGAATGTGACTGGACTCATTTTCTTCAAACAAACAAAGACAAAACTGAAGTGATTTATTTTGTGTCCAAGGACAAAGGATTGAAAGTCAGCTTCCATCGCTGATGTTAAAAACCCCAAATTAAGTGCAGTTATGGATTCAGACCCCAATCTGAAGAGCCATAGAATAAAGACAATTACAAAATCAGCCTATTATCATCTGAAAAATATATGAATTTGTTCCCAGAGTCTGTACACCAAACATGGTGGAGCATCTTCTGTTTTTCTGCTCCACATTTCTGAAACAAACTCCCAGAATGCTGCAGGTCTGCTGAGACTCTCAGCTTCTTAGATTTAATACTGAAGAGGCCTTCTCTTTGCTGTTGCGTTTAAATAAATAATATAATATGCCCTGCAACTTTTATTCTTGTTTTTTGTTTTCATTTCTCTAATATTATAATTAATTTTAAATTGGTTTTAATAGTTTTATGTGAAGCACTTTGAATTGCCTTGTTGTTGAAATGTGCTAAACAAATACATTTTCCCTGTCTTGCATTTCCCAAAGAATCTTGAGCTATTCAATGCGATTATATTGGACTACATTCGTATCGGATATGGAGCACATAGCTTGCATACTTTGACAAAAACTACTTAATAAATCTTCAACATTCTCCAAACTGCCTAATATGGATTCATTTTACTGTATATATTCATTTTTGACATCTTCGCTTGCAGGAGAAAGAGGTGACCATCACCAAACCCAACGGTGAAACCACGGTAACCACGGTGAGAATCTGGAACGAGACGGTGTCCAACCTCACGCTTATGGCCCTGGGCTCCTCGGCGCCTGAGATCCTGCTGTCTGTTATTGAGGTATAAACCTTACCATATTCCTTTAACCTTTCATGTTTAGACCTGTTGTTGCTGTGCTGTATACTCATTGATGAGATCATATGAAATTTTGTCACTCGGAGCGACACAAAAGTATATAACTTACAGTTGTGTAAGTTAAGTTTATAAATATGTGAATAAAATGAGAACTCAACACACCACTTGCAACCCTTTCACTTTTAGTCAGGGTCCTCATACCATGCATCTGTTGCATGGGCGAGGTATTGGAGAGGGTCCACTAACAGAGTATATACACAATTTCACACACAGGTGATACTGTTAACGTATCACACCATTTAATAGTCCGTAGGATGGTACATACATCGCTTGTCAAAGCGCTTGTCGGAGCTCCAGGAAATACTCGTAGTTAGCATATAGCGTCTTTGACCTATGCCCAGGTGGAGCCGCGATGAGCACATGTGACCCCGTAGGTGCAGAATCCAGACGGTTATTTTATATTGATCTATGTGGCTTTGTCTTTTTTTTTTGCCCCTCCAGGTTGTTGGCCACGAGTTTAACGCAGGGGAGCTTGGCCCGGGCACCATAGTGGGCAGCGCCGCCTTTAACATGTTTGTGATCATCGGTCTGTGTGTGTGGGTGATCCCTAACGGAGAGTCTCGCAAGATCAAACACCTGCGAGTATTCTTCATTACGGCTTTCTGGAGTATTTTTGCCTACATCTGGCTCTACCTCATATTGGCTGTCATTTCACCTGGTATTGTAGAGGTATGTTTCTCACAACTATATACACACGTGTTTCTAATAAATCAAGTGTGTGAATCCTCTAACATTCACATTAACTGCATGGCCAGGTGTGGGAGGCTGCAGTGACGCTGCTTTATTTTCCGGTGTGCGTGATCTTGGCTTGGATCGCTGATCGTCGCATGCTCTTCTACAAGTATATGCACAAGCGTTACCGCGCCGACAAGAGGCACGGCATCGTGGTGGAAATGGAAGGGGACCTTGCACCCAAAGGCATTGACGTCATCATGGACGGAAAGTTGTCGGAGGGCGCCGCGTGCCCTGGGACCCCCTGCAGTGTGACGGTCTCTGTGCAGACGGGCGGTGAACTGGACCAGAGCAAAGATGAGGTGAGACCTACATATGCTTCTCCTGCACGTCCCTGCCTGTAGTTTGTACTAGTCAACATATTTACACTTACGTATGTAGTGTTAGATTTCATAAAGGTTTTGTGGAATAAAATGCCTATACTTTGCTGTTGAATCCCACCATACCATTTTTAATACATGTTATTTTCATTTGTGCCAGATTTATATCTAAAAAGGTTTCCTCTTGCCGTATAGGTGGTTCGCATCCTAAAAGACCTGAAGGAGAAACACCCGGACAAAGACCTGGACCAGCTGATTGAGATGGCAAACTACTCTGCCCTGGTCCACCAGAAGAAGAGCCGCGCCTTCTATCGGGTCCAGGCAACGCGCTTGATGATTGGCGCCGGAAACATACTAAGGAAACACGCTGTGGAGCACGCGCGGCGCTCAGCAGGCCAAGAGGCCGACAAAGCCACCTGCTCGCACATTTGTTTCGAAAGCGCGCAGTACCAGTGCATGGAAAACTGCGGCTCCCTAAGCCTCGGGGTGATCCTTGATGGGGGCACAGGCCAGAGCACTTTCTATGTGGACTATTGTACAGAGAATGGCTCTGCAAATGCTGGGACCGACTATGAAGGCAAGGAGGGGACCCTGGTGTTCAAGCCAGGGGAGAGCCGCAAAGAGATCCAGGTGAGCATTTAACTATATGAATAAATATAATACAAACATTACACAATTGGTCAGCTAATTGGCTTGGATGTGTCTGCGGAATGGTAACTGTGAAAGTTACGTATGTTGTAATGTATTAATCATTCCAACTGTCATGTGCTTACATCCATATGCTCTGCAGGTGGGTATCCTGGATGACGACATCTTTGAGGAGGATGAGCATTTTTTTGTGCGTCTTCAGAACCTGCGGCTTGAGGAGGGGGCGACCGAGGGGACGGGAACCCCGCCGAAAGGTCGACTGGTGGAGCCACTGGTCACCACGGTCACCATCTTGGACGACGATCACGCCGGCATCTTCACCTTCGGGCAGCGCGTGCTGCGAGTGAGCGAGAGCACCGGTACACTGTCGGTCCCCGTAGTGAGGAACTCGGGCTCCAGGGGCACCGTCGCCTTGCCGTACCACACAGAGGACGGCAGCGCCAAGGCCGGGGTGGACTACGAGCATGCCGGGGGGGAGCTGCAGTTCACCAATGAACAGACCAGGTGAGGCGCAGCCTGCAACCAGAGGTAGTGAGTGGGACATAAGCCATAGGAGCAAGTATAGTGTTTAAGTATGGTGTTTAACATAGAGGTCATTTGGAATATTATTTATCTAAAGGGTTCCCAAATAATAGACAAATGTATGTGACAATAATCAAGGATAGGGGGGGATGCACCCCTGACATAATGGTAGGGGACACATTGAACTTGATGGCTAAAGATAATCCTGCCCCCCCGCACTCAGGTGTGGGAACCTCTAGTCACACCGTGCAAGCTGACGGATCCTTTTCCCATTAAAATTTCAGGTTATATAAGCTGTTTGCACTCATGTGTGTTTAGTGAAAGACTCAAAGGCCCATCAATAGATGCGGCAGTTATGAGTCATTTAGTTTAGTGCTATTGCTTTGTAACACTGAGGAACAAAAGTGCTTCATGTTATGTTCAAGGCTGAATTATTTAAATTCCCATTCATTATTTAGATCACTTCAATTTACGATTTTGATTTAGGTCTGAGGGTAACAGTTTAAGATGGGGATTTTTTTTTAAACTTTTATGTGTACGCCTTATGGTTTCTAGTATTTGGTGTTTAAAAAAACATGTGTGTGTGTGTGCTTACGTGTGTACAGTCAGATCTTACAGGTGCGCATCATAAATGTGGAGGAGTACGAGAAGCAGGAGAACTTCTTCATTGTGCTTGAGGACCCCAAATGGCTCAAGCGAGGACTCTCTGGTGAGTGTTTCATCCTTTTAATGCTGTCACTGTTTCCATGGCTACGATAATGGTGTACCGCTGTGTTAAACAATAGTTTGCTCACACACAGTAGATGGCAAAGATCTGGCACCGAAACAACAGCAACACAGGCGCCTGAACGCCGGCGGCATGCGTCACAGTCAGTAACTGAAGATTACAGGCCGCCATTCACTGGAGTCTCTGTTTCCCTTTAGAACAGCCACCGCAGCCAATTATGAATTTAGTGACCTTTGGTGGCCCGTTACACTGACAATGTGTCAAAGAGGAACTGGATATGTGCTTGTTAGTCGATGTCAACGGACCAAACTGATTGTAATGCACAATCATTCATATCATGATGTGCACCGTGAGGGTGCACTGTGCACTGTGACCCGCTCAACAGAGAATAATAGTTTTATTTTAGATTGCCTCAAGTCTCTCTACATGCCTAAGAAGAGTGTTGTATTGAACCACTGTCTGATTTTGTTCACAGCACTGCTGCTTAACCAGGGTAAGAGAGTTTGGGTGCAGATTTGAGTTTTAAAGGTGCACTCTGGAGCATTTTTAAACACAAAGACATTATTGTAAAATGTTAAATCTGTCTAGGGCATTGGATGCCTTAGTCCAGAGTCAAGTTACTGTGTTCTTCCAAGTGAATTGGATCATAAACTACATCATTGAGATGAGAATAATGATTTAAATATCAACTAATTAGAACAACAGTGGATATAGTAGTATAACATCAGTACTGTTGTCAGCAATAGTAATGTGACTTCTGATAATGATGAAGGTAGATGTGGATGTCAGAGAGGACCAGCGCCGGAACAACAACAAGATATAACCAGTAGCCACAGAAAGCTGTGAGGCCAAACAAAGTCCCCTTGGCCTCCTCATCATCCCGTTTCAACAAAAAACATCCAATTATAAATGCAAGATTTCCCCAAAATGCTACACAGAGCGCCTTTAAATGTGTGCAGTGCTGATGGTTCTTTTTTGTCTTCAGGTGTGGGCACTTGAGTGCTTGGCTGAAGTTTAGTTTCTTATGTTTGTGTGTGGTCTTGCAAATTACATAGTAGATAAACATTAAATTCACATTGTTGGAGCCATTTATTTGCAGTTATTAAATCAGACACATGGCCACTACACTCACAGGGTTTCAAACGTCTGTGTTTGTCGACAGGCAACCCCACCCCTGAGGAAGAGGAGGCCCGAAGGATTTCAGAGATGGGCAAACCTCTTCTAGGGGAGCACAGCAGGCTGGAGGTCATCATAGAGGAGTCCTGTGAGTTTAAGGTGTGTGAGTGACTAAAAGCGGCATTACGAGTACAATCAACTGACAACCTCTGATGAATATAACAATGAAAACAAAGGGCAAAGATGTTATCAGATTAGGTCCATTTGGAAATATGCATCATGAGCTCACTGGGTTTTTAAAAAGAAAATCGAAGGGAACATATGCAGCTTTAAGGCTTTTGACATATTATGATGCCTATTATGACACGGTCACTATCTGCCATAGGAGTTAGATTAACATACAAACATTCATAATTTGAGTGTCATTTCTTTTCAAACCTTTAACAAAGTGCCTCAGGGGGCTGTTCTTGTTTAGGTACCTGTGTTGTAGTGCATTAACTAACTCACAACCCTTTACTCACCAGACTCCCAATGGAGTTCTAGACCAGGTACTGTTTGTGCCAGCATTCTGTGTGTGATGGGACTGATAGGACCTGTCTACGCGTCTCCTTAAACTCTCATTATACTCTACTGATTACAAAGCATCTTATACTCATATACCCTTTCTCCTTTTTCGACTTCCTTCAGGTTTACATACATCATGATTTTAGATGTGTGTAGGTTCATGTGTGCTGTGTGTGATTTCCTGGGTTATTTGTGAAATAAATTCAGATTCTGTAGCAGAACAGGGAAGCCAGTGGTTTCATGGGCATGCTTACCTAAACATGCCATTTTTGTTTTGGATCTCGCCCATGAAACGAGTTAATATTGACCTTTCTCTCCTGCTGTTAACTCCTGCAGATAATATTCTATTTTAATTGAAATGGGTAAAAACATCCTGTTGAGCGAGGTGCTCTTGTGTGATAATATGAGCTATAACTGCTTCTGTCACATGACTTCATGTGTTGTTACAGAGCACAGTGGACAAACTCCTGCGGGACACTAATCTGGCTGTGGTGCTTGGCACTCACTCGTGGAGGGAGCAGTTCATTGGCGCGGTCACCGTCAGTGCGGGTTAGTAGTTCACTTGTTTGTTTCTTCCCTAAGAATTGTTTTATCAAATCATGAAATTCGCAGCTTTTAAATCAAAAACTGAGTAAAATGAGAAGTGGTAGCTTCACAGGCAGTGATGTGCATGACTAAGTCTCTGCTCCGTTCAAAATAGTAAACTATTCCTTGGAATTAAGTTATTTTGAAAATGAGCTTTGTTTGATTGATCACTACTGTGTTTCCCTCGAACAGGTGACGGAGATGAGGACGAGGGACAGGAGCAGCGAATGCCCAGCTGCTTCGACTATTTCATGCACATATTGTGCGTTTTCTGGAAGATTCTGTTTGCCTGTGTCCCACCCACAGAGTACTGGAACGGCTGGGCGTGCTTCATAGTGTCGATCTCTGTCATTGGTTTCTTAACAGCCATTATTGGAGACCTAGCTTCCCATTTTGGCTGCACCGTCGGCTTGAGGGACACCGTCACCGCTGTCGTCTTTGTAGCACTGGGGACTTCGCTTCCTGGTACGCTGTAGGGAGTTTGTTTTTTTACCTGAATGAAGTATTCCAAAAGCTTTGCCCTGAAGGGATGGTGTGTTGGATTAAACTATTTAAATATTTGTTAACTTCATATTTTCCCAGATACCTTTGCGAGTAAAGTGGCCGCCACTCAGGACCAGTATGCGGATGCGTGTGTGGGGAACGTGACAGGAAGCAACGCGGTCAATGTGTTTTTGGGCATTGGGGTGGCCTGGTCCATTGCTGCCATATATTGGCAAGTCAAAGGTAAAGTCTTCCGCGTTGACCCTGGCTCGCTGGCCTTCTCCGTCACACTCTTCACCATCTTTGCCTTCTTCGCCATGGGGTTGCTGATGCTGCGCCGGAGGCCGTCCATAGGCGGAGAACTTGGCGGGCCTCGGATCTCCAAAATCCTCACTTCGCTGTTCCTCTTCGGACTCTGGTTCCTCTACATCCTTTTCGCGAGCTTGGAGGCCTACTGCCATATACAGGGCTTCTGAGTGCGCACAGCTTGGGAGAGATAATGACAGTACACACATCACCGGGACATTCACCTGTGCAGCTCTGTTCCAGTGATTACCACTGACTTATCATCACTTGAAAAACTGCTGCCATGGTTACATTAAAAATAAAAAATAAATATTGATATATATCCATGTACATAAATACGAACACACAACATGCAGAAACCTGTAGATTTCAGTTCCAGTCAGCAGAATGTTTGGCCTGAATAACATGCAGTGATGTGATGTTTTTCGATGAAGGAAAGCAAAGCAGGTCAGCGCGTACTCTGCGGAGTCACTGGGTTTTGCTCACTTCTGGCTTAATGCCTGACGGTTCATAACCTAGATTTCAAGTTTGGTCTTTCCTTCTCCTCAAGCTGAGTAAAGGCTGGATCAGAGTAGACTGCTTGACCTAGTATTTAGATAAGAAAAACAGCGACAGCTGCTTTTACGCAGATGTATGGACGTCTCTGAGTGTATCACCATGCTTATACCATGGCTACGTGTCCATGTTTGCCGGTCAGTAATCATTAACCCATAGTAAGTGTATCTTCTCAAAGCAAAAAGTGCTGTTTCTATGGTTACCTACAGTTTGTGCGGACATATTGAGAGCAATAGTAAAAAACTAAAACGTGTTATGGTCTTGGTATATGACTTTGAATGGACCTGCCAGCCAACCACAAGATTTCCCTGCCGGCACAGTATTCAAAACGAAGCACACTTTGGTTACAATCTACTGCTGGGGGATGAGCTGCTGGGACTGATGTCGTTATCTATCACTGAAACATTCTCTTTCTCTGTTGAGTTATGTGACACAAGGCATTGTTTTGTGTAATTTAATGCACCTACTGAGTTGAATCTCACTATAACTATTGAAAATAGTAAATGATCAGAAATGCAATAGTCCTATATTTAAACGTATGATTTACAAAGAATTTTACGGACAACTAATTTCGACTAAACCGTGAAAAGAAAAATGTATCTGCCACTGAGTGTGATCATTTGAATATTTATCAATGTATATTTATCAATGGTGTCATTTAATGTCTTTGTAATGTAATGTCTTTGATCTGATATTACCAAGATGCATTGTAATTTATTGCAAGTTGTCCTGATTACATTGAACTTTTGAAATTTTAACTGAGTGTGTCTCTGTTGAATGGAACTATTACTTCCTAATTAGTAGGGGGGGGTGTGGGGGTATCACAGCTGCAGGACTCTTAGGGAAGGGAAAACATTCTTTGTGGTGATATGGAAAAAGGCTAAATGAAAAAAAAACAGAGCTAAGATTAATTTGCAGTAATTTCGTAAAGGATCACTATATAAATGCAGCAATATTTTGACATTTACATTTTGATGCAGGTGACATGTAAAGATGATGGCGGTCTAATAGTGAAGGTTTGCATGATAAGATCAAGGGCCAAGTCATCTTTGATTATCTATCTTTGACTTTAGAGGAGACTGCCAAGTCTACAAATTCCTACATATCTATATATATTTATATAATTCCTACATATTTTGGTAATAAATGTTTCCTGATTCCTGATGAATTATCCATGTGCAGAAAATGTGCACATGTCAACAGAGCAAAATGTGAGTTTCGAATCTACAGCAGAAGTCAGCTAAGGCTACGGAAACTATACCAATTTAGCTTCCAGATGTTCAAAAAGGGCTCCCGTTTTTCCCACATACCGTGAATGCATCAATTACCCGGCACAGGGGACAGGACAACATGGCTGCCGCTGTGGGCCGATACTACGGAGAAGGCGGCAGAGCATCGAAAAGACAGAAAACTGAGGACGGAGGGATGTCAACGGTGAGCTCATTCCTCTGGTCGGAATCGTTAAAGTGTTACTTTGCTGAAATGTGCTACTTTTTGCTTTTCTAAGAGTCTAATTAAGCTTGACAAAGTACTGCTTATCAAGCATCTACATCGAAGCTAACACATAACGTTAGCTAAAACGATGAAGCCACCCACGTTAGCGGTATTGGTATCATGTTTGGATTGAAATATGTGAAAGCGCTGTAACTGATATATCTTAGTAAACCATAAGCGCTTAGTAATGTCAGCCTCCATCGTAATGAGGTTGTTTTTTCATAATGCTCAATGTCTCGGCCCAGCCAACGTTAATGTGAATCATCTCTGCAGGCCTGCTGCTCCATTGCTTGTCTCCCAGTGTTGGCAATGTTTTTTAAAACCTACAAGCATCATGTTTGGTTTGCAGGAGGGCTACGATGACCCTCACAAACCGCTCCCCTCCTCGGTGGTGCACATCAGGGGCTTGGTGGACGGTATCATGGAGGCTGACCTGGTTGAGGCCCTGCAGGAGTTTGGGGCCATCAGGTATTCACAGAGCACCTACAGTAGCTGTGTCTGATGTGCTCACGGTGTCCATCAGTGTAGAAGTTATCATGTTTCAGGTCTCATAAAACCTCATTTTTCAGCATTCATAATAACCTCTTAAATGCACTCCTAGACAACACAGTCCTGAGATAATGTCATCCTATCAAGCTGTTACGACTATGTAGTAATAGTAGATTTCAAATGTTGATTCTCGTAGATACATTTATAAATATCTGTTTTTTCCAGTGGGCCAAATTTTTTGTTGTACACCAAAGGCCGTATGTGAGATGATAAAAGCACTTTTTTATTTAAACAGATTGTGATCCAAATCAAATCAACAATGAACAATCCAACAATTTTGGGTGCATGCTTGATTGACAAAAGGCCACTACAAAACATGTAAATGAAAGGTATATAAAACAAATAAGTTCACTTTATATTTAGTAATAATAGCAGGCTTACGGCAGTGTGGTATGGTGTTGTGTTTGCCTTCATGTAGGAAGTGAGTAGGCCAATTGTGCTGAGAGATTAGAGCTGTTATGTATATCACAACATCAATCTATATGGATTTTAAGGCTATTGTCGCATATTGTTTATGTGACTAGTGCTTTCATTAATCAAGCCTAAAATGTATTTATACTATTTATTTACAGTTATGTCGTTATGATGCCCAAGAAGCGGCAGGCCCTGGTGGAGTATGAGGACATGAATGGCTCCTGCAATGCTGTGACATATGCAGCAGAGAACCAGGTTTACATTGCGGGCCACCCGGCCTTCATCAATTATTCCACTAGCCAAAAGATCTCCCGGCCAGGGGACTCGGAGGACACCCGGAGCGTCAACAACGTCCTGCTGCTCACCGTCATAAACCCCATCTATCCCATCACCACGGTAACTTTGTTATTGAAATTAATCTTGTGACCCTGTCCCCTTATTTACATCTGGAAAGTTTTTACAGTTCATCCAGAAAATATTTCCAGCGCTTCACTTTTTGTTGTTACTGCCGTATTCCAAAATGTATTTAATTCATTTTTTCTCAATTCTACACACAACACCCCATAATGACAAAGTGGAGAGAAAAAACATGAAGTCATCCAGCATTTCTGAGATTGGAGCGAGAAAAGGTGATGTTGTGATCTTTGTCACCTCCTTGACCAAGACCCTTCTTCTTCTAAGTCTGGCTGGGCGGCCAACTCTAATTCTGCGTTCACACCCAAACGCTTTACTCGCCCGATTAGTTGGAGTTAATTTGCCTTGACTTCGTAAAGACGTTATAATAGTTTTCGCTACCATGGAATAAATAAACACTATTTCTGCTCTTTATTTGTTGTGTGAATTACACAAACGTCGGAACGGCAAACAGTGTTGTGTTTGGATTCGGGGCATCATCCATCGCCGCACACAGCTTGAATTTCACCGACTCCTCCTGGAAGTGCGTCTGGATGACGCCGCTTCCAGCGCCACTTCTAGCGCCACTTCAAGCTAACCGGCAGCAAGTTTGATGACCTGCTGTGTCGGCTTGGTGCCAGCGTCTCTCGGTTAGACACCAACTAACTTACAGGTGTTCAGTCTCAGCTGCAGAGCGCCTGTCCTGTCTGCAGTGAGCGGCAGTTTCTTAAAGTGTATTCACTCCTTGGGAGCAGCATGGCGGTGATGACGAGCGTCTTTCGCGTTCTCTGCACCGCCCGATGACAATTTGCTTCCTCCGTAACTAGTTGCGCCTGTGCATTGACTTTGCTTGGGATCTACTCGCGCAAATAATTTGTTTTGCTTTTGGCGTGAACGGAGCATAAGAAGAGTCTTTGTGGTTCCAAACTTCTTCCATTTCCAGATGATGGAGGCCACTGTGCTCATTGGGAACATCAATGCTGCAGAGCCTTTTCTGTACACTTCCTCCAGAACTGTGCCTCGATAATATTGGGTCTCGGAGGTCTACCGACAATTCCTTAGCTTTGTTTGTGCTGTGACATGCACTGTCAACTGTGGAGCCGGATGTAGAGCGGTGTGTTTGTGTGGGGGTGGGGGAGAGAGGATAGTAATCTGTCCCGTGGTGCTCTGTCAACGCACACTTGTTGGGCGGAACTGCCGTGCGCAAAAAATAAGGAAAGAAATTGTTTTTTTTTAAATTGTGGAATTTCTTTTAGGGGTGCAGGAGGTAGTTTATGTAATGATTTAATGTATGTTCATTCATTGTTACCGAAAAGGACTGCCCGCCACCTGCTGTTCAACTCGCTCGCCACGTGCCGGCGAATTAGCTTGTAGCATGTTAGCTTCTGTGGCTGCTTGTGTGCCACTAGAGGCAAAAACCAGCAGCCCGACCAACTTTGCAATAGATGGTTTTTCTGATCTAACTTTGGATTTTTCAAAACCAAATAGATCGCATCTCTTCTCTACGTACGTTTTGTGTTTGTGCATCTCTGGTCTCTTGTTGTTTTCATGTAGTTTTCAAGTTTCTTCTTGCTGTGATACCAGGTGAGCTGTACCCAGCAAGCAATTTTATAAATGTACATTTATTAGTATTACAAATTGCTTGTGTCACAAACTGTTGTGTCATGGGGTTTTACCCTGTTAAATGGCATTAGTTGGTTATTTATTGTTGTTATAACCACAACTCAATCTCACTACTCTAAGACAAGTAGCTTTGACCGTTGCGCGCTCAGCATCAGTTGTTACGGCTATACATCGCCCAGCTCTATGGTTACAAATTCAGAGTCTTCGAGTCTGGCTTTATGAACGTAAAATATTAGATGTTTTATTCAATGGGCTGAAAACCCCCCGTCTGAGAGGTTCTGCTGCCAAACAGTCCCCCATTAAACCCATATGGAGGCATGCGTATCTATTATTCTACATTGGCATGGTTGTTTCCTCTTTTACTAAATGTGCTTTACTACATCGAAATTCCTGTCTTTTGACGACACTCAAGGTAATAGCAACGCTGTGGAATGTAGTGTGCTTGCTATATTAGGAGTGCTATGTGAACCTCTGTTTGCCTCTGCAGGACGTGCTCTACACCATTTGTAACAACTGTGGACCTGTACAGAGGATTGTCATCTTCAGAAAGAATGGTGTTCAGGCCATGGTGGAATATCCTTCTTAATGATGCTGATTTTCCACTGTTTTGCTGTTTGATTTAGAAATGTTGGATGTAACCAGACCTCACCTTAACTCATTGTTGCCACGTTTGACTCTGTCCAAAGTGCTCAGAGGGCCAAAGCCTCTCTGAATGGCGCAGACATCTATTCAGGCTGCTGCACTCTAAAGATTGAGTATGCCAAGGTGAGCATGTGCCCATATCTCATCCAGCGTAGTGCCTGGTGAATTAACAATAGGTGTTTGTGAGAGGAAACATGGTTTGATTTTTTTTTTTGGTTTTGTTATGCAATCCACAGCCAGCACGACTTAATGTCTTCAAGAACGACCAGGACACGTGGGACTACACAAACCCCAACCTCAGTGGCCAAGGTAACGTGCAGTCCCTGACCCTTTCTTCCTCCTATTTTCTTCCTCTGATTCCTCTGTATGGGATGGTAAGGGCTCTCGGCCTCCAGGTTTATTGCCTTTGATCACATGTGAATGGTTTCATCCACCGTTCACAGCGCTACTCAGCTCAGTGGTCAGAGACAGTATTCCTGTGATGCTTTTCGAGGTCTTAATGCATTTACTCGCCACACAGCAGGTTCAAAGTAAGGGCATGAGGAGCAACCGCAAGGGCAGCCTAACATTGTTCCTAGGGTCATGCATGTAAGAAGCCCTGCACACTCGTCACAGTAGCCTATCTAGGAGCACCATTCCTTCATATGGTTCACATTCCCTACAGAGCATGTCATAGCTACACACTCTCACATTGCTACTCTATATTAAAGAGACTATCACAGCTATTGTTATACCTTCAAACATACTGGAGATTTTATCCTAGCTTATGTGACATTGCACTAGCCAGCGGAGTTGCCTTGTGAGACCATTAACGGTCCCATGATACGACTGCTGAGATTTCTCTGGCTTTGGTACACTGAACAGGTTTCTGAGACCTGTGGGGGACCTGGGTTGAGTTTAGGCGGAGCGTAAGCACAATGAACATTGTCAGTGACACCGTGACGTTGAGTGTTAGCATTACGATCAGCAGCTACAGTAGCTGTTGTGTTTAGTTTTATTGGATGGATCATTTAAAAAAATTTTTTTAAAACAGACGACAATTTACTGTTTGATATGGGTTGCATCAATTTAATGTTAAGATAATTTGTTTTAAAATCAACAACTTAAAAACCAAGGTCTTTCCATGGTGGAAACCTGCAAGAAAAAAAATCTGCCGCTCACGTTGTGATACAAACGACAAAAATACAGGTTAATAAAGATAATGCTTCAGCAAAGAGGCAAACGGTTAAGTAAGATGATTCTGTGATTCACATTGCCTTTGATTCTTTGTGTTCAGCAGTAGGGTTTTGCTGTAGTTCCAAACCTGATTACAAATACTTTACTTAAGTGTATCTGTATTGAGGATTTTATTTTGATTTCCTTTCTGTTAAATAGCTTTTTTTCTTTTTCTTGTACCACAAGTCTTATACAGGTGTTTGACATCTTTGTTTTACTTTGCGCTGCCTTTCAAGCCAGAGGTACTCCTTGTGTCCTCACTGTGCAAACTCATACAGGCTTACGTCAACCTCTAAGCAGACACAGAGGCCTCTACAGCACAACAGCACCCACAGCCACAACTAATGTAAACAGCTCTATGGGATACATCGGACACAGTGGGGCAACAAATACCGGAACACAACCTCAACTCAGTACTTCCTAATTCCAAGTCCATCATCACTCCTGCCGCCGCCACCTGACACGGGAGTCCATTTTATCTTGTGGTGGTGGTCAGTAGCCGCCATTTCAGTTCTAAATACTCCCATGGCCACATGAACAGACACCCCGCATATCCACCACAGACTGATGTTGATAGATTGATAAGCATCTATCCCCCCACCTCTCGGCCAGTGCAGCACATCTCATCCGCAGAGACCCCGAGGAGTCACAACACACTGATGATGAGGGCTTGGAGTCAGGCGTGTTGGTCGATCCAGAAGCGGCCGCCATAACACAACCACAGGGAGCAACAGAGGAGATTTCAGACACACTCAACCCGCCCAGGGAACAGACGATACCACACACTGGGGCAGTAAACAAAAAAGCGAGGCCATTTCCTTTCTCAGATGCTAACACCGCTCGACTCCACCATCCTTGGGTGAACACCACACAGCGAGCCGAACCTCCACGGCAACACACAGCTGAAGCATCATGACAACACATCATCACGCAGATATTCCAGATGACTTATTGTTGGGCATTTTTTACACAAGAAGAAACATCCACAGGGGGGCCTACGAAGACACAGGCGTTCAAGCACAGAGACAAACAGATTCAAAATCCTTTTCTACAGCTTCCTACATGTATGGACTCGGGTGTTTTGTTTCCCCCTGTACCTTCTTCCCCATTTCCCCTGCTCTCTCTTTTGCTCTTGTGTTGTTGCTGCGATGTTTCATTTTCCTTTTTTTTGTTGCACTGGCCCATAGTTGATGCCTCTAACGCCTCCCGTGTGATGCAGGTTTGGCTCAGTGTTTCTGTGGACAGACAGCCCACTCTCAAACGGTGCACATATCCTGCTTTGTGGTCACAGCACGGTAAGCTGGAAATGAGCCCCGTGGAAAAGCAACTCTCAAAAACTAACCGGCGGCAAGTCAAAGCCCAGCATGGATGTACTTTTCTTTCTGGTGGTTGGCATACAAGGAAGGGAAGAAGGAAGAAAAGACTGAAGAGGGAGAATGAGTTGAGGCTGGAGTCAAGAGGTTGGCAGGCAGCATCCTTGCTGAAGACTGCCCCCTACCTGCCCACTGTGTCCCATGCTCCATGTGTGGTGCTGTAAGTACTTGACAGAATGAATTCATAATCTGACTTCATAGTGAAAAGTAGAAAATGAGAGTGAAACTGAAACATGTTGTGGGACTGTTCAGCCATCATGTTAATACTACAATATGGTAAAGGCCCATGGCAACAGATTTCTTTAATTTCACTGACAAACTGGGTTTCTGGGTCTGAATTTTCTTGCTAAGTTCTATAATTTGTCTTTATTTTCTGTCTCGTTATACTTCCCCATGTCGGGTTACCATGCGCCTCACTATTCAGAGAAATGAGTGGGGTCAGTTGGCAGTTGAAAACACTTTTTCCATTGCGAGTGTTTGATTTGGAGCCGTTGTCTAGCACTAGTAGCTAAATTGTCAGTTACAAAGAAGAGAGTCAATTTTAACGTTCTGAAATTGGGATCTAGTGGTGGTTTTGCACGGTTCTTAGGTTAGGATATTACATCCCCACCCCCAGTGATCTCTCCTTGCTCGTTGATTTGTAACTTTAGTTACAGCACATCTAATTAGCCATCTGCAATCCAGGATGCATTATGAACAGTCTCTGATTAAGCATTTACTCCACATCCGTTTTGTGAGGCTAAATGCTCACAAAATATGCAATTTGTCACTAAGTTTGCTCCAACCGAAAAGACCGTCACAGTAGTGGCTGGTAGGTTTTACAATCCACCAGACTAAATGAGGCTTCCAACTTATTTGAGACCCAATCTGCACGTGTTCATAGTTCACAGTGTGTATGCACCTCATTATGCTGCAGATTCATAGGTTGGTTACAGCTAACGTGTCTGGGATAGTAAATATATTTGACATTACATATGTGAAATAGATTTGATGTCTTAGCTCTTTTTCTTTTCTCAATCGGCTCTTAATTATTCATATTACTAAACAAACTGTAGTTCTGATTGACACCTTGCTATATTTTTTATATATGCTACTGATTATAATGTATTGTATTTGCACAACACTCCATTTTAAATGGGAACGTTCAATGCTGTTATGAGTTGCCATGACCAGATTGTCAATCTGGCAAACTAAAAAGTTGCTTTTAATACACAAGTGTGCAGAGAATTCACCTTGGGTTTGTTTTTTTTATTTCAAATATAACGGAAAATATCAGTTACTTACTACTTATTTTTTTGCTGATTATTTTAAGGCCAATCTCCATATCAGGTGTTATTTCTTTCATTATTCAACAATGTAATCTAGGCAAAACCATTGATGTCAATTCACTTCTGGTATTATGTCTGTCGTATACTGGTTTGTAAAACTGTATAGTTTTTAAATAAAACATGCTTAGCCTGCTGCTCATAGCACTGATGCCAATTAAACTCTGATATTCTACTAGCCTCTTTCCATATAAATGTTGAGCATGTAATAGGATGTTTATACATTGTTGCAAAATGTACCTTTTTTAATGTTTATTTGGATTTGATGTGTGTATATGTGTACCTGCACAGATGCTGATGGTGAAGGCAATTGGAACAATTTACAAGGTGTGTGTGTGTGTGTGTGTGTGCGCGTGCGTGCGTGCGCGTGGACATACACTGAGCTGGCTGATAGAAGATGCAAGTTATTGGTCAACATCACTGCTAAAGAAAAATCTCCATTATGTCATGTAGATTAGCAAAATAGAGCCTGCAGACTTTTTAACACTTAAAATATTAGTCCCCCTCTGCTGCATGTCAATCACAACCATGTCCCTTTGGAGGCTACGCTACCTATTTGAAATGGGGCTGTTTCATAGGCTAACTGGATCTGACAATTGCAGATCCCAATGCCAACTCCAACAAACGGCAGAGGCAGCCGGCTCTTCTGGGAGACCACCCACCTGATTATGGTGAGTCACGTTGAAGAAAATTGTCTGACATTGATCACAATCCAGTACTGAATCTGTAACTCAAATGCTTGCTCTATACAAGGCGGCCCACCGGGAGGTTATCACAGCTACAATGAGGACAGCTACGGCCCGCCGCCTCCCCACCGCATGGGACCAGGTATGGGCGGGCGGGGTCGAGGCAGCCAGCGCTACGGCCCTAGCTACGGACCGCCGCCCCCCGAGTACGGCCCTCACGCCGACTCCCCTGTCCTGATGGTTTATGGCCTCGAGCCCTCAAAGGTCAACGCTGACAAGGTCTTCAACATCTTTTGCCTCTACGGCAATGTAGAGAGGGTGAGGAGAAGCTTGGAGCATTGGTCACTGGAAACCCAACATGGGATGTATTTAAGTTGTTTGATAGGGGTTCAATAGACACCTGTGTGATGTGCATATAATTGACTGATTTCTGAATTTAAAAATATTATTTATTCCTTTTTTTTAAGCCAAAGTATTAATTTCCTTTTGAACTAAACAGACGCTTTAAAATTAAAATAATTCTCATTTGCAGAACTAGTTTCATACTATGTTGTTTTCCCTTTTTATGTCAATTTAGCTTCATATTTTTCCTCCGTCAGATTAAATTCATGAAGAGTAAGCCTGGAGCAGCAATGGTGGAGATGGGTGACTGTTACTCGGTGGACAGGGCCATCACTCACCTCAACAACAACTTCCTCTTTGGACAGAAACTCAACGTTTGGTGAGAGCAGCTGTCCAAACTCTTACACCGCATGAGACTGTTGATTATTAAACATAAAATATGCTGAGCTGAAGAGCAACCTCTGACCTCCTGCGCCCCCCAGTGTGTCCAAGCAGCAGGCCATTGTTCCAGGACAGTGCTACCAGTTGGAGGACAACAGCAGCAGCTTCAAAGATTTCCACGGATCGCGGAACAACCGCTTCACCTCCCCAGAGCAGGCGGCCAAGAACCGAATCCAGCACCCCAGCAACGTCCTCCACTTCTTCAACGCACAGCCCGACATCTCTCCGGAGATCTTCACACAGGTGAGACAAGTCACCAGGGTTCTTACATCTGTACCCCAGTACTGCTCTGATATCCACTGAAACTGGTGTTTTCTTCCAGGCCTGCGAAGAACTGGGAATCAAGACCCCCATTAGTGTGAAACTTTTTACCGGGAAGAGTGAGTACTACAAGTTGCAATCAGGCCAAAATAGTTTGATTCTACAGTTGACAATATTCTAGATTCTTTCTTGTATATAGAGAAAATATTATTAATAGTAGTAGTTAGATGTTTACACACAGTTTAGTATTTATTTTAGTAATATAATCATTTTGTGTGGTACAAAAGGTGAGCGGAGTTCATCTGGCCTCCTGGAGTGGCAATCCATTAATGATGCCATGGAAGCCCTCGCGCTGATCAACCATTACCAGATGAAAAACACCAGTGAGTTATCTCCTCTAAAACACGTTTTTAGATGCTTTAAATAGCATTTGTCTTGTCTTTTATCTTTAAAATGCCTGTTTTTTTAATCTCGTTCCTCTTACAGGTGGGCCTTACCCTTACACACTGAAGCTGTGTTTCTCAACCACACACCATGCCAACTGAGCACTCTCCACAAACCATTTGGATCACTTTCATAGTCTTTCAATACAGTTCTGTTGTCACGCTCCAATTAAACATTCAATCAGTATTGACAAAAACTAGGACTGCTTTGCTATAGAACATGTTACTTGAAATATGAATTTGTATGATGTATTTATGTTTATCATGTTTCGTTTTATTGTGTATGTTTCTCACACTAGATTTGAAGAAAAAAACACTACCCTGAAGTAATTCAATGCGGACCTCAGTTTTTGTATTTTAAAATCAAGTGAACAGTAACCATGAAGAACATACTGATATGTAACCAGGGTTCACATCAACAGAGACAATTTATATTATAACTTTCATCATTTCTTCACAGGAAGACGTTCATGTTCACAGGAAATAATCTAAAATAAATAGACATGTTCTTCAAAGAGATGCAGCTCTAGTTTTCTGACATCTCTCCTGAAGTGGTTACGGGGCCATCCCTATGTTGATAGCTGGACTTGTTGTCATCACAATGAAGATTAAAGGATAGTAGAACTGATGCCGGTTAACTGTTTAGTCACTGTCGAGATGTCAATGTCAAGTTGTAACATTTTGTAGTATAAAAAAACTTTGAATATGACTTTGGCTGGAATAACTCAATTAACAAAAGGTCCTTGGTTATAGTTTCCACATACCAGCATTAGGTAGCCCGGATCAGGTGAAGCACTATCTATAGTAGCAGACTGCACTCACACCTACACTGCATCATTTTCAGTAACACTGTTTGTATTCAAAATCAGTATGAATAGATGAATTAAAGCATTTAAAAAAAATGATTTGCCTATATGATGAATATGAATTATGTGTTTCTTTGCGGTTTGGAATATTTATCGACTTTATGCATAGCCATACTTCTCCTCAGTCAGAAATAAATGATAAACACAGTTTTCTTTACCTTTCTACGTGGGATCAACTCCAAGTCTCTTTGAGACGAATCGCATGAGCTCCACCTGAGAACCACAACCTTCTTGAAAACATGCGGGTCGTGAGTAGCCTCACGCCAGCTTATACATAGAATAATAGAAACGTTTTCAAGTTGACCCTCGGTAGCGTTAGTTTACGATAACCGTCTCAGTTCATTTCGAGGCAGCGTTCAGTATTCAGAAACTCCGCTGGTTCTGTACTATTTTAAAACTACACCCCCCGCTAGTGTCGGCAACGTTGTATTGTTCACAATGGGGGAAAAACTACAACTCCCACAGTGCCGCGAGGCGCAGTCACGTAGGTGTTTCCGGTGTCTTATAACATTTTACTTCCTTCCACACGGGCCGACGCGAACAAATCGAGAAAGAAGACGTCGCCAACTTTTTAATGCCGTCGTTAATGGTCGCGTGTTGAGCACATTTTGACGTTTAATTTCCCTCGTGAAATGCGCGGCGCGCGCGCTTGTGGAGTCTGAGATTCAAAGAACTCTTGACAGACCGTAACGTGCAGGCCTCAGAAGAAAGTTTGGTCGAGGGCCTGTAAACAACATGTCCTCCGCCTCGCAGCCTTCCTCCAGACGGCAATGGTGCTACCTCTGTGATCTGCCCAAGATGCCGTGGGCCATGCTGTGGGAGTTCAGCGAGGCCGTGTGCCGAGGATGTGTCAACTACGACGGGGCCGACAGAATAGAGCTCCTCATCGAGACTGCCAGGCAGCTGAAGAGCACGCACGGAGTGTTGGACGGCCGGTCCCCGGGTCCTCAGCAGGGCAAGCCGAGCTCCTCCGGGCCCCCTGAAGCAGGGCGGCAGCATGGAGAGCGTATGGAAAGGGGGAGGGGTGAGTATGTGGTGTCTTCTCGCCTCCTCAATGGCCTGCACAGAGCTGAAGATGTCTCCCTGTCAGAGGCCAGCAGGCAGAGCCCTAACACGCGTCGGGCCATAGTGGGGGCAGTCCCCAGTCTACATGGCACCATATCCCATGCATTGATTGCTCAGGGGTTAGTAGCGGCTCCTCACGGGCTTTTAGCCCCCATGTCAGGCTCCAGGTCAGGGGCCACACCAATTGCTGTCTCGACAGGCTCCATAATGGGCGACGCTGGCAGAAGACAGGTTGTGTCCCTGAGTGTGGGACCGAGCACGTCTGCTCTGGTGGGTATAGATCCTGCTTTGTGGCGAAACAATGAAATGATGGCAGAACTGAACGAGGTGGCTCGCAACAGGGTCGAAGGCTGGCCTAACCGGCCCAAAGCCGTCCGGGACGTCCTCGTTGCCTTGAGCAGCTGTGTCCCCTTTAACGTGCGCTTCAGGAAAGACCACAATCTGATGGGCCGTGTTCTGGCTTTTGATACCAGCACAACGCCGGAGTTTGAGTTGAAGGTGTTTGCAGAGTACCCTGCCGGCTCTGGGATGATCTTCTCGGGAGTCCCGGACCTGGTCAGGCAGATGTTTCGCGACTCGGCGAAAGATGCGGGCAAAGCGGTGAACTCTGGGCTGCGCTATGTGGAATACGAGAAGCGGCAGGGCACGGGAGACTGGCGTGGGCTTGCGGAGCTGTTAAATGACGGCGTGCGCATGTTCAAAGAGCCCCCAATTCCAGAGGTTCTGCCCCAGCTGGATGCGGGGTTGCCTGTGGCAACCGCCGGACGCTCTGTTCCGGGTAAGAGCGCGGCTCGACGCCGCAAGGCCTCCCCGGGCTCCGAGAACGGAGAGAACGAAGGGAGGCCCGATCACCCGGCGAGAGAGCCCTGGCCCCGAGGTGCTTACTCCGGCATGGAGCCGCTTCCTGGCATGGCCGCCCCACAAGAAGGCCCGCCCCGTTTACATAGCCAGCCTTCGCCCATCTCTGCACTCATGGGAGTTGCAGACAGCCTGAGCTCCAGCCAGATGGCCAGGGACAGCCCCGGCATGTCCACGGCCCACGCCTCGTCAGCGGGGCGTCCCACCAGCGGCAGCCCCTCTGCCGCCTCCACCTCGGCCTCCCAGGCGGCTTCGGGGCAGGGCTTGAGCGCGGCGGGGCAGAGCAGCAACGCCGGCGCCGGGGATTCCACGAGCAGCGCTCCGGGCACGCTGCTCTGCTGCACACTCTGCCGGGAGCGCTTGGAAGACACCCACTTTGTCCAGTGTCCCTCCGTCCCACACCACAAGTTCTGCTTCCCCTGCACCCGGGGGTTCATCCGCAGCCAAGGTCAAGGTGGGGAGGTGTACTGCCCCAGCGGAGAGCGCTGTCCCCTGGCCGGGTCCTCCGTGCCGTGGGCCTTCATGCAGGGAGAGATCTCCACCATCCTGGCCGGAGACGGAGATGTGACGGTAAAGAAGGAGAGCGACCCATGACCTCTCCCATCATCCTGTTGAAAATGGTAAGAAAATGAGGAAAGTGAGCTTATATATATTTATATCAGTGGAGATGAGTGATGCAGCAGCCCTTAGATGGATGCCTATCAGCCTGAACAAAACATGTTGTTATTCCATTGTTATTTGGTAGGGACAGTATACATTAGTGAAACATAAGTTAGCCAGCAGTGTACAGATGTTAGAAAGTCACCCTGAAACATTTGAGTTTAACATCATTTACCCTCTACAAGGATGCAGAAGGAATTCGAGTAGACCATTCAGTAAAATATATGTATCACTCTGACACGGCTAAACAACAATAACAGACATACAGGGAGATGAGGGTCAATGGGCCATTTCCACTTACAGGGGACAGACAGGGAAGGAAGGACAGAAAGTGCCATTGTATTGAAGGCCGAGCTGAGTACTAACAAACCATTTCTTTAAAGGAACTGTTGGTGTGTTTGTAAAGATGACAACCAAAACGGATTAAACCAAGTCACCAATTATATTCTCTACAAAACTACTACCCAAAGTTGAAGAACGCAGCATGGACAGATTGTAGCTATATGTTAATAGAATATGTTAATCAGTAAGTAATGACCACAATATTTGACACTGATCAGTCGGTTGGCTGCGTCAACCAAATAGAGTTGTGGTCTGTTGTGCTGAGAATTTATTTATTTATTGTCACTTCGCATCTGGAATTAAAGCACTGAATTTAGACCCTCTCCGCCCCTCAAAAAAGAGTCTGGAATATTTCTTTTATTCTGAAGATGTATGACGGATCTCCCTCTGTCTTAACTAGCGGTAAAACCCTTGTGATCTGCCTGTCACACACGCATCATACCTGACATACCTGTCAGTTGCACCACTGCGCCATGTGCACACTCCATGTCACACTAATACACACTGCCACCCACGGTCCACCTCAGATTATGTCTGTACATGTTGTACAGACATAACGCACGGCTCCTACGCTGACAATCACCGCTCGTACGTTTGTGCCAGGACCTCATTATACGTCTAAAGTAATTTAAACCGTCTTTAAAAAACCTCACCCCTCAGTTGTAAAGGAAAGTCCGACTAGTTCTCTGAAATGTTCTCCAATCCTGACCCATTTTTTCTTTTTTCTCCCCACAGTGGAGCAAACACTTTGAAAGCACTTCCCTATTATCTCGAGCAGAGGTCCACTTTGGCTGCAGTTCATCATGTGTGCCTCTGAGGAACCCCAGGAGACACCACACACACACACACACACACACGGCTAACTAAAGATGAGGGACACGCCCGTCTGTCGGGGCCGAGCTGCTGACGTCACAGATGGACGTCGGGTCCCGGGCTCGCTCTCTCCTCTCCTTCGTTGAAGTGGGGGCCGTTGGCGCTGAGGCCCACGATAGAAAGCACACGCTTGACGGACGACGGCAAAATTGAATTCTTTCTCAGAAAAATAAATGAATGTTCAAATGTGGCAAAACCATTGGATCCTTTAAAGCCAAGGATGGAGGGAAAAAGAAATTAAAAAAATGTAATCCCACAATGTCTTAGGTATTTTCCTCTTGTTGTATGTCAAATGTGAATTTACTTTCAATACGGCTATGTAATTTCTATTTTTGATACAACACAAATTTCTATGTATTTGTTTATAGTGATAAAAAGACCAAAGATGGCTTCATGCTCAATGTCCTTTTCTTGTATTGTAGCCGTGTATGCTGTACTCTGACGACTTTGGCGTCAGTCACTAATTTGTTCATCTATCACAGATGTAAGCTTGTCTTTGTCTTATTTACTTTTTTTAATAGTATGTATGGTAAGATAATTAGCACCACAATTTTCAATGGTCAACCCACGTACTCATGTGACCTGATCAGGTCAATTCAACAATAAATTAAAAAAGTTACTTGTTTTATTCTTTCAGCCTCACAAGTGAACCACAATGGTATTTTTGTACTTTATTTCATTATGGGAGGACAATGAATGTCAAAAACCCAACACCCAAAAAGTAGCCCTTAATTAGTAAGTGCATTAACACGTAGAACCTAAAAGGAGGTCAACACATTTCTGGGCCAGATGCAGCCCCCTCCCCTCTAATGGGAGGGAAAACTGTAGAGTTAAAAGATAATTTCAAAGCCATCAGCCATGTAGAACATAAAATCCACAACTTGATTAAGAATGACTGCTAAAACACCGGAAATGATCAAATATATATATTGTAAACTACAACCCACCCCATAGTTAACAGCAAAGCGCAGGTTTGGTCTGTACATGTATCATTTGTGCTCAACATAGTGGTGTAAGTCCTTTGTTTCTTGACACGGGCCTGGTTGTACGCTACGAAGGCCAGCAGTGGTTGTGGGTAATGTTGCGTTGGTTCAGAAGGGGCATCCGGTGTTGCCCCCCAGGGCTTCCTGAGCTGCCTTGAGGGTCTCTTGCTTTACGCATTTCCAGTAGCCAGGCAGGCCGTTCTGTTGCTGCACCTGAGGGCGGGACCAGGGTTATTCCATGTGACAGCACTGTTTGTTCGACATGCAACGTGGGCGCATTTCAACTGATGATTAAGAACAAAGTTTGCTTTGCAGATATTCAGCCAGGTTTTAAATGTAACTGAATTTGAAATAAACATACATTTTAGTCTGTACATCCAAAGAGGACATCGTTACACTGTTTTTCTTTGCATACTTTTATCAGCAGAAACTTTTGATGATTAAGTAATTAGTGGGATTGTATTGGCCAGAACGATATACCTTTCAAATGAGACAATTTAGGTGTGCCTGTTTTTATGCTAAGCTAACCGGGTACAGACTGTAGCTCCATATTAAGCACACTCACATGAGAGTGGTAGGATCTACGTACGTCTGACTACTGAACAAAATGTCCAGCTATTCCATGTAGATGGACCCATGTGAAAGACTCACCCTCAGCCCCCTCAGCACTCTGTCCTTCATCACCCCCATGAACTCTTTGTGGCTCAGACAGTTGTCTCCGTCCATGTCGAACAGCTTGAACACTGTGTCCAGCACGTTCTCAGACAGGTTGTGGCCCGTGGCGATCATCACGGCTCGTTTGAACTGGGCTGCAAGGAGAAGAAAGCTGGCTTGATTCACCTAGATGTGCATTTGTCTTTGCTCAGTGTTGCTATTTTTCTTTTTCAGGACCGTAACATGTCAAATGTAGACGTGTAGATACTAGATTACTGACAGCAGCAGGTCAGGTTTGGCCAGGTATGTCATTTCCTCACGTGTGGAACTCCTGATACTGCAAGGTGTGTTTGTTCTGCGTGACGCATGCTGCACCCTGTCTATTGTCGTACACTTTTTTCTTTTGCTGTGTATTGGTTTTGTTGCTGTGTCCGTTTGTCTATGAATTATAATTGTTGGAATGCATTGATGCATCAACCCCACTAACACCCAGGGTTTACAGCGCTAAAAACACCGACCCCCCCCTCAACCCTACTAACACCTAGAGTTGACACCTCCACCCCCCCTTCCCCTTTTGGGTTTCCCACATAAAAAATCTCCTCCGTGAATCGCCACCTTAACGTGGTGGAGGAGTTTGCGTGGCTCAGTGATCATGTGATCTGTTGTCTCTGTGGCCCGAGGACAACCGGTCTCAGGGGAGAGTCCAGACTAAGAGCGATTCAAAAATCCACACACCGTCAATCCAGCACAGTCACAGCGGCCCACGAAGCCCCCACGTTGTGGAAGGTGAAACAAAACTAAAACATAATAAAAATGTCTCTTACAGCTTAATGTTTCCAAAAGACACAATCCAACACACAGAAGAAATGGTTCTTTAGAAGGCTCACTTCATCTTTTGGATGGTTCTACGTGTTTTTATATGGTTCTTTGAGATATTATTATATTCATTTTCACACCCATCCAGCGGGCAGGATGTTCGACACCCCCTGCTCTATGAGATCACCATAGCAAATCTTTTCTCTTTACACTCAGTCATTTCCCTTGTTAATGTAAAGTAGCTTTACTGTCAGTGATCCTGAAACCCATGTGGTACTACTCATTTCCGTGTTTACAGCAATTTTTAAATTCATTTAAGCTTTTCCAATTTCATTTGTTTCAGCAGTTTTCAGAATTATTTTCTTCATTTCTGTACTTTTAGCAACTTTCTGAAATTAATTCCTGCTTTATGCATTCCAACGCATTTTCAGCAGGAAATGCATTTTCTATTTACAATTCCTTTTGAGATTTTTCTTATGTTTTCTTTAAATTTTAGGGTGCCTTAAAAACATCTGGCCAGGGACAGCAGATTGAAATTAGGCTCTCTGCCTTACTATGACTTACTGAACAGCTGTTGATTAGTGTGCAAAATAAATGAATAAATAAAATACAAATGACCTTTCTGCTAACGACATTCACATAAATCTGTCACACTGAGATCAACGGAGAGGACTCACCCATCCCAACGGGGCGGTTGGCTCCAGTCACCAGTTTCACGGAAAAGGCAAAATCCTCCAGGTTGTTGGCGAAGAGGCAGAAAGCTTTGAACTCAGCGAACGTGATGCTCTAGAAGACAAAAGCTTCATATCACTCCTGTGCAGCACTCCTTCACTTCTTTTTGGTATTTTTGGTTGGGAACGTCCTTCTACCTGGCCAGCGGGGATCCTCCTCCTGATGTTTTGCCAGTAAAGTTCATTGTCTTCTTCGTTGGTGTAGTGGAGCAGCCACTCGGCAAAGTCTTCTCTTCGCATGGTGTCCATACCTCTGGAGAACTGCAGGAACTCCATTTCCTGGACTTCAGCCTGCAGGTCCTCCATGAACCTGAGGAGCAGAGATGCTTTACTTTGCAGAGGACAAGAAGATTGCACTGAAACTGTAATGCAAACCAAAGCAGATAGGAAATATTGGAATTGAATTGTTAATTCAATCCAAAGAATTGGATTTTGTGCAGAAATTCTTTACAACCATTGGTTTAATGTTGAATGGCGGTTGACTTCACCATTGGATCCCGCCTATGCACTAATTTATCTTGACTTACATTTATTTTAAAGGCGTACAGTCCATCCACTGTTTGGAACATAACAATCAAATATTCCACATATTTTTCAGGACATCTAAAATGCAGACACTAGATCACTGACAGCAGAGGTCAGGTTTGGTCAGATATGTAATTTCCTCACATCTGGAACTCCTGATACTGCAACTTGTTTTCTCCTCTCTTGCCAAAGAAGTAGGCCTGCAGTGTAGTTTTGGAGCTTTCCTCTTCCTCTGATGGTTTCTGTAAATATCCAGGGAATATACAAACATGCCAAGCTCTGTTACTATGGCAACAGACAACACCCTCCATCAGTGAAGTGACTGAAATTAAGCTGGGCTTTGCATTTAAAGGAGCGTGAATAGCCCACCTCTGTGCTCTCCTTGGGCACTCTTGTTTTACTTTTCCTAATTATATTCTTCAGCTGCAGAAGAAGAAGAAAAAAGAAGTTTACATTCAACCAGAGAAATTGAGAATGACTGAAGGTGAATATAGATCCATTGTAACTGAACATAAGGAATGAAGGAATGGGAGTGTTTTACTGATAAATATATAGATATAACCTACATATACACACACAACAAACACTGGAACAGATGAAAAACAATGCAGCTCATCTCTATTCAATGCATTGGGCTTGTTCACAACATGAGAATGCAACACAAGCTGCATTGCGTGCCAACATGCAGACTACTAGCCCGGTGCTGATCCAGACTCGGCAGGAAGAGAACGAGTCTGCTTGGAACAGACACAGAACGGTCGATTGGCTGTAGTTGAATGGACTAAACTGAGGCGCTGAGTCAGGCTGAAGAAATGCCAACACAAGCCTGAGGAGAAAAAGTGGCTCGTTGGGGGCTCTCCCTCACCTTCACACGGCGCCATGGTTCATACTTACAACCGTGGTGGCATCAGTGCTTGAGGCAGCATTAAAAAGTTGGCAAATTTTGAGATTTGAACACACACAACAGAATCACAGCACTTGCATATGAAACAATCTGTGTTGGGTTTAGTATCTCTTGTTACCACGTGAGCTTTGCATTTCTCGCAAATCACAAATGTGTCTGATGTTTTACCTTTAGAAATTCCTTTTGGTCCACTTGCTCGTTACCATCAACGTCGAGCATTTTGAAAGCGATGTGAAATCCTGTGCGCGGCTCTGCGACAGTAATGCTTGGTGAGTTATCAGAACTGTATCTTGATATTTACCACACACACACACACACACAAATCAACAAATGTGGTCAGTGGGGCAACACAGCGTTAAACCTCAGACAGGTGAAGATGTTCAAAAGCTTGGGTATCCAGGGTAGGCAAAGGGAAGGCAGTTTTGAGAAGTGGAGAATATGCACATGCATGCATTTAGAACATCACATGCGAGGAGGACTGAGATTCTACTCACTGGTTAGGATGGTCAGTAAGAACAGATACTCCGTGTAGGAAATCAAACCTGCAAGAAAAGAACGCTGAATTCTGCTCAGGAAAATGTATGACCCACAAACATATCGAGGGGCTTTGTAATATAAAGAGATCCAGGAGTTAGCCATTCGGCACACAGAAGAGGACTCACTGTTGTCGCCGATGGTTCTGAACAGCTCGTTGCCGGCCCGAGCTTTGGAGGCGACCTCCAGCATGCGGTTAACGTCCTGCAAAGATGCCAACAAAAACAGTGACCACTGGGTTCTGCTCGCTCAGTCTCAATCTTATTTACAGTGTGCTGGTGGAAGCATACTTTTGAGGTTAAATTTTTCTTCTGCAGCTTTCCTACATGAGAAGAAAGCGGGAAGATTTGTTAATGACAACAAAACAACAACAACAAACAACAAAACAGAATTAAAAATGAGCAAACAGCAGGCATCACATTTGCTGGTAATTTCCTTGACGCATCTTGGTTTAATACATCTAAATGTTTATTACGAGTGTTAATTTCTGAATTTTCAGCATAACGTATTTATTTCTTCCCATAAAAGAATAGGTCTTGTGTCCTTGTAGACCCTGAGGCGAACAGAAGGGGGGAGTGCGCATCCCTGCGGCCTTACGGTCCACTTTCTCCAGCATCACGGAGAACAGGAAGTCCCTGGCCGTCATGTAGGGCTCCTGCTCGTAGACCACCGAGGCGAACTGGTTGAAACGGAGCCTTCTGGGGGACGGGGGGGCAGCAGCGGCTTCCTGGAGCGGCACAGGGGGGCGTTGGTTGTTGATAATGCTACTAAAGGATTTTATGCCCTTTCCGTAAAAATATTTGTATTCATCACATTTTAGTCAAAATCAGAATTAACATGTGAAACGAAGAGTTTTCACGTGCTCCAGGTTGGGCCATAGACACTTTTATTTAAGTTTAAGTTGATTTGTCGTTAAGTTGGCTCAAACTCACTTGTGGAACCTCGGCATGAACGGCGAAGGGCAAAGTCCTGTGTTTCGCATGATACTGGTAATAACAAATAACTCCGGTTCCGATAAGTGAGCCCAGAAGACCGGGTCCGACAGCGCTTCGTAGTACTACAGCTTTCAGAGACCGAGGACTCCTTAAAACGTTGCTCAAGGCGGCGGCGACCCTTCTCCAGCTGGCCATTTTCTCAGGAAGTTAACCCACCAGGCTTCCGTAGCTGCGCACTGTAGTCAGGCTCCTAGTCACGTGACGCCTTACTCACGTTTATATGTAAACTTTTATATTTTCATATTTTTATGTATATATATATATATGATTTTATATACGGTATAGTGTCGAGATAGCGTATCATAAATGAGAAGAATATAGACCGAACTAGAAACCTCCTTCTATCTTGCTCAAGTCCAACAGACCTGTCCTTCCATTTTCCACAGAAACAACGCAACGATTTGGATTTTACAAATCTGGAATGGGTCAGCAATAGTTTCCACCAATACCAAGTCTATGTCTTATTTACAGCATGTCTTCTATTGTTTGTATAAAAAAAGTAGTTATGGTTTATTACCATGGGTGTCGCCAAAGTGAACAAGACAGGGACCACCAATATTTTAACTATAGTCCGTGGCTGACTTTTGTTACGTGCAGTTTGGATGTACTCCACAAATTGTCCTCACAAAAATTAAGCAGTTTAAAAAAAGAACTGCTTTGAACGTATACTACATTGACATCAATTCTGTAACATTCCTCTTTGACTTTCCCTTAGTTGAATTGTGATTGTTAGACCTGACGGGTATCTGGCGAAGGGTCAGAATAAATGGATTAAGATGTCACCTCTGTGACATAGCTTCTTCAGTAGCTTTAAATTCTATGTCAGAGCAATCAGTCATATTGACATATTGAGTTTCGTAGAGAGATGCAACTTCAGTCAAATTTTAAAATGATTTGAAAGCATTTTCATCACATTTCCCACACCAGCAGAAGAGATTTCTGAAGGCTGCAAAGGTCTTTGTGACATAGTACTTTGTCAGATTGTTTCTTAGTTGAAGCACCCCATTTGATATAGAGCATATGGCTATGTCTTTTTAAAATAGTATTTTTGCCAGATATATCAACAACAATTCTCTTGATCAAAAACTCAAACTAATTTGTGATTAATTGGACACTTCCAATCCCAACAGCTCATCTGTGGCATCTTGAGATTCCTGTTAGAATAATTGTTAAGAGTCTAAAGTGTCCTTCATGATCCACCATATAAACCTACGAAGGGGACAAAAGACAATGGCAAAATTAATGGATGAACAGATTTTATGAGACAAAAACCATATTTCATATTTCCACAGAGAGATATTTGCATATTTTACTCAATTTCAATATACACACACATGATTCAAATGTACATTCTGAAAACACACATCAAGTTGTGCAGACCTTGTGCAATACCGTGAATGAGTATGTATGTTATATCTGGGAACAGACTCACACAGGGCTTTGCTTTAGTGCGTCTTTTTACTCAGTAATCATTTACACACCCATTTCACATTTTATTTTAAAAAGCACGTACAAAGCCCAAATGAGATGTTTCATTCCACATTGGTCGCTGTAAGAAAAACGTAAATACCAGTCACTGCATGTACAGAAGTGAGCGGGTCGGTTCTGGGAACTTCATGTAACCCTTTGACATGGAAAAAGGTTTGGGGAGATACCAATCAATTCAGTGGATTTCCCTCAGTAGGCGGGCTAGTTTAGTAACTCCATGGGGGGGCGCTTATGTGAACACACTGATGTTTTAAAACAAATGTAAATGTTGTGTTGCAATGCATACCATGTTGCTGTTATATTTTAGGCTTAACCTGGAAACGCGGTTGGAAGCACTGAGGCTTCAGCATAGAGCAGGCGTTTCAAACTCATTTCAAGCTCGGCCCCAGACTGCCCAGTTCGACCAAACGCGGGCCACTGACGGTTCGGCTGACGGGGGGGGGGGGGGGGGGGTATTACCATTAGCAAAAGTTGATTGTCGGCGAGGGTGTCGGTGAACACGTTAAGATCATCAGGTCTGGACATTTACTTGATATCCTTTTGGATTGTGTTTGTGTGTGTGGTTTCGGGGGGGTTGCAACCTGGTGATAACACCACCACAGTACTAAAGCTTCTAAAACATGTGTTTTAGGTCACATTTCTATCAGAAAACGGGATGACATGGCACATAATAAAGGAACATTCACACCATAGCATAGCTCGGCTGTCCCATGGTCAGCTGCAGTAATGCACGCTGTCAGTACTAACCCTAACCCTAACATCAGTAACTTCAAATACTGCTGCATATGAGGTGTACTTTTGGTTCTGCATTGAAAGGAAGACTTTTCATTGGTGCAGATTGGTCAGATGGAAAATGGGAAAAGTAAGTTGCAGCCGCTTTACAGGAAAGCATTCATTCATTCACTTTTGTCATTATTGTACAATCTTAAAAATGGCTACATTTTCCTGACAACTTTAATTGTACTTTAGGAATAAAATTGATGCAAGGCAAACAAAAAACAGCCTTATTCCTTTTCACCTCTGGGATGGCTGCGCACAATAGTTTAGTCCCCAGAAATTAGACTTTACATAGCAGCATGTACTGAACTGCACAGGCTGGTTGAACTCTTTGTGTGTATTATGTGTGAATTTAACACACCACTCACAGACACACTGGCTACTCAATTAGATATTATTACAAGTTGTTATCAGGACAACTCTTAAATCTGAGATGAGTAAATAAAGGAATATAAAAATACAACAAGCATACTTCCTGTACGTCCTGCTGCTTTTCCCTGGTAAAATGTGTTCCAACCACTTGTGTACTTATATACACTATGTTCTTTAATAGTGCTCCTGATTTATATATTCTTCATTGAAATGTCATTCATATATTTGAGCAATAATTATTCTCTTTCTTTGTGGATTAATACAAATGTTTTAATTTTACCCATTTCAGTTCAGAGTATTGTTTTATTAGAGCACAGGATTTATTGGTATACATACAAAGATAAGTATATACAATTCATGATTCAAATCATGACAGTTTTACATTAACTTGCCTTTTGATGGAGGGATTCCGATTGGTTTGAAAAACGAATGAAACACACACGGTTACAGAGAGGCTCAACTCTCAGCGAATCCACTTCAGGGGGTTGATTTTACAATTTCTGGGGCACCGCAAAACACAGCGGCAACGAAACATTTCACAGCAGAAATCAATACATTCTGTGGGAAATGAATTGCAGTAATACAGTACAAACAGCAGAGGGGTCATTTGGCGTCTTAATTCCTGTTACAGATCAAGGAGTAACCTCTTATCTAGTATACCTCTGTCTAAAAAAAAACAACCATCATCTTCATCTCATGCGCGCTGTGGTTTAGAAGACAACCCGACTCGGTCAAACTTACATCTGGATTTTCAGCAGCAGACTGTGGTAGCAAAATACAATTTGGCCCCACTCCCCCACTCACATTCCGTTATTGCAATTCCAATACTGCCCGACCCATTTCACAAACATAAAAATAAAGGCGAGTTCAACCGGTGCACAAGTTTTTCATGCAATGTTCTGATTTTCTGTCATGTATACAAAGGCATTGTGTCCTATCAGGCTTAGCATTACTTTGAGCATCGCCACTTTGAACACAACTTGGATTAGAATTTGATGGAAAGTTCTGTTTTTATTTTTTACATGGATCGTCGTGGACAAACAATAATAATAATAATAATAATGCAAACTGTAAAAAAGAAGAAAAAAATACTGTAAAACTGTGTATTCATTGACACCGATGGAGTCGGGTGGGTAACACCAGCATTCCGTTATATTAACATGATTCAAAGCTAGCCATACGACTGGATTAAATGTCAGTATGATTAGTATACAGATGTGTCAAGTGTGGAAGGTTCACAACTGCCTGAAGTAAGCCCACGTGGATGTGACAAATCATAGGGTTCACATTTGCAATTATTCTTTATTTCCTCCTCCCCTTTTACTTCTTTGACAAAGAGAAGAAATAAAAAAGTATATTGCTTCAAAAAACTTTTTTAATGTTGTGAAACATTTCATTCACTTCTTCGCGGGTTTGTCTAACTAGACAGAGCATTGTCAAAGATACGTACGGAAAGATGCTGTGAATTCAAGAGATTAAACAATCAACGATTGGACGTGACAGTGACTAATTCCTGGGACCAATTGTTGGAGTGTCTGCCTGTCTGTCTGTCTATCTGTCTGTCTGTCTGGGCGGACCTCCTATCTATCAGCAGGTGGCCCAATGCAAGCACTGATGTATTGCCTGGGTGAAGGGGTGAGGCTGAGAGATTAGTCTGTCACAGTAACAATAGTCTGTCCAACGACCATGGCCTCGGTGTGGTGTGGCTCTGTGATTGAGGATCTTCAAACCCAGCTGCACACGCTCTCCATTCGTCCCTCCCACCAACCGCCTGCCACGCCTTTAGTCAGTGAGTAATGTTAAAAACACAAAGGGGCTCCTCATTTGCTCTTCCCGGATGTGCTGGAGCCCCCTGCCCCGCCCTCCATTTTGTCGGCGATTTCTGACGTGTCTAACTTCTCTGAGCCGTCCCCTTTCTCTGACCTCTCCTTCTCGGACCGCTCCTCCCCTTCAGCTAGCTCAGACCTCTCTGACCTGGCGTCTGCATCCCCCTCTGACTTCTCCTTCCTCTCCGAGTTGTCGGGGTCCATTGACGACGTGCCAGGTTTGTCCCACTTGCCCATGGACTCGTGCTCAGCTATACAGTTGGTGATGTTTGAAGTCCAGGCCTTCAGGTCCTCCTACGAAGCAAGTGACACACGTCTTATATAAGGAGTCTCTCTTATGTAATCTTATGTTTTTTTGTATGTTTGATGTTGGATCATTAAAACTGCATATCAAACATATTTCTTCTATCGTGTTGGAAAGGAGTCTATTCACCTGATAGCTCCAAAATAAGTTTTATTGTAAATTAATTGCATGAAATATTTCTTTTCAAACTGGAATAGTATTCAGTTGGCCGTACAAGTGTTGTTATTTATAGATTTCTACTCTAAAAAAAGGAAGAAAGGAGACATTTTTTCTTTTGGGGGAGAGGGTTCTCAGCCTATGTTTGATAGATGGTTACACCTTAAGGAGATAAGGAGAGACAAGTAAACTGACTTGTTCTGACGCCTTCATGTCCTATGCAAGCAGTGTTGTTAGTGGCATTAACAAGACCAGCCCACACTGGCATCTAACCGGCCCTAAGTGACGTAGGCTGTTCAATATGCTGTAACTGAGTAGCTGATAAGCCAACCTGGTAACTATCGTTAGCAATGCAACTTCTTCTTCTTAGCTACATAGACCGTAAACATTAGCTGTGCATATTTCCCATGTGAAATAAATTAGCCTCCTACTGTGCAAATCTAGGCCTAATCTCAATCGGACCCCTTATGGAATTTATATTCTTTTGCGCCCCCTTGTTCAATGTTAGGGTCTGTGTGCAAGATTCATGAAGCTGCCTCCATTTAGTCCATTATTTTAAAATGGCTCAGGACTTACTGAACTGTGCATAATTGGAAGCTTCGAAGCATAATTGTCCTCAGCTCGTTTGTTAATTGTGTCACTCCATTTTAGTCGTGGCGATCCGGCAGGGGGAGAAGTTGGACAGTGGAACGCCAACGAGGACTCACATGTTACATGGGCTAGGACGGCGATGTAATGTGTGGTTGACCAATAAACGACGTATCACCGAACAGCAAGAAGTGTGTGTGTCTGCCTCCTTACACTTCTAAAGAACCCATCAGAAACCAGCATCATCATAGTAGCACCCAACTGAGGAGGGGTGCAATGGCGAACAAAGAGCAGCGGCAGGGGGTGCCGGGCCAGGGCCCTCAACCACCAGGCCAGGAGAAATGGAAGTGCGGCAGCCCGGACAATTCCGGAGTTAATGTCTGCTGATGGAGGTGGGGCAGGTGGGATGGGGTTGCCGGCCCTCCATCACCCTCAAGGAGCGACGTACCGTGTTTTGGTAAAAATTCAGCTGGGTGCACATCAGGCAATGGTGGATACGGGCTGTACGCAGTATGTGTGCTGTGCTTAGTGGTGATGTGAGGCAGCCTCTTGTGGGGACGCTATACAGACTCTGGGGAAGATTTTCCAATGGCGCAGTCTCGATACGATACTTTCCCAACTTCAGTTGGTGCGCCCTTTCACAGCACAGTTATCCCCACTCTTCAATACTTACGGACAGTTCGTATAGATTGAGTCGGGCTAGGAAAAAACATCCAGTTTTTGGTGCTGAAGAACCAGTGGGAAATTATTCCCCTGGTGACCCACTATAATCCTATAATCCTAAATCCGAGGGGATGTTCGCCAGTGGTGTGCGTCCTGTCTATAATATCAATTGGTAAACTAACCAGCCATCCCAAAGGCGGCTGTTGCTTCCATTGGAGGTTCCATTTGAGTGCACGCTTTGTGTTAGTGGATCATGCTAGAACACGTTATCCTGAGACAGTGCCATTGCGCAACAAATCCGCAAAGCAAGTCACCTCTCTTTCAATGTTGTGTACACTGAGGTAACTGGCCGTTAAGTCCATCAAGAGTGTATTATCCACAGACCAACGGTCTAGTGGAATGGCTGAATAAGATTTTAGAGACCATGATCTAACAATCTGTACATTTATTCACAAGGATTAATGTAATTGGAATAAAGGGCGTGATACTCTGTTGTTTGGAGTGTGGGAGGTTCCTCAGGCCTCCACAAGATTTTCTCCTTTTGAAAATGTTTATAGGCAGGAAACCACAGTTCGCCAAAATGAGAATCCTCCAGGTGTGACGGTGAGGTTGCCGGAACACAAAACAAAAGTAGTTTGAAGGGAATTGGCTACTATGTTGGAGATAGGTAATAGAAGAGTCAGTGCTTAGTGTAGCCCCATCGTTCTTGTTGCTAGGATAGATGGATTTGTACGATTCTGTGTGGACTCATAGGGTGAATGATGTGTCACGATTTGATACATATCCGTTTACCCGGGTTGACAAACTTTTGGAATGGCTGGGCATTGCACGTTTACACTGGATTTGACTAAGGGCCACTGGCAGATTCCTCGGTCATTAGAGTCCAAGGAAAAAATGGCCTTCTCCACCAATGTACCACACATCCCTTTTTGCTTGTTTGGTGTCATGTTCCAATGCCCAATGGATCAGGCGCTGCGTCAGCACGCTGCATGTGCTGCCGCCTACTGTGCAGTTGGACGGAGGGAGATATGGAATCTGGGGTACCTCTTGGACAAGACTGTGTCTATCGCAGCCTGGCCATGGCCAGGTAAAAGACAGTAAAAGAAGAGGTGAGGTGTTTTTGTCCCAGGAGGTGCGGGGAGTGGACCGCCCCGTGTTGTACATCAGCCGCAAACTGTACTAGATGGCAGGCCCCAGGTACAGCATGGTGGAGAAGAAGTACCTGGCATTCTGGTGGGCGGTCGACTTCCTGTGCTACTACCTTGTGCAACGCTCATTCACCCTCTGTTTGTACTATGCTCCGCTCCAATAGCTCCACCGCATGGTTTGGCTGGCTGCAGAGGGGAGTGGCTCAGGGAACTGTATCAGGTCGAGGCGTGGTTGGCCTCAGCTCCATCGCGTTTGTTAATTGTGTCCGTTGTGTTGCCGAGGACTCACTCCCAGAGTACATGGGCTAGGACGCCTATGTACTGTGTGGTTGACCAATAAATGACGTATCCCGGAACAGCAAGAAGTGTCTGTATCGGCCTCCTTAACTCCTAAAGAACCCTTCGGTGACGAGACTCGTTACCCTTGTTAAGAAAGATCACCAAAAGTTTTCTAAAATGTAGTGCAGCTGAGAGAGCAATATGTTTTGGTGATGTTCTGGTGGAGTAAAACGTGCCACGGCTAAACCGGGCTTAGCAAGCTGCCGTTAGATGCTAACGAGTCCCTGCTGTCGAGCATTGGAGAGATGGCTATGCTAGCTCCTTAAGTTGGCTCCCTCTCGGAGAACTAGGAGGACTTGGAAAGGTGCTCAATATGGAACATTAGGCGGTGGTGGGCCTTGCCTTGAAAGCCTGTCCCACAGAGTTCATGTCCCAATTTACCAAATTGAGTTTGGACTAATCTTCCTAGCTGTCAAATGTCCAATTTTGTCGAGTTATGTGAAATATGTTTTTTTCAATGATTTAACATTGACTTTATTAAAAATAAAGATGACGTTTCAACCTACCACGGGTCTGTTTAGCCTGGACTAATGAAGTATTGTATGTAGCTATGATGACTACAGTCTATTCTTATTTGTACTAACTTACATTGGTAATCTGCATCTCTTAGTTGGCACACACAAGATCTAAAGTAAATAAAGTTCATAATGTCTCAACTCTGCTATTCTTAAACATGATTAAAATATAAATGTTCTTACCTCATCTTTTGCATGGAATGCCAAGTTGTTTCCATCGTTCATTCTGTTGCAGAGAAAATCACCAGGGATTGTCAGTTTCTCATGCACAGCAATGCTTTTTTTACATAATGTTGCAGTTGTTTTCTATGATTTGATGATATACATGATTACACCTCAAATCTGCTAAATTACAATGTCACAAGATTAAAACTCTTAAAACTTACTGAAGAATGAAGACATTTTTCTTCTTTTTGTATCCCATTGAAGGATCAAACGAGCAGTTGCTTAGGTCTACAGGTGGCTCGTCATTGTATGGTGTGGTTTGGTGCCTAGCATCCTTGTAGAAGTTCAGCTGTCCCTCCTTCAGCACACAATATACGTTCGTCCAGGACTTGCTGTAAAATGTAAATAAACCATGAAATGGATTTTAACAGAATATGATAGAGTAAGTGTCACTTAACCTAGGCCAATGGAACACAGTTTTGTTTTACCAAAAAATATAAATTGACCAAACACGGTTTGGTTTTGGAAAGGTTAAAAAAGACACACTGCAAACTCGTTAAATGGCGAGTATAACTTGTGATTGTGCCAATGGATGCTTCTTGAGAATGCAGAGAAATACAACATTGGATGACAACAATTAGCCTGCAGTTGTGCTTTTAATGATGTTTCCAAAGTAGCAAATTATGAACTGTACGATATTTTCTATGATTTTTATCAGAGGTGATTGTACCTGTTCGGGCTTCTCTGCTGAGCTTCAAGGTCAGAAGTTGTAACCTTTTTGCGGTAGAGGAAGCCTTCATTTTGGGCAGTGTGTGAAGGCGGTTGAGGTGTCGTTGGGGCACCAGTAGCTGGAGCCGAGCGAGAACGTCGTGTCTCCTCGGGTTCTTTTGGACGGGGCCTCCTTCTTGGTTTGGGGCGGTCTCTGGCACGAGGACGTCCGTCAAAGCGAGTGACGGGTGCTGAGAGGCTGCTTGTTGGCCGATAAGGCTCTCCTCGTGTCTAAGAAAGCAGAAAAGAGAGAATGTGACACCAGGACACAAAAATGAACATGAGTTATAATCTGTATTTAAGATAACTCACCTGTGCTGCCTCTCTCTCCTGGGCCTGTTCTACAATCTCTGCCATGGTAGACCTCTTTTCCCTGCAGTGACAACAGACATTAGTCTCCTTAAACAGTGAACACAATTATAAACTAATTAAATATGAGCGCTGACTAGGCCAACAGTAATACCAAAGTTTTTTCACCAGCACGACTCATTCACATACCCTGAGCGTTTGTCAGAGCCCTCCTTAACAGAGCCCTCCAGGTCACTCGAGTCCTGTCTTTGTAGCCTCTGCTTGTTGCTCCCCTCCTGTTCACTGGACGACTGCCTCTCTAGGCGCCTCCGGTAACGCTCTTGACGTACAATCAGTGGCAACTCGTTCAGCCTGGCTTGGATCTCCTGTTCGCTAGAGGTCTGCCTACCCAGCTTGTACTCCCTCTCTCGCCTCAGATGGTCCATCTGGGGATCAGAGCGGCTGCCACGGGGATCCCTCTGTAGACGGCCATGAAGGAGCTCCAGACCTGATTCTGGCCCCACCATGTCTGCCATTGGGATGTCCCCAAACTGTTCCCGCTGCACTCTACTGGCTTCTAGTAGGGGGTTTACAGCCTTGTGGATGTGGTTGATTCTGGGCTGCATGAAGTCAGCTTTAAGGTGCTGCCATGCATATGCCATTTTAGGGTCCATGATGCCACCACTCTGCGCCAGGTAACCAGAACTGCCAAGACTTCCACTGCTGTAATGATTTTGTGCCAGAAAGCCTGAACTACCCAATCCCCCACTGCTCTGATAATTCTGTGCTAGGTATCCAGAACTCACAATATTTGACGGTTGTGCTAAATACCCAGAGCTTCCCATATTAGGCTGTTGTGCTAAATACCCAGAGCTCCCCATATTAGGCTGTTGCGCAAGATACCCAGAACTCCCCATATTAGGCTGTTGCCCCAAATACCCAGAACTGCCTGTATTAGGCTGTTGTGCCAAATACCCAGAACTCCCAGTATTAGGCTGCTGTACCAAATACCCAGAACTCCCGATATTGGGCTGTTGTGCCAAATATCCTGTACTCCCTAAATTCGGCTGATGTCCCAAGTATCCAGGGCTTCCCATACCTCCACTGCTTGGCTGCTGAGCTAGGTTACCTGAACTTCCTAACCTGCCACTGCCATGATGGTTTTGCGTACTACCCACACCCCCAGTGGTCAGTCCAAAGTACCCAGAACTCTCTGCACTCCCAGCAGTTTGATTGTTTATACCAAGGTAGGTAGTAGAATCTCCTCCACCACTATGGGAGGTCAGCGCAGAGAAACCGGAGTCACTTCCTGGCCCAACCGGCTGGTGGTTCATTCCAAGGTACGAGGGGCTCACATATTTCCCACTGCTCTGCTGTTCCAGTCCGTGGTAGCCTGATCCATTTATAACTGGCTTGTAGCTTGCTAGGGTTGAAGACAATCTTTTATTTGCAGGAGTGGCACCAAGATCCAGACTGGTTTGTATGGGTTTGTGTTCAATATGCGCCTGCACAGTCTGCCTCAAGAAAGATGAGGTAGCACTGGTTGAGGGAACGTTGGGAGTCAGACATGATAGTGGGAACATCCTTCGGCTGGAGAGTGGGGTTGTCTTTTTCTCCTCCTCTTTTTTCTTCTCATCCTAAAGAGAGAGTTAACTAAATAACTAATAGCACTACATAAACCCAATTAAAACCAGAGAACAAAAAGGTCAAATAAAATGGGGGTACATTATTAGGGGGTTATTTCAAGTATTTTTTGATTGCCTACTAAGCAATGTTGCATGAAAGGCAGATGGGGTGCAGTGAACGAGTGTACAACACATGCAGTTAACGTCAAAAGACGTAGGCCCATAAACGCTGGAAACTCATGGCTTGCGCCCATGCCTGCTAAGCAAACCCTTGTAGCAGCATTACATTGTGACCCCAAAAAACTGATTAAACATTTATCTATAGTCAAGCTTACTGCGGAAAGCTGGCGGAGAGAGCTGAAGCGTTCTTTCCAGGTTACAGCAGCCTTGCGGAAGGCCTCGTGGCGAAGGATGAGTTGCTCAACCTCGTCTGTTTGAGCCTGGGCCCCCCCTCCCTCTGGCTCCCTGGAGGTGATCAGTGGCTCTTTGGCCTTAAGCCAGGCTTCTGCCCTTACCGTCTCCTGGGCAAACTGGAACTTTTCCTGCTCTGGTGGTGACAACAAACCAACAGCAGGTGACCGTCATACCAATGCACACCCCAGGAGAAATCCAGGGTTAACATGTTTGTGTACATGATGGAGATATTTATATCCCATCAGATGTACATCCACTACTGTTTCTGATTGAGTGGGTAATATTAGAGCAAACAAGAAGATCAAAACCATTCATTCATGAATAAGTGGAAAAGGGGAGACATTTTTCTTTTACTTTGACATTTAACATACTGTTGTGTTAAAGGCTCCTTCTGTAGTGAGTTACTTACTGCGCTTTAACTTCTCCTGGTGTTTGTCCCATTTTTCCACCAGATCCCTTTGCTTAGCTAGAAGACTGTCCAGCTTCTCTTGTATCTGTGGAGATGGACAGATTGCAGTCACACAACATAGTGCTAAAACTTGTATAGTATTTCACGGGATGTTTTAGCCAGACCTCCTCTGATGCAGGGTTCCCGGCAGCTATTAAAATCTTTCCCAGATCTGCACACTGCTGTATGGTCTTGCTGCGGCCGTCTACTTTGGCTTTCATTTCCTGATGTTGTTTTATCATCACCTCTAGCGCAGTCAAATCCCTGAGGAGCAATAGATCAAATTATTAAGATTAAATGAAGCAACACATACTGTTAGGGATTCCTTACAACTGCAGTGTAAGAGTGTACGATGTAAACTGTATGCATTGACTTTACTCCCAGTTAAGGGCCGGATTGGTAAGCAAAAAGCGTCTAATTTTGTTTTGTATTTGTATGGCAGTTTTCCTGATTAGGCACAAACATGTCCTGAAATATTATTTAACATGCTTTATTATGATTAACAAAAAATAATTGAAATGACTATGGTTATAAAGAATATAATCGCATTTTAGTTATGATGGACAAAGAAAATGCACATATTTTTCCCCTTCTTAGTCCCACCTGCTCATTTTAATACGCTCCTTAACAATTCCAAAGCTAAATTGGCACTTTGGTCAAATAACAAATAATAATAGTAAGATGTGTAGCCTGCATTTTATATGGAAAATTGAATAACATATCTCACGTAAAATTAAGAGCAGAAATGACACTACACTTTTCACACACTACTAATAAAAAGAGAGGTTTAAACACAGAACCAAAAAATGAAGCTTCTTGACCTGGACCACATACTGGCATGGAATAGTTTTAACTATATCATAAGTAAGTGAACATGTATTACCTGGGCTCATCCCATCCGATCTGGCCCATGATGCCTTCCATCCACATCAGGTTTTCACGCACCACTGAGAAGAACTGCACCTTGTCTGTAACTGAGGTGACCTGGACGCGACTGGCCTCGCAAGAGCCCAGCAGCTCCTTCCAGGCCTCCATCACCTGCATCTCTTTGAGCATTATGGCCTCGGCCTTCTCCCCAGCATAGATGGTCCTCAACTGGGCCGCATTCTCTTGCAGCTGCCTCACCTGCACCATGACAGGATGAAGGTAGTGAGTGGCTTCTTCACAGAGGAATATATTCAGTTTGAAAATAAGTTGAATAAGCCTGTTTCTGACAAGCTCATAATAGGATGTACTTCCACAGTCAACTGCTGCTTTAGTCCGTGGAAGTGGAGTTGTGGTTAAAAAAGAACGTTGTGGGAATTCCACATGACCTGACCTTGTTCCTATGTGCAGGAAGTAGGCCTACACTGTGGGCCGGATGGGTTATGAGAATAAAAACACATCACTTGCCTGTGCAACGAGCAGTTGAAGGGCATGTTCAAACGAGTGCATGAGTCTCTGCAGGGTGGCCGGATTGGTGATGTTGGCTTGGCACGCCCTCACCTCTGGCAGCTGCTTCATCTTCCCTGAGATCTGAGCCAAGACCTACAACACAGGACGCCGTCGTTATCACGAGCAGCTTTAAAAATAGAAGCCAGACTGTCTACCTTTTCAAATAGATCTGCAGCCCACCTGGATCACAGGCGGATGTTTGTTTTGACCGTACCTCTTTGCAGTCGGTAAAGAACTTGTGCAGCTGGTGTGACGCCGCCAGCATCTGCCTGCGGGTCTCCATCAGCTCCAGGAGATCAGCCCACGACTCGTTCAGCCCGTCCTTCCACTCTGCAATGGTGGCCGCGTCTGAGTGGCCGCAGTCGATCATCTCGTTCACCATTTTGTTCACTTGCTCCATGCTCCGCTGGCCGACGCTGTTGGTTTCTGAGGCAAACTTGGTGAATTGCTCCTGGAGCACCTGGAAAACAGGTGAAGAACACAATTAATACAGTGCTGACACAATAAATAATAGCTTTGCTTTGTGGTGCCAATGCTCTTTGTGACAGGAAAATAAGTTGTGTGTGTTGGAGTGTGTATCTCGGTGTCTACCATACCATACTGTTGAACCCTTCAACACAATATCTTTAGTGCTCATTTATGACCATACAAAAATGTCAAACTTGAAAGCGTGATTGATTGATTGAGCCTCTTAACTGGCAAGTGATCAACAACTGTTTCAGTTTGGACTTCTCCGTGTCCTCTCTTGATTTGTGTTGTGTGTTGTGGAAATAAAGCTTTAAATACACACAGTTGTTATCATTAGTCCTATAATATCAAAGATAATTTCATATAGAAATTTGAGTATTTGTTTGCTCTGTTCTTATAAATCTATAGCTGGTTTAATTGGAGTCATTAATCATCAGGTGTTATTATAGTTTACTATCATGATGCCTTGACATAAAATAGTTAAGATGCTGTTGGCTGCTTAAACAGACGATTCCCATGGTTGACTCGTTTTGCATGTCTATTTCTCATTTCTCATATGAATGCACAGGAAGAATATAATAATGACTTGGATATTGCGCCTGAAAGAGGTCACCCTGAGTCTGTGGTTGCAGTTATGGGGGTCCGGGGGGGTTCTTGAATATTCATTAATATTTCCTTAATTGACATTTTGCGTGTTTGTATTTTTATTAATCCTATAGCCAATGCTTCCTGTTACATGATACATACGTCGGAAGCTTTGAGCTTTATCAATCAATAGCACGCACTCTGAAATGTATTTCTGCAGCAGACTACATTCACCAACATTAAAGGTGGTCATTTTTCCCTTTTAAAATATTATCCCTCTATTTTCCTTAGAATATAAAGACTTAACGGCATGCCATCAAATCATAAAACAAAGCACACTGAAGTCATATTATTTACGTACATGGGCAAATTAATGAACTAAACTAAACTAAAGACAACAAAGATAACTAGAGGTGGTCATATGGGAAATATTAAGTACAGGCGGCCTTCTTACTTCATCCCCATCGCATTTTTACTTAATGGCTTGTGGATGTTTGCCAAAGACATTCATGTTGTGATCAGAAACAATGTTTGGTTTCATTAAAATGAAATGATGTCTAAATTAAATGAGGGCATTAAACATAAATGTAAATGTAATATTCAATATTGGTTTCCTTTTTTTAGTTTATCTTTAAATAGGGGTGACACAAAATATAAAGTACATAGGGATTTCATTGCAGTTGTTAATCTTTCAATGCCATAATAAATAAAAGCGTTATCCAGAAATGAGAAGATTATTTTTACTGTGTTGTTTTATTACTTTACTTCATTCTGGACCTCAAATCATGTGTGAAAGAACTTTTCTGTGAAAATGATTCACTTATTAAATTTAAAAAAGAGAAGCGATTGCTTTAAATTGTACGGATTTGAACCCGAATCCGCGCTGATGGACTGACCGTGACGTCCTCGAGGTCGTGGCCCAGCTCTGTGGAGCTAGCCACTGTCTCCCGCTCGGTGATCCACTTCTCTAACTCCTCCACGTCCTTGTTGAGCTGATAGAGCCAGTACTGTTGCTCCAGCTTGGTCTTCCTGTGCTCCACCATGTCCTTCAGAGACACATAGAGCCGGTCTATGTGCGTCTGCTGCTTGGTGAGCTGCTCGCTGTGGAAAAGGAAAACGAAATGATACAGCCACAGCAATACGGGTACGGACAATGTTACCCTTGTGTTGTGCCAAACGGCACATAGAACATAGCTGCACTCCATATTTGCTGCTCTGTAAGTGCGAGTGAGCTATACCTTTCTGGGTGTCCAAGTTCCAGGAGACGCTGGCACTGCTGGGTGAGCATGCCTACGGTCTCTGCGTACGTTTCCACTGTTTGCTCCAGAGCCAGGTGGGCCTTCAGCAGCAGCAGGGTGCTCGGCTCGTCCTGAAAACCATCATCAGAACGTCGTCAGGATTCTCTTTTGCATCGCGCCAAGAAAAAAGACACCCAGTGTGAGCGACACCGTACCGTGCCTCTCTCCTCATTGACCAGATGGAGCTTCTGACCCGACAGCCAGGACTCAACTTTGGCCGCCTCGCTGTAGTACTGCTGAGCCTGCAGCGTGGCGTCTAGCATCACGCACCGCCGCTCCGTCTCCAGCTGCAAAACCTCCCACAGCTGGCGCACATGTCCGGCCCCTTCACGCACAAACTCCACCTCGGGGGTCCTAAGTGAAGCGATGATGGCTGCACGGTCCAGGACCTCCTCTACCCGAGCCCGCCGCCCTGTCAGCTCCCTTTGGAGTGTCTGAAAGACCAATTAGAGGTGAGTTCCCAGACAAAGAGTGCTTGGACCACCGTTCAGCCCACCAAACATTGTTTTTGACAATTACCTGGTTCTTTTTTACGTGCTGCTGTACACTCTGGAGGTTAGTCCCATAATCTTTACACGAGGCCAAGGGAAGCCTCTCCTGAATCCACAGCTATCGAGTAACCACAGTCAGGTCATTACATTTCACATGATCAAACATGGAGGCCATTGCCACATGCATTAGTTCTTGAACAGTTAGATTCCTTAACTTGCCCCATAAAGAGAACTAAAAACAGTGTATATGGTTATGGGAATATGTTTAAGGTCAGGATGGAGAGAAAAGAGTGCACTCACTATCTCGTCCTCCAGGTCCTGGGCGACCTGGTGCATCTCTTTGGAAGCCAGCAGGATCCGGCGTCTCTCTTTCAGCGGCTCAATGAGACGGACGATGCGTGTCTCCACCACGGGCGACTGCTCCCCGCCTTCCCTGTCGGCCGCCATCAGCCCTCGCTGGGGTAGGCAGACCCCTTGCAAGCTACCCAGCTCTCCCACATCCTTGTAGAAGTCCCCAATCTGAGACTCCATAGCCTACACCGGAAGGGAAGGGGGGAGGTCAGGGACAGACCAATGCCACACGTCAGCCGGGTTATGTAAATGACTGCTTCACTTTAATAATAGAAACAAAATCAAGCATGTGTGCATATTCTTTTTATGCCACCAAAACTCTAGTTTAATAACATGACACAGCTGCTGAATGGGAGGACACACACGTCATAGACAATAGCAAGCAGAAGTATATGGTCTGTCAAAAGCATTCGCCATATAAAGGCCGATTAAAGATAAGTCACATGACATGTATGGACAAAGAGCTGAATGTTGTTTTTACCATATTAAGTAAAACCCAGAAGTAGAACGTAAATACGTACATTTAGTTAATTACTCTACCTAAGCTCTGGAGGCTTAAGATTCCACATACACAGGTTCCTCCTGTGCTATTCTCATACTATGCACGTTCTGAAATGTATTTGTAGACATTTGACTGAAGGGCACAACATCAGTTGAGGATGACCAAGCGCTGTATAAGCTCTGGTTTATGTGAAGGGGTCTGACATGTGAAAGAATCATTTGGGTTTCAGTGACACATGGTGCCAGTGAGCGTGCTGAGACTTGCCTGGAATTTCTGGAGCTGCTCGTTGAAGGTGGGCAGATGGTGTGCCTGCTCCAACTGGGGGGGCTGCTGTTCCAGGTGGGAGAGCTGGTTGTCTAGGTCTGAGTAGCTCTTCACCGTTGGCTCGGGCTTGTTGTTTTCGAAGAGCTGGCGGGCTTTGGCCTTTGTGGTGCTCTCCAGGTCGGACCAGCACTCTCTGATCTCCTCCAGCTTCTGCTGAACCACTGGACGCAGCTCCGGCTTCTCCTGGATCAGCTCCTGACCCTCCTGGACACAGGAAGGCATGGCCGTTGAGAACCAACGGTCAAATACTGACCGTGATATCACTTGAAATCCCTGTGTGTTCTCCCCTCAATCCAATTAAATGAAAAGCTTAAGTTAGAATGTTGTTTCTTGGTTGAGTGACTCGTGCTGAATCCAGCGTTCGCTTGCACTGCACATATCTGTCCACCATTTTAGATTCCAAGCTCAAAGAAAATCTATTTCTGAGACAAAATGTGATCATTCTAAATTCATCTTTTTTCACAAGGCCAAAGATTTTGGGCAGTTGATATCCTTTCATGATGTCTCTAACAAAGGCGAATTGGTGTTCAAAGAAATTAAGACCACTAACAGCTCTTAACAAATCTACAGATATACCAAGGCAACATGCTATTTTTACCCATGGACCAGTAGATCTCATTTTAATAGATTACATTATTGCAAGTGCTAGGGCAGAGTAACATTTCATGTCGCTGTAAGGCCAAATTATGTTTTGTCCCCACAAGTAACTTGTAAGCCAGGTATGGAGCACCCCCCCACCCCTGCAAGCAGAGAGGCCGGTTTTTGGGGCAAAGTTTGGCCTCTGGCTGACCTGAAAAATCATGACTGGCAAGTGTAATAAATGCTTGTTCTGTGCCCCTCTCCGCCCCCCTAAATCTCGGGCTTTGTTCACGATGGGATGTGGATGAGACACATGCTAAGATACATGCAGATCAAAGCTTGTGGCACGTTCCCCTTTGCGTCAACAGATTATCGCCGCTCTCCTTGAGGGAGTTGGAAGTGTCTCAACAAGATTTTTGGATGTTTCTTTTTGGCCTTTAAAGCGCTGTGATGTAATGTCTCTGCAGATTTGTTTAATATTCTAAGGAACCAGCGTTTCTGCGCCAACATCCCTCTGTTGTATAAAATCAAGGTGGATGTCTTCATCATTTACTCAGCTTGTGTTGTAGTAACAACCTTGCACACGATGCATTCAATATTCCTAATTCTGCTTCCCCTCCTAAATCCTTTTTACGGGGAGCTGGACCTCTATGCTATGGCTTTCATAATGCAGTGCTGCATTCCTCCTCTTGGCACCGGCTCGCTGCTTAACTGCTGCTAGCGCTCACTTGCTCACATCCATCTCTCTCTCCCTCGTGCTGCTGCTCCTATCTTCCCTCAGCCTCGCTCTCGCTCTCATAATGCAGAGCCAGCAGAAGGCAGGTTTCTCTATCTCATTCCTCCCCTCTCCTCCTTTGGCTTTACTGACACACACAGTGAGGCGCAGGGAGAAGAAATCAGAGAGGGGGTGGAGAGAGAGAGAGAGAGAGAGAGAGAGAGAGAGGAGAGAGCAGATAGGCAGAGTAAAAAGGAAGGAGGGAGGCGAAAGTAGAGAGAATGAAAGGTTTGTGGGGCAGGAATGAAGCTGCGGGTGTGTGCTACAGCCTGGGCACAGTTGGATCCAAAGGGCATCTGCGAAAGCAAATGTTCGAGGCAACTGCGGCTGACACAGTGCAGTATTTGAATGGCTACCACGAGTCAATCCTGCAATTACGGCAGCGCAGTTGTGTTGCTGAATTCTGCAGGCTTTTCTTGTGATGCTGATGCAGCATAATGAAATAGTGGGTGGCATTGTGGGGCTTGCTTTATACCACAGGCACAAAGCACAATGGGCCTCGTGTAGTAACGCATTTGCGTCCATTTCAGGCGTATTTGTTTCTGCACCATCCCTCCAATTTGGGTGAAGATTCTCCATCGTTTAAAAGCAGGTGCAACCGAGAATGCGCGATTCCTCACATATGCTTCCTGGTGAAATGGCAGCAGTAATCCGAGCCAGACAGCGAGCTGAAAGGATTTTTGCTACAAGGATCCAACTTTTTCAGTGGAGTGAACAGGAAATCATTGCGCGTAACAGATTAAGCAGCCTGCAATATTACAGTTACTGGAAGAAAACAAAGATGACATTGAATCTCCTACTCAGCGTTCACATTCCATTACAGCAGTAGTTAAACTCCTCGTTACATTACAATTAATGGCATTAGGATCATTTCAGTCATAGCGTCAGCAGTGGGAATATCGCAGTCTGCACAGCCGTATCACAGAACAATGCCTATACATACATAATACATACATTTCCCCACCACTGATGCCGAAATAATACATCAACTTTGTTGTCACTGAATTTTTGTTTTCGCTGATCCATGATAGAAAGAGAGAGGGAGTCCCATTCAATTGCGCGTTTAAATGCTAGCAATGTGTGGTCCAGCGGGTGGAGAAAGGCGCTGATGACCCGATGAACAGCAGGTTTTGTAAATACAACGTAAGCTAAAGTATTGCAGCATGCGCTATCTGCAGGTTCCCCCCGGCACTGATAACACTACGTTTGTAAAAGAGGGCCAATGTGTTCACACCCACTGGAGCCGATGCCCACAAAACACTGCAAAGATACAAAATCTTGTGAATTTTAGTACATGAATATTTGCTTCTTTTTGCCATATCACTCCAGCCCAACCCACAACCCACCCCCTGCAACACTGACTGGTATGCATTACCACGGTGATGTCCAACCAGCAAACGGTCCACTAGGACCGGGTGTGCCGTTGTCCACAGTTCTGGATTATTCCCGCCTGATACACACTTGAACAAGATTTGTCAATATTAAAATCATTCTGCTATTTTGATAGCATGAACTTTGATCGCTTTAGTGTATTTCTAAGCATTTTGGATTAGTAAATGAATAAATACTAATATTTCTAAAATACCAATGCCAAAGAGGGAGAAATGCACGAGTAGGATGCTACTCAAGCTGCTGCCATCAAGACTGAAACGCATTGTGCATTAAAGCAGTTGCTTTAACATGCTGTTATTACTATTAAGTCATGTATGCAATAAATTAAATGGTAGTTTTGTATTGCTATAAAATAGTAAGATGGATTCAACAAACCAAAAATAGAGATTTGCATCTCATAATTGGGTAATAATAAAAATGAATGATGATGGAAACAGATACGGGCAATAGATGCTGCACAATAAGTTACCAATGAACTAAAATGAAGTGGAAACAATGGGTAATCATTTGATCTATTCTGTATTCAAAACAGTGACAAGTTAAAACCTATGAAAGTCATTGCTGAAAATATTGTGATTCTAAACCGCATTGAATGTCAGCATATTGTCTGAGTTTTTCAAAATTCGCTAAAGCCTGCAGAAGGCAGAACATAATGAATTGTGCTTGTATCGTTGCAGTATTGGCTGTTTAACAATCATTTGACAAATATAGTGTATTTGTGTGTAGTAGTCATACAGATGGCATTAGGCTAAAAGGCTACTGTCCCCAACATTTGATCCAAAATGTGACGTTGTGGCATCGTGTGACAGTAAGAGAGGCCGCTGCGTGCTTGATCTTGGACCAAGATTTCAGCATGAGCCTTTATCAACAATGTGTCCGCGCTGCCACTTTATGTATAAATGGCAAATACATTAACCGTGATTGCTAATTTGATGCACAGTTTAAATATTTATTCTTAATTTTTACCTTATGATACTGTACATTGGATTCAATACATTTGAAATGGTCGAAATGATCTTTAAATAAATATCTAAAGCACTGCAGGGAATGAAATTCCTGTCTGACATTAAAAAAATGTGTAACGTTTATCATTCCATTCATAACCAATGAGATGAATATAATTGTGGAAGTAAATACTCAAAGACCAAAACCAAAGCTTTCATTAACGTAAATACGCCAATACCATATGCACCTTCTTCTTATATTCTAGAGCACCGAATGTAATCTACCACTAAAAGTAGTCCCCAACAGACAGCGTCGTGGAGTTTGAAAGACATCGTGAATCTTTATTGCAGCAAAAGCATGTACATAAGTAACGGCACCTAAATAATTCTTTCAACGCAAACAACAATCTCAAATGTCTAAATGTGACTTAGCAGGTTTGTAGCCTGAACATCACTCAGTTGTTTGCCATGTAGATGGAAGTTAAGCAGATAATCAGATATTCACACATGTTGCTGTGATTTTGGACAAAAACGCAGTGGCGGCTGGTCGATGGAGAGCAATGGGCTGTGGAAATTATTTTTAGTTGTTTATTATATTAAAAATACATTTTACAAATTGTCAATATTTGTGGTTTTGAAACGTGGATAACAAACCTGGTAATATTTGTAAATTAAGATATTGTAAATTAAAAGATTAAAAACTTAATTATTAATTATTAAAAACTTCTACACCCGTGATGTTTAGCTAGCTAGTTAGCTACATGCTAACGCCGTATAATTCACGCACCTCCCGCATGGCGTTGCCGTGTTAACGTCCGCTACCCAGGTGCAGTGCGACGCACAACCAGGACGTGGATGAAAACAGGAACATTTTATCCAGAATATTTCATTGTGTGGGTGTTTCCCCAAAAAACTAATATAATATATTAATATAATATAATAATATATTTATTCTTTAATATAATATATTTGTTACATGATATTTATATATGATATTTATATTCATAATAAAACAATGATGATATAATTGATGATATAATTATTGATATACTGATTGTTTGAATAACCTTATAATATAAACCTTAACATGTAAAGCTGTTATTACTAATAATTAATGTGGAATAAATGTTAAATGTTTAACTGCAAAGTAATAATGCGTGTTTAATACCCTTTTTTGCATTGAATCATACTGGGATATTGATTGAAACTGATTGGCTGGCCCTACCAAAAATAAAAATCCACCAGCCGCCACTGCAAAAACGTGTAGAAAATGAAAAGTAACTTTTTCCAAAATATCAAAAGAACTGTTAAATGAAGGTACTTTGACTGGTTCAAATAAAATCTGTGTCAGTCTACATAGAGGGAAGATTGGTCAACAAAACATGTTCTTTTCCTCAACCTAACCAAGTAGTCTTATTCCTGAACATAATTAGGACTGCAGCTTCAAAAGCGCCATTAGAGGTCAAAACACTACAAGGCTTAGAAATACAAACGTTGGACGTCCAAATTCAACACAGCGCTGGTTTGCAGAAAAGTAAAATGACAATGTTTTATTCTAAGACTTGATTTTTAAAAAGTGAAAAAAGGCCTGCTCTCTATGGGATATATCATGTGATCAGAATATAGAATCATTCATAATTCATATAGAATAATATAGATAGTTTGAAATAAATGCAATATATGTCTGAAGGAGAAGCCACCATCCTTTACAGTTCCACGAAAACAGGGGTAAAGATGAGGAGTAACATGTTCTTGGTTTTAGCATGTGTAAATATGTAAGAGGTGCGGTGTCTGTCGGTCAGTTCCTGATGCTCCAGGCGGACAGGCCAGCTGACCCCAGAGCCCAGGCTGAGGCCCCGCGCAAGGTCGGCCACCAGGCCCTTTGGCTGTAACAGAGAAGCACCCTCAGATCGTCCACACACACACACACACACACACACACGAGTCGGCTTCATGTGCTGAGTAAGTACTGAGAGAACGGAGGTGAGGGGCGGAGGCGGGAAAGCTTCCAAAAAAAGGAGGCGGAGTTCTGCCATCATGGCAGCACGCAGCGTCATCTTGTCTCTCTGTCTCTCAGGTAACGGCAGAGAGACACATGGTGGTAGATTGTGACGGTCAGCACGGGAGACTCCATTCTACTTTCTACATTTCTTTCTGGTATTTGATAACAAGGGTTACTCAAATATGCTGACCATTAAGAAGTAAAGCGTTACCTTGTTTTAGTCCATTTTGATTTGAAGCTGAAATGTCGTCCTAGTGATGGGAGCTCTCTGTGGCAACGGGTTATTAATTAGAAGTTGTCGAGAGTCGCTGATGGTTTAAGATGCATAACACAAAAACATAGACTGTATGTAAGGAACGGCAATAGTCGTTGTTAAGTCGCGAGTTATCTTGGATCTTGGACTTTTCACAATCTTCCAACATAAGTGACCATATTTGTACTGTGGAGCAGTGATGTGGAGATGCAGTTTACGGCTCTGGTAGGGTGGAGACCTGTCAATCACAAGATAGCCCCGCCCTTAAGGCTACTCTGGCTTATGGTCTATTTAACTCTAAATTACTATAATTTACCAATGAACGTGTGTGGTGTTGAAAAATGACCTTAAACTAATGTTCACAATATTTACTGAGGGAATACATCAAGAGAGAAGTGTAATTGAAGAAATATTTAAAACTTCATATAGACTAAATAGTATATATTTCTGTTATCTGTGATAATATAATCAGGTGTGCAGAGATGACACCAATTTAAGTGTCCTCACATTGAGTCCAGTTTCCGTTGAATAAATATATGTCTTTCTATTGATGAAGATTTCAATTAAATTTATTTTGTATTGCCCAAAAATTACAAGTGACAAATTTGCCTGAGATTATATATATATAAAAGAAAATGTCATCGTTTGATCACATTAAATTGGTGCTGCAACTAACAACACATTGTATTATTGATTAATCTGCTTCTTATTTTTTCTTTATTATTGATAAAAAATCTGTGATGAAAGTCACCACTCCAGAAAACCCATGTCCTACAACATCATATTGTATTTTTCTGTTAAATCTATATATTATTATTATCATAATATATTACAATGCTATACAACATAGCATAACATAACAGAGAGAAGCATAAAGAATCCCTGTCTTTTAGAAGCTGCTGATCTGAGTTTTGCCACAAAAACGCAAATAACTGGTACTCAAAACATCTTTCAATTGACGAATCATTCCCACAAACACAAAATCAAGTGTATGATCTTATTATAGCAGTATTTTCAAATTCACAGTGAATGCTAAAATTGTTTTTATTATGAAATGAATGGAGATATTCATGGTGAGATCTGTGAAATTTGAGTAATGTTGCTACATTTTATTATTAACTTTGTCCATAATCAAGTCCCTCCCCTTTTGACGTTGTAAAAATATCATGTTGTGTGCCCTGCTTGTATAAAAGTGAGTGCAGAGTCGTAACATCCCAAGCGGAGTATCCCGATACTGACGCTAAGCCACAGGACGTAGCGCTGCTGCGCACACTTTAAACCTGGGAACAGTCCGTAGAAAAGACGAGCACATCCACACACATTAAGCCGTGAGCACAACTAATCTGCTCCCTTTATGGCATCGTGACCGAACTAAGAGGAGGGGTCTGCCTGCTCGATTGGGGAGGTCTAGACGCTGATGAACTTTGTGAAGCCTAAAGAGGACTTCCTCATTATAACATTGTTCAGCGCTAGGCCTCGCCTTCATGGGTCGTGGTTATAATTAATTACAAAGCCATCATATGAATATTTGATCATAAACGTACACTACAAAAACATGAATGTGTAAAAATCTATACAGTCTAATGAATTTCTTAATGGACTCAATAAAGAATTAATAATTCAAACGGTTGGAAATATCAACGATGTAAATACATTTTAGCAAGGTCACAGTCTGATAAACCTGAGCAGCGCAGCTATCCCATCATTCAGGGTTCTTCTTTGAAAACGCGTGTGAAGGAGTCACTTGTCATGTATTTTAGTCACACCGTGTCACGGCTTTAGCTAGTGGACTGCTGGCAGTTACTCATTTGCTTTTAGATGATCAAATTGGGTATCCAATGTTCAAAGAAACGCACCCACTTTACTCATCATTGTTCACTGATTGGATTGGCCCTGGTGCAGCTTTTGCCACTGAAATGAATGAAATGACATAAATGATGTTCCTGTTAACCTGCAGAAATTAGACTAATGAGTATTTTATAGAAAGATTGCGTTCTGTCTGACTGTTTGGTTTAACCAGACCCAGAAGATCTCATCAATCTTCTGTATTATAATACAGTGCAGCTCTAAAGTCAGCAATTCTGTTTAAATAGTTTAAAAGCATCAAAGGAGGTGACACTGTGAAGAACACATTTCTACACTATTACATACCAAATTGGCTTATGCAAACAGAGCTAAACCCTCTTGGATCTCGTGTTCTCCACACGTCCTCATCAGCAGCAGCCTCACGTGTCAGCGAGCCGACCATCACAGCGACATATTTGACTGTGTGACTTCAGCAGAGCCTCATTCACTAGTACATAGTCCACCTGAGCCTACATGAGGCAGAGGGCATGGAGAACATTCTGTGTGAACAGGACCGAGGCAAAGCATGATAGGAGTGTAGGGCAAAAAAAAGAAGGAAAAAAATGCAAACGTGACAATGTGTTGATGATGTAAAGTGTCTGTGTGTTCCTAACGGAAACCGTTTGTACATCCATGGAGATGAAAAGAACCTGCATCCTCTGCATGTTTGGCCTCCACTGCTGCGGAGGTTCAAGTGTCCTCTGTGTGATTCACTGTAACCTCCATAACGGAGCTGTGAAATCCAGGTGGTCTCACCTCTGGCCAGAGACACCATAAAACCACAGGGGATGGGGGGAGGAGTATACCACCTGTGAACCGGAACAACACCGCCACCATGGCGACGTAACCTTGAGAACGTGATTCAGGATGTCCCCGAGCAAAGTGATGAAATGAAAAGCAGAGTGATGACATCTCTCACACTCTCACCTATTACCACTTCACTGCCACCACACCCACTGTCACTCATGTCATGCGCTCACCTGCTCTGGCCCGTCCGACCTCCCAACTCCCTCCCTCCTCCCTCTCTTCCGCCATCATCATGCCCTCGTCACCTCCACTCACCTGCTCGATCTTGGCAAGCCATTCTTTATTGCGGGCCAGCTCCGCCATAAAGGCCTGGTGCTTCAGCCACTTCCTGTGTAGCTTTTGAGCCTCGTCCCGCGCCGTGTCTCGGGCCATAAGCATCTTCACTTCCACCTGCTGTCCCAATCACTCAGCTAAGGGAGACAAAAATAGCCACCATCAGGAGTCCAACGCTCAAGCCAGCCCTTCTTCTCCCCCCTCCTTCCCACAGGACGTCCTGCCGGCCTCCTATACGCAAGAGATGCCCGCTCTGCTCTACTCTGCAGGGGCCTGGGTACCTGTTCTGTCACCACCCACCCCAACCCCCGCCAGACACCCTTTTCTGGAGGAAAAAAAAAAAATCAAGATAAGCACCTCAGCAGCAGTGGTAGCAATGGAAGCATTCAAGCCCTTCCTTTGGGTCGCTCCTGGGTCCTCATGCCCTACCCATTCATGGGTCTTGCGGTCCTGATGCTGCAGTGCCTGCTAGCCAGTCTCACAGAAGGCAAAAAACAAGCAGCGAAATAGAGCAAATGCGCCAAATGACAACGCTGGTAAAATAAATGACACAACACATCCGAGGCTCCTTTCGACTGGCCGGTCGTCTTCCAGCTCCGGATGTCGATTACAATCCAGCCATCAGCAGAGGTGTAGATGTAGCTTAGCCACAGAGGTGTCTTCAAGCCGGTGGAAACCTGACCATCCACCGCTCGACCAGTCCCGGTCAATCTGTAGTCCGGTGTAATGATGCTAAAGACAGGAGGAGGAGGAAGACTTGAAGTGGGAGGAGCAGTGTATACAGGATGCAGAGGCAGTGCAGGGGGGGAAGGCCGGATAACATGAGCTATCCGCTCTGGAAATGCAGCGCTCCCGGCCGCTACAAAGATGCCCACGTATGCTTGTGTGAGACAGCACACTATTTCCTCCCCTCAGTTCCTCCTTCCTCGTGTCCCCGAACAGCTCAGCCGCGGTTGGTGCATGCTGCTGCAGTCCTTGCTTCTCAGCTACGCTCCTGTGTGTGTGTGTGTGTGTGTGTGTGAGCTTGCACAAGTGTAAGTGTGTGTGTGTGTGTGCGTGTGTGTGTGCAATCACAATCAGCACTGCAGTGCCGGAGTAGAGAGAGAGGGAGAGAGAGCGAGAAGGAATGAAGGGATGGGGAGGGGGGGGGGTTGGCGGCAGCAGGAGGAGTGAAGGAGAGGAAATGGAGAAAGGGGGAGCGCCAGTGCAAAAAAAATAAAAGAAGAAGAAGAAGGGGAGAGCAAGTGCAAAGAGGGAAAATATGGTTTTGGTAAGAAGGGTGGTTGGAGGTGGTGGGGGAGGTTCTGTAGTGGGACAGAGAAAGGAAGAGAGAGCCTGCGTCATCCCTCTGTGTCACCAGGGACATTTCTCTGCACTAGAAATGACTGCACTCAGAGCAGGAGCAGGGTTTGGGAGGAAGGGGGGGGGGGGATTTTTTAAATCACTGAAAGGGAGCTAAGGGAGGATGCATGCACACATGGTCCACGGTGCAAGGAACTGATTCGGATCACCGTTCACATCCATCTTTAAGGGCACCAGCGTGTGATTCCTTCTGCTGCAAATCCGGTGTCCTTTGGGTGCAGAGGGTGCCGCGCTTCATCGTGTGCTCAACGCCGCTCCCCTGATCTGCATTATAGATAAGGCAGCTCAGTTTTACATCGTGGAAATGTGTTACTTTGTTACGCTTGACATCTAATGTGGAGTCCGCATCCAAAATTCAACATTCAATTCAATATATATATATAAATATATATAAAAAAGATCAATTTTCATTGAATCGTCACAGCATCGAAAGGTGATTAAAGTTTCATGAAGAAGATCACGACCCAAAACCATTTGATTTGTTTACAGTCGTTGAGTAATTTAATAGATGCAATTTATAAAACCAATGAATCCTACATCTTTGGTTTACAGCAGCATCAGACCGGACCAAATAAATTACAAATAATAATGTTAGATAATAATGTTCAAGCCTTGAAAATAAAAAATAAAAGTGTAAAAATTAAATTAAACTTTTTTTTAATGAAAACTATTCCTTATTATTTTTCATTGCCTTATTTGTTAAATTAAGATACATATACAAACTAATTAGAAAACATACATAGGGTTAAAGCTCACATTAACAATTTTAAATGTTACAAGATTGTATTCGTCATTGGACAATGGGGTCGCACAACTAGATTCTTTAACACATTTTATACACAATTACACACACATATATATATATATATATATATATATATATATATATATATATATATATGTGTATATATCTTACATGGAGGGTGGAGGATGAGTGCTGGAGCCTCACAGCAGAAGGACAGACACTGTTCTGGAGTGTTCTTTGCAAATGGCAGCAGGGTGAACAGGTTGTGGCTGGGTGGGTTTTTTCTTGTAATATCACCTCAGTTCTTCTCAGCATCATCCCTGATGGTCAGTAGATGGGTGCCATGTTCTTGGTGGTTTTCACCCCCCGCTGTGGGGCCCTCCTGTCCTGGGCCACGCACCTCATGCCACTTTGTAATGTCTACCATCAGGATGCTTTCTATGGCTTCTGTGTGAAAGTCCCTTTTGAAGTTTCTTTGAATAAATACAGCTGATGTTTAATAGATTACAATCTTGTCAATGTAAACATTAGCAATTATCAGACATAAAATATGTCCTTAAAAATTACTCTTTTTTCATATCCTACGAGTTATATTAACAAGTATTTTATGTAAAATCACAAATGATGCAATAATACGATAGAAACATACTGTAGAGTCACTGCAATGTGATAGCAGGTGATGGTATATACCTGTCACTCATTATAATTTACTCACAATATTATGATATATATGTATACATAGAAAATCCCCTCTATAAGACCATTGAAGTTGAAATACGTCAGCCAAACGAAGTCCTAACTTTTAACATAACTTTTAAATGGTTTAGAATAACCCTCTCACCTCAAGAAGCGAGAAGGGGAAGAACTGTGAGAATCATGTTTTTTTACTGCTCCAGTACCTTCAGCACCACTTGGCCCACTCTTCTGGGGGATGGGTCTGAGCACCCATGGGTGCGCCACTGTGGCGGCTGACCAGAAGAGGGCAGTGGGGGGCCGCCCCACCTAGAGCACCCCTCCTTAGGCCCCCCAAAAAGAAAAGATCATATAAAAAAGTTTGAAATTTGTTTTTGAAATATGGAATGTATCTACACTGTTACTGCACGTCCCTACCTGTCCTGCACACGTCTTCATGCACGTTCTGGCTGCGCTAAGGGCAAGCTCAAGATTTCCTGCAGAAAACAATTTCCAATTTCTGATTAAAAAATGTGTGATGTATAAAGCCAGGCCAGTGTCTTTAAATAGACTCAGCCTGGGGCAATATTGGTTTTGCCCCAAGCTTGCGCATTCATGTCAAGGCTGGTATCGACAGGCGTATGACATTCTGGAGGATGTAAAGTATATATATACATATATATATACAGTATATGTATATATATAAGTATATATATTCTGGAGACCAAGCTGAGATTTTTTACATCTGAAAGCAAGGAAGCACATCCGTTTCTTCCTCTTCAGGTGATGAGCCCAAGATTGTCCAAGCCAAGGTCCCCTTCTTCTAAGTACTTCTAAGTACTTACCACAATCACTAGTTCAATCAATTCTGTCATATGCATTGACCGTATTGCCTTTTACCTTCTTCATTCTTTACACATGTAACCCATTGCATGCTGTCCATCCCGGTAGAGGGACGCCTCCTCTGCTAGTCTCGCTATGCTTTTGTCCTTTTTTTCCATCCTGTTTTTTTTCCGTCCTGTTGATGTGAGGGTTTAGGACAGATGATGTTGCATGTGTACAGACTGTAAAGCCCTCTGATGCAAATTAGGGATTTTGGGCTATACAAAATTAAATGATTTGAATTGAAGAGATAAGACACCCAAAAGAGGCTCCAATCAAAGCTCCAACCTGTGAGGATGAAACTGCACTGCAGGCTAATTTTGTAGCAATATACAGTGTGTTAAGGTAGGCGTCATTTACATTTATACAATTGTTACAAATACAATTGTGCTGTTGAATTCATAGATGCATGGATATTCATTCACTTATATTCATGTGTTTATTTGTTACTCTTTGTTATCATAGTCCCTTCCACACAACCTATTAATCAAACAATCGTATCGGATTGGTACTGTGTTGGCAAATACCCAGAGGGTATTCGTATAGGTGTCTGTATCAGGACTCAATAGGTTGCATGATGCGTCCCTTGTTAAAACTCAAGAGGTTCAAATGGTTTCATGTTGCCGAACTCTATGCAGCAGGAAGAAAATAAGGACGAGCAAGCTTGAATTAAATGTATTTATTTCATATTTATTCCCATTACCATTTAGGTACCATAAAGGAAAAGGATGTGGGCCACTTTAGTAACCTCGTACACTGAGTTATGGTAGCTGTTATTTTATTGTCTGTACCAAACGAAGCTGAGGCAACAGCAGGTGAAATATCACTGCCTGAAATGTTAAACTTCTAGCGGATAGCTTGCGTTCCACATGTGAAGTTATCAGTTGCGTTATGGAGGTTTTAATAGACGATGCTATTGGGTTGCATGATGGAAATGAGTCTGGCATCCAGCAGTGTGGATGTTTTGTATCTGTAGTCAGTAGCAGGAATGTCCCGCCATTGTCACTAGACACCAATCATAACCTGTACTATATGCCAAAGGCTACTTAAATCCACCTTCTGCAATCTCAACAGCTAGCCTCTAGAGTGGAGAAAAATGAGTAACATGACACAAATAATGGGATTAGTTTACTATTATCTTATATTTTAAATCAGAAGAATTGAATAGCTATTACGATTTGTCTTGCATGTGGTTTTCCATGGTTGCCAAAGTAAACATAACTATTACTTCAAAATGGTTATGTATTATTATTTTTGTCATGATTGAACAACAAAAGGTCTATGGATGTGACAAAGGGCGACAGAGCCAGAATGAGGTCAGATGACGGACACGGCATGACATGAGGACAGAACAGAGTGACAAGACTGTGCCAGAGTCACATAGGACGACGGAGCAGAAAGGACATCGGAGGACAGAACCAAGATAAATGTACAATGAGAATCAGTGGAAAATGGAATGACATAGTGGAGAGTGACTAAGGATGACCAAAACAAGAAAGATGAAGTGTGACTGCCGAAAGGGACATGGGAAGATGGACCGAGAGTGACTCAGCAGGTCAAATTTGAGAATGAAACAAAATATGGCCAAATTGATAACAAAGCCAGAAGGACTGGGGACTATAAGTTGCTTGACCTTCATACGTTTTGGTGTTTTAATGACATAATTCAACTCCAACACTCAGCGACAGTGTACATACCTGTAAACCTGAAATGGAGAACCACCAATAGGACCTGGTCTTCCGGAATGAACTCATGTCGCTCTGTACATCGGTCAAACACCTTCTTCATCTTAATTTGCGACACAGATAAACCTTCCTGTGCCACGCTTCCTGCTACAACAATGTCTAAAACCATTCACATTGTCCTCCAGTCTCACTAGCAACTGGCCAAGGGAACGCGCACAGAATGTCCAAAGACCAACTCATTTGGGCTCCTGCATCACCTGCATCGCAGCCAACATCAACCATGGAAGCTCCTCCCAGTCTCTATCCAGCTCCGTACAAAATCCAGATAGAAGAGACTTAAGGGTCTGGTGGAACCTCTGTAAGGCACCTTGGCTTTGCACATGATAAGCAGATCATTGGCTTTGCTTAATGCGCAACAACTTCCACACCTGCCCAAACATGTGTGATGGAAGATGCCTTAACCACAGCCTTAGTTGTGATTGACCTCAAAGGACAAGCAGCCGGACACCTGGTGGTTTGACACATCACTGTGAACAAATATTTACAATCAGTCTTGGAACATGGAAACAGCCTCAGACAGTCCACAGTGAGGTGTGTAAATGTTTCACTCAGAGCTCAGTGGTGCAGGGTTGATCTTCTGATTTGGTTTCCCCGTTTGCACAGATGACATGTATGCTGCCACATCCCTTTTAACACATGCCAAAATGAATATTTCAGAATGTCAAGGTACGTTTTCTGGACCCCCAAAGTGTCCACATTTGTCCTTTTCAGGACAAGAAAACAAACACTATTTGGAACATTAACATTACTTTTCACATAATCCTCACCCACGGGAACCCATTTTCTGAACAACACCTTGTTCTGCAGGAAGTAGCCATTGTCTCAGAAACAGGCCAAAGTTGCTCCAACGTCAGGGTGTGATTCGCTCACAGCACGTGTAAATTATAAGACAGGTAACACTATGGAGTTCTTGTTAGACGCAGAATCAATTGGTAAACCTGTTACCACCCGTGTGGGAGAAGTGTCAGTCCAAATTCTGCGTTGCCCAAAATGAAATGTTTACCTTCAATCGGCAAACGCTCCCTTAACCAGCTCACAGTCAAGCCCCCTCTTGTGCAAAGGAACAGGGATCTTCAATCTTCAATCCCATCCCACCACTAGTGTCAGTCTCCTCACACAAAACCCAGTCAAAAATATACAAATCATAGGCACCTGTATCCCTCAAGATCTTTATTGGGACCTTCTCCTCACTTCCAAAAAGTGACACAAATCCAACTTGAATGTAAGGATCATGGGCTGCCAAAGCACAGAGATCACAAGAGTGTGATGGATGCTCCTCAGCAGTCATTAACTGGAACAGCGAAGGCAGCAGGCCTGACATTAGTTTTTACATCTCTTAGTTTAGCCTCTATTGTCAAATCTGCCACCTAATCTAAAGTCAGATCTAAACACGCCCCCCTTCCTTGATTGTCTCCTGCGAAATTCAGAAAAATGAATATATCTTTTGACTAAGAAAGTGATGCTGCTTACTGACACCAACAGGGGAGGGGAGGCATTTTGTCAACACTGCCAATCCGTTTTAATTGATAAACTAACCGTTTGACTCCTGCCACAGATAGCCCATGTATTCTTTTTCAAACTGCATGAATGGGGTTACAATGCAACACTAACTAACTTGTGCTGGTGAAGAAAAATGTGGGATGTTTAGTACATAGAGACAGAGTAAAACATTTTCTGTGTATTTCCATGCTGAAAGAAAAAAGAAAATGGTTTTGTGTTCCTGATAAGCTGTCATCAAGTCAAACTTTTCTTTTGAAGGTTTTAAACACACTAGTTTATGCTATTGTTATTTTCTTACTCTCAATTCATTTTCCATGTATTTTGGTACAATTTACAAGATGAAAATTACAATAAATAAATACAAAATGAATAAGATGCAAACGTTATTCCAGATGCTTTTATTTATGTTTCAGGCAAGACTGACTCCATACTTAGACACTTCATGATGATTTCAAGTTATTTTTTTTTCCTATTTTGATCTTTGCCTTTTGTAATAATGCTTACAACCTCAACTCAATAATAAACCACTCAACACAAGAGCATTTGGATCACAGATATTTATTGAATTTACAGAACTTTGGGCTTTGGCATTAAGGTGGACAAAATAAACATTAAAGACAATAAATGTAAGACAAATGTTTACAATAGTAGAAGCCAAATGAAATGTTAAAAAGAACGGGGAAAAAAGGATGATGCGCACTTGATCAATTGCCCGTATTATTTTGGTCCAAGCCGCGCACATATACTTACTAGTATACATATGCTTACTAGTATACATATAGTTACTAGTATACATATACTAGGATGTGAGAGTGTCATGTTATTAGAACGTGCTTCCCCTGTGAGATCCATACTTTAGCGCAGCACGAGCCGCTGACTCACTCACGGGTTCCGCTATTCACACACCACCCCGCTGCTATAAGAAACCCTTACTGCACGGCGGAAACTATTCATTACTATCTCAAATGAACCATACAAACGACAACAAGCCCGCCACGGAGCCAGCCAGAACGCAGCAACAGGTGCGGTCCGAGCCGCGGGTCGGACGAGTAACACCGAGGAACAGACACTGCGGTAACAAATACCGGAACCACATCGTGAGCGTGGCGAAGCTGCCCGGACGCCTTATTGAGGCGCACTCGCGTAGCCTCCATGACAGCTAACAGTTGACTACAACACCAAGGTAAACACATTTTTGGCTCTGCTCACGTAGGTTGTAACGCGCCGTGGTGGCGGCTTGTATGATGTGTGCTCAGGGGCGGCTGGTGTTAATGTTCATCCCGCTTATAACGCTGATGTTGGTCGAAGCTCGTGTAACTCTATCCATCCATGCAACAAAGCAAGGGTCCAATCATATTTCATTGTACTATGAGTAGAAGCACGAGCAGCGATTTCTTTCAAAAGTTTGATTCGGGGTTATCATAAATCTGTGCATGGTTTAACAAAACTAACCGGCTAGTGTTTACCTTATTAAAGAATACGTGGTTTACGCTGTCTATGTTTTTCCGCCGTAACCGAGGAGAGGTTTAACAAAATAAATCAAATAAAAATTCATGGACCGGATAGACCGGTTAACTCAATTTAAAAGATTCAATTTAGATTATTTGGCAAAAGCAAGTCATTTATATTTTGTATTTGTGCACATCACGAATGTGAACCCAGTTAGGTGTTTGTTGACGTGGCCACAGATTGAGGATACCAGCATCCACCTGAGCACCACGCGACGGGTGGGGTGGGGGTGTGTGACCGCTACCAGGCATTGGGGGTTAGGTGACCTAATCATTGTGTGCAGGTACAGAACTTGAGTCTTTGCGTCGTTCCAAGAGCTGAGAAGTCGCCAACACTGGAGACAGCCCCTGTGAATCTATTTTTTCTAGTTGATGTTTGCCTCTCTGTCCACAATGATGTCGCACGGCTTCAAGAGCAGCAAGCAGGACTTTACCTTCGGACCATGGAGAGTGACTGCTGCCAGAGACCACATCATGAAGTCCAAAGACATCGAACGGTGAGATCCACAAAGATCCACTAATTTGCTTTAAAACGTTGTGTTGGGATCCACTTTTACTCAGACTGCGCATCAGCCAGCTAAGGACTGGTTTTGTGTTTCCTCCTTCAAATAGCGTTTCTTTATGCAAGTTGACACTCCGTTTCAGCATCTTAAAATACAGTAAGTCATCTAAGAGAGAATGAGCACGTGCCATCTTCTCTTTAGCCTCCTGCTCTTTGTCTCTCCAGGTTAGCAGAGGAGATGAACATGCCCTCCCTTCCGGAGATGCTGTTCGGGGACAACGTTCTGCGCATCCAGCACACAGATGGCTACGGCATTGAATTCAACGCCATCGATGCCCTGAGGAGAGTCAACAACATGGAGGACGCCGTCAAGGTGGCCTGTGCGCAGGAGTGGCAGGAGAGCAGGCAAGACGAGCGTCCCAGCACGTACTCTGATCTGTGGCAATTTCACATTTGGTTCTCAAAACACACATTAACATAATGACGCCTGCTTAGCGCCTCATTATCATCTGCACCAGGACAAGTGTGTGTGTGTGTGAATATAGAAGTCAAACGTGTGGAAGACTATTAAGACAACAGCACATCACACATTTCCCACTCAGTGAGTCTGTCAGAACGACTTAAAGAAGAACACCTCCCATTTCTGGAGTTCAAGCTACTTAGCGTAGACATTAAAGATTCCACCGCGATTCCAACAAGAATCTCTGTGATCTTCCAGAGCTGATTCTGAACACTCCAAAGAGGTGGTGAGACCTTACGACTGGACATACACCACCGACTACAGAGGCACCCTCATAGGAGAAAGTGTGCAGATGAAGGTGGGTCTTATTTTCTTGTTTTTAGGGATGGGTTGTAACATTGTTAAATCCACAATAATACTTTTTTTGATGCATCACCTGTGTTTTCACCTCCACCTGTCTTTCATGTGAAGGCGACCAAGACGGCAGAACGGATCGACATGGAGAAGCTGAAGGCCCGGGAACAGATCATGTTCTTTGACGAGGTGCTGCTGTTTGAGGACGAGCTGCATGACCACGGCGTCTCGATGATCAGCGCTAAAATTGTGAGTGATGCGGCATCGATGCTAATGATCAAAATGAGGTGCAGAGGCCGTCACTTCTGAGCGGACGTGGCCTGTGTTATTGGTGCATCATCAACAGAGGGAGCAACCCACGTTGCATGCGACACGTTTTAAGTAACCACGCTGCTGTGTGTCCGATGCAGAGGGTGATGCCCACCAGCTTCTTCCTGTTGCTGCGCTTCTTCCTCAGAGTGGACGGAGTGCTGATTCGAATAAATGACACACGGCTGTATCACGAGGCAAGTTGCTTGAATCCAAGCAGGTCAAGATGTAACTGTGCCTGGATGGATCCCCCTGACTGTGGCGATACTGTTTTTGTTTCCAGGCCGGAAAGGACTTCTTGCTGCGGGAATTCAGCACGAGGGAAAGCAAAGTAGCAGAGCTAAAGGTAACAAGCCACGCGGCACATAGACAAAGACAACATGTTCAGGTGCTAAACATTCATTCTGTACCTGAAAGGGACGGCACACCTCAAATTCGCAGATACAGATCGTTGTAAAAATACTATTTCTTACATCCGATCACCAAACGGAGTGGCCACTTGGACACACCCGGTGACATCACAGTGTTTAGTGTTTTGGAAAAATAAATGGGCAAATGCATTGGATCACAGTGGTCTACTTGCAAACACCAATATTTTCTTAAAACATTGTGTACAAACAATGTTTGAATTTAAAAACAAGCCCCACATTACCATTTATTTCCACAAACTGACTAAATTCATTGTTCGTATACATTTGCATTCCTACCTCAACTTGAGTGTTTTTTTTTGGTTAATGATGGCAATTATTTATTAAACTAAGCTTCATGTAAAGCCTTTGTCCGCAGAATGTGTTTTGTAACTCCCGCAATGTACTGCCTGTGTTTGTCCTTAGAACGTCCCCCCCGCTCTGTACACGGATCCCAATGAGATCGCACAACACTTGACCCTGAAGCTGACGGAGAGCGAGCGGCTGGAGCTCCCTGCGGTGCAGCCGGAGACGGCCGCCAACGACCTCCTTCCGTGACTGACCCACTCAAGTCCACGTGTTGCATGATGAAGAAATTGGGGATCTTAGACCTGAACCACATTAAACCACAGTAATATTCCAACCATGAATTTCCCCCTCAAATATCTGTACAGAAATAGTTTTTATATGTGACCGCTAAGTTGATGTGTTCTTAAAACCCTCACAACGTTTCTGTGTGTTTCCGCTGTAATACGTGAGAAACGTTAACACCCGTTAAATACTTCAGTCTGGCTTCTGGCTCCGTTTATATTGGAACTGATTTTGTTTTATGAGGTAATTTTTTCAAAAGGCTCGGTAGGGTAGCTATGTCTGTGCTTATAATATTAGTGTATTGATGTGTTTGTAAGAAAAAAACAAGCTACACTGAACAGCTAACAGCACTGTATTTTCTGAAGTCAAGTCATCAAAAGATGTCTGTAAATATGTCTACTTTATTTTCTACGGGGACTCATGGAAGGTCAAAGAGCTTGCTTTCCAATTGCAAGTCAGACACCTCCAGAATCTGTTTGAATATGTATTCAATATGGCCAAATAAATTCTGTTTGTGCAAAGTTAGCTAGCTGGTATTTCTCTCTTACAATTTACCTGTCAGAGAGGTTTTCTATTGATAAATGGTCTAATATTTTCAGAAAATGATGAAGTAAAGTGATGTAAGAAGATTCAGCTTAGTATGTGTAAGCAAGGACGTGCTTCCCTCACTTCTCAATGTTTTACACTGAGTAATGAAATCGGCAGCTCAGTACAACAAAGCTGGGAAATAGTCCTGACAAAAGTTCTAATTCCTCTCGTTTGAGTAACGTTTGCTAAAAAAAACGACACTGACTAACTGTAAAAAGGAAGTAGTAGAGATGTACTTGTGAGCTGCATGTGATGACGTTGTAACCACTGATCTTGAAGCTAAAGGAGCCACAGACATGGTAATATTGGGTCTTTTTTGGCATTTTCAAAAGGTATATATGAGAACAACTCCTATGTACTGGTAGGCTTTACTGGGCTGATGCCCAGGTTCCCAACAGGAGGTCCGCCCTAAAACCTTAACACTGTGACTTTTAACATTACAAACTGCATCCATTTAACATTTGTAACGAGCTACAGATGGAAATAAGCCAGTAGTATAGTCATTTTGACTTGATGTTAAATAAGTTGACATTCTTTTTAAACGGAAATGTCAAATGTTTTTTTTCCTTTTTTATTGTTATTACAGAATGTAATTGTTGTAAAAAGTGCAGTAGTGAACGAATAAAGTTGTAAACAAAGTATCTAAGAAAAAACGAAATGCAGCCATTCCACAAAACGGGGTAGGCGGTCATCCAATATGGCGCACTCACAGAGGGCGGGGCCTCACACGCCGTCCAATTGGCTTCCTCCTTTCCTGACAGCTGGCCAATAAGAGCGCCCGCATCGGGCTGAAAACTATTCAACATGGAGACAACAGTTGAAAAGCTCGAGGCCATGGTAAGTGTAAAACTAAAGCATTTTGTGCCATATTAATCCTCTAAGAATGCTTTTTTTTAATTAATACCCACGTTCAAGGAATCCACAGACAGCATCAGCTCAGTAGTTATGGAAATGATTCATCCTGTCACAGAAAGAGCAGCCAGGTCATGATTTCCTCTGCGTGGATGAGTTCTTACTCCTTTCAGCAGGCCCGTGCACGTAACGTTACCGCAGATATCACGACCTGGTTCACAGCCATCGGGCTCACTATCCAACGATCACTCCGTGCCGCCTGTTCACGCGCTACGTTGTGCTCTCTTGAAAGCCGCTTCCTGCCTTCTGCTGAACAACCCCCGTGAAAACGCGTGACGTTTCAAAGTCGCGGTACCGTTCGGTACGATGTGCAGGTAACGTGACGTTAGCGGTCGGTAAACATCAGCAGGTCCGTTTCGTTGTTGTTCTGTTTTCATCAACAGGCTCTTGGTTTATGCATTAAAGGCGCAGGTTGGAGGAGGACAAGTCGATCTCTAGCGATCAGCTGTCCGAGGAGAGCCGGTGTAAAATGTCAATGTTTGATCAAATCATTCAAACAACTCCACGGTCTTGATCTTTCCACAGCATCCCAATCAATAACCTAAACGGGTTTTTTGTAGGTGTGAGGGTTTAGTAGTTGTGTCCGGCAGATGTTGAGCGCCCCCCCCCCCCCCCCCCCGAACGTGCACCTCATTGGTGGCAGTAAAGGCGACGATTTAGTTAATGTTGTGATTGAGCTCCACGAAGAATCAGCTGATCAGCCAAGTTCACGCTACTCGCTGCCCAGAAGGTGACGTGCAAAGTGTCCACGAGTCATCGCGTGGGAGCCATGACGCTCTGGCAGTGTGATGTGACGCAGGAGGCCAGTGCCCCTCTACGTTGTGCTACTGGTGACCCTGCTGGATGAAGCAGTGCAATGTTAAAAGGGCATTGGCCTGACATGGTCGCAAGCTCCGAGAAGAGCTTCCACACTGCGGGGCTGCGGCTGTTGGCGGGTGCTCTGACTTCATTGCACTACTGTTTGAACACAGCTAGCAGTGCAATAGTATTGTCAAAGCATCTGAAAACTGCAGAGACTACCTAAACATTTCTGAACTGTATTGCGTTCTTACAAATGCTTCAGACTATTCCATCACTTCACAGTAATGCACTTTAAAAATCAGAAGAACACATCTGCCATATTATGTCCAAAATCAATACAATAAGACGATATTGACCTTAATTTCAAAATATTGATGTCCGATCAATAAGTTATCCAAAACAAGGCTTGTATAGAAAGCCTCCTTATCTCGCTTAAGGAAATACCCTTGGCAGAATTGAAGTAGTGCAACCGGTCCAGCCAACGCTGTAACTACAATCACTGCATTTACACCCACTGTGTGGCACATAGTGCTTCAAAAGCATAACGCTGTGTGTCTTTGCAGTTCCTGAAGTCCGAGGCGGACCTGGAGTACATCGAGAGGCGGCTGAAGCTGGAGTTCATCAAAAGCACAGCGGAAAATGGATGTCCAACTGAGGTGAAAACTGCGGTTCTAGCTGTGTTTACCTCAACAAGAAAGCGTGTTAAAAATTTGAATTCTAATGTTTTTCTTGTAAACCCGACTGGGGGAGATCCTACAATCGCTCTCCAATAGTTACTTGTATCCAAAAGTGAGCATGATTCCCACATTGAATGAGAAATAGTTTTACGTTCACATGTTTTTCTTGAACTGGTGTAATAACACTTAACCATTAAAATGATCATTATCCGCATTGGAAACCCCTCTTCTTTAAACATGACCATTTGCTTACACGCATCTATGAAAATGACACGCAGTGCGTTGCTGGCTGGGGTCTTGGAATACTGAGGCCGAACGGGCCAAATGACCGACACTTTACCCGCAGGAGAACCCGGCGCTGATGCTGGAGAATCTGAGGGCCATCAAGGCCAAGCACGCAGCGCTGTGCACGCAGGTGCAGGAGATCGCTGCGGAACAGAAGGAATCCATGGACTCCATCAGGAACAACCTGGGCAGTGCCATGGAGCTGGTGCAGCGCTTCCAGCAGACTACTGACGCCGAGGTGCCCTCACACTCCTCTTTAGAGGAAGAGATTGTGGTCTTTCACTCCAATTTCTGTATGATGCCACTGCTGTAGGACATGTTTCATAAATGTAAATGTATATGCAGGTCCTGAAGCAGTGTTTTGATTACAAACATTTGGAAAACATTTCCTCTCTTAATAAAGACATTGTGTTACATAAAAGAGACCAAATATGCAGTATGCATGGCATGTCCTTATACTCGATATGTTGCCGCTCTGGGCTCAAACTGTTGACTGCTTGTTAACGCTGCAGGTTCAGCCCCTGACTGAGTTGGAGAAGGAGTCCACAGAGCTCCTGGGTTTAGCTGTCAGTGAGACCATAACAGAGGTGAGAGGCCAAGCGCTTGCAGAAATCCATCTGGATATTTCAAACTTTTCGAGCAAAGAATGGAAGCGTTTCCTCATTTATGTGCAAGAGCATTTCCAATCACCACTGCAAAAGCTTAATTTCTTTCAAAGGCAATCATCCTCCCCTTTTTATTAGACTTTTATTTTGAAACATCAGTCCAGTGCTGAAGCCCATTAACCCAAACCTAACCTTGCTTCTTGCTATTATGAGACTCGAGGCATGGGTTTAACTACTTTTATTTTAGACCATAACTTGTGTATAATGTATATAATATATTTAATGTTAGATTTGTCTTTTGGGGGTTTTGTGGTTTGGGAAAACGTGCAGCCGATGTAATGTGGATCCACACCCAGCCGGCCCTGCCATGCTCCACCATCGGCAGCCTGGGCGAGCTCATGATTTCTGCTCCTTTCTTCTTAGATTCCTTCTACTGTCGCAGCTTCTGGACCCCAGCAGCCACCCAGTGAGTCGGATACTTCCAGGTCCTGTAACCTGCTCTGAACACTGTGGTCTGACTCTAGACTGACCTATTGGATGTACAGCCAATTCATGTATGTTCACCTCAGGGTCAATGGAGCCAGTTGGTAATCCTCCAAGCACATCACCAGCTCAACCCTTTTTAGTTCATGACCAATTGATTGGTGATATTCAACACACCCCCGGCTTGGAGAAAAGGTTTTCTCAATCTGAGCTGACTACAAAAAACAAAGCTCAAAATAATCAAACATTCGGAAGTAAATTCTCAAATCAATACATACTTTATTTGCCTACCAAATAAGTTATTAAAAGAGCGTTTTAATATGAACACTGAAATGTCACAAAGGATCATAGTGTTTTGTGAACTGCCTTTTTGAAGTCTTGAGTTAAATACCGAAGCGCTTTTACCTAAAGTTCTAAAGTTGAATTTCTTTGTTTATAATCTTAAATTTTTAGAAATATTGGTTTCTGTGGCCATGTTGTAGGCGGTTCCTCTCGGCATACGCTCCAATGTCAAGCTGGCACACCTCAGCGAGTTCCCAGAGCAGCTGCAGCAGAACCTGGGCAAGGACGGGTGGGACTATAATTATTATGTTCATACACACACACCCCCGTTCTCCTTTAAATGACTACAATAACCCTTTCATAAAAAGTAAAATACTCCTCACAAATGTGGTGACAACAGTCTTGATGCATCATGTGACGGCCTATGTCTTCCTCTGCAGCGGCTCCATCAGGGCAGAAGATGAAGCAGCTAAAGGTGACGGTGCTGCAGCGCCTGTCGTTGGTGGAGTTGGACAAGAAGGGCAACGTTTGGGATGTCGCCGCCAGGCGCCACTCCACCTGTCACATTGACCCGTCCCACTGGGAGGGTGCAGGGCGTTTATTGAGTGACGTCGTCTCCTACAGCTGACGCACACGCCTCTCTAGCTGGTCATAGAATTTGAGTTGTGACCAATGCATGGACATCCAGTGGAGTCGGTTCTCAATAAATGTCTGCACATGCAGGCTGTCGCTATTCTTGTGCTGCAGCCTGATTGTATCAATTAGTCTGTAACTGAGACACAACCCCAAACAGCTGTTATTATTTTTATTGGGCTACAACAGTCCCCCTCACATTTTGAGGGGGACCGGGTCACTGTTCTGTGTTCAGGTGGGTGTACTGATGGAGGAGAAACCTAATTTTGTAAAGTGAGGTTAGGGATGGAAGCCTTTGGGCAGGCGGAGGTTCTTTAAGAAAATGCTCTTAAAACCAGTTGATGTTTTGTATGTGATTTTTATTAACGTGAATAAATTGGAAACTTGACTCGGTGAGGGCATATTTTCTACAGTCTTCAAAAAGAGTTTTCTGAACAATGAAAAGTAATTTCAATTATAGCTGTTAATGTGATGTTCTGAAAACATTTCAGAATTCCAAACCTTGCTTAAAAAAAACAAAAGAATCCCTTCCAATAAGCTACTAACAGAACGGCCACAATGGGAATATAACAAATGCACATACGGGAACATTCCTCTTATTGATCTGGCTCATAGCTAGTGCATCATGTCAATCATGACTGGCCTCCAGGAAACTGAGCCCTCACTGTGCGTGGTCTCCTGTTCGCCGGTCTACGTCACCTTCAAACAGCTGAACCCTGGACACGAGAGGCACTCTTACTCCATTTTTATGGCAGTGGAAATAATTGTTTTCTATTGTTAACCTGGAGAACATAAACTGTTATGGTCCTCATGGAAGCGCGTCAAGCAGCTCTTGATACTCACAGCGCGTGGACACCTCTACTCGTCTCCAGGCGGCCCAGCGGACCCTCCATCTCCAAGGCCAGCAGCGCGTCGTCGAGTGTCGAGTGAGCTCTGGAAAGGGAAGCAGCACGTTCATGATGGTTGCTCCGTGAGGTCAAAAGCAAATCAGACCGACATCAATGAGACGGACACCGCTGCTGTCCCCCACCTGTCGGTGTCCTCCAGTAAGTTGGTACTTTGCTGTGACCGTGGAGAAAGCCTGTGCTCCTCCCACTGATCTGCGCTCTCCCCTTCAGCACCAAGCTCCCCTGAGTGGACAAACCCATCCAAGACTTCTGGAGTCATCAGCCTCACATTCTGTTCATCATCATCCATCATGTCTGTCTGCTTACTGCTGTTAACCAAGGCGTCGTCCACCTCCCCCCTGTCATTGGAACCATCCTCTTCATCTTCCTCCTCCTCTGACCCGACATCTGTAAAACAAAGTCAATGATGGGTCAGATTATTAGTTTTTTGAGTTGCACGATGGAGTTGATAGCCATTAATGGACCTGGGTAAGTTCATCAGTCCCAGTTTGTGATGGTGTGTGGGATCTCACCGCTCTGCTCCTCCTCCTCCTCAACATGCTCGCCCCCCTCCTCTGCCATGTCTTCTCCCATTTTGCCCTCCATCCGTAATGCTCTCTGCATTTCCTCCAGCTCTTGTGCCACGTGCACCGTCAGGTGGCTTTGACTGCTCCCTTCCTGCTCCTCTCCACTCGGCTCTTGTTTGGATTCTCCCTCTTCCTCGCTCTGCTCTGCTTCCTCAGAGCTGCAGCCTCTGTGGACTGTGAGGTCGGGAGATCTGGTGTCTAGCAGCTCCTCCTCCTGGCTGTGCACGATGAAGCCCTCTGGACTGCAGGCAGACTCTAACTTGAAAGTGGGAGACTAAGATGGACAGATAACAGCACCTATGGGTCAGAGGTCCATCTTTGAAAAGGCTAATGTGAACGTAAAGGCCTTTTTGGGAGTTGTAGCCTGAGCGAACCGCCAAGTTATTCTGAATACAAAAGTATTAATAGTATAGATATCCAGACGACGTGGTGCTTGCTGGTCTAATGCAGAGTGACCCGGTTCATGTGTGCTGTTAAGTAAGAGGACGACTGCGGGGTGTTCTGATGAACCACGGGCCTGCTTTGGGTCCAGTGACCACCGACGGACATGAGTCACCTTCACTGAGGCGTCTCTTGCTGTGGTGAAGCTCTCAGTGCTGCAGGCAGGGGAGTCTGGGAGACTGGCCTCCCTCCTTCCCATCATCACACGCTGGCGTATGTCTGTCAAATCACAAGAGAGCTGAGGACTATCAAGTATTCATTCATTTTTAGAAGTATGTTTACATAACGCTGCTTTTTATAATAAACACAACAATTGAACTTTCTTTGAATACCGAACCAGATCCCAATTGTGTCTCTGTGCCTGTGTGTGCCCCCCCCACCCCTCCCACCCCGCAGTTCCCAGTTTAGGAACCGCTGGCTTTGGGAAAACATGAGGAACGTCTCCAGAAACGAATGTAACCGTAGTTCCCTGAAGGGAACGAGGCGCTGCGTAAAAACGCTGTGGGAACGCCTCTGCGTGACCGCGTCATGAAGCATGTGTGAAATCTAACCAATGGCGAGCTGGTACGGCATAGGCGGGCGACGCCAGGACCAGGAAGCTATAAAGGGACCCGAAAGGCAGGACCATTCATCTCTGAAAGGCCGAATCAAGTGCCACGGTCAAGCCGGGAGTATGGCAACGTTACGCAGCGACTCAGTTACCTTCGTAACCGGAGACGTTCCCTCTCAGGGAACTCAAGCTGCGTAAAAACGCTGTGGGAACCCAATACCCACTCCACCATACGAGCAAGTGACCGTGGTGTGAAGTTAGTGCGCACACTCAGACGAGAGCACCTGTGCTCCAGGCGTGGAGTTAAGGTCTAGACGTAGAATCTCACCAACGTGTGGGGCGAGGACCAGCCTGCCGCCATGCAAACGATACTTTTCCAGACAAAAGGGCTTTAGAAGCCGCCATACCCCTGGTCGAATGGGCCCGGACAGCCAAAGGTGCGGGCTGGCCGGCCGATTCATAAGCAAGTGTGATGGCCTCAAACACCCACTTGCTCATCCTCTGCTTAGTCACCGGGCCCCCAGTATTAGGAGGCCCGAAGCACACAAACAACTGTTCGGAGAGCCTGCACAGGGCGGTCCTGCGGACGTACAGGTCTAGGGCTCTGACTGGGCAGAGGAGGTTGAGCTTCGCCTGGTCCGACGTCAGGAACGGAGGAGGACAGAATGCCTGCAGCACAATAGGCCCGACCGTAGTGGACGGGGCCTTAGGAATGTAGCCGGGGAAGGTAGTAAGAAAGCCTTCACCATGCCGGGTGCAAATTCCAAGCACGAGGGGGCCAGCGACATAAGGTCCGCGAACCATACTCGGGCCTCCGCTGCCTCCACGCTCACCACGTCCAGCTCCTCAGAGCTAGAGGATCGTGAGAGCGGTGGAGGAAGTCGCCGCGCGTGCCTCAGACGCCGGAGCGCCACGACGGGGGCAAGCTGAGCGTGCTCCACATCCAAGCAGACGACACACAAGGTGTGCGAGTCCCTGCCCGTAATGAAACGGGTGAAAGGGGGGGCACACTGGACAAACCGCTCAGCCATTACTAACTAGTCAAACTTCATACGCACTAGATGAAGGCACAGAGATGAATGGTCCTGCCCTTCGGGTCCCGGTGTCGCCCGCATTGATTAGATTTCACACGTGCTTCATGACGCGGTCACGCAGGGGCGTTCCCACAGCGTCTTTACGCAGCTCGAGTTCCCTGAGAGGGAAGTTGCTTACTCTGATAGAAAATACTATAAACTACAATTTAGAAGGCAGGGCTCTAGACAGAAGACCCGCCATAATATAGTCCATCATATTATGCTGTAGATATTGTGGGTTCAGTAGAGATATTGATGTCTGTATTTTGGCTAAAAAAGGTTTATTATAATCTCTAGCCCTTACCAAAACCGAAAAAGCCCAAAATGTCCCGTGGGATGCCGACTAAACATCAAGTAAACAAGAAGCATTGATGATGCTCCTGCAGCATAATGCAATGTGATTAGCCCTGCATTTCTTGGCAATATTAAAATCTTCTCTTCCAAGAACCAAACCTAACTTGGTAAAATATCTCCTCCAAGAGCCATTTCAGAAAAGAACTTTGGTGGAGAAACTCCAGTAGAAGAGCTGAACATCAACCTGAGACAGAGAGTGGGGAGCGGCTTCTTTAGACTGGTACACCAGGAAGGTTCGGCTTGCGTTTTGATACCTTAATTGTTTTGCATTAAATCATTCTGGACTGTTTGCTGAAATTGATCAGAAGGCCCTATCTAGAACGTTCTCCACCAGCCACCACTGTCCGGAGGTCTATAGCTGTGGAGACAGCACCCAATAGAAATGTTTGCGTTGTGTGCGTTGTGTTTACCAGGGCTGCGGGGAGTACTGTAACAAGGCGGCGCTCTTCTGTACCCAGAGATGCAGTGGCGAGTCTCCTGAGACTGAGCTGGAGAGTCCGTGATACTGGAGAGTTCAGCCAGCAGAATCCTTAACACACAAACACACAGATTGGATAAATATTGCTTTGGGATGGAACAGAGTAACTCTAACACACTGTAATGTAGTTACAAACAAAGACGGTCATTTGTAAATGTTTGTTAATGTACTATCTACGTACTGTATATTGCAGCGGCTTCATTCCAAGAAGAAGGTATAGCTGACATATATAACTCTACCCCTTTTTCAATTTGATCATGTTAATTTTATAATTGTTTATTAACGGCTGAATACAAAAACTGTGTAGAAGGGACTGTTTCCGTGTTGCTGTTAGTTCACCTAGCACCACTGAGTTAGCGTTTATATATGTCACAAGTAGAAGCTCGTTCATGAGTAGATGCCCTTGGGGGGAATTAAAATAGAAAAGTTCCTATATGAAACTGCTTACAAGGTCTGTAGATCATCTTGAGTGACCCGGGTCATTATTTCTGGAAAAGAAAGTGCAATGTAGTCCCATTATATTAACTGTCCCTCTGGATCCACTTGTCTTTGGCCTGAATCCCTAATTATAAATCCCGATCCCACACGCCCCACTCTACAATATGAAGCACATAGGTTCATGCAGGGCATCCTTACATGTTCTGGTCGGCTGTATACTGGGCCTGTGATCCAGTGACATCAGAATCGGGATCAGCGGGGATTATGTCATCACTGTTTGAGAAGCTCTCACATTCTGGTTGGGCAGAGAAGCCGTTACACCGGTTTGCCAACAAGCTTCAACGTCAGGAAGTATCAGTGACCTACCGGTGTTGTGAGTATCAGACAGTGGACTCCCACCAGCTGCTGGCCTGCACAGCTCTAATGTAACCTCTACATCTTCTAGGGAACTGGATGTCTGGAGGAGACGTCTGACAATCTGACACAAAAGATTACTGGGAATAATTCTGTCATAGAGAAATGTGTGCCACCGATGGTAACTAAAAAGTACTCTTGCCCACGTACCTCCGTATTCTTCCTCTCAGGGAGGATGCTAACGAGGCTGTGGTCCAGAGCAGATGTGTACTGGCTCAACTCTTCTTCGGGATCAGCTCCCAGTGGCCAGCTCCCTGACGCGTGGCGACCCGAGGTGGGGAGAGGCAGCGGGCAGTCCTCCACGTGCTGCTGCTGCTCGACCGGATAGTGACTCAGCCATAGAGACAGTTCTTCCTGGCTCAGCAGTTCCCAATCTCTGCTCCGAAGCTGGGCCTCCAGGTTCTTTCCCCATTCCTCCCCCCCATGCAGACTGTAGTGCTTCTTCGGCGGCCCGACGGCAGCACTCACTCTGGAGAACTTAGCCTTAGCTTTGGAAGTAGGGAAGGAGGCGTGGGAGGGGTCGCTGCGTCGATAGGAGAGAGCATCTCTGTGCCAGTCAACTTCCTCCACCCCTCTGTAGTCCGGCTCTGGGGGGGCTTCCACCGCGTCCAGGCTCCGGTTGGCCTGCTTCAGCAGCTCCCGGGACACTTTGATGTTCACCGCAATGGTGCTGATCTGAGGATCCGTTGCCATCTTCCAGCCATCCAGCTGCTCTGCCAGCTCCCTGTCTACATCTGACTCTGGTTCTTCCTCAACACTGAGCGAGTCGAACTCCCCGAGCAGAGGGAGCATGCCTGCGTAGGGGTACACTTGCTGGAACAAACGTCCTTCTCTCTCCGGCTTTGATTCTCTGTACAGCTCTCGGTCCAGGTCGACGTGTCTTTCCGCAATGGCCTCTGCTTTAATTGCGAATGGGCCAACAGTTCTATGGACACCTGAAGGGGACAGAGGAATTTCCCCATTAACGGCAGTTTACAGCAGTAAACACACGTTAACACATTTCCAAACCATTAGTGTTACAAATGCAGATGGCATTAATATTTATTGCTACCGTGAGGATTTTTTTTATTATAGTGAACACTGCCTATTTCTATAGAGTTAGTCTTAAGGCTTGTCATCAGATTCTGGTTGATATCATCTGATATCACAAGGTTCACAAGAAACTCCTTTAGCCCAGACAGTATTGCGGGAGGGAAGGAGCGCTGTGCTTTGTACCGCTGTGGACTGGTTCCACCACAATGGTCCTATGCTGTGCTTTGTTCTGGACCTCAGGCCTCAGGTCTTGGTCACATGGCCACATCTGTTCATCCAGGGAGAACCTCTGCAGCACACACACATACGCATAAAAACATGCACACACAAAAGTAAGTTAAAATAAACGCTCCAGCCCCAGAATGAATTATTGGGATGCGTCCGTGTGCTTTCTCGAAATAATAATTGTATACAGTATGGACACCAGGATGACAGTACTGTACAGTGAGGCCCACCTTGAGGTCCTGCTGAAGGGTGGAGCACAGGCCCTGCAGACTGCATGTGCGGTCCTGCGGGTGGTGCTGCAGACCTCTCAGGACCACATCGTAGTAAGGCTGTGGAACGCTGCTGTCTGCTGCCAGGGCATGTCCTACATCTATCGTCTGTTTGATTCTGGCCAGGTCCACTGTGCCCCACGGCTCACTGTCTAAACCATGTATGAAGACCAATATTATTCCATAATCCCTTCTGCATGTCCCCAGACTAGAAGAAGAAGTTCCTTACATTTAATGTGTTTGTATTCAAACAGCATCCTTGTGTGACAGAAACATAGGCATTCATATTTTCAACTGCTTATATACAATACATTTATAGATATTGTTTTTATATTACATTTTCCCCACTGAATGCCACATACTGCTCTGACAGGAGAAGCCGGGCTGTGGGAGCTACCTGTGTAGAGTTCCTGGATCAGAGCACACAGACTGTACATGTCGGCCTGTGTTGTGCACGGCCGCTGTTTAATGACCTCTGGAGCGGCCCATCTGTGGAGGCTGGGGGGGAGATCTATGTGCAGTGGGGGGGCGACATTTGTACTTTGACTGCTGGACACACACAAACACACACACACACACACACACACACGCAGAAACAGAAGTGTAATGACAGACAGTACATTAAGCAGTATTGGTAAATATACTGTTGGGAAATATCATGGTGACAATGCCTTTTCATTTATCTACTTATTAATGGGTTTTGGAAGCCCTGTCTTTACTCCACACCACCACCCATTTGGCACATATATTAAACTGTGTCATTGTGTAATAGAGGTGTAGTTAAAAGTTATGTCTTCAGTAGCGTGGAGTTCTGCTGTTGGTACGTTAGCTTAACGTTGTCAGACATGTGAGCATTATTCAATTATTTTGTGTGTATAAAACGGCGAAAAACTGTAGTAAAGCATTTATTTTGCTGGCAATGTCTCCACGGCCGCAGTGTGTGTAATACTGTGTAATAAGCTGACTCGAGTTACATTTATTAAAACCAAAGTGTTTGGGATTGCCCTCATAAGTGTGTTTTTTTCACTTTTATCTAAATGCAAAACATTTACTTGTAACAGGGTATTTCATTTGTGATATTGTTATATATATTTTAGTTTGTTAAAAACTAAAGAGTATTTCTAGTATCGAGCATTTATTTAGGGCTGCCAGAAATGACTGACAATGATCACACTAAAACAAGTTTCTCACACAGAAGTGGTGTATCAGTCAACCAATCAGACCACATTATGTCTCAAATGTTCATTTCAAAACCGCTTCAATGTGCAGGAAGTGCACGGGCCCTATGTGGGTCTGGACCTTCAGTACCTGGGGACAATGAAGCCTAAACCAGTCAGTTTGGCTGCTGCCAGCTTAGTGAGCACAACGCTGTGAGAAGACAAGGCCCTCATCACCAGGCCTCCACTGTGGATGTACTGCAGACCCTCACACACCTGCAGCAGCACTGACAGCAGCCACCTGTTCTGCAGCACTGGAAACTCTGAACGCTGCACAGACACGGAGAACACACACAAACGCACACATAAATGCCGTTTATGCACATTCATCAATTGAATTTACTGTTCATTCTGTACACATGACATCCGTTACAGTCTGTCCATCCCAGGAGAGGGATCCTCCTCTGACGTTCTCTCTAAGGTTTCTTCCCTTTTTTTCATTTTTTGGGGAGTTTTTCCTGCTGATGTTGAAGGTTTCGGGATGGTGGATATCGCATGTATAGACTGTAAAGCCCACTTAAGCTAATTTTTTTTTTTTGGCAATACAAAATAAAATGAATTGAATTGGCTTGTGCTTGACAAACAAAATGCCTTTATGTGGTTAACCATGTTTGTTTTTGTCACTTCTTTAAGTGAAGTATAGGGAGCAATCAACTTTTCCTTAGATTGCCAAACCTTGCCAATGACACGTGGTGATCATGTTTCTTGGGAAAAAGAATCGTCCCACGTGAGCTCGAGAACAACGTTTTCAAACCGTTTTTCTTTGTAACTCTTACTACCATACACTGTGCATCTGGTAGTACCTTAAAATAATCCTGCATGTGTGTCTTTGTTACCCTGTTGTGCAGCAGGTTGTGAAGCGTTCCCACGTCGACTGGTTCAAACAACAGACTGGTCCTCTGGAGGTCATCAGACAGACTCACCGCCATCAGCTGCAACAGCTGTGGGTGGAACAGCTGGCTGACACACACACACACACACACACACACACACACACACACACAGATACACACAAACGCAAATTTAACTTGTGAAGTTAGTCGTGAAATGAATGTTAGTTTGCTCCAGCTGATACGTTCCCCAAACCAGCCTCCAGTCAGCTCGACAGCTTGAAAGTGAGTGGATTGCTGAGGAGGGAAACCTGATTTATGAATCCTACAGAGAAGTGGCATGAAGCCTACAGAGAAGTGGCATGAATCCTATAGAGAAGTGGCATGAATCCTACAGAGAAGTGGCATGAATCCTACAGAGAAGTGGCATGAATCCTACAGAGAAGTGGCATGAATCCTACAGAGAAGTGGCATGAATCCTACAGAGAAGTGGCATGAATCCTACAGAGAAGTGGCATGAATCCTACAGAGAAGTGGCATGAATCCTACAGAGAAGTGGCATGAATCCTACAGAGAAGTGGCATGAATCCTATAGAGAAGTGGCATGAATCCTACAGAGAAGTGGCATGAATCCTACAGAGAAGTGGCATGAATCCTACAGAGAAGTGGCATGAAGCCTACAGAGAAGTGGCATGAATCCTACAGAGAAGTGGCATGAATCCTACAGAGAAGTGGCATGAATCCTACAGAGAAGTGGCATGAATCCTACAGAGAAGTGGCATGAATCCTACAGAGAAGTGGCATGAATCCTACAGAGAAGTGGCATGAATCCTATGTGGAAGTGACAGAGCTCCAAACACATTTGAATTGTCACAATCATCTGTTGTCGATCCAGTCGCCTGCACTTGTTTAGGTAAAACAAGTTTCATTCTGGCCATTGTTATCTTATGAATACAACAATCTGCAGTCACAGATGGGTTGTGTTCTCGAGGTTCCTGATCACATTAATAAAGAGATTGTCAAGAGCGGCTTTGCTCAACTCTATATGATTCCATGCCTGTTCACTTAGCCGGCTGCAGCTCTCACGTCTCTTCTTTGGTCTGTGGGTTAGGGTTAGCTGTTACCTTAGGTTAGGGTTCTTATCCTTAATACACATGATTGGAAATAATTATAACATTCCTTGGAGGAATAGGTTGATGTAGCCTGTTGATGGTTGGGATCTCAAAATACCAATACAAATATAAACTTACTTTACAAAACTCCACAAGTTAACAACCGCAAAACAATGACAGAAAAACACGCTCCTTGTTCTATCTCACCTGCAGTACTCTTGTTCTATGTGGAGAAGGTCCAGATAGGCTGTGTCACTGTACCTCATTGTTTTCACTGTGACCCTTGAGCCCCTCCAGCTGCAACTGAAACACACTTAATTATTATTTGTGATAATGTGTCATTGGAATGATTTTCGATGGTGTATTACAAATCAGGAAAATTGTAATAATTACATGAGATTGTACGATTCTCTCGGTGTGATTTGATAAAACCCTTTTAATGATTGTTGATTTAAACAGAATGATGCTGTGCATGTTTGCTCCATTTTGATAACGTTATTAAGAGTTCCGGTATGTTGCCATTATTCTGTGGGACTTAGTAACAGTCTTACTTGGTCATACAGGTCAAGGAGCCGCAGAAGAAGGAGAACAGAGGTTCGTCGTCATCCCGGATCAGATCGCTATCTCTGATCAGTGGGATGGATGCTGGCACAGACACCCCATGGCAGAGCTTGTTAACACACACCTGGACAAACATACACGGAGTCAAGAGACTCTGAGACATGTTTGAGATTATTCTTCACATGGGGAAAAAAATTTGATGTTAGTTTGAGCTTAGGTGCGTCTCAAATTCTGTCAGATGCAGAATATTACATTACATGTCATTTAGCTGAACCAACCATGAGGATACAAACCCGGAAGAACAAGAAACAAAAAAGTGCAATTTCTTCAAATAAGGCGATTTACAACTTTCTATAGATAAGAGCCATTATAACTACAAAGTATACATACAATGGGAGCTATACATCTGATGTTATTTTTTTAAGCAATATTGTTCTTGATGTTTTTCCAATGTGCACCAGGATGGGCGTCTGGTTTCACCAGAGCAGGACAGGCAGTGACAGGACTTTTCTTAGTTACTTTTTAGGTTTGTTTGCTTGTTTTGTTGGCTTATTATATTAGAATAAAAATGGAATTCATGCATGGACAATCTAGTCTTTTGCCTTTAAACCACATAAATTATGATTTATTAGACAAATGGCCACTACAAATACACCAAATCTGCCTTCTGCATTGAACCCATCCCAAGCATTGGGAAAGGTGAGGAGCAGGGAAGCACCCAGTGAGAAACTCGCTGAAGGACACTTGAACATGCCCACAGGAGGAGCCGAACCTCCTGATTGAAGAAAGACTCGCTCACCCCCTACAGCCACTGGTATACATAACCAGTAACATTTCTAATGAGGATGTGATGAATGATAAAATAAATACATTAAATGTAATTAAAATGTGTTGTATTAGTTACAGCACACATTGGACATATTTACGGCACACACGGTACAAACCAGCATCTACTCCATACTTTATGTATATATATATACCTTTCCAAATCCTAAACAGCAGGCTGCTGTAAAGGAAGACTTGCTGTTTGTTCTTTTATTGAACTGCTGGCCGATTCCACTAAAAGGAGCAACAACACACCGAGATGTCAGTTAATTGTACATTACATGACAAAAGACAGCTGTATGATCACAATTCTAGTTGCCTGATGCCAACGTGGCGTCTTGGGCGCCGCACCGTGCTTTCATACGATCCATCAGAGACGCAGGGTGTGACAAGATGGAGGGAGACTTGTGGGACGGGCTGCGGGTCGTCACCACTGGGCTCGGACGCAAATGTTGCATGGAGGACATGCACCCCCCCAGGAAGTCTTGCATCTGATGAGACACAAGTACAAGTGACATTCAACATGTTGGAATTGCTGAGTCATGTTAGGTCCAACAAATCTTTCCCTATCCCTTTCAAAACCACAATGTGAACAGAATTGTTGGAAAAACTGAAATAATCGTTTTCTTGAGTGGACAAAAGGTTTGTGACCTCTTGACCTGCTGTCGGATTAATATTAAGGACGCAGAAGATCAAGCAATAACATGAAGAGAGAGATATGAATCTTGAACAATCGGACATGGGGATTCTTTTTATTTTTTACAATTATTAATAAGAAAATTACCTGAAATGTTCAACTACCACAGGCAATATTTTCTGTATATATTTAATGTTTGTCCCTAAACTTTATGGAAGTTCAATGCTAAAAAATGTTATCAGCCCATTTATTTTAAGTTACAAACTCTCCATGTGGGGCTTTATTGGCATTCGATGAGACAGAACGCTGACCCACTGCAAGCCAAATCCCTGAAGGGCTTACCTCGGCACTGCGCTCCTGATTCACAGTCCTGAGCCAGTCAAAGGGCGTCCGGCCCTCCCAGTCGTGGAGTCTCAGATCTCCGCCAGCAACCAGCAAGCTGCTCACCACGGCAGGGTTACAGGAGAGCACGCCAGCGTGGACCGGGGTGCTCCGGTCTTCACAGCGACTAGACGAATGTCCATTAAGTTATCAATATGCCAAGATGTAAAACGGTGAATGTAAACACACCAGAGCTGGGACAAAGACATTGTTCTGAAAGTCCCAATAAGTCTTGGTTAGGAAGTCAAGTCCTAAATCAACACCACAAAAAAGGCAGATGTCTACAGCAGTTGGAACAGAAATAAATGTTTTTTTGACGGCTGTAATCATAACATGTGACATGCAATACTTAGACAGAAAGCGTCGCAGTCGGCATCTGCTTAATAGCGTGGCAAAAAATGTATGAAAATATATATCGTTTTTTCACATGACATCACCGTGAATCTTAAAGTTAGTGATTGAATTAAACCTTTCAAGGTCAGAAGGCTTAGGTCTGTTATGGTAAGTTATTGAGGATTTCTACGTCTATATATCTATGACCAGGACTTACTGGTTTGGGTCAGCCCCGTGAGAGAGGAGCAGCTCCGTCACCTTTGCCTGGCCCGACAGAGCAGCACAGAACAGCGATGTCTGACCCAAGTGATTCACACAGTTCACGTCTACACCTGGAAAACATAAGTAAACATGGACACCAAGTCTCCCTTTATTTCAAACATTAAGTGTCTGACTGAAGACTAGTATTAAATTCATCTTTCTCTGCATGATGCCAACATAATACTGATTAAATTATAAATACAATGGTGGTAATATTAATGCGACTGAGCGACATACCCTTGTTCAGAAGTTTCTCCAACTTGGTTATATTTCTCTCCAAAGTGTATTTGTGCAGCTGAGCGTGTTTGCCTCCAGTGGTAACAACACCCACATGCACAGGGCAGGGGAAAGGCAGTGCGGCCATCCTTTCTCTCCTCGACCCAGCTATAGGGAAGTCAGACCTGATAAATACCTGTTTTACCTTATGGTATGCTATTGTAACTATAATGTTTGCTGCAGGTCAAACGCCAATGATCTGTATAATAACATACAATTATGATTACGATGTTAGCTAGCTAGCTAGCAGATAATCTCTGTACAATTGGGACATTATGGTTTGACTGTTAGAACAATACAGGGTTTACAGGCACAGTTAATGCATCGCTTTTCATGCATTGTGAACACACACTAAAAAACATAGCATGTTTCATAGCATACTATGAATTAAGCTGTAAGCATTACAGCTTAATTCATAGTAATTTTATAGTAAAATATAACATTATTATATAACACTCAAGAATAAAGAAAAACAACATGTACATTTAGATTACAGACCCTTATTTTTTTCATTTTAAAAGGATTACTGACATTTACCTTGTGACTGTCTCTGTTTTGTGACCTTATGTAAAAATCCTAGATACAAAATTCCTTTCCAAGTTTTAGAATGCAGGATTTAAACTTTTGCAATTAGTGTAAAACAAATATTCTACTTTTTATTTTCTGATCATGAAATTTGCATTAGTAGCTTTCCTTAAGATATTTCTCGTTATATCTAAGTAATTTAAGCAAGTTAGTAAAACTGCTAAAAAGTTGCTAGCTAACATTAGCTAACGTCAACAAATGTTTTTTATGAAACCTTCTCAAAAGACCACACCGGTAAAATAAATAACTCCTGAGAGAATTCAACGTGTGTAACGCTAGTTATCGCACGTTAGATAGATACCTGATAATTAATATTGAGTAATAGTCAGACTTACGTACAGGTAACCGATACGTAGTTTTTAGCACCGGCTCAGCTCGGGTTTAACGGCCATCGGTGTGTCACGTGTCACTCATACTTCTCAGCCAATCAAAGAGTTATCTGATGTACGCATTCATCCCATACATGAGGCCAGTGGCCATTGGAGAGTTAAAGGAGCAAACTCAAACCCAGCAGGTATTTTATTTCCTACCATGGAACAAAAACAGGATTATAAAAAAACAACATATTCATGTTTTTTTGATACTTAGGACACGGTGTAAACATTAGTTTTCTATAGTTTGTATTGTATAGGGCTATTTTTGTTGAAAATAGGGATGAAATTCCTTCCCTTCTTGTTTTTTAATATAACTGTAATGCGGGTGTGACGCCATACTGCTTGAAAATAACCTTAACTAAAGAGCACTGACGCAAAGCACAACACAGGTGGCGGTAATGCGCCGTTAGGCTCGTTTCTCTACCCAGCGTCAGTAGAAAGACGAAGAGTCGCAGCAGCTAGCTGGACTTCACAGGCAGCGGTATGTTGTGACCGCTCCATACACGGAGAGAAGAACAGTCACGATGTCTCCCTTTCGGTCTGGTCGGTTAAGATGTTAATAACGTTGTGCTACGTCTATATGTGGGTGCGCTTTCACAAGTGCTACTCGGTTTTGATACGAAACAGCTTGTCCCGACTGAGCAGCGGCAGCTTCAGCTTCAGCTTCGGGGTCTGCTCCAGCTCGGCCACCGCTTCACGGACCGGGCGCCACACAGCGGCGCTCCGGCAGCCCGGTGTGCTTCCGGCCGAGGACAACGTCTTCCTCCAGCTGGGGGACAGGGCCGTCTATGTCACGGAGCCTCAGGTTGGATTCTCTCGCTGGCTTTACATTGGCATGATGTCACAGCACGGTCTCTGTGGACCGGATAGTGTCTGGGCCTGTCACTGTTCCCCTTAAGCTCCAGAGCTACCCACAAGCAGACGGTGGGGAGAGAAGCTAGCCTACAAAGTCCCACTTACCCCAGGACCCGTGCTTGTAGTAGTTCTATAATCTTCTATAATTCTATAATACACGAGTCATGCATTCTGAAACCTTACTGAAGTCAAAGCTTCAACAGCTGCGAAGAAGTAATGTACTAATGAAGGGGTTATTGAAAACAATAATCTTGGACTTTTTATTACCTATTTGAGACTTCACTGCTTTGAGGTCCTAGTCGATATGAGCCTGGATGTCACGGTGTCACTGTCAACACGGCTATTGTCATTCTTTGCCTTGTTTGGTCAAATCGTTTCGCCTTCCCCGTCACTACATACTAATCCCCGTGTAACAGCCCTTTGGTGTGTGGAGTTATTCTTCTCTGTGCTGTCTCCAGGCGTGCGACGACCTCAGCAAGTGGACCGTGCTGTTGGGGTCCTCCTTGGTTTGCGGTCCGCGAATAGAGAGCATTTCATTCATCATAGAAGCTGCGGGGCACAGAGTCGGCTACCATTCTTCTCACACGTCCAATAAGAAAGTAGGCACCACGCATTGTACCCTCAGGAACACCGAGTGCATCTGATTCATTCTGGCCCACCACCGAACTTTATTACACCCCAATCACATGAGCCTTTAGTTTGTGTATATTCTTTCAATTTGTTCATGTTTTCATCATCACTGTTTTCTAAATACAAGCTTGTATGAATACCTTTTTCTTTTAAAAACAATGTTTAGAAGAAAAGGTATATGTACCTTGGCTCTTGTCATACTACCACACAGTAATACCATGTGTATTACCTGTTTAGGCTATGATACATTGTATATCATTCGTACATTTACATCCTGGGAGTTTACTTTAGAAAATGAGGTTGAGACTAGCTTTTTAAAATGCTTTACAGCCCCCCCCGGTGGCCAAACAATTCCAAAGCTTTTGTTTACAATATTTCAGAATTAATTAATACATACTGCAAAAGCTTTGTAAATCTAGTCATTTAAAAATCATAGTGCACTGCCACCTATTGTCGATTATGTCATCAGACTCTGCAAAACGGTAGAATTTTCACGCATAAACAGGACCTACATATTTGGCGACAGTTGGGTGATGCATGCAAGAGTCTACCAGTGCTCCGTTAACTGCCCACATGGTGGTGTTGGCATGTATACGTTGAACATGTGCAAAGGGAAGAGCTGTGTGCCAGCGAGGAATTTATAAGAGGAGGACCTCTGACTGGACTGGTGTTGCTCTGTCTAACTGGAGAGAAAAAAAGTATCCAAGTCTTATCCTCCATATTATCTCCATGCATCCCCTGCCTGCTTTTCAAATCAGCATGATCAAGTGGTGTTTTTTTTCTCGGTTTCATAAAGTCAAGAGGTATTTTCTTTTTTAGCATGTTGGATTTTTATTTTCTTTTTCAATAATCACTAACCCCATGCTTAATTGTGAGCATCTCCCTGATCTACAGGGATCTCGTTCTCTTCTTTTGATGCGGTCTCTCTCCCTTCCCCTTTTTGGTTCTCCTTTTTTTCCTACATCGTCCTGCAAACATCATCCATGTGCACTCTAGGCATTGACTGAGTGTGTTTCTGCCCTGCCATGTTTTTCCTTTGTATACCTATTTCCTTTTGCAGGCTGTAACTGGTAGCTACCAGCTCTATAAATCTTAGTGCATTTTATTCATCTCACAGCAGGCTTCCTGATTATATTTTCCAATTTATTTTATACTTGCACTGTGCATTCATTCTAGCATCACATGTTTAAACTTTTTTCTCCTTTCTGTATTCTCTATTTTTTATTTTCTAATCCTCCAAACCGCTACTGGGAGATAATTAATGGTTAGCCACTGAGGTACGACTTCTCTGAATTTGGAGCTACAAGAAAGGAGGAAACTTTTAAATCTATTTCACATCTGTAGTTCATTTCAATGCCATAATTCTTTGACCGTGTGTGCAGAAGACATGATGAACTCTTGTGGGTCCACCCTGCGTGTCAGCTAACCAGTGTTCTGTGCTGTATGCAGGTGCTGAAGTGGTCTGACCACTGCCTCCCTCTGGCCCGTAGTCCCGGCCAGCCCTTCAGGGCCGTGGCTCAGGCCAGCGTGGACAACTTCAGTCTTCTGGGCGTGGCTTTTATCGAAGACCGCCTTCAGCTGGACAATGGACTCGCGCCTTCAAAGATAATCCGTAAGTGGCCTCCAGTTAAACGTCATTTTCATATCTATGCTTCAGAACACCTCCCTGATGTGGCAATATAGCTCTCTCAATACTCGTGTTGTATGATGTTGTATAATGTTAAATCACATAACATTGTAACGTACACACCGTTTTAGAATTTTAAATAATTAAATAACATTTAAGAGCAGCACATACATAAATATTTTTTGTAATATTTGCAATAGAGCACTTTTATGTGAAACATTAAACTATTGCATTTGCCAAATCATTTTATGAATGGAATTTATAAGGAAAAGGATAATTTCCTGCATTGTAATTATAAAAAAATACACTTCACTATTTACTCCCACCAGCTGCTCAGCACCAAACTACAACCCAACACATTTAGCTGGTAAACATATATATATATCTATACACACAGTGTGTGTGTGTGTAGATATATAGACACACCAGATTGCACTAATGTTTTCCTACATTGCTACGACTTTCCCGCAGCTGTCCTCCTCCAAGATTCCACCCTCAGGGAGCTGCTGGAGAATCAGGGCCCCAACGCTGAGACACCACCTTGTCTCTGCGCCACTGAGCCTTTGCACCGTCACCCGACGTGCTGTAAAGGCAGCCTCCTCCTCACCCCGCAGGTCAGGAGGAGGCTGGAGGAGCGGCGGGGGTCAGAGCCGCTCTGTGGCATCAAAGGCCCGGGACGCGATTGTGACTCGGAGGACCGCTCCTTGGTGCACCATCACCACATGGAGGGCCACAGACACCTCCATCTGTCCAGCTGCCACGAGTGCTTGGAATTGGAGAACAGCACCATCCTCTCGGTGAAGTACGCCTCGGCTGAGAACATCCCGGACCTTCCCAATGATGACTCGGCAGGACTGGACAGCGGAGACGAGACTGTGGACGATGCTGAGCACGGGGCCAATGGGTTGTCTGGGCAGGGCGATGGACTGGACTTTACTAGCAAGCCACCCAATGTTCTTCTTTACACGGGCGACTGCCAGCAGCGTTTTCAGTCAGTCCGGCAGATTCTGTCAGAGTGCATAAACATGGAAGACAACATAATATATCCCCTCCAGTCAAAGCAGGCTCTCAGCGAACCTTGGCTGGACAACGCCAAGCTCCTCGTCCTGGCAGAAGAGGAGCCCCTGTCCCCACAGCTGCAGACCCGTTTTCTCACCTACCTGAGCCAGGGTGGCAAGGTGCTGGGGCTCGCCTCCACCCTGTGCCCGGCGGGCCTCTGCCTGGAGGCCAGGGAGGAGCAGCGTGGTCGGGTCGGCAGGCTGAGCTTCACCAGAGAGGACAGCACAGAGCTGGAGCTGGGCGTGCTGTCGAGCGGGAAGGTCTACGTCAGGGACACGCAGGGAGGAGGGGAAGTGGAGCTCTGGGGGGAGCTGAAAGGGGACGCTATGCATCAGAGGGACATGGTTGTAGTCAGGGTGACCCACGGAGAGGACGGTGGGGAGGCTGTCCTCTGTCAGGTAAGGACACGTGACATCAATCATGCCACGTTTAAAGGGCCAAACCTGGTTTAAAATGTCTTCTCTCTTCACAGTCTTATAATTATTTGTCCCATTCTTATTTAAATGTTCAGGTTTCATTGACACTTTCAGAGAGGTAATTGGTGGTTGTAGTTTGTTGTGGGGATGCACAGGACTTCATGGACAGAGACAAACATAAGCATTATTAGCAGAACCTCCTAGAGGACGCTGCCTCATTTCCTCCAACCAGCGGTTCTGGTTCCTTCCATTTGTGACATCAGCTTTTCTTTAAGAAAGACTGGTCAGCATTATATTTTTAATTATATCTTTAATATGAGGAATAACACTATATTGTGAGGACATGTCTCAACCGTAAGTCTCAAAGTTTCTCAAACCTTCTCCGTGTTCCCCTGTCTGCAGGCCCACCTGGAAATTGCTCCCGACCCAAAGAATTTGACGGCCAAAGGTTTCAATGAACTGAAAGTGAGCAACGTGCTGCGTTACGAGGTCTTGACGGAGATCCTCTCCTCTCTGGGCGTAAGCTGCAAGCTGAACCAGACTCCAGACCCAAGTCCAGTCCACCTACTGGCCACCTCTCAGGTGAGACCCCCGCTGCCTGTTATTCTCTGCGACGTTGGGCACCAAGACAAATGTAGGAAATGTGAGTTTTCTGTGTCGTTGGTCTATCAGTGTTTTCAAGAAATGTAAAAACACACATACATTGTTGTGTATTCATCCATATTAATTATTATGCACCATCCATTCATTCTTCCATTCGTCCAGCATGAGCGCGTGCACACACACACACACACACACACACACACACACACACACACACACACACACACACTAAGCGAGCACCAGATTCTGTTGCTTAATCTTATGAGCGGCAGCACAGATAGCCGACATCCACTGCATGTGGAAACAATTTGGCCTCTTTAATGTATGCAAATGTATGATCATATATGCAGCTGGCCCACAGCAGGTGTGTGTACAGAGGGCCAGTACAAACAGCCGGGCAGTAATCAGTCTTTGGTCAGCCATCACATCTCAGTGCGGGTACCATACGGTTAGATTTTAGGAAAAACATTCCCCTCTACAAGTCTGCTTGATCGTGAAGATATGTTTTCATTATTAAAAGCTCAAAGAAAATATTTGGAATGATAAAATAATCTAATCAATTCAATTTTGAGTCATGAAGTGGGGTTTTATGAGATAATTATTCAGTCAGTGATAGTCATTATCTGTGCTATTTTTTTAGCTTGGTTAGTTTTGCATTCAACAAAGTTACACAATAAGGACAAACATCTGATTGAGGCAGCAGTACACAAGCAACTCTCTTGATTGATTTCTTTCAATTGAGTTTGGTGGCTTTAAACAGAGCATATATTTATATAACATTCTCATTTCCCCATCAGAAAGCCATGTCTGACTGCAAAAGATTTGAATATATCATACAGTGATATAGATTTCTTAAATCTGTCCATACCAGGACATAAAAAACGTCCAAACTATCCTTTTAAAATATCCACTCAAAGAAACCGTGCTTCCCCTCCCCGCCGCACAGACAACCATTAAAGTGTGAGAAACGGTCTCCCCTTCCTCACCTGAAAAAGACTACAAACTCTTCCCAGACATCCTTCTTAAAAGTGAAGGGCCAATTCATTCTAACCTGAAAACTGTAAGAATGCTACTTTGTCATAACATTACTCCTTGAACTTTGACCCTCATGGGCATACCTACGTTATGCAAAGGATTGTGGGCTGGAATAGTGGGAGAAAGCATGCATGCTTACAATAAGTAAAATTGCCTCAATAGCATTAAATAACACTCGGCATATTACATATTAGAATAGTGTGGGTGTTGAAATGCACTGTTTTGATAATGCATGTTCTCAAGAAGAACCACCAGGGGGGGTCGGAGCTCCTGGGAGTCTGAGAAACAGAGAACCTCAGTGATTCAAAACCTTTACTTCCACTCGTGGGATATCGATGAAGCCAGGTGTCCCACTTGGTCTCTCCCTCTAAAAAGTATTGTTCCATTATTATTGGGAGTAGTTGTTTTGCTGTTGTAGTCATTACTGTATATTTGGATTGCTCAGTGACCTTTAACCGTGCTGGCCCTTGCACTCCCCCCACAGTCCCAACACGAAGCAGGCTTATGGAAATCGGGGGCTGCCGAATGGTTTCCAGATTGTTTTGGAGAGCTGTGAACCTAAACATATCTGTAGAGCGGCCTCTCTGCTCCGGTGCTCTCTGCCTGGATCGCTTCCAGTCGTTTCTATTCAGTCCGAAAGTTGTTTTTGTCCCTTCAGAGTATTGATATGACTGCTGGAGGGTCCCATCAGTGCTTGTTTGCAGGCTTAGCTGGCCACTGTCAGAAGGGCTGGAAGCTCTTGCCTTGAATCAGTATCATTTCACCAGATATACAGGGCCTTGCAAAAGTATTCAACCACCTTTTCCCCTTTTGTGCTGTTACTACAGGTTTTTTCCCCATTTGATCAACACAACATGCATAGCACTTTGAAGGTGCCAATACCTTTTTTATTGTAACATAAACAATAATGAAAAAGCGGTAACATCTGTTGGATGCATAAGTATTCACCCCCTGGGTCAATACTTGACAGAACCCCCTTCCGCTGCAATCACAGAGATGGAAATGTTTGTCCATTCCTCTTAACAAAAAAGCTAAAGTTCCATCAGATTGGATGCAGACAGTTTGTGAACAGCACGAATTTCAAATCTTGCCATAGATTGTCATTTGGACTGAGGTGTGGGCTTTGACCGGGACATTTGAAAACCTCAACATGCTTTGATCAGGACTGCGGCTGTTCCTTTAGGGTCATTGTCCTGCTGGACGATGACCTTCGGTCTCTCAGTCTTTTGCATCCTTTGCATCCTCCTTCCTTCGGCTTTCTTCTTGCGACTCTTCCATAAAGGCCAGATACACAAAGTACACAGATAATTGTTATTCTCCCACCTCAGCTGTGGACCGATCAGGCTCCTCCAGTTACCAGCGGGCTCTTGGTTGCGTCTCTGATCAAGTTTCTACTTGTCCGCCATGTCAGTTTGGGTGGGTTTTAGCCTTCTCTTTGTAAGTTTGAGCTTGTGTCATATTCTTTCCATTTCTTGATGATGGCTTTTATGGAGCTCCGTGAAATGTTCAAAGCCTTGGATATTATTTCATAGCCTAACCCTGTTTCTTACTTAAGTACAACTTCATGCCGAGCTGTTTGGTGAGCTCCTTGGTCTTCATGATGCTCTTTGTTCAGTAATGCTCTCTAACAAACTCTGAGGCCTTCCCTGAACAGGTGTATTCATACTGAGATTAAATTGCAGACACGTGGACCCTATTTAGTAATTATGTAACTTGCAAATGTGACTTGTGAAGGCAATTGGTCGATTTTAAAGATTTATTACATATTACATTTATTTTTTACATTAATTATTACAACTAACTTGTAAATAATTTTGAAATCCATGTAAACTTTTCGGCACAGTATATTTTTATATATATATATATATAAACACAGACACTTGCCGTAGTCGGTGTAGTAGCAAGACTCTCTGCAGGTGATGAAAAGGCTTTCCAGCACACACTAATTCATTCAGTGTGGCAGGGATCACTGACTTCTGCTCAGTGGGTGTTCCTCCTCTGCGACATGAGGTGGAAAAGCACCATTTTGCTTCGCCTTGGAACCGAGGTGGGCTCATGAGTTAAATAGAATCAGGAAAGGTATAGATTTTCATTTTCATATAATAGGATTCATTCAGGGGCACAGAGGCCCATTGTGTGTCAATGATGCTATTTTCTTTATTCCTAGTTACCAAGTTGTGTGTAAAAGCAAGATGACATTTTCCATGTCATGTTTCTAGAAACTGCGGCTTCACGGGACCTTTTGTTTAACTAAATGTGTGTTTGAATAGTATTTTTGTTTTCCTAAAATAATTGTTTACACACCTAGAAGTTGTCTGTAATAAATTGTTGACGTGATGGTTTTCCTTCTCTGGTTTGTTTATCCATGAGAAGCCATCCGGCTTAAGGCTGTTTCTCTGTCCTTGCTTCCCTTCTCTACTCGTTTAAGTCCTTCGTGAAAACGGGACATCCTTCAACACAACCGCTCTCTGTTGATTTCCGGGTCAAGTGATCGAGGAGTCGAGGAGGGATATTGGGATGAACCTTAAGTCCAGTTTCAACAGTTTGTGTCATGTTTAAGACCTACGGACGTGTCGCACTAGGACCAATGTCATGCTCAGCCATTGGCCTGGTACATTTTGTTATTCCACAGTGAGGTTTTAAATCCATCTGTCAGCATCATACAAATCACATCATGTTATGTCTTGTGAGGAGGACTTCATGTTGATGTCAGGTCAAATTAAATCAAATCAACTTTTCTAAAGTCCAATCGAGTAAGACGGCTGAAGGAACGATATTTGGCTCCTTCTCTAGACTAGAGTAAACATAAAAAATAGTCATATTTAGTGTGCGTAAGTACACAGGAGAGAAGGCTGATTTATTGGAAGTGACTGGGACAGGGCAGACTGGGACTGCTGCCTAATTACACTGTGTCATTGATTAGCCATACACGCTGATTAACTCAATCAGCACATTTATTTCAAACGGGTAATCAATCAATTCAACATATTTTGGCCAGCTGACCCTAGATATGAAATGTTTATAAAACTGGGGGACTGTGCCTGATATGAAATCCCACCCCATTTAAATATGTATACACTCGCACTGGCTTCAGAAGGTTTCTCATTTCTTTGGGGAGTTTCTTCCTGTGCAGATGCGAGGTTCTAGGACGGGATGTCGCATGTGTACGGACCCTAGAGCCCTCTGAGGAAAATTTGTATTTTGCAATTTTGGGCTATACAAAATAAAATGAATTGATCAGCAGTGTGTAAATGTATCCTTGAAACAACATCATCATCAACAACTACATTAACCATCAAGAGAAGGATAATTTGTCTCTAAATAAAAATGAACCTCTATATACCTTTTCAAAGGTGCTCTGATGTTCTTGAGAGACAGAACTTTTGGCTTGGTTTTTATTTCCAATGTTTCTACATGTATTCTGTGTGTGTTCATGCATAGCTTGATATAGCTTATTTCTCGGTGTCATACAGCTTCATGTTGGCCAAAAAACATTCAAAACACGCAAGGATTCCACTGACGGACACTCACTGGACAATAAAAAACAGCAACTGAGTCATTTTAATACTATCTGAACTTTGTAGTCACATAAAAATATGAAATAAACACTGTATATTGTTTTGCACAAGCATTTCCAACCTTGTCTAAGAGCCTTTCAGATAGTTTATTCAATATGCTGAAGAATATGTATTTCATGTAAAAGAGATATCTCACGGTGTCATTGTCCTTCTCTGCTCTTCTCAGGAGGCCCGGACCACCTTTGTGGATTGGCTGCGGACACATGCCGATCAAAATGGCCTCCTCACGTTGCCCAAGGCCTCGCTCTCGTTGGTGTCCACTTCGCGGCTCCAGGACGGCCCTTCGCTCCCCGAGGGCTCCGTGGCCCTGGTCACTGACTCTTTAGGCTCCCAGAGCTGGCCTCAGTTCAGCATGGAGACCTACAGGGAGCACCTGAAGACCAGCCTACTGGGGCACACCGTGCTGTATGCCGAGGTCACTACGTCCACCATGGACCTACTGCAAGGGTAACACACGCTCCTCTGGGCCTGCTCAATGTATGGGACATGCAGTGTGCACGGGATAACCAGCTGTGGCCTCACGCGGCGCCTCTCATCACTCTGAAGCAACAGTTCACTGCAGCTAGTCAAATAAACTAGGCAAGTTCTGTCTTGCAATTGTTACACTCGATTGTTCAGACCCCGTCAAAGGACCATCATTCATTCGTTTTCTCATGCGACACTCGCACATAGAGTAGTTACGGGGGTTCTTTCGGATCGGTGCGGGGTTTGCTTCTATGGTTTGAGAATATAGACTCAGCCCGCAGGTGGATGCTGGGTGGAGGCGGGTCTTTGGATCAGCTCCATAAACACAGTAGTGGCAGCTTTCAGGAGAACTGTGTGGCTGCAGGAATGTAACCAGAGAGCGAGAAGAACACCGCCATGATTAAAAGGATGCTTGAATGAGGCGACAATGAGAAAAAACAAGTGTGTGTGTGCGTGTGTGTGTGTGTGTGTGTGTGTGTGTGTGTGTGTGTGTGTGTGTGTGTGTGTGTGTGTGTGTGTGTGTGTGTGTGTGTGTGTGTGTGTGTGTGTGTGTGTGTGTGTGTGTGTGTGTGTGTGTGTGTGTGTGTGTGACGCTAGACGGGCTGGAACTAATTTAATGCCCAAGTGACCTCACTGCGGCGAAGGCTAGTTGTACCTAATAGACTTCTTTTGTCCACATCCACACGTGAGCAAAAGTGGCTGTTGAGTGGGTCGGTGAGGTGGCAGATGGGAGCAATTAAAACTGTCATAAAGTTTGAAAAATGGACGGCGGAGCAGCAGTGAGCTGATTGGAACAGACAGTGTTGTCATTAAGGTTACACAGAAACTAATGCAGGGTGAGCGAGCGGGCCATTCAGCCCCAGACCTGATTTCCCCACTAACGTCTGCGTTTCCAGATGCCTCTCCAACCCCCCCCCCCACCCCCCCTTCACACTCGCGCTGCACCCTTGATTAATGTTATTATGAAAGAATGTCTGTTTTATTTCTCCAAGCTTTGGTGTTTATTAAACTAAAATTCAGTGTGATACTGAATCCGTTCAGAGTGGATCGCCCTGGTAGAACTGACAGCTGTAAGCGTTTTGCAGAGGGACGCTAGCGGGAGCTAACGGGCGGTTTTTGCTTCTCTCTGTTGGACAATCCTCACGGTTTGACAGGTTGGAATGTCCTCTTTTCAAGTCTGAGTCACTTCAATCCATTCGGGCTGTGAGAACAGAAAATACAGACCCCTGCATCCAATTTTGGCTGTTATTTTATTTATCTTCCTAATTTTCTTAAGTGAATTTTCTTTCCAACTGATTTTAATTCAAATTAGGTCATTCAGAGAAAAACATACTTTTAGTCAAATTTAGGAACTCCAAGCGTCATATATAAAACAGACATAACAGAGAATGCCTCATTTTTAACAGTGTCCTCATTGTCCACACAGATCTTGGGTGCAGAGTTTTTATCTATCTAGCTTTTATCTTGGCTCTGTATCAGCAGGCATCACACTGCGTGGCTGCAGGAAGGTGGCTGGACCACGCAGAGCTCCGTCAGGGCTCAGCAGCACCTTGAGTTAGAAAAGCCCAGTGGTGTCACAGAGAAGCTTCGATGAGCTGCTCAGGTGCTTCGTTTGTGGTGTTTGGGTAACAGCTGGGAAGAGACGACCTATTAATGTCACTATTCCCTCACTTTCAGTTTGAGACACTATAAGCCTCTGCAATATTTTTGTCAGAAATACATTTCTTTAAAAATAATGGATGCATTTGATTTAGTTTAAAACATAGGTTAGATTCAAAGCAAAAATACAGCACAAATTAGATATCAGTGCACACTTTAAATCCAAAGGGAAATAATTTAAATTAAAGTAATTTTTTAGTCACAGGTGTTTCTCTCACTTTTGAGTAAATGTTAAGTCATTAAGATATTCTTTGTTAATATAAAGGAAAATAAAGTGAAATATAGCCTCCATCTATAGGCTTTTAACCACAATTTATGCGTATAAATTATAATAAAATATCAAATATTATGTCCAAGGAAGCTGTGACTAACTAGATTAATCTCTCTATCTTGCTGAACAATATAATGTAATACATATATAAGTAATAATACATTTATAAAATGTATGATAAATGTTTATTTCATCAGTTCAGATTGACTTTTTGTGGATGGAACCAATCATCCCTTCAGCCTTATAAATCAGAAATGCTAGAATAAAATACAATAAAGTTATATTATGTAAGTCTGAATAATTAAAAAATAGATATGTAACAAACAGCTCATTTGTGGACTATTAAATCCTGTAAATTGTTGAGTCAGTGGTTACAAAGGTTCACTTTTCTCTAAAGAATATCAGCATTCTTGTATTAAAAGCATACGTATTCATATGCTCTGAGTTAGTTAGTTAAGAGCTGTTTTTGTTGTTGTTGTTGACGTGCGCATGCTAGTATATCAACTTTTTTCCCCCCAAAACAAATCCCGAGGACCTTAAAAGAATGGTATCTCATTAGAGAAAATAGGGATATATTGTTAATCAAATAAGCAAACAAAGGAGGAATTCCAGAGGAGTTGGTTATTAAAGTCCTTTGAGAGGACAATGACTGCGGCTCTCCTTATATCTGCAGCACACATAAAGGATTGAGAGGGCCTAATGGCCACAGAGGGAGTCGGCTTGAAGGCGAAGGGCCTGCAGGTCCGGGCTGATTGCAGAGGTTGGAGGCCGGGCCTCAATAGCTGGCAGGCCTGTGTTTATCTAGGGTGTTAGCGCTTTGTTTGGCGGGCGGCGGCTAATAATAGCCGGTACCAAGACACAGTACAGGGCTCTCACAAGGTCACACCCTACTGCAATCTCAATGCTCTCAGCCGCCATTGGACACACCGAGATGTTTTCAGGCAAACAACAACAACAACAACAACCAAAAGAACGTCACGTTGTGGTGCCATGGGGAGTGGGTCGGACTATTTCTTGGCACTGAGCAGCAATACGATCCTGGTCAGTTCTCTGTTTGCAGGCTATTAAAATGTTTAAAGTTTGACTTGTCAAACTGTTCCTTAAAATTAGTTTTGGGCTGTCCTGTAGTACAAAGTAAACGTATCATTTATTTCTTTACATGGTCAATGCACTACGTACTAAAAGAGCTAGGTATTGAACTGCCGATCTTACCATTAGTGGATGACCATTTCTACTCCAAAAACTGCTTGCTCTGATTTCATATTTATTCAATATGTGATTTCTGATTTCTATCACAAATCTGACACACTTTTATTTATGTAAAGTACACACAACCAGAAAACATTTAAAAATCGAAACCTTTTGGCTTCTTTTATTCAAATTAAACAAATAGAAACATTTCTCTACACAATGAATATAGAGTACACAATACAAATAATATACAATACACAGACCTATACATACTGGTGTTCATAAGAACAGACGTAGGTCCCCCAAGGTGCATCCACCTGCCTATTTCCTTTTCACTCTTAATTGATTGATTTGTTTGAATAAATTGACAGCAATTTCTTTAAAATAAAATGTATAATGTTTTCCACATCCAATGATGATGAATCCTCCTTTAGAAGAGCTGGAACCAGAGAAAAGCACTTTCACCCCAACGATTAATCGTTGATCACAGTGGCTGGTGGTTCATAATGGATTTATAAACTAATCGCTTGAGCCCTGTTGAGTGTGAGTTTCTACAACAATCTGTTGGTGTTTGGTTAAGGACGGTTAACGGCGTGTGAGTGTTTATCTGAGAAGAGACTACAGGCGTTTTCCTGACACCACTTGGCTGCCCCAGAGAGCATAATGATTCTCTTCCTGCTCGGCTGAACTTGATCCCCACGCCTGCAGCAAAACACTTCCTACTTGTTGACTTTTTTTCTTGCCAGAGCTTCAGGCTCAGACATGAAAACCCAAGGGTCCACTTTTACCTTTGTATTCTTTCCTCCCCCACCACCCCTTTAATTTCACCGGCACAATAGGTGCAGGATTCTTTTTTTCCCATGCTACTTCTGCTCTGTACACTCTGTTAAGAAAACTACCTTCCGAGTCACAACGGAGCGTCCCGTGAGTAGATTGGGGTGAGCGCCTCGTAGCCCCATTCACGCTCTGGAAAAACAAGCACTCTGATTCTTCTACTTAAAGCTGTTCCAGTTGTCGGACAAAAAGACCCAAGCAATCCAATATCCAAACTGACACTGTATGGAATTAAGAGTCCTGTTTCCTGTGAACACCACCCCCCTGAGAACACTCAGGGGGGTGGTGTTTGGAGCAGAGAAAATGGATTCCTCATAACTGCAGCAAAAGGTTCCACCATAAAAATCAAATTGGCCCAATTGACCTTGCATGCTCCACCTGCAATTATATGAGATTGTAAGCAGATGCCTAAACGGCCCTGCTTCTTCTGGGGAACATGTGTGCAGCACGTGACCTTTGTGGAAGGTATGTTGTCCTTTGGAGTACTCCAGCCCTTTGGCAAGGTTACATCCAAAGACCGCATATAGTGTGAGTAGTGAGCACGCCCATCTGATTGGTTTACCATATCCATATTACTATAGTTCTATGCCAATTCACTTCACATCACTTTGGCTGACAGCAAACTGTCCCTTCACCCGCTGCCTTTCCTCCCGTTCAGCACAACGTGGATGATTTTATCAGTCATATTTAACAAAGCATTTGCCAAGTGCAATCCCAACATCTAGAATGATAATAAAACACAAAGGATAACGACGGATGGGGCAGAAATGTGTCGTGATCGTGAATCTCCACCAGGTGAGAACAGTAAATCATAAAGGAAAATGAAAATTAGATTTCTTCTTTTTTTTGTTGCTAACAATTAAGATAATCAGAAAAAAAGAAATATGGTTTGGCCTTGAATCTAAACCAAGTGGAAATGTTTTGTTAATAGAGATGCAATATTGTAGATATATTCCTATGTTGATTTGTGTAGTACTGACATGGGCCCACTTAGTGTTTAAAGGAGCGCTCTAGTTGTCATGATGACAATGTCGGACATCCATAAATGTCTCCTGATGTTATTGATCAAAAACCAGATGATATTTAATTTGAAGTGTTTTGCTTGTTTTGCCTGTGCATACATACCCAGCAGCCAGTGGACGAGTTGGCAACAATCATCCACACAATAAATCATTTCATCGGAGACCACTGCCCCGCTGGCTGCTGGGACAAAGCCCAAAAGTAGCCCTCATTTTCAAGTCGTGCGGCGGTCTAATGGACGATGATGCGTATTGCGCCGGGAACTCTGAGCGAGGCCGAGTAGCATCCAGGATGACCAAGGTCACCCATCGGCGCCACAGCTGCCCTGCGCTAATGGAGCAGCCCTCTCTCATTGATCACTTCCAATGGTGCTATTTGGAAATGATAATTTCTGCTGTCCCTCGGTAAACAGGATTAGCTCAATTAATCACATTTACAGATTAGTTTGTCCTCCCTTATTGATCCTCCCCCTTTCGATGCCGCTGGATGATCAATGCAAACGCGCTTATGCACGGCAAATCCTGTTTCAAAATGAGCATCGACGGCAGAAATAATCTTTTAATCTGAGATATTTTAATCTGGGAAGTGAGAGGGGTTTTTTTCTCCTTTTTTTGTGGAATTGGTTAACGTGATAAATGGCTTTCTGAAAAATGATATCCTAACCCACCACATCCAATGCACCCATTTGATGAGTTTGATTATATATAATGGGGCGTTTGTAATGGAGTAGTGTGATGCGCTGGGTGCCGCAAGGTTGGCGGTTCGAATCCCGACTGCCCCATGTGCCTTGTTGAAGTGTCCCTGAGCAAGACTCCTGACCCCTAATTGCTCCCCAGGCAAAATGTAACGAAAGGGTCATAATGCAATGCCGCTAAATGACATGTTTTGTCATTTTGTAATGGATGGGCATCTTAACTGTTGGAAGACATTTATTTCTGGAGCGTTGAGCAACTGTCTTCTGTTTGTTTGTCTGTGTGTCTGGATCACGCTGACGTGGCTTGCAAACCCAGGTCCTCCTCTTCCTCCTCCTCCTCCTCTCTTCGCTCACAGATGACTCGGCTGGTGGCCGTTTATCCCCCTGACCCATTGCGTCTCGCAGCGTGACCCCTGTGGCTTAGCCGCCCCCTTAAAACAAAGAGTCCTGAGCGGGGATTTGGAGACAGTGCCTCCCACTCTCTCTCTGTCAAACACGCTACTTTGTATGTCTTTGTTCTTGGTCTTGTCAGGATGGGTTGAGGACAACGGTCACAGGGTGATCTGAGGAGCTGAAATGGATCTAAACACCACAGATCTCTCTCTCCGGGTGGCTTTTGATCACCTTCTCTCGCTCTCTCAAATAACCTGCCTGTTTCTTTTCTTTTTCCACCCGATTGAACACAGTGAGCTTCAACTAGAGCTTAGAATCATCATTATGATTGTCATTGCTTTAGCAAAAGTCCTTTGGTTTCACATCTCAAATTGTTTTTTTCTTCTTTTCTGTCATTATGAGGTGAAAGGGACTGTTAGTTGAACAAAACAGGACATTTTAACATTTCTTCACAAAAAACAACACGTTTGTTAGAGCCTTGACTTACTTACGTATTTTCTTTCAAGTTATCACCCATCTATATGCATTGGATATATTGCAAATTTACTACTTAAACTTTGAGAAGAAATGGACATTTTTGGGAATCTCAATTAGATGATATCATGATTTTGATTCCTGACTACACAATCTAACTCCACTTCTTATTTGCACAGAGAACTGTTCAGGTAGCAGCACTCTTGGCCCGTAAATAACAAACACATTTGGCAGCACTAACGTTAAATGTTATCTAACCCTAATGCGACCCCTTCAAGAGAGCTAGCAGGTTGTTTGAAAAGTTACAAACTTCACCCTATGTTTTAGACAGCTCTTGTTCTAATTGATATACTCAACTGTGGCGGCAGTCAGAGCCTGTAGGATGAGGCCAGTGCTTCGGTCCTTCACATATCTGTGGCACTCATGGGTTGCTACTGTAGATTTTTTTTTGTGGGCTATATTTCAGCGGTGTATTAATCCACATTTAGTGCTTGACTGTGGCGGTGTTTGCATTAATGAAGAACAATAACCTCCAATCAACATGAAGCATTGATGACTGCTTTGTCAGGATGGCTCTATTCCTCCGGCCCACATCCACAGTATTTCTCTCATCGCCACTTTTGCTTTGCTTTAGGGACGTGGATGAGGATGGTTGTAATACATTTTAGGCTTTTCTCCGAGCTCGTGGTGGCCTCAGTGGAGGTGCTTTCTAAATGAGATTAGCTTCCTAGAGGAATGTGATTACCCCCCTGCGTTCCTGCCAGGAGCTGGAGTACGCAGGAACACATGAAGACACAGCCCTGCTCCTCCTCCTCTATTGACAACTACCCATTGAGTGAGTAAGAGCATTAGGTGTTAAGGCACAGGATTCGCCACTGATCTCATAATTGAGTTCCGAGATTAATTTGTGCTTCTTTGCATGTTAGGATGAACCGAGAGCGGGGATTTTCATCTTTGAATGAGGCACTTTCTAAAGTACAGGCTTGGGGATTTGGTCCTCTGAACCGCCGCTGTGGATTCTGGGTACATTAGTCTGAGCACAAACCCCTAAATAATACACATAGGACTCGCATTTAAAACCAGTGATTTACTATAGCTAATACACGTGGAAATAGAATCTCAATCAACAAGATCCTGATTTCAAGCTATTAAGATTAAAATGGTCATACTGATATGTGCAATAGGTCAAATTTGAAGCAGGACGCAGGATATTTTGGGTAATGTTTTCTTTCCCTTTTCCCTTTGATGCTTCATTCAAACTAAAGCTGAAGAGAAGTAAGACTCATCCTAAGACCCCCCGTGTCCCCTCGGTCAGCAGTGGTCTCACAGGTCTTCTATAAGAAGCTCATTTTTATGAAGCTTCGAGGACTCCCTAGAGCCAGCTGGAACCTTGGTCCAGTTCTCCAAGTGGTGCTGATTGTCGGCAGAGACCTGTCAGTCACGGACCTGGCCCATTCGCCGGTGGTCCTGCCAAACAGCAGCATCCCCCCCAGGTCCAGCCTCAGCGGGGACGAGGCACCTCCTAACCAGCCTCACTCTCTGCAGGGTCATGCTCCAGCTAACACGGCACACATTAAGATCCCCCACCTCTCCTCCCTCTGGTGTGTGTGTGTTCACCCGCTCACAGGGAATTATTTCATGTGCTAGTATAAAGATTTGTTCTCCATCATAATTGAATCACTTAAGGTGGAACAAATAGATTACAGCCATTTCTTTCCCGTTTTCTGCATATGTAATGGCTATTGTGATTATTCCGTTGTGAGGATTCTGAAGACGATGGGTTCCTGACAGCATGAACCAAAGGTCCTGTTTTTGAAATGATCCTTTGACGTCTTTCATTAGTGAACACATGTTGGCAGTTACTTGGCTGCAGAAGCGCCACACAGACGTCCACTGTGTTCAGCTTCAGCCAAGTGAACAAATTCCTGAAGCTGTGAGCTTTTTCAGATGCCCCGCATGTTTTCATTGGCCCCTGAGCTATGCCTGTCTGGCTGACATATTTGCATATATTAATGCAATTGCAAATAGTGTTGTTACGAATTAACAAGTGCACAGGTAGACTTATAGGACGCGTTGTGGCGCTATGTAGATGGAATGGGATTGTGATCACACTGGCTGTGAGAAGAGCTTTTCCTAATGGACTTCAGCAGTGTATCTTCATCACATCTTGTGGTGGTCTTCCAGCGTTTGTTGAGCTGTAGGGAGCATGACAGTCCTCTGGGTCTGACTTGAGCCTCTTGATTCGTCTAAATGGATGGTCTTTGATTGCAGCCTTTGGCATGTTTTTTCTTTAAGCAACCAATGAACTGATATTAATAATGAATTTACCATATTTGCTATGCGGAGGAGTGACGTAGGGGCTCTGTAAATTGCTCTGGGAGCCGCAGAGACCTGTCAATCAGACTAAATCAGCAAGGTCTCGAAGTTTATGATCTTTTTTAAAAAGGTATGTACTTAACACAAGTGTGATGGCGTTTAACTTTTTTATCACAGAAATGAAATATGTTCTTAAATACCACAGTAGATTCATTCTGAAGCGTGTACGTAAAGAGACGGTCGCCATCAGTTGTCTCAATGAGAAAACTCAACGTCCTCTGGCTTGATGGTGGTGAGGGGAAGTCATGTGACCTTGATGTAGCTCCTTTCATTTGTAAAATTAGCTTTTTACTGCTGATTACACTCGCACTTCAAAGTGGTGTTCTTCATGATGACTGTCGAATAAAACCGTAGTAGTGTCATAAACAATCATTCTCTGCAGTAATTCAATGATCCAGTGGAAACATTTCATTGGCTTTTAGTCGTGGTACTCACTTCCTGGTTGACATACAAAAAGAGCGTGATCCTCGCAGCACTGAAACAGACAAACTCTTCATAATCATAATGATAAACTCCTCACTAATTCAGTCTGCTGCATAAAGTTATCAACATTCCTTTGGCCCAGGAGCTAAATTGAGCCTTCCATCCATCCATCCATCTCTTTGATGAACACCTCCTAGAGAAGTCTGTTAAAAGGCTCTATCTGGCCAGAGTCGGGGGTGCCCACACACTTAAGCTGATTTACCGATGACCAACTTTGCATCACAAAGGCAGAAAGGCCCTGCTCTCTTGCTTTGGCAGCCTCACAATCTTTGTTCGCCAGCCAATCGAGGGCATTTTTTTTGCAGGGCGCTGGATCAGCTTTAATTGCATTTTGGAGATGAGAGAATGTGCAAACATTTTCCCTTTGGGTTTTCTGGTAGGAAGGCAGCCCACGGCTCTCAGATGAGCATTGATGAAATGCAGACACACTGTGCTAATAACTACAACCTCGCTGGACGAACTGCACTTCGAGCTATGACTTGCATTAACATGAACTTTTTTCAATGGAATTCCACGAGTTGTCAATACAGCAAAAATGAAAGTGCTAAGCTCTTTCTGCATGCTGTGTGTTCTATTTAGTTCTAGATAAAATTCCCCAAAGAAGCAACACTCGGTTTGATGGTTGATCGGTCTTTTGAGCGCTTTGAAAAAAGTTGATGTTGTTATTATGTCGGCCTTATTGCCCATAGATTCTCACTACAGGAAGACACTCCTGTTTCAGTTTGTAGCAGATCGGCCAGACAGCATTTGGCTGTGCAGCACCATGTTTCACAAAGACAACCAATCATCATGTCATTAGAAACGTTAAAACCCTGAAAGCAACATCAATCAATAAACGACTTCCCGAGGCGATCCACAGGATTGTAATGAGTACAACTCCAGATCTCTGGAATGACAGCTCAACATCCCCGCTATTGAAGTCAAACACTGACCACAAAATATAGTACTTATGATTTGATAATCATGATTATGTTATTGTCATTATTCTGGAAAACAACATTCTGCCCTGACTTAAATTGTGCAATAGAAATAAACTTCGGTCCCTGGCGAGGCGGGTCTCAGAGTAATGTGCTTTGAAGGTTTTAACATTCTTGTCCCCCCCATTCAGTCTGACTCTTCACTTGCCAAAGGACGTGGGTCTGATCGCTGTCTCTGCTCGACAAAGCCAGGGCAGAGGTGGGTATCCAGCACACTGCACACCTCCCACATGCGACAACAAGCCATGCCTCCATCAAATGAAATCGTTTGCGGTGCCTTTGGGGTTTTTGGTTGTGTTGATCATGTCTCTCCTGTGTTTGCTGCAGGTCGGGGCGGGAATGCATGGCTCAGCCCTCTGGGCTGCGCTATGTTCACTCTGACGCTCCAGGTGGAGCTGAGCTCAAGGCTCGGGCAGAGGATCCCCTTCTTACAGCATCTGGCCGCTCTGGCGGCGGTGGAGGCAGTCCGCACTCTTCCTGGATACCAGGTACCCGCGTCCTCCCTTCACCGGCTCCCTGAGCGAGACATCTTCTCCAATATTTCATCCAAACATCATTCACCTGTCACCACAATGTAGCATGAAGTGAGTATTGGGTGCTCCATGACAATGTCTTATGTTGTTTCGACCTGTCAGGACATAGACTTGAGGGTGAAGTGGCCCAATGACATCTACTACGGTAACCTGATGAAGCTCGGGGGAGTACTGGTGACTTCCACTGTTATAGGATCGACCTTTCACCTGCTCATAGGTAACAACCTCCTCCTCCTCCTCATCATTCGTCACCAGTCGTGATCATACAGTCACAGTAACGCGTGGAACATGATGTGCCGCACAGGCTGTGGGTTCAACGTGACAAACAGCAACCCCACGGTGTGCATCAATGACCTGATCCAGCAGCACAACACGCGCAATAACTGCAGCCTGCAGCCGCTCCGCTGCGACCAGCTCATCGCCCGCACGCTCTGCTGCCTGGAGGCCCTCATCGCCAGCTTCCAGCGGGGGGGCCCGGATGCCGTCCTGCCCACCTACTACAAGAGATGGCTTCACAGGTCAAAGCGGGTTTTACGATACTTTTGAAAACAGAAACGTTGGTTTAGCTGGTAAATGCACGTTGGGTGGATGTCAATATCCTCAACTCCCATTCAAAGTCTGTGCCCGACCATGTGCAAACAAACCTGAGGCCGGGACGGGGACTGAAGGAAACATTTTATTTCAAATATAATGTTTGGCATTTCCAAATACACTTGTTTAAATAAAGAGTTGGATGTGCCCAAATACAAACAGATCGGACTAGAAAGGTGCACTTAGAAGGGTGCAGAGCTCTGACTACTGCTAAATAAAGACAAACCAAAACTGGCAAATCAGCTGTGTATAGTTCTTCAAAGGACAGGAAATGGATGAGTCAAGGCAGTGGAACATATGAAAAACGTGTGGAGGGTAGCAGGCCAAACACGGCATCAGAGTGGGGCTTGTGTTACAAATATTGACGCGTTCATCTTCACCGGGTCCAACAAGGTCGAACAGACGGCGCATGTCGGGCCGCTGGGTTTTGTGGTTTCTCCGAAGCGGAGGCGTGACGCCGGCTCTCTTGTGTTCTAACCCTTAGCGGGACTCGTGTCCGTCTCTGGAGCGAGGACGGGCTGGAGGCCGAGGTGGTGGGCCTGGACCACAACGGCTTCCTCCAGGTGCACAACAAGGAGCAGGGCGTGGTCTCCGTGGAACCCGACGGCAACTCCTTCGACATGCTGAAGAACCTGGTGGTCATCAAGCAGCGTTAGGACCATCAGCCTGAAGCACCAGCCTGATATTTAATCTGACTGCATACATGCGTCTGTGTTGTATTGACTAATGCATTACTGTGTTCCTGGGTATTGGATAGCTTTGTGTGCTAACCTGACATCCATTGGAGCCAGTTGGGGCAAGACAAACTGTGGCTGAGCCTGGGTTTAAGGCTGCTAGTGACATGTGGTCCGCGATAGGCGCCTCACATTCATGTTAGTATGACCTGCTGATTGGGGACCACCGATTCAAACGAGTATCAACACAATATAACTTGTATGACTTTCTGTGAGCAATAAATCCTTTAACCCTCATCTGAACAGCTAACCAGCTTTTGTTCTTGCTAATGTCTGCAAAATAAAGATTTCCACAGAAATACTTTGCTGGTGTCCTTTAACTAACAAGCTTCTGCTGAACTACAAAGTTTATTAAACCTCTTTAGTATCTTACTAAATTAATTTGAAAATTATTTAAGATAGTAGCTTTTAGATTTTAACAAGAAGTTATGTTAAATATTCTGTCCTTTTTACTTTAAGAAAAAATGAAGGAGCATATTTGAATTATGTCTTTATAAACCACCTGACTGTTTTAGACACTGGATGATGTAAACTACAGCATATATTAGCATAAACACATAATACATGTAATATAATCAAATGTTCATTCACAACTGAACGCTATTCTCTTTGTAACATTTGTGGCAAAGTTGTATTGGATTACTGGTGTACTGAATAAAGTAATTACCCCCCGCTGTAATTAAAAGTTGACATACTTTTATTTCTGCTATTCTAGTCCTATTTCAATTATTCTATTTTTTAGTAGCTGTTGTACTAATGTTGTTGGACATCTCTGTGAGCTCGGCCCAGGTCGAGGCAGTGGGCCGTTCATCCAGAGCCCAAATCTGCCCACAATGTCACATGACAATAGAAGCGGGTTAGATAAACGGCTTAAAGGTAATTCCTTTCTGTAACATTGACACTTTAAGAGGTCAAACCAGCGCTTTGGCCTCATGTTGGCGGTGAGGAGTTTAGCTGCTGCAGTCTGCTGCGTTCTCCCTCAACGCTGAAACAATTTCACATATGGTGGTTGCCATTAGTCACTTAGACACAAAAACACGGAACAAGAGGTAAAAGTAACCCTTGACGGAAGTTGTATGACCCCACAGCTTCTGATCCGGAGCGTGTGTTTCTCAGCAGGTAGAAGAAGTCCTCGGTTACCTCCAAGGCCGGCGGTTCGACTTCTAGAGCAGAACACTGAAGCCCACAATGAAAGACAACTGTTGGAGTGCGTGACAGCACAAAGATGTTTCTGCAATTGTACCCTGTGTGTGTGTGTGTGTGTGTTGTGGTGGCCCAGCTGGCGAGCAGCGCCCCACATGGCTTGGGGTAGCCAGGCAACGGCCACCAAGAGGCGTGGTAGTGGATGGGCGGTACTATAGCAGGTGGCCCTAAGTGCACCTCCCAGGTGTTCTGAATCAGAACCTCAATCAAGAGCCTGTAAAAGGGAGGGTGAGACGACACTAATCTCTCTGCCCTTCTCACTCCAGGACGAGTCCAGCTGAGCTGACCGATGCCTCCGGCGATCCCGGTGAACCCGGCGTTTTGAGTTTGCTTATGCCCCCCTCCCCTCTTCCCCTCAGGTTATAATAAATAAAATTTCCGTTTGACTTCACTGCAATCCTGGGGTCTCGGCTGAACTCTTATTCCCACCTGGAGCCCCAGGCTCCTCTCCAGGGCTGGACTGGGACAAAAAAAGGGCCCTGGCATTTCTGCTCAGACCGGCCCCCCACAATCGGTCGGACACAACCACCAACCAGTACACTATCCTAGCTTTCCCTGTAGATATGCATATCTACCGTTCCGTTCCCAAAAACCCATACAAGGTTGAGAACTACTGTAAGTGCCATGGACAGTAATGTCGGTAATCAGACAGTTGATGCACCCCATTGACTTCCATAGTAGAAAAAAAAATACCATGGAAGTCAATGGGGTGCATCAACTGTCTGATTACCGACATTCTTCAAAATATATGTTTGTTTATCAGAATAAAGAAATTCATACAGGTTTGAAACAACTTGGGGGTGAGTAAATGATGACACAATTTTCATTTCCCCCTCTTTAATATGACACCAAACAACATTTACCTCTAATTGTTGAGACACATCCCATAAAAAACCTATACAAACAAATTACTCACACAAAACGTCCTGATAATATGTATATACAATTTAGAGTATTCACTTGCCGTAATATTGCATATTGATGATATTGGAAATTCAGATGAAACATTATAAAATATCTAGTTAGTTGAATATACAGCTTTCAAAATGCAAAGCGGGTTTTTAACCCCCATATAACATACGTTAGCGACCTCTTCTAACGTGTAACTCGTTGGTGAGTAATAATTAAAATAATCAAATGGCATCATTTAAGTTTTTTTCTAGAGAAGAAGGGCCGTCGACGACCGTTATGAGTTTTAAATGGTTACATTAGAATATCCCAAGTTGCAATTGAATAAGTGAACTCTCAACTCTGCTAGCTACAATAACAGTGCTAAATAGCTTATGCTGTGTTATTTGACTTTAGCTAACTGAGTGGCCATTGCAGTCACTTTTAAGTGACAATTTGACAAATGACAACCTGACACTCAGACTTTATAAAAGCAACAACCGACAACGATAATGTTTGTTGCCTTATTATAATATTCATTAATTGAGATAACTGTTAAATCGTCATCATCTTGGTTGTGGCCCAGCCCAGCCACACACACTATCCTCATGCACCCGCCCTGATTAACACTCCCTCCCTGTTCATGTAGCTACCTGCTTGCTTACCGTTTCAATGACACTGTCCTGCTCACTCTGCCCCTCCTGGACTTCACTGTCACACTGACACCTGCTGCACCTTCTCCTCTGCTGCCTGCGAGCTAGGTTTGCCAACCGTCCCGTATTACCCGGGACATCCAGAATTATGGGCAATTTTGATTTGTCCCGACCGGGACAGCTCCAGTACCGATTTCCAATCACAGCCTGCTAAGTCAATGACGCGCGAAAAACTCCCGGTTGTTGTGAAGTTGTGGCGCATCAGAGCAGTGTGCGCGCGGGTGGCCAGAGCGGAGCATGTGAGGTTGTGCAAGCCCGGCCGCCGACTGCTAGCACCCCCCCGTCAGCCCGCGAAAGTGTCCCTGATTTGGGGGTGGGAGAGTTGGCAACCCTACTGCGAGCCGCAAGCACCGCTATCGCTGTGGCTAGTCACCTCTCCTCCTCCATGTGCTGTGTTCACCTGCTGTTTCTGCAACATGTCGTCAGGTTCTGTAGTAGTTTTGGAAACTGAAGCTACAGCACTAAACACGTCGGTTATTTTTTAACATGTTGCGGCATTAACCTCTAGATTTTTTTTGGCCCGCAATTTCTCCGCACCCCCCTTGCTCTTAGGTTTTTGTTTCTCCATCTTAATCCACACATTTCTTTCTAGCTTTGAGTCACTGAATGCATCTGACTGACACACGGAGAGGGAGGGGTGGAGCCTGCAAAGAGATGATTGGGCCAGCCCAGTGTCAGTATGGAAAATGAACCAATGGGCCGCTGTCCCTGCTTTATGGGCCGGTCGAAAGCCATTTTTTTTTTAAATAAAATGTTTTTATAGGCCTATCGACCGGCCCCCAAGTGCGTCGGCCCACCGGGCATTTGCCCGGTATGCCCGATTACCAGTCCAGCCCTGCTCCTCTCGGAAGACCGGGCTCCCACATATGGTGGAGATTGCGGGCAATCTGATTCATCGCTACCAGTGGATGCACCGTGGAGTGGCAACAAAAGGTCAGAGATGGAAGAAATTTTGAATGCAATGCTGACCTCGCAAGCCAATCTACAGACAGCGGTAGTAGAGCTGTGTAGAGCAACAGGGAGACCGAAAGAGCGGAAGCCAAAAGAGGTGCTGACGAAACTCACGCCAGATGATGATGTCGAGACCTACATTGCATTGTTTGAAAGGGCAGCAACAAGGGAGAAATGGCCAAGAACCGAATGGGCGAACAACCTCATGCCTTTCCTGACCGGCGAAGCTCAGAAAGCCTGCCGGGACCTTTCAGCGGCAGAGGCTGAAAATTATGATAAGGTAAAGACGGCCATCCTAGCTCAATACGGACTTAGCCTCCCCGCTAAAGCACAGCGAGTACATGACTGGATTTACGACCCTACCCTCCCTGTCCGGGCACAAGTGATGGGGCTAGTCCGTCACACCAGGAGCTGGCTGGAAGAAGCAGAGGGGCCACCCATAGTGGAGAGAGTGGCAATTGACCGGTGTATACGAGGCCTACCAAATGACGCAAAGAGGTACGTCGCCCAGCAGGGGCCCCTTGGGGTGGACACATTAGTGGCCTTATTGGAAAATCACAGAGTAACGGCTGGTCTGATGCGATCAGAAAATAACAAGCTAACCAATCCTAAAAACAAAGCAGAGAGAGAGATGATAGGCAAAGCTGTCAGTTCCCCGTCACCCCGACCGACGTTTGGAGGGACTGGGCCGGCTGTAAAACGAACCCAGTGGCTTCCTCCAATCCCGCGATGTTTCTCTTGTGGCCGAGAGGGACATCTAGCCAGAGGGTGTCCAGATCGGGATGAGCCAATGCCGACAGCCGGGTCCACCGATCACAAAGGCCTCTCCTGCCACCACCTCACTACCTGCTGGGCACATGAGGGAGCCCGCGCCCCAAAGTTCCCAGTGAAGATTGCTGGGAAGGACACAGAGGCACTTTTAGACTCCGGAAGTATGGTCTCCCTGGTCCGACCGGAATTTGCCCGTGCCGCGGGGGGGGGAGAGATGGCGGTGTCCTGCATCCACGGGGACACACGGAAGTATCCAACGGCCAAAATCCAAGTGGTCACTCCTAAAGGACGATTCTCTCTACAGGTTGGGGTCGTCGAACGCCTGCCAGTTCCAGTGCTTTTCGGTCGGGACAGCCCACTGTTCCCCCGCTACTGGCCAGCAGAGACAAGGGTCCCCAGACGGCGAACCAGGAAGCGACCTGGAAAGAGAGAAACTGTCGCGACTCGCCCCGCTTGGGCTGTAGTGTCCCCTGATGGGAGTCCAGCAGCCACTAGTGATGACGACGGAGGTGAGGTGGTCTGCACCCACACCACAGCAACAGACCCGGAAAGGGCAGCGGAGGTTGAGCCCCTGGAAGACGTGCAATCAGACGAGGTGTTCTCGCACTTTCCGGAAGCTGAAATGGAAGGTCACCGGCCAGGACAATTCGGCTCAGCACAGCTGCGGGACCCCAACCTGACTCAAGCCTGGCGAGACGTCAAAGTGATCGAGGGTCAAAAACAGGATGGGGTGAGTCAAGTACCATTTCCACATTTTATGATCCGGGACAAACTGTTATACCGAGTAACTAAGAAGAACGCGGATATATTTGAACAGTTGATTGTCCCCAAAGAATATGTGTCAAAAGTGTTGTATCTAGCCCACTCCCACTTACTAGGAGCCCACCTGGGAAGAGAGAAGACTTATGAACGGGTTCTCAGCCGTTTCTACTGGCCGGGGATCAAGAGGGCCGTCGAGGAATACTGCCGACATTGCGCTGAGTGCCAACTCAACTCCCCAAAGGTAGAATACCGAAATCCCCTGATACCCCTCCCCATTATTGAAACCCCCTTCAGTAGGATTGGCATGGACATAGTGGGGCCCCTACCAAAGTCCGGCCGTGGCCACCGCTATATCTTGGTTATGCTGGATTACGCGACCCGGTACCCGGAGGCAATTCCTCTACGGTCCGCTACAGGGAAGGTGGTTGCCCGGGAGATGTTCCTACTCTTCAGTAGAGTAGGCCTGCCGGAGGGAATCCTGACTGACCAAGGCTCCTGCTTTATGTCCAAGGTGATGAGCTGTCTGTGCCAAAGACTTAAGGTGAGAAAAATCAGAACCTCTATCTACCACCCACAGACTGATGGCCTGGTAGAACGATTCAACAAAACCCTAAAGCACATGCTGCGCAAGGTAGTCGACGTAGATGGTAAAAACTGGGACCAACTGCTGCCTTATATTCTGTTTGCTATCCGAGAAGTACCCCAGGGTTCAACAGGATTTTCACCGTTTGAGCTTCTGTACGGTCGGAGACCCCGGGGATTGCTGGATGTGGCCAAGGAGGCCTGGGAGCAGCAGCCGTCCACCCAGCGCAGTATTGTGGAGCATGTGGAACAGATGCACCACCGAATGACCCAAGTCTGGCCCCTGGTTCGGGAGCACATGCGGCAAGCCCAAGCACAGCAGGCCCAGGTATACAACAGGGGAGCCCAGGTGAGAGAGTTTAAACCAGGAGACAAGGTAATGGTTTTACTCCCAACGAATGATTGCAAGTTTTTGGCCAAGTGGCAAGGGCCTTACGAGATAATGGAACAGGTGGGACCCGTAAACTACCAGGTACGTCAGACAGGCCGTAGGAAAACCCAACAATTGTACCATGTGAACTTGCTAAAGCCATGGCATCAGCCCCTTCCGGTCCCCACTAATGTCCTGGCAGCTAACCTGATTCCCCAGGTTCTCCCGCCGGTGAAAATGGGCGATCAGCTGTCATCCAGACAAGGTCAAGACCTCCGAGAACTGGTTGGCCGGAACGCAGATGTCTTCTCTGAGATCCCAGGTCGAACAACAGCCATCTCCCACGACATCAGAACAGAGCCGGGAAAGACCGTAAGACTACGACCATACAGAATCCCCGAGGCCAGACGGGAGGCCATCAGGGACGAGGTGAGGAAAATGCTTGACCTTGGGGTGGTGGAGGAGTCACACAGTGCCTGGTCCAGTCCTATAGTCCTGGTTGGAAAGCCGGACGGAAGCATTAGGTTCTGCAATGACTACAGAAAATTAAATGAAATTTCTCTGTTTGACACCTACCCTATGCCCCGGGTAGATGAGCTGGTCGAGAGACTAGGACCGGCCCGGTTCATCTCCACGCTAGACTTAACGAAAGGGTACTGGCAGGTACCGCTCACCCCCCAGGCCATGGAGAAGACTGCCTTCTCAACACCAGACGGCGCCTTCCACTATAAAGTGCTCCCATTTGGCCTTCATGGAGCTCCGGCAACGTTTCAGAGGCTAATGGATAAGATACTGCGGCCCCATCACGAATACGCCGCGGCATACCTCGACGACATCGTCATCCATAGCACGTCATGGGAGAAGCATCTACAGCACCTAGCCGCAGTCCTCCAGGCCTTGCGAGAGGCGGGACTGACAGCCAACCCTGCAAAGTGCTCCCTCGCCTTGGAGGAGGCGAATTACCTTGGGTACACTGTCGGCCGAGGAAATGTGAAGCCCCAAGTAAAGAAGGTGGAGGCCATAACAACCTGGCCCCAACCCCAGACAAAACGACAGGTGAGAACATTTCTAGGGCTAGTTGGGTATTACAGACAGTTCATCCCTAACTTTGCTTCGGTAGCCGCCCCCTTGCATGAACTGACAGGCAAAAACGCACCCAACGGGGTAAAGTGGACGGAACAGGCCCAGTTGGCCTTCAATGCCTTGAAGACAGCCCTCTGTGGGGAAACCGTACTACACACCCCTGACTTTGGCAAGAGGTTCGTACTACAGACCGATGCATCAGAGGTAGGCCAAGGGGCAGTCCTGTCCCAAGTACATGATGGAAGTGAATACCCCATCACCTTTGTTAGCCGCAAACTACTTCCCCATGAGAAGAATTATGCAACTATTGAAAAGGAGTGCCTAGCAGTTAAATGGGCGATAGGTAAACTAAGGTACCACTTACTAGGCCGAGAGTTCACATTGGTCACAGACCACGCCCCCCTAAAGTGGATGGCCTTCAACAAAGACAAGAATGCCAGAATAACCCGTTGGTTTTTGCACCTACAGGACTTTAAGTTCACAGTGGAGCACAGAGCGGGAAGGCTACATGGGAACGCCGATGCCCTGTCAAGAAGGGACGACTGCCTGTGGACTGCCGCTCCCCTCCGTAGTTCGGAGCGGAGGGGGGGGGGTATGTGGTGGCCCAGCTGGCGAGCAGCGCCCCACATGGCTTGGGGTAGCCAGGCAACGGCCACCAAGAGGCGTGGTAGTGGATGGGCGGTACTATAGCAGGTGGCCCTAAGTGCACCTCCCAGGTGTTCTGAATCAGAACCTCAATCAAGAGCCTGTAAAAGGGAGGGTGAGACGACACTAATCTCTCTGCCCTTCTCACTCCAGGACGAGTCCAGCTGAGCTGACCGATGCCTCCGGCGATCCCGGTGAACCCGGCGTTTTGAGTTTGCTTATGGCCCCCTCCCCTCTTCCCCTCAGGTTATAATAAATAAAATTTCCGTTTGACTTCACTGCAATCCTGGGGTCTCGGCTGAACTCTTATTCCCACCTGGAGCCCCAGGCTCCTCTCGGAAGACCGGGCTCCCACAGTGTGTGTGCGTGTGCGTGTGAGACAGAGAAGGATTGTTGCCCTGATGTTTCTCCCAAAGCTACTTGATGACAGTTCATTTGTCTTCAGCACCTGGGCCTTCTGGATAACCCCACAATCCCCCCCCCCCCCTCCCCTCTATACTGACGCTTCCCCCCCCAGATTAAGTGAAAATGTCAAAGCACACATGCGAACCGCTGCAGCTGCAGCTGGACGCAGCCCTGTGCTTCAGTACTAGCTCAGCCGTGTTCCCCCCCCCCCCGACCCCTGTATGTCAAACGCAACATGCCAATGTGGAAGCCATCACAGTTCACAGGATGTTCTGCACTGAGTCTTTTCATACCAAGCACCGGCTGCTCAAATTACACAAATGAGTCTTGCTTGTGCAAATGAGTCCAGTTTTAAAGAGATTATAGTTATTTGCTTCACACTTATAGAGAATAGTGACATTTTTTTAAAGAATGTATTTTTTGTCCAAATAGTCAAACCTGCTGCTGAACCTTCCAGACAAGGTGTATTTGACCTAAAACCATGGGATTATATCATTTATATTCATATCATAAACTATACCCATATTAGGAACACATTTTAAGCAGGTTTTGACTTTGTAGGGTGATCACAGTGACAAGAAGTATATTTTAAGAACACTGGATTTGTGATTGTTGTTGATGCACAATGCTGTGCAGAGCAACGCCGACAGGAAGTGGATAAGCTGCTCGTAGCCATCACTTACTCATATTATCAGCGCTTCTCGGTCATGATCGTTATTTCTGGTGAACGGCCGAATCATACGTGACTATTGAAATATTGCCCCCGCAAGGAATTGTTGGACGGATTCATCTGCATACGAACTATTTAACCAAAATATAACCATTACTGTGAAATGACTTTTGATCAAATAGCCTTGATGGTAAAATCATTTAGTAAATTAATTCCATCATAACCCGTGACCAGAACTATGGAAATAAAACCCAAACTGCAATAAGCCATCGTTTTTCATTAAAACAAACTTTATTTTATTGTCGGCAGACATTTTTTGTGATACCAATTCCAATATCAAAGCGCTAACTTCTCTGGGACAGGGTTGAGTGTTTCAGCCTCTGGGGAATGCTAGCTAACATCAAGCCAAACACCCCCCCATTCTATTGCACCCTATTTAGAGAGTGGGAATGGCTGACGTAATTCAAGATATGCAATAAATATATAACAGGGAATTAATAGTGCAAGTAAAGACAAAACTCTGCCTGAATGGATCCTTTTGTCGGTTAAATACAATTTGATTTTCATTTCATGAGCTGCTGCAGAGGAGGCTGCATCATGTACACATAGTTGTACTACACTGGTTCTAGTGGGAGATTCACATCTCTTAGCTGTGGTTTACCAAACAATGACGTGGGTCCTTCATTTTAAGAAATGTATCAAGATTTTAAGATTTTATTGATGTGTGCTTGGCATGTGAAAAATCCATTCCATCCCAAACTTCAAAGTCAAACTTAAATAAAGATGGGTTGTTAGTGAATTATGTTTAAATTTAATGTGTAGATACAGAAATAAAATGTGTCAATTAAAAGATTCTTTGACAACTGAATCAAGTTGAAATTATATATAATGTTCAGGCCCTCAGTTTGGGTTTAATAATAATAATAATACAAATAGTAAAAGCTAATTAAAATTCCTGCAAAAGCTGTTTTGCTTATAGTGTATTCTACAGCTCTAATGTCCTATTTTAAGTAAAACAATAGTGAAGTGAAGAGAAGAGACCCCGGGCAGTCTTTAGGCCCTGAGTCACCTGTCATTGGTGATAATGACGGACGTGCCGATGTAATGCGGCATCTCTCTGTGGCTCTCGGCTGACGAGTCGGAGCTGGGGCTCTGGCTGTTACATCTGTTGCCGTGGTAACTGTGGCCGTCTGTTACATGGCTCAGTGTGGTAAAAGCGGGGGCTTTAATGGAACCGGGTTTCCCCAGGACCTTGTGGAAGTTCAAAGACACGTATGGGTTTTGCGTTGGAAGTCCAACCCCGACTCCCATCCCGATCAACATCCTCCTGTCCTCCTCAGCAGACCTGGGCTGCAGCTCCGCAGCAGCTCCGTGCCGCTGCAGGCTGCTGGCGGCTTGTGGATACGCGGCGGCCGGGTGGCTGCAGGGAGCCTCCATCATGCACCGCCGCCTGCTCTGCTCCAGGGCCACCTGAGCACCGTGCAGCGGGCCGCCCTGCTCAGCTCTGGCCGGCACCAGGCCGCTGATCAAAGGGCAGGCGAGGCCCCGGTCACCTGGAGGTCCCTCGGCACCTCTTGCGTTATGTCGGAGCTCCTGGCCCAGACGCTTTACGTCGCTGCCGCTTTGAGGGCGGGGGTGTGGAAAAGCCCCAGACAGCTCACCGCGGAAAAGCGTGTAGTGTTCGTAGGGTTCTTCCTTCAGGCTGCTGGTAGAATGTGGGTTTGTGGGGCTGGAACAATCATGGTAGATCTCATCGGGGTGCCTGCGCTCAGCGGAAAGCTCTGGGCCTGATGAAGAAAACGATATTCAGAGGCTAAAATGAAACCTGCCGAGAGAGAGGCTGGGCAGCAGGAGGAGCATGTACAGAATGTCCAGTTACTTTTGAATGAGGCCTAAATGCTGTGTGTGAACTGTGTTACAAAGAACGTAGTACCTGAGTACTTATTTGGGGCTGCGGAGCAGCTGATGTTCCACCCAACAGACCCTCTGCTGTGCAGGGAGCCGATGATCTGCGGAGCCAGCTGGGGGGGCAGGGCTGAGCCGGGGAGCTGGCCCTGAGCATCGAGGTGCCGGTGACTGTAGGGGTAGTGCAGCGTCAGGTTGTATGTTGGGCTGCAGGACAGCTGGCTGGCATCCGGACTCAAACTGGAGCTCCTTTCGCTGCAGGAGGTCAGCGGGTACTCAGATCTCTCCTTCCACAGCCCCCTCTGTGGGGAGCAGTTTAAGCGGCCCTGCTTGAGGAGGCTGGCAGCGGGCTGCTTTCCGTGAACACAGATGAAACCACATAGAGATGATTACCAAAAAACAGAAGCACTGGAAGCTAATGGAACAAAGAGTTCCATTACTCCTGTTCTTTCAAATTAAAACAATCACCTTTTGTTTACTCAGTGAGCCAAGTGGAAAGCCCACCTCGGGATAGTGAGCTGCTCTAAGTTTGGTCTTCATCTTAACTGCTTTGGTTTTCAGTTGTTTGCGGTGGTCCTGAACCGAAGAGAGACTGAGACCCGGCTTCGTGGCTCGACTCTGGTCATCAGATAACTGAAGCTCCTTGTACTCAACGTCTCTGTGTGCAAACAGACAGGCACTGGTTTAACTGGAGGTCTTACATGAGAATAACAGGGGTGCAACATGGGGGAAGGCGGCTTACTCACGTGAGGACGTAGTTCACACTGACAATACAGTGAGGTCTGGAGGAGCGGCTGTTGTGGACAATGGTGGCGTAGCTCTGCACCCAAACCCAGCCTCCATGCTTTGATAACATGCGGTAGTACTTAGTGGTGACCTGGCCCTTCACCAGTACTACAGGGAACACATCGATCAGGATCAAAGACGTACAGAGGAAGGGCCTCCTTTTATAACCAGCATAATGAAATCATCATTCAAAAGAATCAAAAGAAACATTTCTCAACTAACTGTAACTGTGCTTTTTTTGGAACTTGGTGGCAGTATATAAGTACAAGTATAAGCTCTGAACAAATTCATTTTCAAAAGCATCCGTTACAGTTGGTTTAGAAGACCACAATGAAATGAATGTGTTTTAAAGATAAACCATGATATAATAGCACCACCTGTTTCTTATTCTATTTCCTCAGCTGTCCTCAGAACTTCCCAAATATTTGCAATATTCTCTTAAGACACCTTGCAAGTTGAGTTCTTCTGTCATGACTTCAGTCAGATCATTTTAAGTATGTTGCCTCCTCGGTTTTACTTGCAACATGCATCATCATTCATTTCCAGCTACTCACTCCACCCACCTTCTTACTCCACCCATTTCCTTCATTAGACTATTCCAATATAATCCCGACCATATCAGCGGATTCTCAATATTTGTATCATGACTTATATGAAGGTCAGATGTGGGACTCTCCCTAAGGCCTGGGAACTGATCAAAACCCAACAAATGACCACTCTGAGAACTAGAACTCCCATCCACCTGCAAGGCAGTCTTGGACTGGTCCATGTGGATATCTCGGTTCTAGTTCCTGTTTGAACCGGTTCAAACGGTGTCTCGGTATAAGATTAAGACCGATATAAGACCGGTGTGACGCCCTAACAACTGACGTTGCTCTTCGGCAGGCGGCAGAATTTCTTTTTACACGTCAAGGAGGGGCCCAGCGGTTGAAGCTACTTGTCTCATGTGTGTTGAGATTGAGTCCTGGTTATAACTCTCTAACAGGTGATCGGGTTGCTGGAGGTTCAATGAATGAATGTGTTTACTTGAAAAAGCCATACCGTCATATACCGTGATGGATTTTTGGCCATGCCGTGCAGCTCTACAGCAGCAGTAGCAACAACTAACTAAGTTCAGCAGCGTAATGACTCCTCTCTTCGCCATCATCAACTTCTACTTCTTCTTCATCCAACCAGATTCCCAGAAAAAATGATGTCGTCTTTAACTGGTTCCAGTGTAAAAGTTATTTCTTGTTCTGTCAGTGCCATCACCTGGTCACAAGCAGATAGGATAAAACGCTGTGCTGTCCGCTCCCATTGTCTGTCCCAACCATCTCCCAGTCGCCCCCTGGATCTGCGATTGGGTCACTTTTCTGGCCTGCCATGCTGTGTCAGACCCATGCCAACTCTCCTAAGGAAGTACTTCTGGTGAGCCTCAATTGAGCAAGATCAGTTTCCAAATCTTCTCACTTTGATCCCTTCCCCAAATTCCCTTCGGGCAAACAGTAAGATTAAATATGTTACACTATGAGTTTCATAATTACAGTCCTCAGATATATTTTCTCCCACTTGTCACTTCATTACTTCTGGAATAAATTTGACCCCCACCATGAGCCTGTCCTCCTCTTTCCACCCCCAGGCCAGCAGCCAGATCAAATGCAAGAACCAGAAGATGGAGATGGTTCTGCACGGCATCTCCTCCCACTCAACTCCTCTTTCCAGGCCGGACACCTGGTTGTGGTGCACCCATAACTCTCATCCCAGCTGTGCTACTGGACTAACCTCCTTCCAGTGCTGATCAAATTTAGCTCTTCCTTGATGTAGAAATGGATCCCCATGCATCCCTTAGTTAGTGTGTTCATTGGTTCCTGTTGCTGCATCTGGATTCAAACCCTTCCTACTCTTCTTCATACCTCGAAACCGCGGCTCAGAGAGCAGCTACAGACCCAGCATTCCTTCTCCCTTTGACCTCCTGGTACAGGATGTCTTGTTATCCCTGCAGGACTCACTTACTCGGAGTGAAGTCCAGGAAGTTGACTTTGTGGTTGTGGCACTTTTCCCCATCTCCAAGGTCATCAAAGCAGCAGTTTCCTTCTGCCTTCCATGCTCTCTGAGGATATGGCTGACCTTCCATCTCCCCCTCCAGCCAGACATAAAGAGCTCGCGTCATTCCTTCTGCTGCGTGCTCGGTTAACCCTGCTACACTAACTCTCCCCCCATTTCAGACCCAGCCGCTGCCTGCTGCCCTACAGTTTACCCTTTTCCTGCCATACCCATCAACTCACCATGCACCTGCAACATATTATAATCGTTGTTCTGCTTGCTTGATTCCTCCTTCCTGATCCATGGATTGATGCTTCTCTGCCGACCCTCTTTTGGATACAGTTGTTCTGTTCTGATCGCCTACCAAGTTTTGACTGTTTTTTGAATGACCTTTGAGTCATCATATGGGATTGAAGCTTGCTGTTTTTCTGAGCCATTACGTTGTTCCCTTCATCATCCTAGATGTGTCCCTAACTTCTATTTACCGTTGCGCCAAAGAGCTTACTAAGGATCTGCAGGACTCACATAAATGATGAGCATAGCGTAGATGGAAAACGTCACAGGTATGGACGTGGTGGTAGAGAGTCTTCTCTATCAGGTCCTGGGGCTCATAGCCTGTCAGCTCTGCCACCCTGGCTCCAGCACCCAGGAGAGAGGACACAAGCTAACCATCAGGTTGCTGATTTTCACATGATTGTGCTCAAGTAAATCACAATACTAGTCTACTCAGCCAATATATATAATGTACATATTCACATAACGTGTTATCTGTAATTATTTATTTTTAAATTGAATACATTTTTATCCTCACACAGAAAACATGCTTTCATCATTCTATCTACGTTTAGTAGATCTTCTGCCCTACCTTGTGTCCAAGAAAATGAGTTTTAAGTCCAGGCTGGCTCTGAACATGAACATGTTGCTGTGGAGTTTGATCTCGGTGATACCACTGGGGGGCAGGGAGTGACCCACTGCCACTAGACCCACAGTCTGATAACTGGATTCATACAGCGCCATGTCCATCATGTACTGCCGCACTTTCAGGTAACCGCTGCAATGGATGACCTAAGAAGCCACAAACAGTTACACAGTGAATTCACAGTGACAGAAAGATGTGTACCAAACACAAGATCATGGTTTGTAAACCAAAGCAGATGCTCGACAGGAGAGCTGGATGGGAAGTATGTTTCCTTGGTGTTTCCTGCACTGCTGCTGTAGCTACTACCAAATTATCCAACTACCGTCACAATAATGATAATATACGTTTTCATTTGAACTCATTTGAAGTGTAACTTTGGCATCATCACAGCAAACTCAATCCGGTCTTCTGAATCAAAATAGTAATGTGTTTGCTATGATCTGAGGTTTTGAGGTTTACGTCTTTACGGCATATGACATATGGGCCATGCTACACATGCGTTGGAGCGCTGCAGTGCTCAGGCTGGCTGTGGACAGCAGGAGCCCCTTGTTCCCCTGTTGTCTAATCTCCTTTTCTTTGACAATATAAATGATACGTTTGAATACAGCCAGTACTTTGCTATTCTTATTCTAGTGCCATTAGCCACATTTATGCTAATTTGAAACCATGAGGCAGATATTTTTGCACCCATCATGCATTCACTTCACACTACCTAAGAACTGCAGTCTCTGTCTTTCTAGTCTTGTACCTCACACGTGTGCTTGCAATGATTACGAGAGCCTCCATTCATTGAAGCCATTGGACAAAGATCCGACAGCGGCTTGAGTCTTTTTGAGGGGCAGCTGAATCCAGATATCCAAAATGTGTAACTACCTAACGACCATTGACTTGTTTGAGTATCACTTTGTGAAATGAAATTACTTCCAGACCCCCAAGTTACCAAAAATGACCTCATTGGGCCTGTGTGTGTCTGGGTGTGTGTGTTTGTACCAGCCTGTGTCAGCACCTACCTTATATCCCCCGCATGTGAGTCCTGCGTTTCGTTTAGCCAGAACACATTTCATCCTCAAGAAGAAGGAGCGCTCTATTTCATACTCTGTCACACAAAACACACGATACAAAGACATTACCCTCATGTTATTTTCTGTTTTACGTTAAAATACCGTTAAGTGTTGTAGTCACCTGTAACCCTTTTTACTCTTAAGATGATCCAAAATTCAGTGAATAAATAAAGAGATGTTCATTTATTAGATGTACATCTAACACATGTAGTCATTTGGCAGGAATAATTGTCGGAAGAAAGCTAGAAAATCATGCAAGCCTGCAACCCAGGCCAGAAGTCCATATGAAAGGCTGTACAAAGCTGCTTCTGACAAGCTGTCTGAGGTCGAGCTATCAGCCAGACAGTCTTCTCCAGCACCATGGCAAACCCACCAGTATCCTTTTTAAGTTATCTGTATATACAACACACATTTTAAAGATACAGGTTTTCTAGTCCAGTAAAATTGTTTATAAAGTCGAACAATGGGTTATGCAAGCATTTATCCAGGCTCACAAGAATTAAAAAGAAAGAATTTACAATATGAAAGCAGCCTACGACATGTCATTCTGACTGGACTTGCCACTGTGGAGATGTGCATTACACTTAATTAAGACAACTAGTACAAATGTACTGGTTTAGCCACATGGTAAGTTAACAGTGTTTTGCCTGTTGTGAATACTGCTTCCTTATGCTGTTGAGATACATTTACATTAAGGCTTATCTCTATGACATGTGCCCGCAGAGGCTCCTTAGGTACCGAGGGAGAAGTGCTGGTGTTGGGGCTGACAAAGACCCAGCACTGCTGTCATCTCATCGTGGTCTGATGGGTGGATGTACTCAAATATGCTGTTTCCTGTCAGCTCCACCTGCAGCGCGCACATTTCCAACAAGATGACACCACCAATCGAGACAAATCACAGAAATGTTTCGAATGCAGAGCCATGAAGGGGCGATAAGACCATTCACTCACCTGGGACAGGCCGAGGTGGACTGATGCCGTTTCAGAAATGTACATGATTTTGCCATCAGAGGCAACGACAAACACAAAGCCATCCAGAGTCTGACAGGGCGATAACACAGTACTTTTTAAAGTCATTTCAAACATTAGTAATGATAAACATTTTTTGACCTGTGCTAATTCATTTTCCCATGGTGCCATTATTCTCAGCCGGACCTCCATATTTGTTCTTCAGTCATTATGCATTAGCAGTATAGTGAAGACATTTTCTTACTATTTACACAAATTTTTATTAAATTTCTTTGATGGTTTACGTTTCTTTAGAGAAATATTTTTTAAAAACAAAACACAATATCCATCAGCCCGTCATTGGTATTTTGTCCAAATGTATTATGTTTTATGTTCAGTTATCGAATGAATGCTCCTAACTCCAGTGAACATGCTTCTTTCTGTTTTTAATGCATGGCAACAAAGAACATATTATTTTGCAGAGACAATTGGTTTAAAAATGTTGAATGAAAAAATAAAATTCTGAACCTTCACTGATTTAAACTATTGACCTGAGAAGTACTGACATTTAATGTGTATTCTCTCTCTATTTATACTCATGTATTTCATTCATTGCTTGAATTGGAATAAGAAAAAGAATAAATAATTTAAACCAGCAGCCTGTGAGGTCATAACATGTGTGCAAGCACATTTCATGAGTTTCAAATTAGGATTTGGAAAAACAACAATTTAATGTTATTAAATGTGCAAAGGTTGGCTTCAATGCATCCCTAAGCTCTATGATGAATATGTGGGTACGAGGGCATCAGGCAGCCTGCTGCGCATTACACTTACTAACAGCCTTTTACCATCCAGTCTGTGATGCTGTTATAAAAGTAACATGGCATCAAATTGTGAGTTATTTTAAAGAAAATCTTTAATTAAGAAAAATGACTTAATTAAGTAGTCATTTTTGTTGATACTAATAATAAGAAGAACACTAATAATAAAATCCTACAAACATATTCCTGAAAATGTTTGTATTGAGCTTAAAGTATTAGCCTTGTCAGGTCATTGATACCGGAATGATTAAAATACAGTCCTAGTTATAGTTAGTAAAATGTATACACCCAGGGTCATTATACCCTTTTGACGCAGGGCAATAACAGCTTGTGGATCCCTTTTTATTTAGAGGGAACTTCTTACTATCCTGGACTGAAGAGTTTTAAAGTAAATGCAGGAACTGCCAAGAGCAGATAATGACTTCTCCTTTCTAGGAACGTTGAAGAATATGCGGCAATGAGCCATATAACAATCATCACCTGTGAAATACCTTTATAATTATACATCAAAATGAACATGTAAGAATCCCTCTCTTTTTCAATATATATTTTGCATGTTATAATCAGAATTCAAATAAAAAAAAAACAAAATGGCAGGACAAGCAAATCATGTGATTTGAAAAGAGTTTTGTGTTGCAGGATGTTATAGAGTGTAAAAGTGGATTCACGAGCCTGCAACATTTCCTGATAATATATATTTATTTAAATGCATACCAAAAAACCTAAATCACAAATGCCTATCCATGCTTTATTAAAGTGTACCGTTAAATACTGTAGCTAATTGCAAACACAGTATTTGACTGTTATGTTTATGGAGAAATAATAAAGACGCCGAGCACAGTTAAAAGTGTTGCCTTGATAATTTGGTGTAAAGGCAGATTCAGCTGGCGGATCCCCACTATAGCGTAGCATGGCAAGGCAACATTTGAGGTAGCACTGCAGAAAACAGCTCCCAGAGATATCATTTATGACTGCAGGAGAATGTGGAAGAACGCAGTTTGTTGTTTCTTTACTGACTTGTAAAAGGTGGGAGCCCAGTTCTTTAGCCATGCTGTCCAGAGGACTGAGCCTTGTTGACCGACCCCATCCATCACCCAGACCTACAGAGAGAGACAGCTTATTTCAAAGTGTTGGGGACATAATACAATCAATAAAATTGACATTTGTCCTTAGATAGGCTGCTTTCCACAACCCTAAGATTCAGGCAATGACACATTCTGGCCGAGCTGATGACGTCATCTTGTGCACACTTAAAACTTAATCTACAGATTTGGGAAACAATTTGTCAGATCTTATTTTTATTAGGAGAAATTGTATATTTGCTGTACCAAGAGATGGCCTTCCTTTTGAGGAGAATCACTCAACAAGCAAAACAGAAAGTGTGTTCTTTGAGTCCTCTGGAAACAGCCCAAACGACACATATTTTAGTTTAATTCCACTTCTTTTTGCTGCTGGTGTCTGTCATCAATAACAAGTATGTTAGGGTGTTAACATAAGACCTCAGGGGCATGATGTGTAACAAAACCTCATCACTCTACTCATTTACTGATTTGCAGTTATTGATTGTACCGCATCTAAATATCCTGACCAGGCTTTTTGAGCCTGTAGTATTTATCTTATTGCTATTTATGTGTACACACCTAAAATATACATATATGCATTGAAGTAGGGGCGGACTGGGTCCTGGGAGTTACTGTCGGAGCAGCCCATAGTGCACTCAATGCATCGCACATACCGACCAGTCAGCACCCAGACATTTAACATTATTTTGGATGATTACAAAGAAATTACATGGTGTATATGTTTCTTTTGACCAATTTGCCTGGATGATCACATGGAATAAAATTATACTGGCTAGTGTGACAGTCCAAGGATAGTTTGCTAGATGATTATGCTTTACTCTCAGATGGTTATACGTATAAGTATGTGTGTGTGTGTGTGTAGGGGGGGGGGGGGGGTGTTGAAGGTGCATAGCAAAACAGTAAGCTATGTCCCCAGTCAGTGGTTTCCCATAAGTCACTGATTTTTAAATATTTTGATGCACCTTCCTCCGGACATCTTTTCTCCCTGAGTTTTTCAGTTGCACCTATAAAGGGTGACGTTTCGGTTCCAAAGCGGCTTTGTCTGCGAGCAGGTGTTGAGTAGACTAGAGCAGTTGTGTCAAACTCCACCAAGTAGAAAATTGGGACTGTGCTGAGGGCCGGGGGGCCATGCACAGTGTGGTTGTCACAATACCACAAATATGCAATTGATGCAATACCTGCCATAAAATCCCAATACCCGATACTTACGACACGATAACAGAATCCCATTCAGAACCCTGTTCATGCCCCCCCCGCGGTCCCTTGCTGTGAGTGTGTAAGTACATTTAACTTGTTCTGTGCCGCACAGAATGAAGTCAGGGACTTAAACGGCCAATGTACAGCCTCTCCTGCCCTGTATGTCACCTGGTTATGCATCTGCTTTGTGAGGTGAAGGTACAATTGCAGCTTTTGTATTGAAACCAAATGTTGTATCGTGTTGACAATGGTGATGCCCAGGGGACGAATCCTTAAGCTGTGCCCACTGCAGATGTAGCAAAGGTGCATGAAAGTGCAGTGAAATGATCTTCAAAGGGACACTTGCGGAATCATTTCAAAAGGAGCAAAACCCGAGCAATGTTTATACCGTATCTGTTGTATGCTGTGACTCCAGGTTGTGTGAATAACACTTGAGGTCGCTATTAATCATAGCTCTGCTATTTATAAATGGACATGACCCATGTCCTGCTACGGCAACTATTCTCTCTGACCAATCAATGGTGGGCACTGTGTTCACTTCACCTTCTAGTATTGGCTCAGCTAGCTTCGAAACTTGACCGAGCTGGTACCAAGAATAGAGCGGTACCATCCACAACTTTTGCCGATGGAAATGTGAAAATAGGTGAAGTGACGTTAGACTTTTGGTCTAAATGTTGCAGTTAATTAATGCTTTTGAGCACTGCACGTGACATCTGGCCCACGAGCTTATATCCCCTTCAGGAGTTCTACTAACGTTGGTAAACCATTCACATTTCTTCTTGCTCCATCAATAACTTCGTCCAACACTTTGGCTCATGATATAATGTCACACTGTGGGTGAGTGGAGAGTACAGGTGTCCTCCAATCAGAGGATCAGGTCCAGCTATATATATATACACTAAATATCATAATATATATATAATGATATTTAGTATATATAGTTTGGCCATCATGACCTGAATGTAAAATATGTTCTCTCACAGTATTTCAATGAATGCTCCAATAGTTTTTAAATTGTCCATTCACAAGAATAACCCCAAGAACCCCTTTTGTTTTGTTCACTGAACGGGTTTCGCAATTGTGTTGTATTTAAGTAAGGAAGTAAGTCATCATTTAAAGCAAAAAGTTACCATTTTAGGAATTTTGTTAAGCAGCCAACTTCATATATCCCTATTTGCATCCTTATCCTTACTGCTGCCTCTAGACTGGGAGAAGGGCACGATCTTGGCTCTGGGACACAGAACTGAGACGTTCTCTTTCAAACACGCCAATAGAACTTTTCCACTTGGTCCTGAGGTAAAAAATACAACATGTTCAAATTTCCACCTTCCACACTAGGACGCTGTGCAGACCCCTTGGTGTCACTTTCTGATCACCCTCCACTTTGGTGGCAGTATGTTCAACGCTGGTTTGCCTTTCTTGGGTTTTCAGAAAAAAACACAAGTAGTTAGGCTGAAGAAACATCATGTTTGGACCAGACATAAGTCATTCAAATGTAAACAACATAACTCACTATGTCCCTGACCTAACTTTGGGACATAATCACGGGTCTGACACTGGTCTGCTGTTAAAAAGTCCAGTGTTTATTTTAACCCGTCCACCTCCGCTCCCTCCAGTCCTGCTCCTTAAGATCCTACTCTCATAATGATGGTGCCTTGTATATCAGACAAGAAGTGGCAATACATTTGCATGAAGTCATGAGTGGAAACAGCTAACAAAGTTATCACCTGATTAAGAAGAAAGACTAAAATGTTAAGTCCATTTCAAATTGAATCTCTTTTTTCCCATATTTCCGGCTGCCTTTCAGAGGCAGCTGTGTGTCGTCGTGCTTTTTACAATGCAACCGTCAGCAATGTTTTTGAGTCCTCGTGGTGCTACGTCCCCACTTGTCAGTGTTAAAAAAGATTTGTTTTTACCGGGTGGAAGCCGACCCAAATCGTCCCAAATGTCCCGATGAGCCAAAGGAACACATTACAGAAACAAATATGACAGGAAAATGTGTATATTTTTCAACTAATAACATATCAAATAATGGAATATTAGCAGATTATTAAGTCATTTATTTAAGCTAAACAAATACATATTTGCATACATCTGAATAAAAAATAGCCTGCAGGACAGAGACTTTTGCATGTATTTCATTCTGCTTTTAACATTAACATTTAACATTCCAACTTTTCACTGGAAGAGCAATGACGGGGTTTGGGAAAATACTGAATGTAAAATGATGTAAAAATATGTAAGTTACAAAGAGAGAAGGAGCTGACTATTTTCTATTTTAAAACTGTAACATGCTTCATAACAATGTTACAGAAGTCAAAGTATAGCTGAAAGCTACAGAAACAACTTCTTATCAAACCAGATTAGTGTGAAGTTGTACAGGGTTCAGATCCAAAAAAGTATAAGCTGATCAATATTTTAAATTGCAATAACACATGTTTAATGCAAATGGTTTAAATCTGAAATAAAGCACCAGTGTATGAAAATTGTGTTTGAGATAATACTTATCTTTAAATCTTTGACAATTATATAAGTTGTTCTATTTTTGCTAAGAAGATGTGCAGAAATAGGACATACAATTATCGATTTTCCTTTAGTATTAAATTAACTCTTCTGATAATCAAAATATTTTTTAAATGAATAATGAGGTCTCCTTTACAGTTGTTTATTATATTGATAAATGGTTTTTTCTTTACACACGAGTGAATAATTATGTCCCGAACCGGAATCCTAATCTGAGTATCAGAAGCTTCACGTGACCTCCAAAAATGAAAGTTTAATTGTCCCTCATATTTTGTGAATTAATTAGATTCCCGAGATTCCCTTCTTCCCGAAACAACCTGCACGTAACGGTATAAGAGAAATAAAAAAGCCTAAATCTTAAAACTATAAAATAAATTAATCATATATTATTTCTAGGCCCGCTTGTTTGGTTGTTATTTGTCATACAAAGTGAATATAAATGTTTATTAGCCCAGTAAAAGAGCCTCGTATCTCACAACAGCAAGACGCCAGTGCTTTTAGAAGTATCCAAAATATCAAAGTAACATTTCCACGTCCTTCTCCACTTCATAATGCCACTGTAACATCATCGGGTCCGACCCTGTCCCGTCTGTCCTTCTCTTCCATCGTCCCCGCCTGTAGAGGACTCAAAGCGGCTCTCACGGACGTCCTCCGCTCCCCGCATTGCGGATAATTATCGGGATTACAGATGCAACAACTGTAATCCCGCACAGATGGATTCAAGACGTTCTGGATTTGGTTAAACGCACAGTCGGCTTTACGCGCGCGTCTCACGGGGCGCGCGCGGCAGCGGGCCTGTTGCCGCTGAGGCGTTCACTGCCTCCCGGACAAAGAGGTGGCGACGGCGGCTTCGCTGGCCTCTGAACGGGTGGCCCGGCCACAGAGGCCGTGTGTTCAATCTGACTTTATGAGTGATGACAGAGAGGAAGGCCTCTGTTTGCCTGCCCTCTAACCCGCGCGGCGTCGCTGCATGCGGCCTTAAAGAAATAATTCAACTTGATGAATGAGTGAGGTGTTTAAGAGAGACATCGGGGTTTAATCGGAGTGCTAAAACATCCTTAACACTTGGATGACACCCTAATTAACGAAATTGGTTTAACAGCCCGCGGAGATCATGATGCAGCGAAGGAGCTAACTCTCACTTTCTTGTTCTTTTTACTGCGAGGATAACATTATCGGCCAAATGATAATTAATACCAATAAATAAATCTCACTATGAAAGAAGACACCTTTAATGGGAATATTTGGGAACATTGACCAAGTCTATTTTTATTTCCACTTTATAGTTTATTTAAATAAATGAGCCGTTACGTTTGTATAAAGCGGTAATATAAATTATGATTTACAACATTTAGGTGTGAAAATACCGCCGCCTGGTTTATTTGAAATGTATTATAGAAATGCTGCTAGTGTGTGTTTGTCTCACTTTTAAATATAAACATTAGAATTATTTTCCTTATAAACACGTTAAAATGAGGTCGTATTACTTAAAATCTATCAATTTAATATTGAAAACGTCATTAAAAACTATATTATATGGCTGTTTATACAACAGTTTATTGTTCTTACAAAAAATCCCGTATTCCTCTAATACAATAAGACCTTAACGGGACAGCTATGTTTTCTTCCTGTTTAAATAGATTCAGTCATATATTCGCTAAATATTGTTCAATTGTAATTAAAGCTTCAATAAAGAGCACAAAGTAAGAGCTACTTTTCGTATGTCCATATGATTTGAAAAGATACAAATGTGAACGTGGCTTTCAATACAGAGATGGATTTTCTCTCCAATTATAAATCATTAAAATATAACAACAATAAAATGTTCGTTCCTATTTTCCATTTCAGTCTTGTGTATCTGCTATTCCAAAATGTCCCACTAACAGATCTCGGGCTGTCCCTACCGTCGGGGAAGACTGCCCTCATCTTGAGGTAGCTGCTGGTCAATCGGATGATGGAGGCCTTGTCCAGCTGGGAGGTGATGGCCGCCGGCAGAGGCAGCATCTTGGCCAGCTCGTAAAACTCCCCGTTCTCCTTCTCCCGGCGCGTCTTTGCCGCGTTTTTGCATTTTTCCTTCATCTTGTGTGGACGTTTCACATGAACGACTGTTGCACAGAAGTGAGTCCGCCCATATACTCGTGTAACAATTGCAGTTGTGTTACCGAGAGGTGTGGAAGAGCTGCTGAAGCATCCATAAAGTCCAGATCCTGCTGCGCGCAACTTGAACTGAACTAATGGCGTTATCTGAACCCAAAGAACAGAGCAGACGTTTATCCCATCCGCCACTGAACGCAGCCTCCAAAACACACAGAGGAGTTGCGCGTGTCCACAGTATCGGATTTGCCTCCGTGCTTCACCTGTTCAACGCCACCTCCACTTCACGATGTCCCCCCCCACCCCCCCTTCCCACACGTCGTTTCATCCATCCACGAATCCAGGAACCCGGCTCCCTGCACCCGACACTGCACACCGAAAACTGGGGAAACACATCCAAAACGCTACGGAAGTTATTAGATGAGTTGTAACCCGACTTGGAAGCCCCTCACAGCCCCTCACAGCCCCTCTGTACTGGCCATCCGTATACCGCATCTCTCCCTCCCTCCCTCCCTCTCGCTCTCCCTCTCTCTCTCTCTCTCTCTCTCTCTCTCTCTCCCCCCCCCCTCCCCCTCTCTCTCTCTCTAGCCAGTGTCTTTGTGCGCGCGGGAGAAAGTGTACAACACCAACTGCTCCTCTGCGAACTTTACACAATGGCTGTAGGCTTTTATTAAGAACACTCGTTTACATAAGTAACACATCCATACACTTAAAACATGTAGGTTCATTTATTGTAAATGAAATAAAATAAAGATTTAGGGAAAATATTACAAATGAACAGTATAATTGTATTGTATTGCTTGTGTAATGACAGCAGTTGGAGGACTGCATGCAATTGTTGGGACTATTGTGTTCATTTAAACCCTGAGCGAGCCGCACCCTCCAGGGATAGACAGGGGGACCAGGTTGGGCCGCGGGAACCAAACTGAGGGATGTGTCCAAATAACTTCTTGGCCTGGTAGATCCAAACCATACTGGGACAGATTTGCCCTAACACACAATAACACAACCATACTCGTCCAATAGCTATGTATATGTATATGTATGTGTATGTGTATGTAGGCCTGTACAAGGGGTCTCGGGGGGAGCGGTGCGCATTCTCTTCTGGCCATGGACCGACTAGCAGGTTCATTGGAGCTTGGTCCTGAAAAGGCCACACTGAGATCTCTGTGAATAATCAGGTCAAGCACATTTAAGTCTGTACTCACTGGTTCCATTTGTGATCTTCGGGGAGTGGACCTCAGGATATAACCAGGTGGAGGAGCTCCGAATTGCTGCTCTGATCTATGCAGACGGTTCATTGGGCTTCATCAGGCCTCGGCCATTACTGAGCCTTCATGCACCGCGGCTTTTCCCAACACCTCCAAGTCCGAGGCCTCTGTTCCCTACCAGAGGCCAGTGAATGACTGCCCCGTTTTAAGGAGATCTAAAGAGAGATTTAAAGAAGTGGGGGAATGAATCACAGCCCGAGGTTGTAGCTGTGTCAAGGGTGTGTGAATGCTGTGAATGTTACTGATGGGCAGGTGGAACTCTGTATGATAGCTCCTGTCATCAGTGTGACACATGTAGTGTTAGAGCCCTTGGAAGTCTAGAATACATTTTTAAAAAAGTACTGCTGTTTGAATATCTGGAAATTTGTTTTGGACTAGATATAGCCCTAAACCCGAGATATATAACACATTGAGTATGAAGCTCACATTTTCCCATGAGATATCCCAGCTAAAACGATGCTCTACCAAACGAGCAGTACATTAAAACCAATCATAATAAAGACTTTTGTCTCGTTATAAATTATTTTAAAAATGATATGATTTTATCCCTGAAATTAGTCACTGTCATTTTTAACGGGACATTTGACAAACACTATAAAATTAACCCTATGGGTTAATCATTTCATCTTGTATGTATGAGCTGGATGGTAACCAGAGGGAAAAATGTTCCTAACTCCCCTGAAGGCAGCTTTCAGAGGAGCGCAATCAGCCGATTTATTTGCTTTGGCTGTGATAGTGAGGCTATCGCTTTCTGCTTGGCTGTCGCTGTTGATGGATGAACATTTGGACTCTGAAGGAAAATCTCGGCCCGGGACTTACTGTGGACTTTTGTGTGCTCCACGTTATTGTTGTTGTCGTTGTTGTTTTGGATGGCACTACTGTACATTCCTTCATGAAATATGAGGTGGCAGTTTTTTTAAATCCTTTAAATAGCGTGTAATTCAACAGGACCACACACATGACAGCTCCCAAAAGCACCTCACTGTCGAATCAACGCCGGCATTAAAACATTTTAAATGCCAGACAGGTTTTAATAATGTTGTATTTGGATTACATCACCACATGTGTAGAGGCAACATATACAGGGAGGGGTACTGGGGGACAGGGATACATAAGTCTTCACCACATTTCAACTTGTCGAAAAATTGTGATGACAATTTTCATTACAGTTAATCATTAGTGCTAAATTAGGTATTTGTAAAACTATTTTGTTACATACTTAGAAAATAGATTTTGACATTTTGTCAAATGTTCTGAAGACTCTAAATTTAATTACATGATTAATTGTCAGTTCAAATGCAAATTGAAAATAATCCCAAAATAATTGTTGTTGGTGTTACAGGTATATTATCTTATATTTAGAAATTACATTTAGACGTATCAAAACTCCTCTGCACAAATATTTAATTGAATTCCATTCCATTTCAATTCAATCCAATACATTCTGTGTAGTCCAATATCACAAATCACAAATTTACCTCTGCCCTAATTAAATAACACATCAGAAATGACTTTGTCCGTGGTGGGAATAACACAATCTAGGATTGAATTTCTATATGCGTTGCCGCATAGTGTTTAAGGTGCATGGTCATTCATTACATGTGCAACTAGAGCGATTAACACGTTCTAGGCAATATTTCTGTAGAGGCACAAGTGGTGGTTTCTATACCAGAAACGTAACTTTAAATGTTGCAGGGGAATATTTGCTCTCTTTCTCAACCCGTTCCTCTTTTGCACAGACCTGAGCAAAATAAATCAAATACGACCATATTAGATAGTCCTGCTTCTATTAATTGGGCTGTTATCAGAAGGGGTATTCATCTAAATCAGTGGATCTCAGCTGGTCTGGCTCCCGGACCCACCCTCACCCCTTAATGACAAGCCGCGACCCAAAACTTCTCAAATTTATTCAAAATCAAGTTCATAAGCTGAATTTTATATTTAATATTCAGGATGTTTAATTATCCTAAAAACCCAATGTCTCCCCCATATCAGAATGGTTTGACCCAACCTGGCACACGCTGCTGAAAACATGGACGGACGAGCCGGCAAAAATAACGACACAATAAAAAAAAATTCCAATGCAAAGGGACCACTAGTAGGTCGCGACACACCAGTTGAGAATCACTGATCTACATAGTAAATAGGCCTCCGCAGGATGCAATAGTTTGCTTAAGAACTGCCTCTGGCCTGATGTGACAGGAAGTGGACACAATGTTGGGATCTCTTGAGGAGATGTTGAGTGACTAGCTGAGGATATTCCTGAGATGGACCTAAAGTTTCACAAACCATCTTCTTCTCATTGCAAAATGCCATAGTATGTGCATGGCCCAGGACAGGATGGCCCTACAGGGGGGGATTAAAACCACCCAGAACATCACTGGCACCCGGTGGTGGCGGAGCAGGGTTTGGCTCAGCTGCACAGGGGACAGAATGGGGGGGTGGTTCAGGAACATGTGACGACAGGAGATGTAATTGGCCGACAGAAAATAACCGACAGAGGGTAAGAGGCAAATAAAAACCTTGTGGCCTTGCGAAACTCTATTGTAGACTTGTGTTACATGGTGGCAGCATGAGAAAGGACATTGCCGCTATGCCAAGTGCGTCCTGGTCCAACTTTCTGTTTACAGCCGGTAAACAAACTGCAGTGTGGACGGCGTGTATGTTGTGGTGTAAAATGTGTTCAAAATGTAATTAGTACTGCAAAATACGTTTTCTGTCAATTTAGGCCTGAGTCATTGACCTTTGAGTTCTCAGTTGCATGGTAGGCTAATGTTAGCACGGGTAGAGTCAACACTGTGCTATTTTACTTAGTTGCTAGAGAAAGAGATGTGTAACATCTGGGAAGTTCCACGAGGGTTTGGTGAAGCTCCTTCATGTAAGGGTCCTGTTTGCCTGCAGGCCGCCATTGCTGCTGGGTAGACACCACCTCCATGTGCAGAGGCTGACTCCTTTATCTCCATACCGTGTGGTCCCTCAGCGATGCATCAAAGACCATTAATGTTGACCCTATGTTAACCAAATTCCATTTGACCCATTTGACCTGTATGTTTATTACCAATAACAATACCATTTATTTCATTGTTGAGGAGGATTTTAACAATATTACACCTTTGGAATAATCTCATTGGTTCTGTTTGTGAGAACAAAAACAATGCATAATACAATGAACACTACCTTTTTATTTTTGTAGGTAAAGATTTTTCTCTAGCAGCAATAAAAAAACTTCAGACATTTTAAATACGTTTGAGGTAATAAAATTATCCTGACTAGAACCTTTACAAACGACTAAATATCAACTTTTTGGCAAAATAGTCTTAAGTCTGCAATGTGCCCCCACATTTAGGAACACACACTGTCTCACCATACTTCTGTTTGTAACCCTATGCACCCTGGTCTTGTAGCTAATTACTGGCTACCGCGTTAAGTTGCATGCATAGACGTAACCACGTATCCATTGGGAGGGTCGTGAGATAAATGAAGAGCAAAAAGAAAATGAAAGCCACAGCCCCAAACAGAGCACATTTCAAATGTCACATGCATTCACTGTGCTCCACATTTAGTGAGTCAAATTTGATGCAAATTGTCTGAACAAAGGCTTAAAAACATATGCAACAATTGAAATATTTGCATATTCATGGTTTGGATTGGTCACAGATGCAAGAATAAATCCACTTTATTGAGATGAGTTTTTTAATATGGGAAAACCATATCAGGTCATTTACTTTGGAATACCACAAATCGTGCACGGTCTCATGCTGCCCTCTCATGGAGTGTCTGTGTCACATTTGTATTACCAGCAGTATTTAAAGATCAGTCAGCATTTCATTGTGACCGTGTGAGGACTCAGTGACATGGACTGTTTAGTGCGATCTCATCAATAGGAGAAAAAGATAACGTTTGCTCATCGTTCATCACAGATTTTATAGATTCATTATTTCATTCATATCCTACTGAGAGTTGTTAAAGTAGTTGTAATATAATCTCTAATTTGTAATAGAATCTCAACATTTCTCAACATCTGAATAATTGAGTACATGTCATAAAGGTTTTATCAATGAAGGGCTGTTGTATTGGATTACATTAACACAGGTGTTGAGGCAACGTATGCAGGGTAACTGGTAGGGATAGGGGAGAAGTGGCGTCAAAAGTAATCCATATACAGTATATAGTGTTTATAATGGTGGGTCAGTAAATCGATGTGCATTCTTTCACAGTGTCACTTCAATAAATACGTTTTACTTAACAGATTCTGAATCAGACTCATCATCATCATCATAAACAGAAAACTTGAAAAGTGACATTATCGTCGTCATAATCATTTCAGTTGATTTGTTCACTTGGACAGGATATGATGTTCATAAAATACAAATCAGTGGAATGACTTCAACAGTGTGTGTCGGTGGTGGTGGAGGAAAAACTGCAATAATGTTCCGCCTTAGACAGTATTACTTATTGTAGACTGTGCGGTTTTGCACTCAATGTGTTCTGAGTCATCTGATAATCAAGATGAAGTTCATCATCTTGTGAGGCCAAAGATGATTGTCCTCAGGATGACTACCAGCACTTGGTTCTCACGGCGCAATACTAGTATGTGTGTCAACTCTGTCTCCTGTTTGCAAACATTAAATATCCCGTTTAAATCATTTTACACCGGAGTCGAGTGAGAATTTACTAGGTTAATAGTTTTATGTATGTGTAGTATATACATACATACATATCTACTGCCACACATACATATAACTACCCATGCAACATGTTCATTACACACACACACACACACACACACACATACAGTATACATGCATACATACACTCACCGGCCACTTTATTAGGTTCACATGTTCAAATATTTTGTTCAAATTGCAAATCGGCCAATCACAAGGCAATTGTGAATGCAATTAGGCATGTAGACGTGGTCTAGATAACTTGCTGAAGTTCAAAGCGAGCATCAGAAAGGGGAAAGATAAGTGACTTTAATCGTGACATGGGTTTTGGTGCCAGACGGGCTGTCTGAGTACATCAGAAATCTCCAGGGTTTACAGAGAAAATCTCCAGTGAGCAGCAGATGTGTGGACGTAAATGCCTGGTTCATGTGAGAGGTCAGAGGAGAATGGGCAGTCTGGTTCTGGATGATAGAAAGGCAACAGTAACTCAAATGACCCCTCGTTACGACCAAGGAATGAAAAATATCATTTCCGAACGCACACCATCTAAAGAAGATGGGCTACAGCAGCACCACACCTCCGTCAGCTAAGAACAGGAAACTTAGACTACAATTTGTACAGGCTCTCCAAATTTGGACAATAGAAGATTGGAAAAACATTACCTGGTCTGATGACTCTCAATTTCAACTCCAACATTCAGATGGTAGGGTCAGAACAACAGTACCAATTGAGCGTTGTTTCTGACCATGTCCATTCCTTTATGACCACACTGTGCCCATCTTCTGATGGCTACTTCCAGCAGGATAATGCGATGGGATGTGGTGGAAATTCTCATCATAGATGTCCAGTGTTCGTGTACCTTTTGATAAGTGATGTAGTTAATCATTTGGTTTAATCTAAGTCCTTTGTGATGTTGACACTGGTATTCATGTTCCATGTATTGAGCTGTTGCTTCAGTGAACAGAGCAGAGACAGTTTGAGGAGATGCAGAGTAAAAATGTTCACACCTCTAACAGAAGGTGGCAGAATGCTTGTATTCAAACCGTAGATTTAATTATATATTTAACTGTTTTTGCAATTTATCCAGGTTATTACAGATTTATTTCAATGCTATGTATTTCATGTGATGTTTAAGGCTCATTTGCAACCATAGTTTTACACATCTTTTATATTTATTTCATTTAAGAACCAACTATACCTCCAAGGAAGACAGATTGGGGATGAGAAGATCTTGTTAAAAGGGTGTGTTCCAAAGAAACTTCAGTTTTATTGCCGCCACATTTGTTACTATTTTGAAAATAATGACTCTTATTTTAGTACTGATTGCGTTCATTTTAGTTTGACCTCAAAGCGAGATTTCAGGGTAGCTTTCAGGGTTGAGTTTGATTTTCAAGAGAGAAACGTTGTTAAACGTTCAATTATTTATTCATTCAATTACTTATTATTCCTAGTTACTGGGCCAGAGAAGGATGTAGAAGGATGTAGAAGCTGTCAGAGATCTTTAGCCGGATACATCAGTGGCTGCAGACTGCTACTAACAAGAGGTGGGTTCACTAACACAAGTGGAACACTTTGCCACTAACCTGCTCCAAAGCGCACACTGCAGAGATGGAATTTGCTTTAGGTGTAAGTGACAACAGTATTAAACATTTAAGCAGTTACCTTTAGAATTAGTGGTAGCATTGCAGCGTGGTTACATTTGTGTATTTCACCTATTGCTTTATCTCAAATCTTCTAATTCGGCAACCTGCAGTTAAACCTCTCACATCATTTCCATCATTACCACTTCCAACAGCTGATTCAAAACTCTGGACTCTCCTGTCTAAAAAGGGTTATCATCAGGGAAGTGTCCGTGGCAAAAGAGAGGAATCTGTCCATGAAAATGTTAAAATATCTGAATGCCATACAAAGTCATTTTCAACATAATTTGAGCAGCATTATATCTTATAATCTTGCCACTTTGACTTTGTTGGTCTTAACATTTGATTTAGAATGGAAGTGTGACAAATACACCAAAATTATGACTCAAACGTCTTTATTCTTAAACTGTCATTTTGTATTGCTTAATGAACAACACACGTTCCCTCTTCCATGACATACAAATACATGATATATACTACAATGGTTTCAAATAAACCATAAACATTGAATGAAATAAATATCAACATTAAATGCATCTGTGTCAGTAACCAACATTATTAACAAATACACAAGTATCCTTGAACCACTGGTTTAAATAGACGTATTGTGCCACCTAGTGGTGGCAGATATGTGAACATGTTTACCCCGCGTCTCCTTACTGTTTCTGCCTTTGGAGCAATTTGATTGTGTTGCTGTGTACATGGACCTGTAAAAGTGAAGTTCGGGAAAGTTAACAAGATATTCACACATTTGTACTTCCCGGTTCAATAACCCGTCAGCCAAACCTTGTGTGTGTCGTCAACCAGCTACAACCTTGATTAACCATTATTTGACCGATACGGACTCGTCTACAAGCTGGATGAAGATCATTGGTCTTAATGTGCAGAAGCCCATGAGATGGGCAAGGACCGTGTCAGAAATATTCTACTTTTTTATGGTTTTGCCAGATAATGAAATGTTTCCTCTGGGTTATATGCTGTGAATTTTTTGTTGCATCAGTTGCGTGAACTCAAACCCAATGTTTTCTTTCTGCAAAAAGCCTTTTCCTGTACTGATGAGATATCCCTGGTGTTTACTAATGTGTTGCATGAGTCTGATCCTGGCCACTTGTCTTCCATCCAGTTCAGCGCCAGCAGTATTGCTGTTAATTCTCCTTTCTATTCTGATAAGTGGTCCTTTTATTCTTGTGTTAGAGATGATGTTAAATTCAGACGTAACAAATACCTCTCCTACTGTTCCATTGATTGTATTTGATGCATCTGTGTAAATTCTTGGGTGGTCTGAATAGTTATTTAAGATGTACTTGTCTACTTGGTAACTGCAGAAAGTGAAGGTCAACTTCTGCCTCCATGGTGGAACTGCTGGGATTGGTACAATAGTCTATAGTGGCTCTGATGAGTCCAGGGTCCAGAGTCCAGGGTAAAGTCCCCCCCCCCTCTCCCCCTGTTGAGACAATATCATCCTGTCTGTGATGAACAGAAGCAAACACAGAGATCAGACCAGATAATAGTTTCAATAATAACAGTTTTAATTGAGGCTTTGTCTCGAAGAGTCATTTTGTGGAATAATCTGCATGTAACAGAGAATCAAAAACAAAAGGCTGAACAAGCTGCAAACTACATAAACAAGACACAAAAACACGAGGGAACCTGTCACATATAAAAACTGGCCTAAAGACAAAGACAATCTGGTTATGAGACAAAGGACAAACATGGTTTAAATACATTTAGGAGGTGCAGGTGGTTATACACAGAAGGAACAAGTTATTCATTACATTACATCACATTACATGTCATTTAGCTGACGCTTTTATCCAAAGCGACGTACAATTAGTGCATACCATACAAACTCACAAGAACAACAAAGTACAATTTTCGTCAAATAAGCAGTTTCAAAACATGTTATAGAAAAGTGCCATTATAAGTACAATTTAAGTGCTACCATTTGTTAGTGCTACGGTTTGTTAGTGTTTTAGTCAAGGTAGAGTCTTAAAGAGGTGTGTCTTGAGTTTTCAACGGAAGATGTAGAGGCTCTCTGTGGTCCTGATGTCATCGGAGAGCTCGTTCCACCAGTCAATCTGAAGCAGTACAAATATTACAATTGGGTATTTGTATGGGTGGATTGTAACATTGTAAAAGATGAAAAGTCATGAATTTGAATGAATTGGCTCAGGAAAAACTCCCCCAAAAATGAAAAAACCCTTCAATGGGGAAAAAAGGGAAGAAACCTTAGGGAGAACGTCAGAGGAGGGATAGACTGCAATGGATGTCATGTGTACAGAATCAACAATGTAAAAGATGTACAATACATTAAATTCCTCTAACAGAAATGATACAAGTAATTGCAAGTAGCAGAAGAGGTGTACGGCAGGACCACTGCAGGGACAACCTCCATCAGATAGAACCACCATCCTCAGAGGCTTCTGTGGGGAGGGAGAGCAGAAAGATGTTGGTTTTTGATGACAGTAATATGAATCATATTTAAAGTAATGATGATGGCAGCAGCAGGTGTGAGCAGAGCCATGAGCCAGGAGTCAGAACCGGGGTCCGCACAAAACTATGATCCACGGAGAACTGCTAGGCGAGAAAGCACAAAAAACTCCCGGAAAGAAGCTTAATTAGTGATGTACATTAATAAAACATGGATGATTGCAAGTGCCTTGTAGGAGAGGAGAAGTACCTTCAATTCTATTCTTGATTTAACAGGAAGCCAGTGCAGAGAAGTTAATACAGGAGTTATATGATCCCATTTCTTACTTCTTGTTAATACACGTGCTGCAGCATTCTGAATCAGATGGAGAGGTTTAAGCGATTTACAAGAGCAGCCTGACAACAAAGAATTACAGTAATCCAGTCTAGAAGTAACAAATGCATGAACTATGTCAGGCAGGTGGCGGCTGAGGAGGAGGACTCGGACGCAGAGAGAGGGTTCAGCTGACAACGCTTTTATTATTAACAAAACGGAAAAAACTCAAAATCTCTCGTAACCAGGACACAAAGGACGCGATCAAAATCCAAAAGGCAAAAACTCAAAATCTCTCTAACGAGGAAATATAACAGGAATCAAAAATTACGTGACAATCTCTACCGGACTTGACTCTTGACGTGGGGCTGGTGTGCAGGGTAAAACAACAAGACACACTGGCACAGGACAAAAACGCAACTTGACATACAGGTGTGACAAACTAGTTTTTCTGCATCACTTTGAGACAGGAAGTTCCTGATTTTCGATATATTCCGTAGATGAAAAAAGGCAGTCCTTGAAGTCTTCTTTATATGAGAGTTGAATATATGACATATCCTGGTCGAAGAGAACTCCAAGATTTCTGACGGTGCTGTTGGATACCAGAGCAATTCCATCCATAGAGACTGTATCACGTGACAGCTGACTTCGAAGGCGCTCTGGGCCTATCATGATAACTTCCGTTTTTTCTGAGTTTAACGTCAGGAAGTTGCAGGTCATCCAGGTTTTGATGTCTCCAAGACAGTCCTGAAGTCTAACCAATTGGTTGGTGTCTTCTGGCTTGATCGATAGATACAGTTGAGTATCGTCTGCATAACAATGGAAGTTTATGCGGTGTTTTCTGATAACGTCGCCCAAAGGAAGCATGTACAGGGTAAATAGAATCGATCCAAGCACAGAACCTTGTGGGACTCCGTGACCAACATTGGTGGTCCTCGATGATTCACCGTTCACAAACACAAACTGGGATCGATCCGATAAATAAGATTTAAACCAGCTGAGTGCAGTTCCTTTGATGCCAATAAAGTGTTCCAGTCTCTGCAGCAGGATACGGTGATCGATGGTGTCAAATGCAGCACTGAGGTCCAGCAATACAAGAAAAGATACAAGTCCTTGGTCGGATGCAAGTAGAAGATCATTTGTAATTTTCACCAGTGCCGTTTCTGTGCTATGATGCACTCGAAATCCTCGAACAAAGCATTGTTTTGTAGAAAGTCACATAATTGATTCGTGACAGATTTCTCAAGGATCTTAGCGAGGAAGGGAAGATTAGAGATGGGTCTGTAGTTAGCCTCTGGAGCTAGAGTAGGTTTCTTAAGAAGAGGTTTAATTACAGCTACCTTGAAGGACTGTGGTACATGTCCTGTCAACAAAGACAGATTCATAATATCCTGTAGATACAAATGTATCTTTTCCATTTGTTGATGAAATATTCTCATTTTCCAACAGCCATCATCTGTCACAATCTTTCATTTCACTCTGTCGTTAATCCTTTCTGACCACGGTCCGTCAACCTGACATCCATGTCAGTGTTGAAAATGTCTTCAACTCATTGATCCGAAGAAGCCGCTGTGCTGCTTTGTTCCACTGTGCGGTCAGAGGCCATCGCTTTAACTGCTGAGGGTTTGTGTGGGAACAAGCCTACAGACAGTTAACCTTGACCACATGTTCCAACACTCCAACAGGACCCTGTAATGATAACTAAGCATAATGACTGACTTCTCTTTGGAAGGAATGCACAATGACTATACAGCGCTGCCTTTTTCTTTTCTTTTTCTTTTTGTTGGAAAAAGACAGCAACCTTTTTATCTCGATTTATTTTTTGGTCATATTCAGAAAGCTGAAAAAAGGGTTTGTATTGGCCGCAATACGGGCGTAAATGAAACACAATATTAATGAAGAGTTTAATATCCAACAAGTTTTCGTCAGCGCTGCTGTCAGTTTTCTGCTGATGTGACCCTTCCATATATATACTGTCCTGTAAAAACAAGTGATTCATATCATGGTACAAGGATTTTGGAAAGGGGAGGAAACACGCGTACATTCCTATGTGGAGGAAACTGTTAGACATGTCATGACATCGGTACTGACAGATTTGCACAGTTTTGTTAAGGTATAAATCACAAGCAAGGTAGGCTATAGAAATGGCTAAATTAGAGACTACAGGATATTTTAGGGACCCAAACATTACATTTGCTGTTATGTTTCTCTGCATGGAAACAAGGCTTTCCTTTTTGACCTCGACTGAAACGAAAATGTATCGTTAATCAACTGGTTAGAGCTGCAACAAACATGTAAATAAAATGAAATATGGAAGCATTGAATTAATCGGAAAAACATTGTGCAGGCAGCAAGTATCCTGTATGATTACCTGCTGAATGATAAAAGATGAAAACATTTATTGGCCTTGATCCCAATATTCTTTTCTTTATCAGCAATGACGGACTTTACTAGTACCCCCCCCCCCCCCCCCCCCCACCCCCTCTCCATAAATCACTAAACTACTGGGAACATCTCTAATGCTGCAGCATAAGCTACAGACCTATGATTAATAGCCAACGCTGTGACTGATGCTCTATGAATAACACTTTCAATGTTTGAGCCGTAATACCCGAGGCACTGTTTCAACCTGACAACGGAGATTTTATAGTTGCGTGTGCACTGAGGGGGATTACAGCAGCCAGATTCCCGTAATTGCCAGTAATTTCAGATGGAATGATTCACAATCGTCGTGGCAGCCGGCCTGCTGTTTTGACGTTTTGTTTTTAACGAGCTGGACAAGATCACTGATGTAGACAGTCTCTCACCGTGTCGTCACAAATCAAGTTCCACTGGTGTGCGGACGGACGTAGTCGGAGTAGTCTGACAGTGCCAGTCAACATGCTGCTATAGGAAATCAATGCAAATTCTGCCATTTGATAAGTTCTCATATTTATGTAATTAACAGCAACGGTTACTTTGCAGACGAAGATTATGATTCATGATTATTTATCAATATTAAATATGCAACCTCAGCGTAAATGTGTCGGTAATCATAGTATGCATGATATATGGTTGTAGCATTATACAACCATTCTAAAGCCCCAGTCTGCCCAACAAGTTATTTTACTATTAAACAACTAATTAAAGTAAAAAATATTATAATATATATTATAATATCTTGTGTTCTTACTTCTTATTTAAACCTTTTAATCGTTGTATTACTTACTTACTCCATGATCAGATCATGTTTTTTATATCATCTTTTAGCTTTCCAGTTATGTTCTTTAAGTGTTCAAATTAAACTACTTTGTGTCAGTATGCTATACTCCCAAACCCCTTGGTCGTTCCCTGCTGGCCGGTTTCTGCTCCCGTCCTGGCAAACCGGTTCTCCGACAGGGAACTAACACTACAAAAAAACGCTAATTTAACGTCAAAGAACACCAAAAATACACATAAAACCCCCACTACAAAACATTTTTGACCAATCCTCTAAACCATTTTCAAAGTTAGCACAGCTAAGATTTACTGTTCTACAGGTAGCGCTCAGATGACTCACAACAAACTGTTTAGTTTTCAAATGAATGAACTCATTTCATTTTGTACAGCACAAAACACTTATTTTGCTCAGAAGGCTCTACAATGTGTACATCCTCTGTCCCTCACATCATTGAAATAGCAGCAGAGGAGGATCCCTCTGTCAGGAGGGACAGGACAGAAGTGGGATGGATGCCGTAATAAAGTGTACACAATTTAACATATTTCAATTCGGTGTAAAATATTCAAATAATAAGCATAACTAATAACAACAGCAGTGGATAATTAGAATAATTATTATAATATAAGGATCAATGGTGTCGGTAATACCTATAGTGAAAAGTTGTCTCTTCTAGTTATCTCATTACAAAGATTATTTGAGGATTTTGAATATTTTAGGGTGGATGCCTAAAATAAGGTTATCACAAGCTTAAGATATTGTGTTTTATTATACGGCATGAAGCATGTCAATAAATGCAGCTTTTTACAAAAGCTGCATTTATTGACAATGAGTATCTAAATGAGACAATCAAAGTCATGCCTTGCTGTGTTCCTACTTATAACCATGTGACCGTGGTGGAGCTTGTTTATGGCCTTATCGTCGCTTTTGACATCTGACGATTGTGTAAGTAACGAATGGTGGTTTGCCATAGTCCTCGAACCCAGAATCAATAATCATACTTTATCAAGTAAACATGGGTATTTTATCCTTCACAAATAATTTTGAAGGTTATGCGCTATAGTATTTCTAGAATGATCCTAGATCGAAATAGAATGAAGTTCGAATTAGTTTTTTTCATTGACTGAGGAAGCAACACCGTTTTTTCAATGAAAGAGATATAGCCAATTGTTGTAAAATTGACCATGGATTGGATGTGTACAGATAACCGCAAGCCGTGTTCTTTTCTTTTCCTTGACAAGAGACTTTTATTGAGGTGAGAAAATTCCTAGCAGACACCAAAAACATGCATTAACATACCACTGCAAAGCCAAGGTTAGCAAACCTGGACCTTACTCACTTATTACCCCTAACTACCCCTTTGGAAATATACATCTATAACGTTTGGCACACAGACCTCTAATAACAACGGCTAACAACCAGTCATTATGGAGGCTCGAGCAGAGATTTACAAATCTAAGGTTCAGCGGCGTTGGACGGGTTCCTTTTGCTTGAAAATGGTTATTCCGTCAAGGGCATGGAGAGCTGCGTAATAAAATCTTGTGATTTATTCTTGGCGGCTGATAATTACTGGTGTCTTGTCACCTGTCAAAAATGGATGGACGGGGGAGAGTCCGAGGCAGTAGTCTTCATGCTCTTTATACCACAGCAATAAATCTGAAATGTTTTTAAGCCATAAATCACAGCTAGTGAAAAGGTTTACTCTCTCCTTGGAGCTGAGTGTCCAGGGTGGAACATTTCAAACTGTGTTGACTATTAAGCTATGCACAAGAACAACAGGGTCATTTAGAGGTGTGCTAAGTACACCGGTTGAAGCGGTTACTTTATGGGATCGGAAACCAAAAAAAGGCAAAATGCTCCAAAAATAGATTTTATGTTGTTACATTCATGGTGCTGTTAGATTCATGGTGCTGTTAGATTATAACAAATAACAACATGTTAAATGGACTTGCACATCTCTCTTCTAGTCTCCTGACCACTGAGAGGCTCTTTGCTTACCGGCATCATTCATCCATTCATACACTGATGACAGGAGCCACCATGCAGAGAGCCCTCACTAACTAGCACTCACACAGCTACAGGAGCCACAGGAGGGTTAACACCGACATGCCGACTAGCAGAGGCAGGGATTGAACCGCTGATCCTCGCCTACAACAGAACGCTACACAGTCATGTGCTTACTATATTAATATGAACGTTTTCACTCCTAGTCAGAGTATGTCTTTCGGACTTCAATGTGTCAGTGAGAAGTATTTGATCAAAAACACTGCAGCTTGGACTAATGTCCCTTTCAGTTTCGCTTGTGACGTCCTTTTGGTATAAAAGAGGGTAAGGATACCATTGAGACTTGAAACCAGTGTGGAATGCAACGTCGACTTATGAACAGATTTAGGGTCCATGTATTCAAGCTTCAAAAAAATCTGATCCGTCAGAGCTCTTCCACAGGGGGTCCGCGGAGACACTGCAGGGGGGTCACGAAATTTTTTCTCCACAAATTTAAATGTCTTCAGAAACGGAATTGTATTTATTGTCTTTCCATACACATCAACATGAAACCAACATATTGTAGTGAATGGATAAATTGATGGAGAAGACTTTCAGTCCGCAATACACACATTCAGCTACAGGAGCTGTCTCAAGCTGAGCACCAGTTCATTCACAGCACCATTCATGCAAATACGACAGCACACGCACTAGCCAATCAGATCGCGTTCATTCTCTCGTCTGAAGAGCACCAAGCTCAAAAATAAAAGATGGCGGACCAAAGTCCGTAGAATAGGGGGTCCCTCCTCCATCTCGCCATTAGTTTGGGGGACCTTGGCCTTTACTTTACTTAAAACAAATATGTTCATCTTACAAACTATATGGTGAAAAATGTTTTCTTTCAAGGCACCATTGAAACGTTAGCAGATCTCTTGTATACATATGTGTAGCTATAGTGATATACAAACATCTATGTACGTTTTGATCTGATCTCATGGATATTATGGCATGAAGTGAGACTAAAGCTTCCTGCCAGAAGATAACAAATGATCTTTTAAGCTGAAACTCAAGGCTGTAATTGTTTTTAAGGTTGGCGTTTGACACATTCAATAAAACTGATTGGACAGGAAGGAAGCAATGCTTCTCAATGACCCCCAGCTCAGTGTCTCAGAGCCCACACTTCTGTTGCCCTTTAGTTACCTGACCTGTTGCACTCGGTCAGAAGCCCAACTGTGTTTGAATGCAATCACCTTTCGCCGCCCACACACCTTTCAGCGGGAAGCAGGTCTCTTCCACCATTATGAGTCTTAAACCAAATTCGAAGGGAATCTGTCTCTGTTCTGTATCGTGTGGGAATTTGTACCATACATGGTTAATAAAAGCTATTATTAACAAAGACTATTATTAACCATGTCATTTCTGGAATAGTTTATACTGTTTAACTTTAATAAAAATTTAACCACATCTTAAAAATAAAAAGGACATAAGGATCAACAGCTTCACCAGCAGGTTCTAATTGTAAAATATTTGCCCTTAATTTTCCCCCCTCTTTGAAGTCTAGGCCTCGCTCCACTCTTGTCCTCAGGTGCTGCTCGGCCCTGATTTATGGGTATGGGTTCCAGGGAAGCTCCTCTAAATTACATGGCCCTTAAACCTGAGCGCTGAGATACAGAGTGAGCGGAGGATCGCCACTCGAGAGGACACTAATTGCTGGGACAAATCTAACCTGTGCTAGATAACAAGGTTCCTCTCTTCCCAGACCTGAGAAAAGGAGAAACGTAGATAACGGAGGTGGCCACTGGGATAAATGCCTCATTTGTCCTAAATGTCCCTGAGACTAATAGTCATGGAGCATCAATCGTCCAAAGTAAGGGGCACACATGGTAGTGTGCAGCCAAATGAAAAATCTTGGCACAAAACTGTGTTTGTTTGTAATGACAGGGATTAGATCACATGACCTTTCTTGGTTGTTCAAAACCCCACAGCTTCATGGAAAGCCTCAAGTAAAAACATGCAACTGGAGCAGCCAAAAACAGTAGCATCAAATCCTCTGTAAAGGTCTTAAAGGAAGTGTGAACTTAATTGCTATCCAAATAATTAGTATGTTTTGCATGCGTTTTACACTGACGTGAAATGCTCCACTGTAAGAGCCTGCAAGCGATGTGAGGGAGAGTCTGAGGAAGAGGAGGAGGTGGAAGAGCTGGTGACGGTGCCATTTGCCTGGAGGGCACCCATAAACATGGAGAGGAGGAGAGAGTGCACCATTCCTCATAGGTGACTGTACCATGTGACTTCAAGAGCTTTAAAAGCAGCCCAACCTGTCCTGTCGAGGCACAAGTAATCAAGAGGCAACTGAGGAGTCCGAGGAGGAGAATACCTGGGCTGTCGGCGAAGCAGCAAATACCGACAGCCCCAACAAAACAAACCGGGCAACACAACAGTAGTCTGCAAACGGTGCCTCTTTACTACAACAACAACAACAACAACAACAACACAAGCCGAAAGACTTTACCCCCACTCACCCACAGTCTGGGTTTTCGACACAATGAGCTGCAGCAGTGTTGCAGGATCAGACTTCTCTGAGGAAGAGCTGGAGCTCGGTCTGCTGTGCCAAGGGGAGGACGAGAGAAGTACCAAGGCATCTTTCCAAGACAGCGAGAGCTCAGCCTGCAGCCCAAGCGACCCGGAGGAAGGACAGACCAAGAAGCGCAATCGCCCCGTCCGCTCAAAGGCACGGAGGATGGCCGCCAACGTCCGCGAGCGGAAGCGCATCATGGACTACAACCAGGCCTTCAATGCCCTGCGCGTCACTCTGAACCATGACCTCAGTGGTAAACGCCTCTCCAAGATCGCCACGCTGCAGAGGGCCATCAACCGCATCTCTGCCCTCTCTGTGTTCCTGAGCTCCAACCCCCCGAGCAAGCCCTGCGCCCACCGGGAGTGCAACAGGCCTTCAGCGGGGCCAGCCGCGATGGGGGCGTCTCGCCTAGAGCACACCAGGGCGGCGGTGCCTTTCCTGGAGCACCAGAGCTATGGCCCCTGGCACGTGTCCATCTCTCACCAGATGCAGCAACAACAAGGGCCTCACGTCCACCGGCTGCCCGCTGAGCCGCACGTTTACATGGATAACGCAGCGTCATCGTGTCCCCCGTCTCCACACTACCCTTGTTATCCCAACGAGGGACAGCTCTACGCGCCCTATGGACACTGTGGCAGCCCCCACGACAATCCGCCCAGCCCTCTGCAGTACCCCCAGGTGGTTGAGGGCTTGGGGTACCAGCAGGGCGTGTGGGCCTCCTGCACTCAGAAATACATGGACACCTTTGTGGAGCCTCCGCCTCCAGCTCTGGGGCTTCCCTGGCAGGTGAGCTACCAGGAGACCAGCCTCTCTCTGGGCTCTGACATACTGTGACTTAGGGAGCCCCCCCCCCACCCACATCCACCTCCAGTGAACTGCTGAATGACCTTAGGAAGTAAAAGGTTTTTGTGTTCAGTATTACAGGCTCTTATTTCAGAGCAGAGACATTGGGATGTTATTTAACAACAATAAATAAAAGTGCAATGGCAATCCAGACTGCAGAATGTTGTATGTGTTGCTAAATGTATTCTTACCTGGCATTTCAAAAATGTTAAATATTATTAAGAATGTGTCGCTGTGTTCTGTGGAGAATTCACCTACGGAGTTCTGTTTGTCTCATTATTTGGAGCTGAAATGTTGGGAATGATGTAACGTTACTAACGGTTATGTAACTATTTCTTACATTGTGTTTTCTATCAAACAGTGGCTTCATCTTGAGAAAATGTGACAAAGATTTGATAATGTATTTATTATACTACGTATTGCATACGTTGTAATGCTTGTAAAGTTGTAAAGAGTTAGTACATTGTTTTTCAAATTAAATGTTCAAATGATATGACACCCGCCATGCTTCCTTTCATGAGAGCAAGGCTGGCCTCTATCTGCCTGGGTCCAGACTGAGCTCACCGTCAGCTTTAGTGTGCATGCTTATCCGTGTGTGTCGATCATAGCCTGAGGTCAGTAGCCTCGACTACTCTGAGATGACAGACAAACGTACTCACAAGTCCATTCTTGTCGGGTGTTTCTGGGAAAAAAATAATTCAAGGTATTTACTCACAGTAAAATGAAAAGCCCGGGTCAACACGTACAGTGTTTGGGCTAAAAAGTGATAAGCATGCAGGGGTATATGGAAGGTGCATGTAGTGGATTTGACCTTATATGCTGTATTCAGACTTGTTTGCAGTTAAAACTACATCCGCATGTCAGATTGTTACCAGTTATAGGTCAACTATTTAATTTTGTGCAGATCAAGTAACGTCAATTCTAAGCACAATTTCTACCTCCTGGCTCTTTACCAGCTCATGTCAACAACAGCCCCCGCCCTCCCACTGAGCAGCGTGTCATGGAAAACAGGTTTAATATTAGAGTATAGGACAGGGCTTAACGACAGATTTATGTGGGCTCAGGAAGGAAGACTGTGGCCCGTCATCATTGTGGTGAAATCCCCTGTTGGGCTGCACCGGCCCGCAGGTGGAATTGGGTGAGTGAAGAGTTTTTTTGAACCTCCCGGAGGTCTCCCAACGAGGACCCTGAGACGCCGCTGGAAAGAGTTGGCCCGAGGACACCTACTGCCGGCTTAGGTGGAGGAATAAATGATGTGGTGCCACAACAATTAGCAGGCAGGAAGGAAAGGGACTATACTCACAAAGACATAAATGGAGAGGAGGAGTTCAATAATAGGAAGAGAGGGATGTGTGGTGAGAAAGAAAGGGGGAGAGTGGCTTTGCTTTGAGGCTGTCGTTTGCAGACGTGAATCACCAGAGAACCTTGACTCAACGGCGAAAGACGAGTGCAGCTGACAGCGCTCGGTGACGCCATGTCTCCTCCTCGCTCTCTGGCAGACAGAGAGACGGCCACGCACTTCAGTGCCCGTTCATCGACTTGTCTGGGTCCTCCAGAGACCCCACGGGGACAGTATTATAAGGAGACCTCACTTTCTCTATGAGAAAAAAGTAAGCAACACAATTGGTAAAGGGTGTAAGTTTGAATTATTTTTTACCGTGACCTTATGGATTTAACAACAAAAGCTATTACAGACAAGACAGAGGGCACTGACAAAAAAAATGAAGGCAGCTGTTTATCACAATAAGGGATAATATCTTCCTCAAGGTAAAAGCGACAGCAGTTGAACCATGAAACAGAGCGGCAACGATTTATTGATTAATCAATTACTCAAAGACGCGCAATAAAGATTTGAAAGCATTACTGTTCCTGATCTGAATGGCTCTCTACATGGCGACGTAGTCGTGATAAAAACGCTGGTGTGGGAGACACTGGTCTACCACGCTGTGCAACAAAATGATAAAACTATTAATCAACATTCATATTCTTTGTGGAGTTTGTTGGAAATAAGTGCTTTCAATGGTCATTAGTCATGCTGCACTGTGACTCACCAGAGCATTTACCTTACTTTTCGACATTCAGCCATGATGCACCTTTTAATCAGACTGTCGACACCCCCGACTGCAGAGCTGATGGAAAAGACAACAAGCATACATGGGAGAAATGGTTCCTAGACATGTGTGTGTGTGTGTTTGCATGATATATGGGGATGAGTCAGCCTTCAGAGTGATGTTGTTGCTCTGCATACTGTTCCCACCCCCTGCTACACACACACTCACACGCACACGGAGCTATTGGGACATCAGCATGGGAGGTGAAGGGAGTGAAGGCACCAGAGGACAATATGTCACTTTGTTTGTTCCCATGCCATTTACAAACAAGCACGTTAAACCTGAATTATTGCTTCCTGTCTGAGAACACCTTGAACAGAGTAACAAAGTAAAATACATCTGTTCAGTCATTCAGGGAAGTTTATTATGAAACACAATGCTTACTTCAAAAAACATACTTTTGAACGGAACATGGACTATGACATTTGGATGAGTTATTGCTCAAACCATCCACCGAGTTTTATGAACACCAGGCAAGAACTTGTCAGTAATCCTGCTGACAAACCAGCACCCTAACTGACCCAAAATGATGACCTTGATGGAGGTCACCCAGAAACTATGCTTGGTAAGACAAAAAATAAGACAATTTTGCATTCAGACATTCTGTGACTCTGGGGCTGATCCCACATATAACAAGGAAAAAGAATGCTGAACAGCCCCATAGAGCCACGGTGTAAGGTCCATAGGCGTTGCGTCTTTATATAGAAAACGATGGCCCCACTCAATCATTCATGAAGTGTTACTCTGCCCTTTTGTTGAGGCGAGACAAGACGCTGCTTGTTTTATTGATTCGTTTGGATTCCCAGAGCAGTGAGCAGTTTCACTGCTCGACACTAGATGGAGACGAGACAACAGGGATATGCTTCATGTTGATCCGGGGAAGAAACTCACATATTCACTAAATAACTAGTGAAAAGGGTGCATTGAGTCAGCCAAGAATGTCACACTGCAACACGACCAGTTTAATGTAAGGATGCAATAATCTGTCTCTGGTAGATGATTCAACAGTGTGTCTGATGCAATACCAAAGCTGGACAGGTGCAAATACTGAAGCATATTTCTTCAGTTTTTTGTCCCTTTTTTTAATCCCACGGTGACCTTATTTCATTAAATTAGTAACTAATCTTCCATTCACTGTGTGCCACAAACACTAAGTCACTTGCTGCAAGTGGAGAATCACAACAACGCATCACGTCGGATGAAGTAAAACAAAATACGGTTGTTTAAACAATGCAGGAGTGGATTATACTGAAATGGAGTCATTTGTCAGACATAATTCACTGTCTGACATGGAAACATTAAGACGGTTCCTGAGCTCGTTACAACGCTGTGTGTGTGTGAGTCATCATGGCAGAATGTGCTCATGGAGACACACTGCTGTGGTCTGCAGGGGACGGTTGGACTAGTGTGGCAGAACCAGGGGAGAATGAAGGGGTTAACAATGTTATGAAATGAGCTGCACTATTTTAAAACAACCAACTGAAGAAGAGAACAAGATTAATAATTATCACTAAACTAGTGTGACAAAAACAAGAAGGTTGTGGCTCAGACTACATCAGATAACCTGCTGGTGTGTAACGCCTCCGCCAGTCGACCTTCAGCAGACCTTCTGTGGCAGAGGGGCACAAAGGGCCACGTCTCCCACCCTCTCCCACCCTCTCCCTATCGTCTCCCCATCGTCTCCCCATCGTCTCCCCACCCTCTCCCCACCGTCTCCCCACCGTCTCCCCACCGTCTCCCACCCTCTCCCTATCGTCTCCCCATCGTCTCCCCATCGTCTCCCCACCCTCTCCCCATCGTCTCCCCACCGTCTCCCCATCGTCTCCCCACCGTCTCCCCACCGTCTCCCCACCGTCTCCCACCCTCTCCCTATCGTCTCCCCATCGTCTCCCCATCGTCTCCCCACCCTCTCCCCATCGTCTCCCCACCCTCTCCCCACCGTCTCCCCACCGTCTCCCACCCTCTCCCTATCGTCTCCCCACCGTCTCCCCACCGTCTCCCACCCTCTCCCTATCGTCTCCCCATCGTCTCCCTATCGTCTCCCCATCGTCTCCCCATCGTCTCCCCACCCTCTCCCCATCGTCTCCCCACCGTCTCCCCACCGTCTCCCCACCGTCTCCCCACCCTCTCCCCATCGTCTCCCCACCCTCTCCCCACCGTCTCCCCACCGTCTCCCACCCTCTCCCTATCGTCTCCCCATCGTCTCCCCATCGTCTCCCCATCGTCTCCCCACCGTCTCCCACCCTCTCCCTATCGTCTCCCCATCGTCTCCCCATCGTCTCCCCACCGTCTCCCACCCTCTCCCTATCGTCTCCCCATCGTCTCCCCATCGTCTCCCCATCCTCTCCCCACCGTCTCCCCACCGTCTCCCCACCGTCTCCCACCCTCTCCCCACCGTCTCCCACCCTCTCCCTATCGTCTCCCCATCGTCTCCCCATCGTCTCCCCATCGTCTCCCCATCGTCTCCCCATTGTCTCCCCACCGTCTCCCCATCGTCTCCCCATCGTCTCCCCACCGTCTCCCCATCGTCTCCCTACCGTCTCCCCACCGTCTCCCTACCGTCTCCCCATTGTCTCCCCACCGTCTCCCCATCGTCTCCCTATCGTCTCCCCATCGTCTCCCCACCGTCTCCCTACCGTCTCCCCATCGTCTCCCCACCGTCTCCCCATCGTCTCCCCATCGTCTCCCTACCGTCTCCCCACCGTCTCCCCACCGTCTCCCCATTGTCTCCCCATCGTCTCCCCACCGTCTCCCCACCGTCTCCCCACCGTCTCCCACCCTCTCCCCACCGTCTCCCACCCTCTCCCTATCGTCTCCCCATCGTCTCCCCATTGTCTCCCCATCGTCTCCCCATCGTCTCCCCATCGTCTCCCCATTGTCTCCCCACCGTCTCCCCATCGTCTCCCTATCGTCTCCCTATCGTCTTCCCATCGTCTCCCCACCGTCTCCCTACCGTCTCCCCATCGTCTCCCCACCGTCTCCCCATCATCTCCCTACCGTCTCCCCACCGTCTCCCCACCGTCTCCCCACCGTCTCCCCATTGTCTCCCCATCGTCTCCCCACCGTCTCCCCATCGTCTCCTCATCGTCTCCCCATCGTCTCACCATCGTCTGCCCATCGTCTCCCCACCGTCTCCCTACCGTCTCCCCACCGTCTCCCCATTGTCTCCCCATCGTCTCCCCACCGTCTCCCCACCGTCTCCCCATCGTCTCCTCATCGTCTCCCCATCGTCTCCCCATCGTCTCACCATCGTCTGCCCATCGTCTCCCCACCGTCTCCCTATCGTCTCCCCACCGTCTCCCCATTGTCTCCCCATCGTCTCCCCACCGTCTCCCCACCGTCTCCCCATCGTCTCCCCATCGTCTCCCTATTGTCTCCCCATCGTCTCCCCATCGTCTCCCCATCGTCTCCCCATCGTCTCCCCATCGTCTCCCTATTGTCTCCCTATCGCTTCCCGATCCAACGCGGATAACTCGGCTGACATTGAGGTTGCAGACACACAGGGATCTGGGAACTGAGTGTGGCGGTTCCTGCTGTGGGATCAGAGGGGCTGTATTCAGCCTCTAGGAGAAGAGGCCTCTGGATCATGAATATGAATGCCTGATGGAGCTTCTAACGTTGATTTTGCCTCAGACTATGCCTTAAATCCAGGCTCTCTTCATTAGCCGGGAACGAGTTGCTCATCTGCTTAGAGGTTCAGCCGTCTGCTGAGAAGGCGGGGGAATTCTTACGCTATTTACTACACACACTCACAGATAGACACAGTGTGTCGTGTTTGGATTATTACTTTAGGGCTTGGTATGTATTTTGGAATACAACCTTTTGTTATTGTCACCCTCATCTCCCCCTCTTCTATCTTTTTGCGGTCTCGAGCTTCGCCATGGATTCTCTTCAAACTGAGCTCTGAGGACTGTGAGTTTGTTCCAATTAAGCCTGCATCATGAAAGCAAACAAAACACCAACAGTCTGAAAAACATCTGGGGCGTCCTTCAAGAGTGTCTGTGTCCACACTGCAACTTTTTAGTTCTATGTTGAGCCCTCAGAGAAAGAAAACAAAGACCATCTGCTGTGATTAAAAAAAAAGTTATGAATAACTGTCAGCAATAACTGGCTCCTTCAAATGCTACAGTGGAGAAATTCAGTGACAACAACGTGCAAATGAAGGAAACAGCTTCCTCAACATCACAACACACAAGGAAGATTTGAAAAAAAAACAGAACTCACATTCCCTATTTACATTTACTTCCTAAAAACGAGCTGTTTGTGTGTTTGCTTTGTTTCTTTATTTAAACATTACCATATACATATTTTGTGTTAGCTACAGTGCACTACGCCCTTAGGTCATCATTACAGTACCAGTTCATTCGTAGAAGTACTGTTTTGCTTGGAAGATGTGTAAAGGACAACCTTTGAAGCTCATGACTACAAAGCGTCTCCCACTGGTTGTGCTCGTGGAAGCTGTGGTGCAAGCTGTACTAATGCAGGGCTAAGCTGTTGTTAGAAACACACACATGTGGATTCTCCCCAGCGCATATTAAGTAGGCAACAAGAAAATCCTATTTGCCTGCCCTAAAACTCCAGGCTCCAGTGCTGCTATCACGCTGCTGTTTCTCCATGTCAGCCTTTCGCTCCGTTCATTAGACTTTGATTTGTCCAGATCCCAGTCGGCTCGAGCTCCCTTCGCTTGACTTCAATTAGGTTCAGTACCAACGGGCTGCCGAGCTGTAGACTGGACTTCAAAGCCAGTGCTGGTTTTGTTTTGACACAAAGTTAATGTGTGATGCTCTAATAAGTATTCATGGTTTAGTTAGAATTTACAGTACCTTCATCATATGTATAAAAAAGACGTTACTGTGAGTTTGATTGCTACTAGCAGTAGTGTTGATTCTGGAGAACCCCTGCAGCAGGGGAACTTTCAGTGTTGCACGCTGACTATATAGTGTATATTATATATAATATATAAATAGTTGTTTACAGTTTCCAGTGAAGAAATTACAGCATGCAAACACTAGACACATGTAGGCATTAATATCCCACAATTCAATGGGCTGAGCTTCACTCTCATGTCAAGAGCGCGTCAATAAATGCAATGATGATGATGGTGATATGATTCTCCTTTTTTGGATTAGTCCTCACTTCATGGTTGTTACAAATTATCGTTTGGTCCCTTGAGGTTGCCAAGCGTTACCATGGTTACCTGTATCTAACCGCTAAGGATCTTCTTAGGGGGTGAGAAAAATACTGTTTATTCACAAAAAAGATGTTGATTGTATACACATATACAGTACAACAATTCAGTATGTTGTGCATGTTATGCTAAGATATTAAATACACAACTAACAGAAGAGAACTTCAATTTCAAAAGGCGACTTTCCTCAGACAGCTTGTGCATGTCTAGGTGCCCCTTTCACGACAGTGGGGCATGGAGTAGAGAGGATGCACTGGGACCCGAAGGCTTGGCGGTTTGAGTCCTGCCTGCTCCATGTCCAATGTCAAAGTGTCCTTGAGCAAAACACCTAACCCTCAACTGCTCTCCAGGCGCCCCCAAGGCAGCCCACTGCTCCCACTGCTCCCACTGCTCCCACTGCTCCCACTGTTCCACACTTGTCCTGTGCCAGTGTGTCTTGTCGTATTGCCCTGCACACTAGCCCCACGTCAAGAGTCGAGTTTGTCCTTTCATTCATGATCCCTGCTAAATTTCCTCATTAGAGAGATTTTGAGTTTTTTGACCTTTTGATTGATTGCCTTGTGTCCTCGTTACGTGAGTTTTTGCCTTTCTGTGAAGAATAAACGAATTGTCAGCTGAACCCTCACTCTGCGTCCTCCTCCTCCTCCTCAGCCGCCACCTGCCTGACATGGAAATGAAAATGGCTTCTTCTTCTTCTTCTTTCCTACGATCGCCTGCCTATTAACTTAAAGGTCAGTGAATACGGCCCCTAACTGACTGGATCTTGACAGGTTGTCAGTGAAGCACTTTGATTTCAATGAATTAACTCAAATGAAAGAATTTGCTTTGACAGATACAGTATATCAGTGTGTTAAAATATTTGTCATTTCAAAAAACTGGATTTATTATTCACTAAGTAATGTTTTTGCACGGAGGTTGTTGCTTATCTAATTTTGTTTGGCTGATTTATAAATAAAAGTAAGAGTTAATAGAGTGGTTTTTAATAATTGTGAGAAGTGAATTGGTCTTTTGAGGCAATCCAAAACGTTAAGAGATTGGACAGGCTAATTTCCCCAGCTAACTCCACTGCTGCCCAATTAATTATTTAATTTTCTGCCCCTTTCGGAGGCCACATCTAATGAATTGATTTTTCTTCTCTGAGGGAAATTGGTTTGTTACACCTCTGAGAGTAAAGGCTGGCAGTGAAATGTCAGAGGGAGGAAGGCTGAGGTAGTGTGGAGGGTTGGAAGAAAAGTGTCAGGGGGGGAAGGAGGAGGAGCGGTGCTGAGGAGAACGCGATGAAGAGGCTGACGTCTGTGCTCTCTGCGCTCTCTGTGCTCCCCGTATTCCATATCGACCCCATTTAAAACCTGATTGAACAACAAAGTCCTGGGGTTAAGAAATATTGGAAGCCGATGTCTTCGTGAGCAAAATAGACACAAGAACATATTGAGAAGTGACATGTTTGTGTTCCTTTAATCTACACTTTCTGAATAGTGAGAAAAAAAGGGGATTTCTGGCGGTTTTGTGATGGACCCTCATGATCCCCCCCGAAATATGCCATTTTCATTTGTTACTAAAATGTCTTCTAAGTGTGTTCTAATGCCCAGAGGTTTTTATGATTACATCTGTAAAACAATTATTTGAGGAATTTTAAATAATAGTGAGCGCAAGAGATGATTTTCCACCAATATTACACAGGGAAGCAAGCCCGTCTTTAATGGACCTAGATGGGCCGTCTTTGGAGAACCCGGGCTGCAGTGCACGTGTCCTTTTTCAACATGTAGTTAAATGTCAAGCTTTAACACTTATCCTGCTATATCTAACATTTCCACCAGGTATTTCATACTTCCATCACCTTTGAAGCAGTACATTTTATTTTGGTGTATTTGTGGTGTTCTGTAATTGCCTTTGTGAAAAGTAAATGCTGCAGAACTAACAGGATTTGCTTGCTTGACTCTTGAAATGTGTGATGTTGTTTCCTGAGAAAAAGTAAGCTTGCTGGTCAGTGCTCTTTATCACTAAATGTTGAGTAGAAGGACAGCTTTAAAGCTCTTTCTTCTGTCTGTTTAAAAGAAATCTTTGAAGAATGTTCAAAAATATGATCACAAAGCCTCTTGTCTCGCTTTAGTAAAACATTATAACCCTTGTGTACACTTATTTAAAATATACTCTGATGTTCTTTTGGGGACAAATATGTCTGTGTCAAAACGGCTTACGAATTAGATTTTAATTAAAAACGAATAACAAAATTCAATCAGTTCATCTTTTAGTCTTCTATTAGGATTTCTGTGCCAAATGAATGTCATTTTGGAGATTTAACGTTCATGAAAATGGATCAAACGGACAAACTAATGCTTGATGTATAAATGGCTACTTGTTATAGTTATTGCAACCCGGTTCTAAATGCCACCAGTTCTAAATGAGTAAAATCCAGAGTACAGAAAAGGAAGTTTGTGGTTCTGCTCGCGGTTCTTTAGAAGGTATGTAGGGACATGTCTTGAACGTCCTCTCTTGTCTCCTTGTCTCCGTGCTTTTCTCTGACTGTCACATCAACTCCGACTCAGTACAACAGGAGACGCCCATGTGGCAGAGAGAACAGAAAGAGACTAAGCGTGGCCACATTCACCTCCAGTGTTGTAGTAAAGTGATCAAACACTTACAAATAAGCAGTTTATCAGACCAATTGACCAACAAACAAAACATCAGTCTGCCGAAATGCTCACTTTTCTACTAATAAAATGTAATGCATATCGTATCCTATAGTGGCTGTAGGGTCAAACGCATTAGTTAAAATGTGTTTCAATTTCCTTAAACATAATAATTTACACATTGTATTCTAGACTAACAATAGAAGCTTAGGGAAATAAATCTCTCCATTACCAGAATGTAGTCAATTTACATTAAAAAAAGTAAAAATGATAAACATTTAAAATTAAAAAGCAAAAAAATGTCCCAAGTGATGCACAAGGTTATAAATATGTTATAAATAATAATTCTAATTAAAAAATACAATACCATGAATTATATACATTGACAGTATGTGCAGGGTTTACTGATTAACAATTAGCAATATAAGGCAAAGATCATGAATCAGAATTCTGTCTATATGATCAGTGTGAACAATGCTACAAAAAGCACTGCCTGCTGAAACCTCTCTAGAGAATACATTTGTTAATATAGTGCATAACTGGCTTATTAAGAAAAGGGCAAGTTACTGTTTTATGAGCTAATAGGGTCATTTGGTTAAAATAGCAGATCAGCGCATGTCAGGAAAAGTGACACCCACTGATAAATGTCCAAAAAAACTGAAAGAGCTAAGATACTACAAGTCCACACATTGGGGGGGAAAGGTCAATGGTATACACTGCAAATGCGTTGGTGTACAGTGGAAATGAGAAATGACATTAATATGTAAATACATGAATCTATAATCAGATTCCGCCTCTAAATGGGCTGGTAGTTTGTAGCTGGGATGTGCTACTGTACATGTTTGTGGTGTTAGAAGGGTTGTTGAGCTGTTGACAAGGAACCTGCAACTGCATTATCAAATGTAAGATTTATATGTTAAAATACAATACATTGTTTGTAGACTAAACCTCAAAATAGGTTTGCAGTTTAGCACAGGGTCCGTTTTCTCTCTGTTCAAATAAAGAACTATAAAAGTCCCATGCAGACTCTTAAAAGAATATGTTACATTTTCCAGTTGGGGCTCTAAAAGACACAACATTCAATGTTGGCTACTTGTCTTTGGGCTCATCCAGGTGGCAAACTCCAGTTCTGTATGGTAAAACCAATGCGAAAGTGGCTAAACTTTATGGTCTCAATCTCTAGTTTCAAGTCTGCTTCATGCAGCATGATGGTCATTTGTAAATGATGGTCCATTTAGAGCAGGGATGCCCAATAGGTCAATCGTGATCGACAGGCCAAAATCGGCAGCCATTAAAAAAATAATAGTGTGACGTCACGCATGCGTGGTCGACCGTGGGAACGTGAGCTAATGCTAATTAGCAATCCTTGCTTACCAACAGACACATTTAATTGCATTAAAAAGCAACCCTGGCTGATTTCAACATTGCAGTTACATAGATGAGGACAGATAATTGTTGGCCCTACATTAACACACAAAAAAAGACTTTATGGCTAATAAAAGCCACACCACTGGTGCTTCCAGGTAGTAAAAAGAAAGCAAAACAATTAGAAGCTTGAGTCATTGAAAATGCAGAACTTTTTTCCTAACTACAATTAACATAAGTTAATAAATAGTTGTCAAGACAAGTATGCATCTTGTAGCTGTAAAAGATATTCAGAATTAATTCTGAAAAGGGCAAAAGTTTGAGAGCTGCATTTAAATGTTCAGTTCTCCAAAGCCCTGCTGGCTGCAGATAAGTGGCCATCCTGGCATCTGGACCCTAAGGAGCCGCCCCTTTCAAGGATGTTACCCAAAGCACCCGCAAGGGTGGAAATAGAGTTGTCATTTTGGGCAGTTAAGCCTTAAAGCATAAAAGAAAAAAAGCCATAAGTGTGAGAAGCTGCCAGAGGGTAAACTTGGCCGGCATCAGCCTCCACACTGGGCTGTGCAGCAGTAGAAGCCTCTGACAGCTGAGGAGTTGATCTTAGAAGAGCTTCCACAGAATAACAGCAGGTGAAGGGAATCGGTGGTTCAACGATGAATGGATCACCTAAAGGCCGGTGGCAACGAGAAGGACCTCCAAGCTCCAACTGCTGCTCCATATGCAGGAAGAAAAACTGCAGACTTATGTGACACGTTGAAATAGCCTGGAACAGCAGAGCCATTACGGTCAATGGGGCCCTCAAGGCATGAGGGGAAAGTGACCCTAAAGTGTGCTAAAATGCACACACTGCACACACTATCATGATTTTCCTTTGCTCAACAAAATTACAGCTACTAAATCTACATTAAAATAATTCAAGTAAAAATAGAACTGCATAAGCTCATTTAAAAGATTACTGAAAAGTTTGAAAAATGTAAAAGTACTTAGAAAGAAATTAAATTGAACTGAATTGTTCCGCAGCTTTAAATACAGTTCATTCAGGGTAAAGTGATATTTGTGATATTATTTATTTAATTTTGAAAAGAGAAATGTTGTGTGCACCTGTTAACCTGCGGTTGTTTAGACTCCTTGTTTCAGCTCCAGATAGGGACTATGCTGACATCATTGTTGGGCGCTAAATGAAGGTAATCATATTGGGCTCTTGTGTTTATTACCTGTCCCTTCATTTAAGATGTGAGTGTCTCATAGCCATACTGGTTCTGTAATGTCGGTGGGAGGATTGAAGATATGACAGCCTGTCCATTCACCACATAACCATATTCCTCATTTTAAATGACGCCGTATGAAATAACTTCCTCCTCTTCTCCTCTGTGTGTACATGTAGTTTGGGTTGGGAAGCACTTAAGAATACACATATCTTATTGGCTGAGTATCATTACCTAATGTGATTTACATTGTGTTATATGGGCTGATGAATCCTCTATTGGTTTTGGGTCCAGGTCTGGATAACAGCGGCTGACTAATAGTTAACCCTGAACCTACCATTGCACTAATTAATTGTCAACAGTCACACCTTCCAAAAGGGTGATATTGCTCTTGGAAGGTAAATAACACAAAAGATGAAATAGAAACCAATAACATGATTAGGAGAATTAATATACCGTCATTTATTAGGTGTTTGAACCCGGAAGGGCAAAGGGTTTGAACGCCACACCGGATTGTACCTACCAGGAACTGTGTCATGTTAACAATGGAATAAATTGATTCTAAAACCTAACCGTGGACTCAATCTAATGTTTCCCACACAACATTAGGAGAAGCACAACAACATGCAGAGAGGACTCATCAACGACGGAGGTAGATACCCCTCACTACCTTATCGAAAGTTGACCGAGCTCCTTTAACACTGATAACCATGTATGCACCCCAGTCCTTGGAGTCTAAAGTAACAGGGTTACTCTCCACCAACGTTTCTCTACAATAGGAGCTGCACAAGCAGCGGGCCACCAGTTGGAAGCAGAACACAAACTGCTGAAGATCGAGACAGATGCTTTGGCTGAGATTATAAGGGAGTACGAGGGTTTAACGCTTACCGAGACCACAGAACAACTTTCTGTCAAAAGTCCTGAACTCATGGTTAACAATGAGAACAATGACAATCTGGAGGAAAAGACAGGATTAAAAACAATAGTCTTTGGAATCTAAAGTAACAGGGTGACTCTCCACCAATGTTTCTCTACAAGAGGAGATGCACAAGCAGCAGGCCAAAAAACGTTAGTTGGAAGCAGAATAAAAGCTGCTGATGAATGAGAGGGATTCTCTGGCTGCTTTAAAAGAGCCAAGAGAAGACCCACCACGAGATGGTCACTACCAGTGATTTCATTGAGTTGTGCCTGATCTCAAAGATCCTTTTTTACCAGGATCTGTCACTGTTTGGTTCTCCTTCCTGTTTTATTTTGTTGTTTCATGTCTCTTGTGTCCCTGGGTAGCGTCACTTCCTGCCCTGTCCTGTGATTGCCTGATTGTTTCCACCTGTGTCCAATCACCTGCACCTCCCTAGTGTATTTAAGCCCTGTGTGCCTGTTGTCCCCTGTCGCGTCATTGTTTCCTGTCACCTGGTCAGGTTGGTCTGTCGGTTATGTTTGGTAATTATTAAAGAGCACTTTATTTCTTGGAAATCTGTGTTTGAGTCCTCCCTGCCTGCCTTTGACCTGCACCCTCTCCTGACAGGATCCAAGCTTTACAGGCCAACAAAACAGTCCATGAGAATATCTGCCTCGACTTAAATAAAAGAGGAGAGCCATTTTTGGGAGACGGATGCTGGCAGACAGAGATGCACAAAATGAGGCGCAAGATGCAGGACAAGGAGACAAAGAAATAAGAGAGAAAAGAAGAAAAAGGAGACCATGCATGACACCAGTGAGAACACCTTCCTTCATCTCCCCCTCCATCCTACTTCATCCATCTCCCCCCCTCCCCCTCCGCTACCACCCACGCTTCACAGTGCTAAAGACCCCCTCCCACTCCCTCGCCCAGACATGGACCCGCCTCCTCATTCATTGGTAAATTTGATTTATAAGTGTTTTCTTTCCAACTTGAACAGCACTGAGGAATGCATCTTTTTCCAGTAATGGTTTAACGAAACTGTTCACACGTTGTTACTATTGATTTGTCAAACCGGCTGTGGTAGGTTATCTGAACCGCCATCAGATAGAACCACCATCCACAGAAGCCTGTGAAGAGGGAAAGCACAGACTTTCTGAAAAGGTAATGTTGGTTTATGATGACAGTAATATGATTCATTCAGATAATAATGATGATGATGATAGCAGCAGCAGCAGCAACTGTCAGCAGGGTCACGGCAGTGGTCAGAACCAGGGTCCAGATGGAACTAAGATCTACAGCAACCTGCGAGGCGAGAAAGCACAAAAAACTCCTGGAAATAAGCTGAATAAGTGATATGCATTAATAAAATGCATCAGTGATGGTTCTTTGTAGAACCACACTGCCTTCTAAAGAACCATTGAAGAACCTTTTTATGTGTGTAAGGTCCTGTCTGAAGATGAATCAGATTTTTGGTATTTGATTGTAACTCATTTTTTTCTTAATCAGGACCAACTTTCACCTTGGGTTGCAACTTAAATAATTCTTCATACATTAATACTCTGACGACGCCTTCCCGTAAATTCCTCTTCCATTGCACCTCAGAATGTTTCGCTGGTCACGTCTAACGATTTCCTGAAGGCACCACTGATTGCAGTCAGCGAGCATTGTGAGAGCAAGTTATCACAAGAGGTGTAGATGCATAATTAGTACAAGTGTGTATGCTTGAGTGAAGATTAGCATGCTATTGTTATATAAAGGAAGAAAAAAAAAAGAGAGCCATGTTCTTATATAACTGCCCATGAAAAGCAAACCAGTCACTTCACAGACATAAATCTACTGAACATCGGAGTCATTCAATGAGTTCTTATGTTGACTTAATGCAGTGGCTTTCAAACTATGGGAAACGACCCTTACAGGTGTGGCTCAAGGGGGAATTCCGAATTCTTTTACTTCAGGAACTTTGAGAACTGAGAAGAATTGAGATCCTACAAAAGTACACGCGCTGTGCCCTCAAAACAAAACACATATCCAAGCTCCACATTGAAAATGTATTCAGTGGCTGCATCACGTCCCCAACCCTGTTTTGAAACAGTTTGTAGAGGAAAGCAGTCATAGCCACTGATAAAATGTTTCATCAGTATGAGATGGTCCATACATATCTGCACTAATATTGTTTCGGTTGCACATTTAGTGCAAAACTGATTATTATAAACCACTTTCTGACAAATATTTGTTATGTTTTGCCCAGATCCAACTTTATTTGCATTTCTCTAAAAATATGTTTTTGCATCATTTTCAAATTGAAGAAAATCTGGTCTATTTGAAAATGATTGCAAATCTATTTATTTAATTATTGGAAAATTATGGAGTTATCAAATGTTATTTGAATAGTCCAATATTGTTGGGCGGGATGGCATGAACATCTTTTTTTGTCTCCAAAGAGGGTCGTGACAGGAAAAGTTTGACAACCACTGATTTACTGAGTGGCCCCTTGTGCCGTTTCTCATAATTTGGAGGATAATTAGTGTTTTTTGGGATTCCAAGGAGTAAGCAAGCAGCATTAAACTGTGTCACTGACCAAAACTCATTGTGTTAACCAACACATTGTCAGCTTTCAATGCAAAGCAGAGAAGCATACATCATGCCAGTGTACAGGCCCAATCAAAATAACTGCAATAAATATATATAACATACTGAAGCCAAATTGATATCCTATCATTAATATGGTATCACGGTATCATTAATGTTCTATATGCAAATAAAATAGCATAGATAACGGTGTAGATGTCAACAACATACAGGATAAATATGTGATGTTTTAATTGCACTATTTGTGGTACACCTTGCCTGCGGAAACAGAGCCTTTCTTTAAGGAATGTTTTTTCTTGTGAATTAAAAAGTGACCAATTAGAGCAGATATATTAACAAGATCAAATTGTGATCATGATGCAAATCAAACTGGAAAAACAGGAAGAAAGAGCGAGCAGCATTGATTAAGCGTGATGCGAACATATTTGAGATTGATTTCTTGGAGGACAAAATGGAGAATGTTGCTTGGAGACTGGGCAGTGCATTAATAGCAAAGATAAGCTCACACAAAAGGTCAGATATCTGTAGACTACATAATGACACGGGACCATTTGTTTACCCTGCTTGCGCACCAAGTGGGTCTCTGCAGAACCAACTTTATAACCATTAAGAGTCATTATACCAGAATATAATAATAATCCATGCTGTGAGGATCTCCTATCGTGTTAATTGTGAAGACCCTTAAAAACAGAAGTGACGGGGCTGGTGGGTGCAGGCAGAGGCAGGACTCAGATGCAGAGTTAGAGGCGAAAAAATAACTTTAATCAAAAACCCATCAAGAAAAAACCGAGGACACGATAACTGTGACAACATGCAGACGAGCACAACATGCAATGACGCGGCAAGGGTCAAGAGACTAACATGGCTTAAATACACAGGGGAGGTGCAGGGGATTGGACACAGGTGGAAACAATCATGGACATGGCAGAAAATCACAGGGGAAGACAGGACAAGGCAGGAAGTGAAATTACCCCAAGGACACAAGAGACAATAAAACAGGGCATGGACCCAAATTGTGACAAGAAGCAGTACCTTGAGGAAACTTCATGTTTTACTGCTCTGATGGAATGCTTCTTACTTCATAATGTTAATTTAATAAATTATGGTCCATTTAAATTCCAATAGACCACAAAGCAGGGTGCTAACTCTTGATTGACCTATATTGAAGAGCTATATGCGGCACACATTTCAACTATATGGTCACATCTGTTTACCTGTTGCAAGTAGCCAAGTTGGTGATGGGCAAAGGGCTATCCCAGACTTAAAAATAGCACACTACAAGGTGAGAGGTGACGTCAATGTAAAACATTTCACAGGTGTTGGTCATCAGCGGAAACAGAACAAGGCAAAGTCCTCCTACTGGCTGTTTGCCAGTACTCCAGCTGGAAGGGTTGCAGCGAAGTGAGGCCTCCAGTTCCTAGTTCAGCCTCTCCGTCTGGCCATTAGACTGGGGATGGAAACCGGAGGACAGACTGATGGTAGCCCCAAGGGTCCAGCCAAACACCGTCCAGATCTGGGATACAAACCTCCGACTGCGAGGGTCTCCTGTAAAACCGACTCTCCCAGGTGAGGGAAGCTGTGACACAGGTTGCTAGGAGAATGGTGACAGGACTGGAGAAGTGACCCTCGGGGGAGAACTGGCGAGAGAGAGCGTCTGGTTTGGTGTTCTTGTGGCCTGGATGGTAGCAGATAGTCAAAACTCCCAAAAATAATGACCACCGCGCCTGGCGGGAGTTTAACCTCTCGACCGTCCTCCAAGCGAGCTGTAGTTCCTAATGAAGCGGCGGTAGAAGGTAGCAAACCCCAGGAACCGCTAGAGCCGTTTCCGAGAGGAGTAGCCACTGTGTTACTGCCTTGACCCTCTCTGGGTCCGCCCTCACCTGACCCGTCTCAATGATGAACCCTAGGAACCAAGCTGAGGTTAAGTCTAACTCACATTTTTCCGCCTTCACAAACAGCTTGTTCTCTAGTAGGTGTTGGAGGACCATCTGGACATTGGTGATCCAACAGATTTGCAGAATAGATGAAAATGTCATACAAGTAGACAAATACAACAAGGTTAAAAAATCTCTGACTAAATCATTCACCGACGCCTGTAAGACTGCACGGGTATTAGTCCAAACGTCGTGACCAAATACTCAAAAGGACTTACATTGCATTATAACCCATGCGCCATCATCGCCCACCTTCAACAACTGAGAGGTGTTTTCCTCGATGGACTCCTTTTCTGGTCTAGACAGGTTACATAACCACCTGGAATCAAACAAAGCGCGGGGGTGGATGTCAATGGCGCAGCCTGTGAGGTGGCAAGGAGAGAGCCCGAGTCTTGCTGAACACCTCCCTGATGTTGTGGTAGGCGGTGGGGATGGAGGAAAGATCAGGCAGGGGCACGAGGTTGTGGTGCGGATGTCAGCCAATTAGGAATGGAATAAGGTTTGCAGTGATTAGTGTGTTGTGCCATTTTTTTGTGATTTTTGTGTGTTACACGGACTGCTGTCCGCCTATATAGACTTCCTATGAGGCATGACACCTGGAATTAATTACAAATCAACCTGCAAGGATCAAGTGCATGCTGGGTGTGGCTGATTGGTGGATGCTAAAAAGCCAACGGCTGTCAGCATTGGAGAGGAACACGGACGGAACACAGGAGGACGACGATGCCAGGAAGGAGCGGCAGGGGCGACGTGACGGACCACATGAGATGGCCCGCAACGGATAGCCGCGTGAAAATGAAACCACATATCTTCTTCACACAAGTTCTATTCAGGTACTGAAACTTTAGGCCTGAACCGGCTTTCAATATTGAAGCGATCACATAATTGAGATTTAAAATGCTCCCCACAAATTAAAGCCATCATAAAAGAACTGATCCGTTTTACTTCATAAAGCCATGAAAGCAATTTTGCAAATTTAAGAGCTCTTTTTAATTCAGTAATTGTTTTAAAATGAGGAAGACCCTTTTGCATCATAATCATCATGTGACATTTTGACATTAGCATTCACCGCTCTGCCATTTGAATTGACTCTCAAAGGCTCTTTATCAAAAGAAAAGGAGCGGCAATCTCATTCTGACATATTTTATCTCTTTGTTTCTTGAATGTTTGCTCTTGACGGCCTTTGTATTTACCATTATCAGAGAACACTGCTGCACTAAACGCTGAGACCACTCTTCAGAGAGCCACTCCAGACCATTTGCCTCCCAGTGGATTGCAGATACTTAGCTCACCATTTATCACTTCAGAAATTAGCTTGGCCTCCTGTCATTACACTGAACTCCTGAATTGTAATCAATCTGTGTGCGATGCCCGAGGAAAGTGAGAGCTGAGTGATTGATGTTGGAATGGAACAAGGCATTACAAAAAGGTGGAATTGGAGGAGTCCAGGTGAAAATATAAGCCAAAGGAGGTGTTTTGTGGTAGGTTGGGAAGCATAAGCTAGATTGACTGGTTCTTGAAAAAAGGAAATACTTACTGCTCTCATCTCATATCTGTGTGAAAGAACATTACATTACATGTAATTTGGCTGGCGCTTTTACCCAAAGCGACTTACATTGAATTTTTAACTCATGGTTTACATTTGCCCGGGGAGCAGTTAGGGGTTGGGTGCCTTGCTCAGGGACACTTCGACAGGCAGCCAGGGTTCAAACCGCCAACTTTGCGGTTCCCGGCGAATACCAAGAGTATTAGGTGGTCTCGTGGGACAGGACAGAAGGCAGGATGAGACTAGGAGAGATGATGTCTATTGGGTGATTTGGAAAAGAAACCACCCAACCATGTGTTTTCACACAATTTCCAAAAAGCTGCCAACGAGGCAGAAATGTGTTGAGATAGGAAAACTGACTCAGAGAAGGGGATTGGGGGAAATCTAGAAAGCGCTCCCACTTGTTGGATTCATCCAGCAGTATTTCCAGGAGCTAAAATCATTTTCAGCAGACACACTTCAATCAAAGTTCAAGAGCAGAACATTGGCTGCCTCTGGGATCTGCTAATATCACCAGTCTGTTTATTTTCCCACTTCACTTCACTAACACTAATAACTACAAAATTGAAAAATGACATCCTGAAAAGAATGGCCATAGATTTACAAACAAAAACACTCACTCAACATGTTTCCTTGCAAGGTTTGCTACAAAGGATGTACTTTAGATGCATTTCGATATATCTATATTCATATATTAGGAGTGTCAAAGTTAATCCTTGTTCATATTCATCATCATCATCAGTGGCAAACAGAGAACTTCAGGCACTAATAGTGCCCGGAAGATGTTGGTAGCTGCTAGGCTACTTCCGTCTCAACATTTACCCTGCACATAACAGTCTGCAGAGGACCACCACTGTTGCTCTTAAAGACTGTGGTTTGGAAAACGTCCGGGTTAAATGTCAGGAGATTGTTGGCACTTCAAACACAGCTGTCACAGGACGGAGGGTTGAGAGCACAACAAACTGCACAAGGACATCAGGACGAGTCGCCAGTTCAACATGTTCCACTTGGTGGAATTCTGTCTTGGAGATGATCAAATGAGTGTAGTTCATTAAGATATAAAAAATCGGGTTGTTTTTGCGATTGAGTTCAACAGCTGCACAGTGTGGGCACGTGTGGTAAATGATAAACTGCTGTACCGCAGTGACATATCTCTTTAAAAGGCACCTGGGAGCGCAGATGAGATAATGTTTCCTTCAGTCTTTGTATTCCAATGAGTGAGTGTGACGCCGGTGAGGATATGACCTTTGATGGTGCCAGGAGGAACAGCCGATGGTGACTCATTATACCCTTGAAGGACAAGTAATGCACTGCGTTTGCACATGCAGACTCAGCCCAAGGTCGAAGAAAACACTGGATGAATAGATGAAAGGAATGTGTGTGAATTACAGCAAGGCCTCTCCTTAGAATATCGCCTACAGTAACAAGAATGTTTCTAGAGTAATTTCAAATTAAATTCTTCAACCTCCATCGGCGATCATGAATCATGCGTCAGCTTTGAATGAATCAATGCAACAGCACAACAAACCACCGCCAGGTGGCCCGTCCAGCCTCCCCTCAATTGGTCTCGGGAATTCTGAGAAAAAAATGGCGAGTGCATTCCCGTACTCTCATCCCTCAGCCAGTGCATTGAAATGTCTATTGGTGTAAAAAGCTACTCTGGCCCAAGATCATGGGCTGATTTAACAACAGCAATAAAATGTGAGTCATAAAAATAGACTGGGAAAGATAGACTCTCGTCTTCTTCCCAAATCCTTTGCTCTGCTGTTTTCGTCCCCTCCTGGATTTCTGCTTCTGGCAATTGTTTTTTGAAACCTCAAAGGACCATATTGAGGTGTCCCTGATCAAAATGAAAGAAGAAAAACAGGCATGTCAGCTAGAACTTAAGTCAATACTGTTTCATTGATCATCAGGCTAATTACAATAGCTGTTACATGCCAATGATCCATTTTGTTATACCATATAAAAAATCCCTGTTATAAGCATTAGTTAATAGCTAAAAACACAAGATGCTTACTATCGTTAATGTGCTTATAGCCATTTACAAGCACTTTTATTAGGTTACACATTTATTAGCCATAACTGTTACTAAGCTGTTGGTAAGCCAACTAAATTGGTTGCATTATTAAGGTTAATAGATACGTATTATGCATTTATATGCAATTAACTACTAAAATTCAGTTATAGTAAATGGAAGTTATAAATCCGTTAACTATGCTTTGATGTATTTTAAATATTTTACGGTGTTCATTCTGTATCTATTGCAATCTGTCCATCCCAGAAGAGAGATTCTCCTCTGCAAGTTTCTTACCCTTTTCTCCCTATTGAGGTAATTTTGGGGGGGTGGGGTGGTCCCATGCCTGTGTGAGGGTTTTAGCACAGAGGATGTCACGTTTACAGATAGTAAAAAAGGCAAATTTCACAAATATGTAATTTTGGGATATGCAAAATGAATTGAAAATCAATAATAATCTGATTAAATTTTTTTCAAGAATACAGCCATTGTCAGAACCAAAGGTGAATTACCGCAGTTCCAATTGTATCTAATCATGTGCTTGCAAAGAAAAGGATATCAATCAGTTTGCATTGTGTTCTGGCTGAATGCTCAAAATGCATCTTCTAGTGGCCTGCAAAGCTGTAGAAATGATTCATTGAATCTGCTGTGTAGCATCTCAGCATTTCTAGCCCAAGGCATGAATCAGACTACTGATTTAGAACACCTCAATAACCCCCTCACACACTGGGGCCATGGCACCATCAGGTATATCATCTGGTATTCATGACAGGAAACCTGCAGATAAAAATAGCCTGGCTCATATCATGCATGAGCTCCACACACAGGTGTGAAACACAGTGAGGCAAAAAGCCTGTGGTTTTCATCGGCAACAATTTTTCAATGCTGAAGGGATTTTTCGGTTAAGCACAGAAACCCTGCTAGTGCTGTGAATTTGTGATTAAGACATGGGTTATCTAATTAGCCAACATTAATTATGTATATCAGTGTCTTCTTCCTTCCATCAAATCACTGCTCACCTTGATTTCACTTACTGAGCTTAGTTTGTATCAATTTTTCAAAGAAAGAACAGTTATTCCCCAAATGATTAACAACACAGGAAATGCATTTGACAATGAACACTTGATGCATGTGGTTTCACAACGTGTTTCTCAGCTTCAGTCTGCATGCTTCCAATTAACAAGGCAACATGCTATTCAGCAAAACAGCATTGATAATTATGTTGAGACTTGTAACATATGGGATTGAAAGAATGATGCTTCCTGCAGAGCAATACTATTTTTACATCAGATGTCCCGTTAAGTTATCTGCACAAATGTTTGCAATTAATCACAGTGTGTTTCTAGTCAACAAAGATGTCAGATGGATTAGATATAGGCCAAATATACAATGCATCACTAGATTCTCCTCATTTCTCACACATGAAGTCAGTTACGAATGGTTCATCTAAAAAAAAACAGACACCAAATCCGGTGGCCCCGTCTATAATTGACTTCATTGTTCGACAGATCACACCAAATACAAGCATTTGAAATAATTTGCATTGATGTCGAGCCGAGCTCTCAACATGAACCGGAGGTGTAAGTGAGGTACGTTTTGACTGAAAATATTACCACTTAAAGGGTTAAAGGAGAATATGCAAATGCTTTCTAACCTTTGAAATGCAACACAATTTTTGTTAGTCCATTTTACCAGAAAAAATCCCAATTAGCTGCCTTCTCACAGGGGGAACAATCTGACATTGTCTCCTTCATATCCTACCTACAAAAGGGATGTGTAAACAAAGGGCGCAAATGCAGTGTGATTGATTTCTGTTTTCCTCTCTTAGAAAGCCGAATACAAATCCTTACAAATCGAGTACTGGGAATGGGCCTTTCCACTGAAATCAATGTAGCAGGATGAACAAAGCGGGATAATAATAATAATAATACGTTTTATTTATATTGCGCTTTACATGTGAGGACACATCTCAAAGTGCATTACACGAGCATGAGGGATGAGGGGCTTTTTATGTGCAGTTGCAAGTGGCACCGTTGCAGCGTATAACTAAACAGGCTGTGGGGTACGGTTTGGCAGTCCAGACTAAAAGAGGTGGTGGAATTAGCCGCTTAGCTGTCTGGTTCGCTCGCTTGGTCATTTGGTCATGCTATAATGTTATCGTGGTTACTGAAGACGAGCCAAAGAGCAGCAGCTCCGGGGCTAATGGCCACTTCGCCTCACTTCTTACTGCTCCGCAGAAGAAAAGTCTATACATAGCCCACTACCACTAGCCTGCCATTGACCATTATCAACATTTTCTTTTGTACTGGTGAAATTGCCATGGAAAAGAGTTTAATGTACATACTACTGATCTATTTCTATGATAAAATTCCCATGACTTCTAGGTCAACATTCAAAACTACAATATTGATCAAGTTTGCTCAGGAAATCCCTTTATTTAATTATAAATAAACGATTAGATAGTCTCAAGTTTCAAGTCAAAGTTCAAAAACTTAATGTTAATTATGTATTATTTCTTGTTGTACAGATGGATAAATTATAGCAATTTAAAACAGAAAAACAATTTATTGATGCATAACATTGCTGACTTACGATTCTCTTTGTGCTTTGTTTTGCAAGTTTTTAGCCTTTTAAGTACTGGACCATTGAGATGTTGACCTAGAAATTGTGCTGATGCAAAGATGACCTTTTACAATTTAAACTGGAACATATTTCTAGTGCTAGCTGCAAGTCATACTGAGCACTCATCTTAACGTAATATTGTTAGCAAATGGTTAGTTATGGTACAATCTTTTTAAATACTTACTTCTACATGTGTCAAATTAGGCATTTGCTATCAATTGTCTGAGACAACTAAACTTCTTACTACTAGTCCTTTAGCTTAATAGAGATGATGTGAAGCCGTGTCACTCAGGAGGGGTTGGTTGGTTGGTTATATAAGAAAATGTTAAGAAACAAATCGATTATAAAATATATGTTCATGATAGCTGATCATAATAGCACCCAATCTGCAAAGATGGCCTACACATACGTCATCACAGTGGAGGTCTTTCACCCGGGGGGAGAGGACATAAAGCTGAAAGTTTGTCACAGTGCATTTCCAAAACAAGCCATTGGGCAAGAATCTTAAAAACCTTTGTAAGAGCTAACTTAATCAGACACTTACTGTATATCGCAATTCATTCCCAAGCAGGCTGCTATGAGTAATCACAGTGACCAGCTTGACCTGCCAACAGCACAGACCTAAACAGCTCATTTAACTGGTTATAAAATAGTCTCTTTATGACGACCTGCATCAGCAAACAAATGTGAATAAAGGTCTGCACATTTTGTGAATTCATGTTTTTTACTGTGCAGTATTATTAGTTTTTTATTCAAAAATAATAATTCTATTTAAGAACATTTGAGAACTTTTATCCAACGCTGCCAAAACAAGCTCGAGAAAGTTTGAAAAGTACAGCAAGACAGTATTTCCTATTTCTGTTTAATCAAAGTTTGTTAATATTGCACGTGTAGCTTCTCCAAATTGCAGCACATTTGACATGGTAGTCTGTGGAGTCCCCAGATGACATGGTGATGTACATCCCCCAATGTGATGTAGAGAAGAGTCATGTAGATAGGACGAGCAGGACAGACAGAGAGACACTCGGATGGACAGACAGACACCAGATCAGGGATATTCAACTAAAATGTTGACTTAGAGAAAATATTCTTGAAGCAAAGGGCCAGAAGATCATAATGTGACTTTTGACTAAATAAATAGAGGGATAGAGCTGTATCAACATATCTGTGTAATCAATACACAAATAAAAAAATCAAATGAATTCAGTACAATTAAAAACTCAGACATTATCTATTTGTTCTCTTTTTGGAGAGCGCAGTTCTTTTCTTATTTTTTCTTACCTGTCAGATGCTGTGTATCCTTAGTGCAACATTGTCATACAGCAAATGAGCTTTTAAGGTTGAGCTGAAACATTTATAGAGGGAGGTTAAACCCTCTATTGCTGACATGGAGCCATGTGTCCCATGACCTGGGGAACATCCTGCCAAAAAAGCATCAACGCACCCAAAGCACCGGAGAGTGAAATACCTGTGGGTCAGTGCTGCCTTGTTCAAAGGAAATAATTCTACTGTTATTATTGCTACTGTCCAATATAGCATAGGGCAAACTGAGCAGAAACCAGAGTGAATGTGAATCCCGTGGGAGACGTATTAAAAGGATAATTTCTTTGCTGTTGCCTCCCCTTCTGATTGACAAAGAGGATGGGAATTTGTGATATGCTTGTGGGTGATTGAAGGAGTCAAAGCATGTAGAGATATGCTGATTGTGTTTGCCATCTCAAAAGCTTTAAGCGCTCAGCCCTTCCAATACCTTAATCCAGTTTATCCCTGCGAGGCAGGCACAGCGTGCTTGCTCATAGTCAATCCCTTGATTGTTCGGTGACCTTGAGCAAGCAAATAAGAAGAGTGCTCGGTTAGTATAGGCAATCGTTTGGCAGAGGCATGTCAAAGAGATAGACACATGAGGGGAAAAAATGACTCTCATTAAAACTAAAACCTTCAGATTAAATCAAAGAGACAGAGAGGTGCAGGAGCCGAAAGCATGTCCGTTCCAAAGAAATCAAACGCAGTAAGCAGTAAATCAGCAATGTGAAATACGGACATGTTAACATGTCAGATTATGTGTAGAGGCTTGCAAGTGAGCACATTTGTAGTCATGCTTACAACACTGGCTCTGTTGTCAGTCAGAGGGTCAGTCCCACATGTTTGAATCGATTGCCAAGTAATTTGAGACGTTCATGGCCCCTCTGAGAAAGAAATCTACCAATTTATGCAATTCCTTATTTTCCTCTATCGCAAGCATGAGGTTAAGATTTGTGGTTTGAGGGAAGCATTTCTAATCCGATGGATTACCATGACTTTTGGTACACAAATTGATTAAAATGATTGGTCCAAAAACACAAGACATATACGCGGGATAGTCTTGTTTGGTGTTAAACCAAAAGTTAGCTTTGATATACTTGTCACATAAATTCTGTACTTATTAATAATAAAGTAATTATTTTGCGCCAAGCAATATTTCTGATGTACAGTACAGTAACTGCCACAATTAGATAACGCCACTTCTTTTAATTTTTTTTTCCCAGACCATGATCTTTTTATAAACCTAAAAAGAAGACTTAACCAAGTTGTTTCCTGTGAAATTCTAAAATGACTTTACACACTGTAACAAGGGGAAAATGACACATATGCATAGATCACCAAAGCGATCACACAAACTATTGTATGATTTGTGCACTGCTGTCTCAAGTATACAGCCTCATACTCCGTACCATGGCTGTCTCAATCTTGTAGAAGTCCTATGAAGATACATACTACACTGAAAGCAAACGCATTAATATTCAGTCTTTTCAGCTTCGACAGGTAGGTGATGTAAAGTGATGGTAAATGGGTCCTGTGCACCAGCAACGCTTGATCAGTTGTTTAGAAAAGATTGACAAAATCAAAATGGATTCCTTCCTCAATGACTCATTCTCTGCCTGTCAAAGAAAGGAGAGCTCATGGCACATTGATAACACAGTGAGCAGTGGGAAGATGAGGGAACCATCTGCATGGAATAACTTGCCAATGGTGGTTATCGCTTTGCCGAGGCACATTCTGCCCACAAACATGACTGCCAAAGCAAGTTGTTGTGGAGAGGCTGAAATGAGCTGCTGGCACAGCAATTAGGTGGGAGTATATAACGCAGTGTTGCTGCAAAGTGTTACATCTCTTGAGTTTATCGCTATGCACCATAATGGGAGTTGCAGACTTGTCTTTTCTGGTGAACAAATACTGTTTATCGCAGAGCTTCCATTCGTATTGAGAGTACCATCTTGTCAGAAGCGTTTAATGAACATACATCTTGAATATCAATGAAAAGCAAAAGTGCTTTTTGTTGTGAAATTAGTCTTTCATCTAAATTAATTTAATCAATTTTGCACCCTGTATGTTTGCCTTATTTTGTAGCTGAAGTGCTGCAGGGGGATGATGTTCTTCAATTGAGTTTCAAGCTTCACAACACCAGTAAGGGAAGAGAGGGAGGGGCAGCACCGGGGGGAGACCAGGCCTCCACAGGCGTTCAGTCGTCAAACGGTCTTCTGCATACAGTGTGTGTTCCACAACTGAAAAGGTTACCACATATCCATGAGCTAATAGAGGTTTAGGCAAAAATTGACGAAAGCATTTTTTGTTTCTATAAAAGCTTAATGTGACAAGGTGCAATGAAAACAAACTATAACCGTAAAGGATGATTTACATGAAGCATACTGTATGCATTGAATGTCCACAGAAAGGTCTATGCCTTACAGTTCAAAATGATGGGATATACGCTCATTCTCAAGAGCATAACCATAGTTTAGACTTTGGGGGGGGCCCAAATGAATACCCTTCCCCATATTTATTGTTCCGCTCTGAGCAGCTTGAAGCCCACCAGCTGGATCACGGAGTCCGGTATGGATCCACAGAGCCAGGTCTCCGTGAAGCACAAGACAGAGGACGTGGAAAAGTCTCTGTCTCTCCTCACCAGCAGCTGAAGTTGGTCCCGTTTGTTGCTCAGTGAGCGCATGTTGGAGACAAAGATGCCCGGCAGCGTGAGAGAGAACCAACGAGCCAAGGGACCGATCCATGGACAGGGCTCATAAAAGGACAATGTACATTTTACAAATTTTCTGCTGTATATTGGGCGGGGGGGGGGGGGGGGGGGGGACACAACCCTTGCTCTATCCCTTTCTTGGTGAAAGTATGATTGATACCACTCCATTCTGCCAATTCTAGTCCAAAGCAAGCAGCCAGTTAGCTTAGCTTAACATAAAGATTGATAAGAAGGGATAAGGCCTGATTGTCCAAAGGTCAAAAAAACTCCAATCATACATACTTTTGTTAATAGAATTGATAAGTAAAAATAAAGGTAGGTAGAAAAAAGGGGGGGATTAACGTAGGTAATATGTTCGACTATCTACTGGCTGGGAGCTGTGACTTCCTGGAAACTTAACTGACTGCCTGGCATGGTCAAAGTGACAACACTGCAGGTCTGGAGCAAGAGCATGTTTCTTAGGAAGAGGTTTAATTACAGCTACTTTTTAGACAGAAGATTTAGACTTAACCAACTTCCACTTTCAGTCCAGGGGGGCAGACTCTGTCAGCTCATTTAAGACAAAGCTTCAAACTTTCTTCTTTGATAACCTTTATAGTTAGGGATGGCTCAGGTTAGCCTGGACCAGCCCTTAGATAAGCTGCTATGTGCCTAGGGACTTCTTAGGACACACACAGTCTCTCTCTCTCTCTCTGGAAGGAGTGCTGAGTGAACGGATCAGGAAGTTAATTGTTAGTTATTGATAGTGTTCTATCTGTTATTTCGTTTATTTTCAGTATCTTTCTGGTGTGAATGTGTGTTGGTGTGTATGTGTGACTTTTGTTTCTTTGGTGAACCACACGGTGGACCATGGTCCTGACTCCTGCCTGGCCCTGCTGACACCTACTGTTTCTAACACCATTATTAAAAAAAAAATTACGGAGCTGTCTCTGTTTGAAATGAACAGTAATTATGATTTCACTTCCTGTTGGGTGAAATGGCATATCCGTTCTAACTTGTAATGGGACATCAGTTCTAACCCGTAATTACAGAGCTGTCCACCAGTGTTTGTCATGATGGTTGTCGTCACTACCACATTGCATTGTGGGATATTTATGCCGGAGTAGTGTCCAGAATTTGAAATCTGCTCAAACATCATACTGTATTAGCATAGTTAGTGCTTTAGTAATCTTTATCTTAGCTAATCTCACACCTGTTTACTGTAGCTTTATAGTAAATGCCAAGAACATTTTGAGAAATGTCAAAAAATTCCTTTATATTGAATACACAGTTATCAGCAGAGGGACTGGTATTAGGCACAGTCTGATTCATATTAAGTGCATTTGATACGGTTTGCTTTAAACAGGAGAAAGGAAATGTCTCAAAGAAGAGGATTGAAGATAGTGTTTTCAAACATATACATACTGCCGATGTGCAGTACTGAGTAGTCACTACTGCTAAAACACCTTTTTGGTGAGTCATATAAAAGATGCCGTGAGGCAATATACATTCAGAAGCTTGTTAGCCCCCCTCAAATGGAAAAATGTGCATCACAATATTGAAAGAATATAGATTGATAGTTGGTCATGACAAATTAAATGAATGAAAATAAAACTTAATTCATGCCTCAAAAAACTTGAAAATGCCATTGACATGCCATTGATGCTTTATGTAGCAAACTCTTGCCTTTGGTTATGGTCTGATTCAGCCAAACGGATCTCTTGTAGGCTCTGCCAAATATATCAGTAGGTCAGTAATTGATTCCAAATCGAGCAGGAAGCTGGGCCTATAAGCTGCTGATTCTTCTGGCTCACCTGATTATACTTACTAGATCTTTTAAAGGAATTAAACACCGAATAATTTGTGAGTTCATTCTGATTAGGATGTTGTCAGAGGCTGTGGTTTGCTGGTGCAGGCGGAACAGGAAGTAGGACCCAGGCACAGGATTCGTACGGAATGTGTTCTTTATAAAACACAACGGGAACGGGAACAGAGGCATGCTCCAACGACGACTGACAAAGACAATGACGCGACAGGGGAAAACAGGCACACGGGGCTTAAATACACAAGGGAGGTGCAGGTGATTGGACACAGGTGGAAGCAATCAGGCAATCACAGGACAGGACGTGAAGCTCACCCAGAGACACGAGAGACAAGAAAACTACAAAATAAGACAGGAAGAGGACCCAAACCGTGACAGATGTAAAACAACTGGGGCAATTGATAACTAAGACATTTTGAAAAAGAAAATAGGAACTAGGTTTCTAGCATGCAATAGGTAATAAGTACAATAAGATAGGGTGTCTCACACTGGAAACGCCCTTTTGATGTCCAGGTGTAAAAAACTTGTTTTGTACAATATGATTTGCATTGGTGTATGGTGATAGGAATGATTGCAGTGACAGCCTTCTTTGCCTATTTCAAGTCTCACATTGAAAACAAATCGATACGCTTCAATTCACTGAAGTGCAGTATGAAATGTCTGGCCACTGTGGAATCTAGATAGGGTTTAAAGCTTGAGCTCAGCACACTCATTGCTATTCATGCATGGAAACTGTTGAAGTAGAGAAAAATGTGTTGGCAAAGAAATGTAAAAAAAGAAGAAGTCACGCATGGATACTTTTTACCAGATCAGATGCAATCGCATGAGGTAGACAGGGGTCATTTTTATTGCCAGGATGGGGGATAGGGAGCATCCGTGTAGTCCTGTCCGGGGTGGGAAGGTCATTGTACCACTGGGAACGCAGGCAGGAAATATCGATGGTTTTGAATTCAACATGAGGAGTGGGTGAGATGGGGGTTGAAATGGAAGATTTTGGTGTGGATACAATGAGACCGGCTGCAGCCTTCTGTGTAGCTGTGTAGCCCGGAGAGAGGTCTGTTGGGAGGCTGGCCAGAAGGGAGTTGTGTAGCTCAGACAAACGGTGACTGGAATTTAGACGACAAGAGAGGAGGAAGAGATGGTTGCATTGTGTGTGAATTCAATTCAATTCAATTTATTTAGTTTGGCCCTAAATCACAAATTAGCCGCAGAGAATCTGTACACATGCATCATTCTCTGTCCTAGTACCCTCACATCGGCACAAAATAGAGTGCAATTGAGTCATGTGTACAGACAGCGTAAAAGATGTACGTTATGTTCAAGGCACATTATTCTAATATTGCCAGTAGTAAGCAGACTAATGATGGAACAATGACAACTAAAAGTAACATAAAATAAAAGTGGATGGGTTAGGATCTCTAATGTTATCACTAGAGAAGTTCATAAAGACATTACTACTGAGGTGTAAAAGAATAAATCTGGTCAATGTGGTTACAGTGACAACAAAAAGTTGGGGTTGTTTTTCATTTGTCTTCATATACGACGAGTAATAAGCTGCGCTTGCATTACAAATCTAATAGCATAAGACTATCATTACTGGCATCCATGTGAATATCAAAATCACCCAAACTACTTTCATATTTTAAAAATCTGTTTAAAGTAAATTAAGACTCGGGAAATAAAAATCGGTTGTATCATTTTCCAGGCTGGGTGCAAAAGGCTTTTAATATGTTCCAATGAGCGAGAAATTGCTAAAAGATAAAGAGAGCTGTTTGTGTTTAAAATGTATTAGGTTACAGTAGATAACTAGTTGCTTGTGCTAAAGAATATCACGCAACTAACTTATTTTGGCTTTAGCTGAGAAAGTACGCCCTCAAAAGATACAGCTTACAGCAGGAAGTGAGGCAACATGCTTACTGTAACACGTCAGTGGATTCTGTAACAGCTGAAGGGCGTATGTTCATACTAGTTCACACCAAGGTTGTTGGCAGTCTCTGCAGGACATGACGCAGGGTGGTCATTTTGAGAATAGTGTTAAGGTTGTTAAGATTGATTGTCAGCACAAAAGATAGGAAAATGTAGAATAGGAGCAGCAAAATGAGGGTTGGGGTTAGGCAATGAGTATGAATGGGGAAAGCGGTGGCCCCAGTGAGGGACTGCAATGTGCGTCAGTGAGGCAATGAATCACAAAAGGCTCTTTGGTGAGCGAACATGACAAGGACTACTTGACTTCAATGACTCCATTCGGCTTCAGAGCACACTGCCCCTGTAGAGGTTATCTCCGCAAGCCATTCCCCTCACACAATGGACATTAACCATTGATTTTTTTCATTTCACATTTCCTTTACACCATGACAAGCCTGACCAGTTGAGGCTTTGGCTATTAAACCTTACAGTAAAGAAAAATCAACCACACATAAATTAGAATTTCTAATGTGACAAGTCAACCAGTTTTGGAACTCTTTGGGGCTTTTTTTTATTCACATTGCAAAATGTTTGTTAAACAACACCTACAACTTAAAACTGAAAGTTGTAAACCCAACATTGTAAGCATCTCGACTGCCTCTAAAATGGAGCTTAAGCAGCAGTCCATAAAGGACGATTCTTTACTAGGGCCGATTAAATAACTCGATTAAAAATATTAATCTAATTAATTAGAGGCTTTGTAATTAATTAATCGAAATTAATCGCATATATTATACATACAAATATATGACCTGAGAACACTGAGAAGTAATTTTTTTCACATGGATTTTAATTTTATTCAACCAATTCCAGTGTAGCAATAGCATATTTAGAAATATAGTACTTTCAGAAATTCAGGTAGCCTATAGGTAAGTAGACCTTCTGTAAACTATGTTTTTTTAAGTAGACCAATACTTTCAAGTACATTCAGAACATTGGTTATTTTTTCAGACGTGGTCTTAGTTATCCTGGTCCTTAAACCAGTCATCTGGTGCAGTGTGGGTTGGGTGTGGGTCCTTGTACGTCCACGCTAGCTGCTAATTGTTTTGCCTTGAGGTGATACTTGAGGCTCGATGTGAATTCCTTGTTGCACAGCTTGCACACAACCACGCTCTTATCGACGCTTCCATCCGTGTGTTTATTATAATAAGATTTCCCATTCACGCTAGTTGGTGCTCCAGTATAATCGGACCCCCGAAACTCATCCAGTGAGAAAGGTTCCGCGGTGCAAAAAAAAGTGTAAAAATGCGTAAAAAATTTGTAATGCGTTATTTTTATGTGTAATTAATTAATCTTAATTCATATTGTAATTAATTAATCGCAATTAACGCGCTAAACTCCCGGCCCTATTCTTTACACAATGTGTCATTTTTTCATGCCTTAGTTTGTCCCCCAGCATTATGGTATCAGCTGATATTGTCCAGATGTATACAACCAACCAATCAGATGTGGCACTGTGTCTCTAAACCAATCATACTGTTGCAGTCAAACCTTTAAATGGGGTTCTCTCCGTTGTTGCTGTCAGGTGCTGTCAGCACGAAACCGGATGCAACCCTCCTCCACCCCAGGCATCTCCAGCCAGCTGTCAGCCATTCTTCAGTCATCCTCAGTTTTCATCAACTCCCTTCTTCACCACCACCACCAGTGTCTGGACTCCATTGGGGGCATCACAGCCCCTTAATTATCATGTTGTAAGATGCAGTCCATTTTAGGCTAAGTTATAGAGGTGTAATAAATATTTGTCAATTCAGACCAAGTCTCCTGATTGAACTGTTCCCAACAGCGGAGCCGGCTGCTCTTAGCTTACGGGTGAACAGTGGATGGCTTCTGCACTTCCATGAGCATTCCATTATCTATGGGAAGTAGCACCCCTCCAGCACCTGGCCTTATGTGATGCCACAACACTTATATACTGTATGATACATAAGCACTTACAGTAGATATATCCTCATTAGTATCTATTAATTTTTATCAATTAGATACTCTGAGTTGAGATGATTATTTTTCATTGGATGATGCATTCCATTGAGCCTACTGCCAGCAAGCACATTTAAAGCAATAAAAAACATATTGATTGGGGTGAGCACTTAAAATTAGCCTGTACATTTTACCAACACTTATGCATTCAATTAATTTTATTTTCTCTACAATCCATAGACATGTGACATCCCCTGTCCCGAAATCTTGAAATTGGCATATGAAAAACTTTTTGTTGGGGAGAAAAAACTGGAGAAGCATTCGTAAGAACAACAGAGGAGGATCCCTCTCCCAGAATAGACGGACAGCGTTGGATGTGTACAGAATGAGCAACGTCAAATATGTTCAATACTTTCAATGATTCAAATGTTCTTTAATTCCTCATTAATGTTCATCTGGTCGTCACTTTGAGTTTATTTGCCGTTGTATGAACTGTTCAAATCACAGTTTCTGTGATTGAACCCTTTGAAATAGGTAGCACACGCACAATCTTGCTGATGACAAGATTGTTTGACCAGCCTTTGAGGAATCAAGATAGCCTGACAACAATCATTGCCTTAATTTGACCTTCACTCAAAGAAAAATAAACAACTCTCTTTGCTGTTGGAAAAAACTGTAACGGATCTAGTTACCGGTGGGTTCTTTTGGGGTTGCAAGCTTACGATATACACAACAGTTTACTGTAACGTTTATGTTTTGTCTGCAGCAATCACACTTTCTGCTTTGTCCTTCTCTCTTCTCCACTATACTGCTTATTTTAGAGGGTCACTCAATAGAAGTAGGAGGAGTTGAGGCCAATCACATGTTCACCTGCACAGTACCCTGAGCCAGTACCCAGTACCCAGTAGCCGAGCCGAACCATGCCCCGCCACCACAAAGACTAGTTAAAAATCTTGTCCAGACGTTTTTTTTTAAATATCTGTGTAATTTCTTTTTAATTTGGAGCCAGAGAGGACAACCTTTGAGAATCCTTGATTTATAACCTGTTTATGTTTCAATTCTGTCTCATCTTGTTTGTATTAATACATAGTATTAATAAATGACCTTCTTTAGATTTTAGGGCCAAGAAAGAGTTATATTTTTTGTTAAACTCTCGTGCTGGAAAAAAAGGTTATTTTTACGTGTCTTTAGTGCTGAGAACTATAGACTGAGGTTCTGGTAGTAACATTGGCTCTGAGCCTAGAACAGTTCTAAGTATGACTCTTAAACAATTCATGTGCACAGAATTTGAATAAAGAGATTAGAGTCAGAGAGACAGCCTGAGGGAAAAAGCTGTTTCCTGTCTCTGGTGGTTTTGGAATACAGCGCTCTGTAGCACCTACCAGAGGGGGAAGGTTTCCCTCCCACTGGTAGTGTACAGGGAGTGAAGGGTCTGCAGTTATCTTTTAAGCCTATTTCCTGACTCTTGGAGGTGTAAAGGTCCTGGATGGACAGCAGGCTGGAGCCAAGTATTCACTCTGCATACTGGATGATCCGGTGTAGTCTTTTCCTGTGTTGGTTAGTGGGCAATTTAAACTGTACAGTGATGGGAAAAACAGAGAACAGACTAGGTGATGAGGTAGTAGTAGTAAATCAGGACCAGCAGCAACTGAGAGAGGTTGAACATCCTTAGCTGGCTTATAAGGGCCATCTTCCTGATGGTGTTGATGTTTTAGGCCCACTTCAGGTCTTGGGAGATTGTGGATCCCAGAGATCTGAAGGTCTCCACAGCAGTAACAGTGTGGGTGAGTATGATGATGGGGCCTTGAGCAATGTTGGCGAGGGTAAGGTCCACTGTCATCTCCAGCGTTTTGAGCTTGATCATCTCAGTCCACAAACAGAACCCTTGCATATGGGGAGTCAAGGTGATGCAGCATGTGGTGCAGTCCCATGTTGACGCCATGATTCACTGATCTGTTATGCCTCTAGGCAATCTGCAGGGGGTCCAGCTGAGGCCCTGTGATGTTCTTTAGGTGGATCGACACCACCTTCTTAAAGGATTTAATTAACACAGACATCAGGGCGATGTAAGTATTCAATCCAGTGATAGAGGATTTCTTGGGGACCGGGATGATGATGAAGTGTTTTACAGCGGATGGGACTTCACACAGCTCAAGTGATCTGTTTAAGGTTAGCGTGAAGGGACCAGCAGGTAAGCACAGACTTTCAGGTAAGAAGGCGACACCTGGTCTCGCTCTTTCTGTTCTTGAGTCTGTGAAAGAGCCAGCTAATGTCCTCTTTGCAGATCTTCAGTGCTGTTGAGGGTTTGGGAGGTGAGAAGCTACTGCACCCTGCCTAATTTGTAGGATATATTATTCTAGGCCTGCATTAGAGCCTACCCTAGAGTAGTTATTGGTACTCTATCAACGTGAATGGTTGTCACAGCCCAGAGGCTCCCAAAAAGCAGGGAGACAAACATGTAAACAAGCTGCTAGAAGGGACAAGTTTATTGTTTACAAAACAAACAATATATGGTACTGAACCCAGAACAACAGGACAGCCCAGCCACGATGTCCTGCTAGAGACACCAGATCTTCCTCTCAGCGAACCCCTGGTTTCTGAATGGAGAAGATCTTTAAGGCCGAGCCACCCCGGCTCAGGTGTGGCTCATCCATCTGACGACACTCCAATCAGCACCTGCAACAAAAATCAAAACCACAAGGCCACCTGGGACATGGGAGGGTCGTCACAGCTCCATTCTGTACTCATGCTTCCGCCAAATATGAGGACAAATTTTAACCCTGATTGTGTTGAACGACTTTTGAACAAATTCCAACGATGGTCATGAAATGCATGGATGGTCATTCAAATGGCTGAGCAACTGCTGGAATTGGATCCAGTTGAGCTGGTTGATTGTCTGGTTAGGTTTACCCACCATCTGACAGGTATGACATGTTTTGATATATCTAGACACATCCCGCTTCACTCAAGGCCAAAAGAAATACTGAGAACGTAGTTGTACATCTTTCGAACACCCAAATGCCCTGATTGGTCATGCGATGCTCGATGCACCTCTTTTTTTAGATGGCACCACAACCTGAAAAATAGGATTACCTTCATAGTCTTTTCCATGCGGCACCCATTTTCTCACCAACAAATCTTTCAGCAGATACACCCCTTTACTATCAACCCTCGTGAGGCACTTGGTTGAACAGCTCTGCAAGTGGTCGGCCCATAAACGGTTACCAGCCAGGTGGTTTCCCAGAATTATGTCTACCCCTTGAATTGGCAATGCAGTACGTATCCCCATGGCCACCTCACTTATGCAACGGAACAGGCAGTACATCTAAGCTCATTGCCCACATCAGGATATACTCCCTAGTGTTGGTTCTTTATGAAAAAGGCAGCACATCAATCACAATGAATGAATTAAAAGCCCCTGTATCTTTCAGTATTTCTACCGGTACCTTGACCACATTCCCAGGCAGTGACACAAAACCTGAGAAAACAGACTGTTCCAAACTATAATCTACTCCCGGTTCCACCTGCTCACACAAAGGAAAAATAGACTGAGCAATAGACCTTTTTCAGAACTTCCGTATTTGTTACCAGAAATAATCAATCGTTGTGGAACTCTTCTTACTGTCTGGTTAGGGCAACGGTAAACAAATGGTGCAAGCAAAGAGAAAAAGTTATTGTAGCGTACCGGGCTGTTTTTGTTATTCCCAAAAGTAGCCAAACCTGTTGTTTCATTCCTTTCCTTTTCCTTTTTGATGAAAATGGATTCAGGCTATCCGGCGGGATGAACGACCAAACTTTATCATTAAAAAGGGGAACACTCACATATCTATGGGAGCAGACACTACCTCAGATGACTATGTTTTGGAGATCACTATTTGCCGCTTGAAACAGAGGCTATCCCTAGCCCAGGGGTGTCAAACTCATTTTGGGTTAAGGCCAGATACTGCCCACTCCGAGCGAACGTGGGCCACTGACAATCGGTGAACGGCTGACTGGGGGGTGGCGCTGGCGATCCGGCCGCCGAACAGTACGGCCGACGGTTTTCTGACAGCGAGCCGCACGGGACGCCCCGGCTGCGAGTTTGACCTTGGAGCGATTTCACGGCTAACACGAAAAAGGGAGCCTGTGTTTGAGCGGTCCAAAAAACGACAGCTGTTAACCTCTGCATTCGGCTAACATTATTGGCGCTACACACAAGACGTTCACTTGCACAACCATACAGAACAAATTGATACCACAATGCTTAATTAAAAGCAGATTATAATGCTTTATTAAGGTATTCAATATCCTCTACATACATTATGTCTAAGTGGAAACGCTAATGATTTGTCATTCTAGTTAACAGTTCGCCTGATTGCTCTCACTTAAGTAAACTTGATACTGATGGACAAATTCCTCATGGAAAAATGTCTACCATTTATTTATTTTGTTTCTTTTTTCCTCCACCAGTTATGCAACGTCAGCAAATGTAATTGTAGGTAAATCTGTGAGCGAAGTTGTGAAGACTCCATTATCTCCTGATGTGTTGACGCTTGACAGGAAGTCCACTTCCACATTGATTACGCATCTCCGTTTTTTGTGAAAAAGGTCTATGACGCTTTTGATAACCTCTTGGCCTGGACAGCCAATGCATCAGGTTTAATATGCGCATTGCTGAACCCACTTTCAGAAATTGTCTTCACAGGGCATTCAGCTTTCCAATGTCCCCTGGCCTTACAGTAATGGCATTGGTCACTAACCTCAACTAACTAAGCTCTTTCAGACCGTTTGGCTGTGGGTCGGAAATTACCACCATTTCCTCTGTACAGAGCATCATCCCAAGGCAATCAACTCGCGGTCAACACATATTGGGCAACCGAAGTGACTGCTTCTACAGCTGTCTTGACTTTACGTTCACTTACATACGTAGCAATGTGACTGGAAACAGAATCTTTAAATTGCTCCAGAACTATCAAATCACACAATGCCTCATATGAATGAGTCTCCAGTGAAATACACCAACGGCTGAAGTAAGTAGTCAACTCCCTGGAAAACTCCATGTGTGTCTTCCTTCCAGACTTCTCCCCAGATCTCAACCTCTGGCGGTCGGCCTCCGGCACCAACTAATAAGCTCTTAATACTGCCGCTTTGACAGACTCTACTTTTAGCTTCACTGAGAGAAGAATACGCTTGCTGTGCCTTACCGGTGAGAATGTAAATGTAACGTGCGATCAGCATTTGACCAACCTCAAATTAACTGTGATATCAAAAACATGTGAAGGCCCAGCAGAGCCAACAGAGACCTGCGCCAAGCCACCATCAACACTCAACCTGCGTTCTTCCAGTTCTAGTTTTTTAATTTCCATTACATGTAACAATAGTAACTCTTTGCGTTTCCCACCGCCACTCCACTAGAGGGAATTGCACCAAATATGTCTGAAGCGGAATTAACAGCATGCAGTTTGGGCTGAAGGACATCCACTTCAAACTGATTTTCCAATATTTCTACTTCCTATTTTCCTTCAAAGGCCTATCGCCCTCCATCTTAAAATGCTTAGCAATTTTATCCAACTGCTCTGGTGAACAACATTCCAATAACTCCTCGGATGGAGCTCTTAAGAATTCCTCAACAGTTGCCATAATGAAAGAATGATTTCTTACCGGCCTGAATATAAAAAACCCAAGAGCTATGATCAAACAACCCATTTACAACAATAATTTGCTATCCTGTCCCTCTAATGGCCTAACCAGATCTACCTAACTCCCCCCCTATGTGTCTGGTATGGTATCCATATACATATGGTAGTGAGCCCAGAACAGGACACAGCAAAGCCAGTTGTTTTCATGGCGTCGCCCAAGGGCTTTAATGCATCTGTGTAGGGTTTAATGCACCTCGGAAGGGTTTATTTCCATCTACATTCCATTTAGGAGCTTCTCCTGCCCCCAACTTTTTGATTCTGGTAGTGAGTTGGACCCATGTGACTTATCAAATTTCAGTGAAGTTGGGCAGAAATTTCTCACAGAATGTCAAATCATGAGCAATCGCAGCTTCATTGTCTATGTCAGTCCAAGGAGGAAACACAAGTATGGGATCTGTGTAGCCAGGTATTTGAATCATTGGGGTCTTGAACACTGGTTTATATGACGGTAGAAGGGGAAACAAACCCCTGATGTAGATGGTTTCTCTGGGTTAAAAAAGTTTCCAGTTGTTTGCCAATCAGTTAACTTTTATTGCAGACCTTATTCTCTGAAACTACTATTGCCTAAATGGTGCCTGCACCAATACTTGATGGAGAGTTAAGAGCACAAAGGAATTAGGTGAACAGTGGTAGAATTGTCTTCAACTTTAATTACACATTGTTGAGTTGAGCTGCAGGCCGAGCCCCTCTCTGGCTGAGAGGCGGGCTTAGGTGTGTCTCCCAGGCTGGAGGCGGGAAATGGAATGTAGCAGGTGGAGATGATCTGGAAATCAGAGTGAGTTGGAGGCACAGGGCGGTGAAGAGCAAGCAGGGTGAAAAGCGACATAGAAGAGCTTAGAGAGAAGAGACTGCAGAAAGAAAGCTTGCAAAGACTGGAGAAGGAGCCGGTGAGCTTTTGAGTGATAGAAATTATCATTATCAATTATCGGCATCAAATGCAAGAGAAAATGCTATATATTTAATGAAATGTGTGGTTTAAGAGTATTAAGAGTATCTGTGTGTATTCACTTGAGTTAAAAGATGCAAATCTTTGTAAGGTTAAAATCATCATTAAATAGTGTTAAAAATGTATTTATGTTCATTTGGGATACTTTAGACATGGGTTTGCTTCTACTTACTTTAGATTAATTTCCAATAGATTAAAACTAAGTATGTGGTGTTGGGTATGTGAATTAATTATGGTTTCTTGGGTATATTTCATTGACCTTCTATTTGTGTTTGTATTTCAAGGTTTTTCACCTGGTTTGACCTGGACAATTTTAAGATTAAAAAGCAAGAAAGCAAAAAAGGTCTGTGTCCGGTGGTTGGAGCGTGCTCACCTGTGTGTCTGACTCCACAACCTCTACAGAACTCGTGGACATCTTAACTACTTCAACATCACCCGAAATGTTGACTTTTCCACCCAAAAAAGGATACCCACTTGGTCTGCACCTTCGGCATTATCATCAGCAATCTAAGCAGCATCAACATCACCATCTCTGACCACCTGGCTATGACCTTGGACATAGACATCCCCACCCCCTTTGTCAAGCAAAATCGCACCATAACATTTCGAAACATCAAATCCATCAACCTGCCATGGCTCTCCTCTATCCTATCTGCCACCGTCTCTGCCTCTTCCCCTATTCCAACTGCCTCCCCCACTGTCCTGGTTAATTACAGCAATAATACACTTTCCCCCTGTCTTGACGTCATTGCCCCCCAAAAATCAAAACTTCACCCATTCTGCCCCCTGGTACACTGGGCAACTTCGCCACCTCATAAAATAATTGCAATACACAACCAGCTCGCTGTACCATTCCCCCCCCCCCACTACCACTCCCCAAGGCCCTCAAAATAACTCTCCCCTACTTCCAAGTCACTCCCTCTCATGCTTCAGCCCAATCACTGAAACCGAACTCTCGTCCATAGTCTCCAGCACAAAATCTCCACCTGTGCCCTTAACCCCCTCCCATTTTCCTTGGTCGAGGCCTGCCTCCCCTCAGCTCTCCCCTCCCATAACTAACATTATCAACTCCAGACTGTCCTCTGGTTTCATGCCCCCCCCCCTCACTCAAGCTCGCTGCTGTCACCCCCGGCGCTGAAAAAATCTGGTCTCGACCCCGACATCGCAATAACTACCGACCAATCTCCAACCTCCCGTACCTGTCCAAAGTCCTTCAGAAAGCTGTTGCATCACAACTCAAGTCCCACCTCAATCTCCATAATATCTACAAACCCTTCCAATCTGGCTTTTGCTCAAAACACAGCAACGAAACCGCCCTACTGAAAATCCCAAACGACATACTCGTCTATGCTGACTCTGGCAGATCCCCAGCTCCTCAGTCACCCACAGTGTCCCCCAAGATTGCGTGCTTGGTCCCCTCCTCTTCATTATTTACATCCGTCTCCTTGTAAATTTCATCCGCCGTCATGGACTCAACGTCCACTTTTACGTCAGCGACACCCAACTCTACTTCTCCTCCAAGACCATCACCGCAGTCACGCACTCCACTCTCACTGCCTGTCTCACTGACATAAAATCCTGGAAGCAGCAGCACTTTCTCAAACTCAACTGCAATAAATCTGAAATCCTCATCATCGGCCATGCCACACTCATCTGCTCAGCCCAGACCTTCTCCCTCAACATTGATGGCTCCATCGTCACCCCCTCCAGCCTGCTCTGCAGAGTCGGTATCAGCCTCACCCCACCCTACCTTTCCTACCTAACCTCCAGACTCGACTACTGCAACAACATCCTCTACGGCTCTCCCAACTAAATCCTCAACAAACTGCAATATGTTCAGAACTCTGCCACTTGAAATGGTAAATTATGTTATAACATAGTCTTTTGCTAAAAGAGTGCTTATTGTCTGTATTGAACTGATGTGCAAAGCAGGGTGATTCAAAAGTTTCCTTTTGCGGCCGAGTACGAAGAAGGAGGGCAGTCAAACAGGCTTTCACACAAATGCTCGAACAAAGGAACTCTGTTACCCAATCTTAACCTTGGCTCATTTCTCAATTGGTTTGTAATTTTTCATATCTGCTATTGCACAGGTGGTTTAGTGTTTAGGGTTCGGTGCCTCTTATGGCCACCTGCCACTTGAAATTACCTTCACATGTGTGTATAAAAGCTTAGTGTTTTGACTGCTCGGAGACGCCATCTCCACAGAGCACGGTAATATGTGCTTGTGTATTTGACCTCCTGCCTGCAAGCAATAAATGGACATTTGCAACTTTGATCATTCGTCGAGACTATGTTTTATTAGATGAACCTAGAAACAAATCATTCACTTCTCCTGAACTTTTATTGAAATATTCCACAACCTGCTCACATCCACTCACCGCCATGAACACATCACCCCGGTCCTATGCAACCTCCACTGGCTCCCGGTAATATACAGGATAGACTTCAAAATATTACTCATCACCTACAAAGCCCTAAACAACCTGGCCCCTACCTAGCTCTCAGACCTCCTCCCCCTCCACGCCCCAACCCGTTGCCTCAGGTTTGCCAATACTAATACCCTGAAGATCAGCAGGACCAAGCGTCGAACCTGGGGCTACAGGGCCTTCGCAGCTGCTGCACCTCCCCTCTGGAACGCCCTCCCCATCCCAATCCGCCGGGCTCCCACCATCATTCAAACAAGTCATCAAAACCCACCTCTTCAAACTCAATTGTTTGCTCGTGACTCACTCTCCAGTTTTCTCAAGTTCTATTTTTTATTTTTTGTGTGTTTTCTGTCTCCTTATCTGCATGTTTTCCCTTACTTAGATTATATTGTAAAGCGTCATTGGGTACCTAGAAAAGCGATATAAAAATACAAAAGTATATTTGTTATTATAATGTAATGATACTAATTTATGGAGAAGTCGAGTGATCGCATGTGATATTAGAGGGGGGGCGTGTACCGTTGGCGGTCGGCACTTGGAAGTTGTGTGAACCTGCAGTCACAATCCTGGTGTTATGCTAATGTTAAACTAAGATAATAAAGTTATCCAAAGATACCACAGCTTGAAGCTTATTGTACACCTAACACTACACCAATATGGGATGGTTTTCAGGACCCAACGAAAGACGATAACAAATACGAGTCCCTTGTTGTACAATACAAGTATAAAGTCATTAATGATTTTCATTGGTGCTGTTTCTGTGCTATGATGCAATCCTGACTGAAAATCCTCAAAAAAAACATGCTTATGGAGAAAGTCACAAAATAAGAAAATAAGGTCTATAGTTAGCCAACACCTCTGTAGCAAGAGTGGGTTTCTTGTTACATTCTTTGTACATGTCCTTTTAACATAACAAACGCACCATTTCACAGAAGTCTTGCTGAGAACAGGCTGCTCTCTGCGATCTGAAAGGATGCTGATGGTCCGGTGCTGGAGGAATCAGACTGTCCCCTTAACTAGACCTCACATCTCTGACATCCTTGGAGCAAATTGTTACGAAGGCTGAACGTTGACAAACTGACAGCAGAAATGTTGCTTAAACAAATAACTTCTCGTCTGGAAAAAGTCCTAAAATAACATTTTGTGTGTAGACACAAGGATGGGAAATTCCGGACTTAAAAGTGAAGGGTGTAAGATTGCCACTTTTTGCTGTTCAAAACCTGCCCTCTTTGCTTCTGCCTGTAACGGAGATGCCTTCCGTATACTAGTGAGAGTTCATGCATACACAGTAGTGAGATGCTCTTATGTATAGATACAGTATATATGTATATGACACAGCAGTATGTATGCATGTGTGTTTCTCATATGTACGTGTAAGTGTTAGTATGAGTATGTATAATGATTTATATATGCGTGTGCATAGATTTACAGAGTATGTATGTATGTGTAAGTTAGGGCGAGAACATTTCAATAGCAAACACATAAGAGTGTCTCAGTAGTTAAGTCCTGAACGGCCCCTCATATACACAGTATTTGGTCCCAATCAGCATTGATGTTAAATTAACTCTTGCTCAAGTGTTGAAATTTTAGAGTTAAATTAACCCTAAATAGAGTAAAATGTAACACTAGTTAACACTGTGTTAATCAAATTTAACACTACAGATTAAATAACTCTGAAGAGTGTAAATATCACTTTCATTAGTCTTCATAATTTTACTCTCTAATAAATCAACTCTCTTTTGAGTTGAATTCTGATTTTCATTGATGCATCCATCTAAAAAAAATCTTTATGAAAAATCTTTCATACAGGGTTACTGGTGTCAATCCCAATCCCTAGAGACAGTGTGCACCCAGAATTGATCTTTAGCCAATTTCAGGGCAAACTTAGAGACAAATACATTCACATCCCCTATGAGCAATTTAGAGGTACTGTAATTAACAAATGTAGGAACAGGGCAGAATTGATACCAGGACCTTCTTGCTGTGATGCGACGGTACTAAACACCACACTAGCATGCTGCCTGATGCAAAATGAACACAACGGCAAATAACTCTGGTGAGTGTTCATGTTACACACTACAGTGTTGACGATTTATATTAATGTGAAAACAGCATGTTTTATGTTAGTGTAAAAGTCTAACTATCGAAACTGCTCAGTGTCACTGCAATTTAACAATTTTAATTTATAAAAATCCAGATCGGTTAGAAATTAAGTGAGGAGATGAGCGGAGCTTTTCAGAGTACTTGGGACACCACCTGTCTTCCCTCCCTGAATTAACACTGGGAGGCATGTTGATGAAATAACTCTGAAAGAGTCAATGGACTTTGACACTGCATATTTAACACTGTGGATTTTGCTGTGTATATTTATAGTTTTTGCATGCAATCCTTTTTCTAATGCCATTGTGTTCCTCTTTCACAGTGTCATCCTACAGGTACAAAAACATAGACAATGGGAGGCTAACCTTCTGGTTTGCTATCATGAAGAGAAGAAACTGAAATAAATAGTATAATTTACTGTTCTATTTTACTTTTGTTTTGAAATTTTGGTCATTTTAACAGCTAATCAATTGCATGATAAGAAACCTCTTAGGAAAAGTTGTTTTACAGATGTTATGAGAAGATTTTGCTCTTTTGCTCTTTTGGCATTTTAAATGCTTAAATAATAATAAATGAAATAATAATAATAGAGTTAAGAGCGATGCTCAGATGTGTCCAGGCCACGGAAAGCCTTTGGTGCGAATTCCCGGTGTCCATGTCATAATGCGCAGATGAGGCGATATTCGTGGTGCTGAACCACACACATCCACAGGGGTACCGTCCGTGACACAGATCCACTCATTCGACATCACAACTTTAAGCGCGTGCGAGGCTGGGTCCGAGTGACAATAAAGCGAGACAATAACTGTAGATTCTAGATCTATGAACTCTCAGGACCTGCTGTCATGGAACACAGATAACGGAATAAATGTCTCACGGGTTTTCCTTGCAGGCCATCCATTATAAGGGTTAACGGTATTCGCATCAACCGTGTGCATAGTTGCTTTCTTTTCTACAGTGGTTTTTACAGACGGGGAGAAGCGCTGCAGCGGACATCCCGGTCGGGGATTTCATAAGTGATTTGGTCCGGAGCAGAGCGCATGAAAGCATGGGGTACAATATATGAAGGTATATCTAAAAACAGTTTGAGAGCAAATGTCTTGCATCGCAAATAAAAATTGAGTTTGTAAGTTAAAATATATAAACTGAGAATAAATAATTTGCCAGTTTTAAGAAGAGGTCCTTCATGTGCAGCCCGAGCTGTGGACTGGTGGACACGATCCTTCCGTTCGCTCAGTGTGGCGGAGCCGTGACGCGTTCAGATCACCAATGCAAATGAGACTCCCTCCCCTCCTCCTCCTCCCCCTCCTCCTCCTCCTCATCACGCCTCTCTCTCTCTCTCTCTCTCTCTCTCTCTCTCACTAACACATACTGGCTTTATATCGCCGTGCCAGCCTTTCAGAGCGACGGATAGCAAACAGCACTGTCTGCCGGGGAGAGAGAGAGAGAGAAAGTGAGAGAGAGAAAGATTATATAACACCAGCTCTGGAAAATGCTGGAGAGCCGAGGGGACCTTCGCCGGACAGCAAACGGGGAAAAACAGCGACCATAGCGCCGTAAAGTGATGGGAGATCTCCCGACAAAGGGATGCTGAGCGTGTGGAGGTAAGGACCACGTCCACGCAGCCTCTGCACTGTAAATGGTGGCTAATGAAAGAGCTGCTTCTTAAATAGCGTATGAGATGCGTGTTTGCTCCTGCTGTTTGTTGATCCTTTCCGCAAGGTTGTTAATGTTTTGCGGTCATTTTGGTTTTATGCGTGAAAACAGAAATTGGCAGTAGAACGAAACTTGGGCACTCGGACTGGATCGGAGCCTCGTCGTGCAAACTGTTGCTTCTATCCTTGGGAGCACTACCGCACCCCTACTTTCTTTTGGGGGGTGGAAACGAGAGATCTGAGACGAAAAGTAGAGCCGAAGGGCACGACGGTGTGACAAACCGCCGATGCGTGTAGTGAAGGGGTGTGCGGGCACGGCTAACGTTACGTGGGCTCCTCTATGGGCTGGAAGTCTAAATCATCCCGCAAGAGAGTACATTGTGACATAAAACGACAAGCCACCGGACAAGCAGAGGCTGCACTTCTCTCTCCTCTGTCAGAGTACGGAGACGGGTTTTACATTGTCCACATCTTCAACCTCTCATCTCTGCATGCTTTCTTTTCTTTTTACTTCATCTTTCCACCCATTGTCTGCATACTGCTAGTCCCCATTTCATAAGCAAGAACATCCCCACCCTCCTTTTAAATAAAATAAGGGAATTGGGGTTTTAAACAATGAAGCATCAGACCAAGGGATGTGGTGCAAGATGCTGCAAAAAAGAAACAAGCCCATATTTCAACATGAGCTGTACACTTAATCCCCAGGCATATACTTCCTTCCCTGCAGACTGTGCTGAGAGAAATACTCTTGCTATAAATCAGTTTTTTTTGTGTTTGTGCCTCAGCTTTTCCCCAGGGATCATCCTGGAGTCTGTGACCATAGCCTTGGATTTTAAGCCCCTCTCTGTCGTGACACATCTATTGTTCCTCTGCTGCTATTGGACGATGAAGTGCCTTGTCTTTCACATCCCCAGATGCATCCCCAGGTCTTTCTGAGATCATGAAGTTGCTGGTAGGTTACCCATCTTGTCCCTCCTAGTCCAGGATATGGCCTTCCACTGAGGACAGGGAGACGGTTGAACAGGATGGCGACGCCTCACTACAGGCTGCAATGCTTCTTGAAGCGAGCTCAGATGCTGCTGCTGTGCTTGGGCATTGCTTATCTCATGGCGGGCAGCATCTTGCTCCTGCAGCGCTCCAGTGTCAGGGTGGCTCAGGCCAACCTCGCCGGACTGCCACCCCTGCTGGCCTTGGCCGCGCCCCCCACTGTCCTCAGGTCCTGGTTGGGCCCGGGCGTGAGGTCCCGCTCCAGATGGGCCGCCGCCGCTGCGGTTCAGCCAGCATCCGGAGGGGGAACCAAGGCGGGGCGGCAATGGCCTGCTTCCGAAAGCCTGGGGGTACAACACTTGCACCGCCAGTGGTTTCACAATCTGCTCCCAGAGAGCCCAGAGCAGAGAGCCCCCCTCCAAAGGAGCAGCAAACATAAAGGTAAATAACTATGCACAGTCCACACAGAAAACGAAACGCTAGGGCGGATTATTTCAAGGACATAGATGGGTTGACATTTTCTTTGCATGCAGTCTGCCTTTCCACTCTTGCCCTTATAGCTTTAAAGTTCAGTGTTGAGCTACACATTGAGTTGACACCTGACACCCACCTACCTGTCTTTAGTCCTGAATGGTCTTTCCTTATAGCTAACTGGCCAGCAGCCAGGAGCAGCCAGTGTTAAAGCTAACATGTGACCACTGCTTGCCATATTTACATTAAATAGTGTGCCAGCGAGATGTTAACATGTAAAAGGCAGTCAGCCGACTATGTAAATACTAAATTAACATTCTTTCCCACTCAGTTTCTGCTTTTTCTGACCTCAGGGACTCTCAATACGGCAGTAAAATAGACATTTGACCCGACAGACTTGTGGTTGCGTGGCCTCGTCAGTGCATCTGATGTGGTTGTTGCAAACCGGGTACTGACCTTGTGTAGCCGGCTCTATGCACTTCTATTGCTAGTAAACAATGGAATAGTCAGAGAAAAAAGCTTTCAGCTCTGACACTGACACTCATCTGAAATGGAGCATGGGAAAAGGGAGGATTTGCAAGTTTGAAATATCTTGGGTGAAGACGTGTTGACTGAGTCGTGGGTTTTTCTGCTGAATAATATATGAAGAGGGAAATATACAAGTTTATTTTTTCGCTTTTTGATTTACTATTTTAGCTCAGGTGGCCTGGAGCCGAGACATTGCACTCTGTGCACTCAACAGGAGTCATTGACATTTCACGAAAAGATAATCATGACCTTAAAACATTTAGATGGGCATCATCATACATTTATATGACATTTTATTTGAGGGTGCTTCAGCTATTGTACATGAGGTAAAGTGCTCACTGATCCTCTAAAAAACCGAAGGAAAAGGCAGGTATGCAGGCTCAAAAATACATTTGTGATTACAAAGAAAAAAATTATATAATTCCTCAATTGCCATCGCTGAGGTGCCAGTATTGTCATTTAACTGCTAGTTACTACTATGTTGTTTCACACTCACCGTTTGGGCCCTTTTCATTTTGTTAAAATGAGAAATGCACAATAGAATATCCTACAGTGGATAATTTGTTATTCATGCTCATTCTGCTCAAACTGGCCAAGAACTTCAGGATTCATCGAGTTATAAAGTGGTTTTAATAAAAAAAGCCATTGTTATACACAGTCAACAGGCCCCTGCTGATTATGCTTCGGCTCAAGAACAAAGAACGAAGGAATCCATCAAGTTGTAGACATTACCACATTTCGGACATGGCTGCCTCTTATTGCTTAAAACATGCTGGTGAAGTTAAAAAGACATGGAGCGGGCTCTGGGTCGGTTTGCTGTTAGTGTACTGTTAAATGGGTCCTCTGTCCTGAAACTCCCTACATTTCATGTAAGCATACATCACTTCTAAACTTTTACGTTAAATAGTTTTCTTACCTTACTGATACAGAATGTCATAAGGCAGTTAGTCTTTCTTGTTTCTTAATTTACACTTAAACATTTTTTAACTCTAGTTGGGACAGAGTTCATAACCCTCTACGGTACAGTTATCACCAAGGAACAAACTCCGTGCCAAAAGCATAAATGAATTAAGTTGACTGAAAATGAACTATTCAAATTATTGATCAATGTTATAAAACAATAAACATTGTGAATAAATAGAATTTGAGAAGATCGACACTGCAAAGCTTTAATTCCCTTCAGCAGGTCTAAATATGACGCTAATGCCAGCAGCTTGTTAGCTTAGCTTAGCTTAGCTTAGCTTAGCTTAGCATAACGACTGGAAACAGCTAGCCTCCCCGTGTCTGAAGCTTATTTATCCACTTCCCAGATCCTCTAAAACCCGGGATGTAAAACGTCAGTTTGCCGCGTCACTCCGAGGTTGCCGGGCAACCAACCAAAATCCTTAGGAAATCACTGCTCCAGGCCAAAAAACCCCCCATGAAACTCCCATGTTATGAAGATGTAACATGTTAACTTTAAAAGGTAAATTTGTGTTAAAAGTGAGCATAAATTGGTTGTACATAAGAAATATCAATTTAAGTGTCAAGTGGAACCAACGTGTGTTTCAACCACGCTCCCAGAGCGGCTAATGTTACAGTTGAATAGACAGAAAAAAGGTCACATGTGGCAAGATGGACATATTTGTGAATGGTTTAAAGCTCAAACGTGACCACAACAACACATGCACAAAAAAGGCCTTACCTAAAGGGCTTAGGTGATACCTTTCCCCGGTCTCTTAGTGCTCTCAGGCAGCAGCTGCTTGAGCTCTTCAGTGTTTCCCTCCTGAGGCGGCTGCTGCGACTCAGCACTACGCGCTGGGCGGGCTTCAGAGGACATCGCAGACTGATTGAATCACAAATTCGATATTGCAATGTTCGGGCCGCCAGGGGACCTCACGGTCCATCGCTTTTGTCCATCTTGTTCGTGCACCTTGTTTCCAATCCTCTTTAAAAGAATCCTCTTTGACCTGTTGACATTAGTTTATTTTTAGGTGGGGAACTGAATCCTCCTTTAAACTACTAAAACATCTTTGTATGCAAATTCACAAAGCCTGTAAATAAACCTTAAAGCAGGATCTGGGAATTTCCTGCATACAGTCCACTCACCAAAAACATACACTCCCTGGGTGACGTAGAACATTTGGCAGAGCACCTAAAAATACAACCGTCTTAGACACAAGGATGTAAATGAAATGAAATGCATATGCTTCCTTCTACACAGACACTGGTCTTTCAAACGAAGACTTTGATGTGTCAGCTGAGTTTGATGTAGCAGTGGCAAAGACAAGGATAACATCAAAGGCGGATTTCGGGTGACTTTTTAATCTTGTCAGCACATGATATTAGTCCGTCACTGCCTATTATTTGTTTTATCCTCCTTTCTACAGGAGTATTTCTTATTTGAGTGCAAGTCAATAAGTTCAATGTAAAACAGGACTAAGAATAATCTATATTGGATGATAAATGATGCCTAGTATCACCTGAGTCACCTGGTATTCATGTTTCAGCTAAAGCATGGCAATTGTGCAAAATGCAATCAGAAAACTTTAAAGGATGTTCAAAGCAGAGAGGGGTGATGAGTGGGTAATCCAAAGCCAAATGATCCCAATTCATTTAAGTTTGTCCTCTTTTTTTTGGTAAATGTTGCTCTAAAAATGTATCTGAAACCAACTTCTTAATATCGATAATACATGTTGTATTACGTACACGAGTGGGGGGGCGTACACGAGTGGGAGGATGTACTCGAGTGGGGGGACGTACACGAGTCGGGGGACGTACACGAGTGGGAGGACGTACTCGAGTGGGAGGACGTACACGAGTGGGGGGACGAACTCGAGTGGGGGGACGTACACGAGTGGGAAGACGTACACGAGTGGGAGGACGTACACGAGTGGGGGGACGTACACGAGTGGGAGGACGTACACGAGTGGGGGGGACGTACACGAGTGGGAGGACGTACACGAGTGGGGGGGACGTACACGAGTGGGAGGGCGTACTCGAGTGGGGGGGACGTACACGAGTGGGAGGACGTACACGAGTGGGAGGACGTACTCGAGTGGGAGGACGTACACGAGTGGGAAGACGTACTCGAGTGGGAGGATGTACACGAGTGGGAGGACGTACACGAGTGGGGGAACGTACACGAGTGGGGGGACGTACACGAGTGGGAGGACGTACTCGAGTGGGGGGACGTACACGAGTGGGAGGACGTACTCGAGTGGGGGGACGTACACGAGTCGGGGGACGTACACGAGTGGGAGGACGTACTCGAGTGGGAGGACGTACACGAGTGGGAAGACGTACACGAGTGGGAGGACGTACTCGAGTGGGGGGGACGTACACGAGTGGGAGGACGTACTCGAGTGGGGGCACGTACACGAGTGGGAAGACGTACACGAGTGGGGGGACGAACTCGAGTGGGGGGACGTACACGAGTGGGAGGACGTACACGAGTGGGAGGACGTACACGAGTGGGGGGACGTACACGAGTGGGAGGACGTACACGAGTGGGGGGGACGTACACGAGTGGGAGGACGTACACGAGTGGGGGGACGAACTCGAGTGGGGGGGACGTACACGAGTGGGAGGACGTACACGAGTGGGAGGACGTACACGAGTGGGGGGACGAACTCGAGTGGGGGGACGTACACGAGTGGGAAGACGTACACGAGTGGGAAGACGTACACGAGTGGGGGGACGTACACGAGTGGGGGGACGAACTCGAGTGGGGGGACGTACACGAGTGGGAAGACGTACACGAGTGGGAGGACGTACACGAGTGGGGGGGACGTACACGAGTGGGAGGACGTACACGAGTGGGGGGGGACGTACACAAGTGGGAGGACGTACACGAGTGGGGGGGGACGTACACAAGTGGGAGGACGTACACGAGTGGGAAGACGTACACGAGTGGGGGGGACGTACACGAGTGGGAGGACGTACACGAGTGGGGGGGGACGTACACAAGTGGGAGGACGTACACGAGTGGGAAGACGTACACGAGTGGGAGGACGTACACGAGTGGGGGGGACGTACACGAGTGGGAGGACGTACACGAGTGGGGGGGACGTACACGAGTGGGAGGACGTACACGAGTGGGGGGGGGACGTACACGAGTGGGAGGACGTACACGAGTGGGAGGACGTACACGAGTGGGGGGGACGTACACGAGTGGGAGGACGTACACGAGTGGGAGGACGTACACGAGTGGGGGGACGAACTCGAGTGGGGGGACGTACACGAGTGGGAAGACGTACACGAGTGGGAAGACGTACACGAGTGGGGGGACGTACACGAGTGGGGGGACGAACTCAAGTGGGGGGACGTACACGAGTGGGAAGACGTACACGAGTGGGAGGACGTACACGAGTGGGGGGGACGTACACGAGTGGGAGGACGTACACGAGTGGGGGGGGACGTACACAAGTGGGAGGACGTACACGAGTGGGAGGACGTACACGAGTGGGGGGGACGTACACGAGTGGGAGGACGTACTCGAGTGGGGGGGACGTACACGAGTGGGAGGACGTACTCGAGTGGGGGGGACCTACACGAGTGGGAGGACGTACACGAGTGGGGGGACGTACACGAGTGGGAGGACGTACACGAGTGGGAGGACGTACTCGAGTGGGGGGGACGTACACGAGTGGGAAGACGTACACGAGTGGGAGGACGTACACGAGTGGGAGGACGTACACGAGTGGGAGGACGTACTCGAGTGGGGGGGACGTACACGAGTGGGAGGACGTACACGAGTGGGAAGACGTACTCGAGTGGGAGGATGTACACGAGTGGGAGGACGTACACGAGTGGGGGGGACGTACACGAGTGGGAGGACGTACACGAGTGGGAAGACGTACTCGAGTGGGAGGATGTACACGAGTGGGAGGACGTACACGAGTGGGGGAACGTACACGAGTGGGGGGACGTACACGAGTGGGAGGACGTACTCGAGTGGGGGGACGTACACGAGTGGGAGGACGTACTCGAGTGGGGGGACGTACACGAGTCGGGGGACGTACACGAGTGGGAGGACGTACTCGAGTGGGAGGACGTACACGAGTGGGAAGACGTACACGAGTGGGAGGACGTACTCGAGTGGGGGGGACGTACACGAGTGGGAGGACGTACTCGAGTGGGGGCACGTACACGAGTGGGAAGACGTACACGAGTGGGGGGACGTACACGAGTGGGGGGACGAACTCGAGTGGGGGGACGTACACGAGTGGGAAGACGTACACGAGTGGGAGGACGTACACGAGTGGGGGGACGTACACGAGTGGGAGGACGTACACGAGTGGGGGGGACGTACACGAGTGGGAGGACGTACACGAGTGGGGGGACGAACTCGAGTGGGGGGACGTACACGAGTGGGAAGACGTACACGAGTGGGGGGACGTACACGAGTGGGGGGACGAACTCGAGTGGGGGGACGTACACGAGTGGGAAGACGTACACGAGTGGGAGGACGTACACGAGTGGGGGGGACGTACACGAGTGGGAGGACGTACACGAGTGGGGGGGACGTACACGAGTGGGAGGACGTACACGAGTGGGGGGGGACGTACACAAGTGGGAGGACGTACACGAGTGGGAGGACGTACACGAGTGGGGGGGACGTACACGAGTGGGAGGACGTACTCGAGTGGGGGGGACGTACACGAGTGGGAGGACGTACTCGAGTGGGGGGGACCTACACGAGTGGGAGGACGTACACGAGTGGGGGGACGTACACGAGTGGGAGGACGTACACGAGTGGGAGGACGTACTCGAGTGGGGGGGACGTACACGAGTGGGAAGACGTACACGAGTGGGAGGACGTACACGAGTGGGAGGACGTACACGAGTGGGAGGACGTACTCGAGTGGGGGGGACGTACACGAGTGGGGGGGACGTACACGAGTGGGAAGACGTACACGAGTGGGAGGACGTACATGAGTGGGAGGACGTACACGAGTGGGAGGAAGTACTCGAGTGGGAGGACGTACACGAGTGGGAGGACGTACTCGAGTGGGAGGACGTACTCGAGTGGGAGGACGTACTCGAGTGGGAGGACGTACTCGAGTGGGGGGGACGTACACGATTGGGAAGACGTACACGAGTGGGAGGACGTACTCGAGTGGGAAGACGTACACGAGTGGGAGGACGTACACGAGTGGGGGGACGTACACAAGTGGGAAGACGTACACGAGTGGGAGGACGTACACGAGTGGGGGGACGTACACACACGTTGTTCCCATTGTTCCCAAGTATTTTACTTTGTTACTTGATACCTCTGCCAAGGGGTAAAGTCTATATTTTTGTAGTGGGTAAACTGTGCTTTTCCCCTCCCAACGTCACACCCGCGAGTGAGGGGGGGAATGGGACCGCAGGCTGACAGGGGGGGGGGGGGGGGGTCCGTTAGGTGGGAGAATGCGTCCATTAGTAAGCGAGGATCTATAGTTTTGGTCATCTCCCTCGGTAGGCTGCGCATGTGTGACGTGACTGGCTTCAGTCGGGGGTGAATTGATGAATGACAGTTAGAACGTTCTATCACAACGATGTGACTACACCATGCCTCTGCCCAGTGCTATTTGAATTTGTTTTATCATGTCCGGCTTACAATGGCAAAACCCCAACAAGTAATATTTAAAAAAATTAAAATAAAAGCAACTTCTCAATCTTGAGAAACTAGAAACAAAGAACATTTAAAATCTTGCCTAGACAAATCATCTAAAGGATTACCTGACTGTGAAGTGCATGTTGTGTCAGTTGTTTTTTCAGCTTCAAATGTTACTGTAATCTCAAGAAGACTTTGGACATTCTATAATGACTAGAGCTGAGCTCCCTCACCAGGGTGTCTGTCACTCAGCGCTTCCCTCTCCCATGCAGGAACGTACATGGGCTGCTATCTGCACAACGGCAGTGATCGAGCGCTGGGAGGAACCGTGCTTTATGACCTGCGTAAAATGACCAGCTCTCTGTGTCAAGACACCTGCTCCGAAAGGTAATGTGTTGGTGGCGGGCTGCCGGGGAAGGGCCACAGAGGGCCTGCTGTTTGAGTAAACGCTTTGGATCTCAGTCCCCTGCATGAATGTCTCCTTGTGTTTGGAGCCAGCGGAGAGCCAGGTGGCTCGATGACAGTAAAAGATGTGGGGGGATTGGAGGGGGTGAAGAGCAAGCCAGGACAGAAGACTTGATCTATTGCAGGAGAAGGAAGGTGTGTGTGTGTGTGTGTGTTAGAAAGCTGAATGAGTTGAATACAGCAGTTAGTGAATAAATGAGAGGTTAGATATGGGCCTTCCTGTGGCCACACTTTGAATCTCCTTCAGTTGGGTCGCTGTGACCTGAATTCTCAGCATTTGCAACGACAGTCCATAGCTGCAAGGATGCAGCTGTTGGCAGTTGCTGAGGCAGTTGGGCACGATGAGGGAAACTCAACGAATGACCAGCTTGAGGTATTCTTCCTAACGTCTCAGCAGTGAGGATGTAGCGCAGCCCTGTTGAAACAGAAGAGGACCGATGGATGCAGTCAGACAGCCCCTCAAAGCCCCCAACCACCTCCACATGCCCGCATGGAAGGCAGTCATGCTCAAGTGGGCCAATTACTGCGATGAATAAAAAGTTAAAAGTCAAGGTAATTTATGAGGAAGCCTCAAAAGAACATATATGAAAAGGTCAACTTTGATGACGTTTCGGCCTTTCCCAAGGAGGGACGAAGAGAGAGGATGAGTCACGACAGCCTTGATATGTAAAGTACAGATCATAGACGGCTGCCATTCAGCTAGGGTACAAAGGCATCTCACAGTGAGATGAGTGCAGAGAGAGAAGCACTGAGGGACATCACTGGGGAATTAATGCTTAATGCTTAATGCTGGCAACTCTGCGTTAAATGATAAATTAGAAATGTTAACTAATGTCCTGAGGGATGGTTTAGCCTGAGGGCGAGAGCTTGAGGTGATGCATTGCCTTTGGCTAGGGCATTAACGCTGTGTTTTATTTTTACCTGTGTGTGCGTGTGTGTGTGTGTGTGTCTGCGTGTGTGTGTGGGTGGCTAGCGGGTACCAGTTTGCAGGTCTGGAGTTTGGAGCTGAATGCCACTGCGGGAACCGAATCAGTAGCACGCGGGCCCCGGAGGAAGACTGCGGCCTGGTGTGTCGGGGTGAGAGGGGGTCTCCCTGTGGAGGCGTGGGCCGACTCTCCATTTACAAAGTGGAGGGGCAGCTGCCGGGTCACAGAAAATGTGAGTCATAGAAGAAGAGGCGTTGTTTTTAATCTGCATGAGCTGCTTTGTGGGTGCTGCAGACGATCGACAAAACTGAAATCCTTTAAATCAGGGGTGTCAAACTCATTTTTGGCAGGGGGCCACGTGCCGTCCATTTTGATGTCACATGGGCCGGATCATCGGTGACGGGGGGGTGCGTGAGGGAACACGGATGGTCCGGTGTCGGGGGTGCGTGCCGTCATTTCTGAGCGGGCGCAGCGGCCTGGAGGAACGCTGTCGTCGATCCCCCTGGTCTAACGCATGTTTTTTCTGCACGCTAGCTGTCATTCGGTTTGACAGTAAGGGGGCGGAGCCAGTCACCATGGGATCACTACATCTAATTGGTTACAAACCCTGTCTTTGGATTGGCTGGAGTTACGCATTCACAGACCTATAGAAGCCCATTTCGGGGGAATACAAAGTCAAAATTATGAGATAAACGTCAAAACACAAACGACACCTCTCTGTAACCGTAGATGACAACCAGCTACAACCCTAATTTACAATCATTACTTTGGGCCGCACATTAGGACCAATGCGTCCAGCTCGCACACCCAAGTCTGAATCTGTGAATATCTTGTCAACTTTCAAGATATAATAAAATATGTGAAGGCTCCTTCATAGTTCAGTAAAATTGGCCATGATAATAATCTTATCTTTTTTTTTCTTTTATCCGCCTTGAAGGTTGACAAGATATTTGAATGTTTGTGGATGTTTGATTTACGCACGCGCATGAACCTGATTTGGGCTCTTGAATTTTGACAGTGATTTGCCGCCATAGAAATCTACATGTTGCACATCTTCTGTACAACAACTGCGTCCAGTGTAAATGCCTTTCTACCTTTCTGTGGTGCATTTGACATCAAATTTAAAAACAGTTTAGTAAAGCTTCAAAGTGAGCTGTTTCATGTCCAGCTTCAATCAATAAGCCCTGGATAGTGTCTAATGTAGAGAACGGGTCTCCCTACCTTCATCCAGATGTCATGCGTTTGTTGTGCAATGTTGTGCAAAAAAAATGCCTTCATAGTTGTATTTTATTTGACTTTTTTATGGATGTTATAATTCTGTACAGCAAGGGATCATTTTCTTTCTTTAGCCATAGCATCCTCACAGATAAATATTTAAATAGAAAGCTACTGAACACACAACACATACATATTCTCTGCTTGATAAATACATATTTGATAAAAATGAATTAAATTCAGTGTTGATCTCTCTGGAAAACTCAAAAATGTTCCTTTAGGCTACGTTGCTGGGCAGAATATCAGATGACAGCTTACTTCCCCTCTCTGTTAGTGGAGTGGTTTTCACCGTCTAATACGACTTATTTTGGTTGTCTCAAATTTGAATGCGGCATGAGTAAAAGATTCATTTTTCTACCGCTGCTGTGACACTGTTATGTCTGATGTGCACTTGGAGAGCTCTCATGTCAGGTTGATAGTGCCGGACAGGCACTATCAACCCGTCTTAGTGATGTATAGACATAGGCTGCACATTGCAGTACCCTTGGTCTGTCCTCGAGACAACCTAGTGTGTTGCAGCTCCCACTGCACGAGAGCACTAAATGAGTAGTAATCCAAGGCCGAAAATAGTCCACAACAAATTGACTACTTATTCCTATCTGAGTCCAGTCTGCTCAGAAATGCAGAGCCAAAAGTTGCTTAAGCGTTTTCAAAAGAAAAACATTTTTCCACATGTGTTACAAATGAGTTCCACAGAAAAATAAACACTACCAGCCCTATCATTGATGTTTTTGTGCCTCTGATGGCACAAGCTTGTTGGCCTTGAATTCATTTTTAATAGCAAAAGTAGTCTGGATATCAATTGAAATGTTGTTGTATAACAACAATGTCAATAAAAACCTTAAATCTGTAATAAAGCAAGTGTAATGTGCAAATCAAGCATCTATTGAAAGAGTTTCTATAATACATATCAAATAATAGCAGTTGTTGGAGCATGACAGATTTAAGTCACTGTGCATTTCATTTAAAACTGCAACATATTTAGTCAACATGTCGGTATCGGGCTCTGTTAGAAGAGAATTTACATCTTAATAATCATCTGAAATATTCATTAGTACAGATTATACACACCAGTTTTTTGCGCTTCAAAGGTACAGTATCCGCAAGATTATTGACGCTGGCATGGTCAACTCTATTTTAGAAGAGGTTTATACAATATCTAGTATTAATATTCCGGCTGGGTGGGTTGGGTGTCTCTGGAGATTTGTAGCGGACTTGTGAATGTGAAAACCAGAATAGAGCTAAGTATAGGAATATAATTATTAGGGCAGACATACTTCAAGACAGATAATTTAAATGTAACCCTGATGTCGAGAAACCAATTTTAAAAATCGCCAACCCTCCATTTGCACTAATCGGTGAATAAATAAAGGGGCTTCTTAGTGCTGGTTTATGCAGGGGAATCCGGCCATCATCTATTCTTGTTATCATAGCACCAGTATGCAACTAGGCGACTGAGTGAGTGGAGAGCCCGGTCGTCCTCCAATCAGAGCGTAGGCCGTTCAATCCCAGGCACTGATGACCCATGTGTCCATGTGTCCTTGCGCAAGACACTTAACCCCAACATTGGTCATTCCCACACATCGCTGTGACAACTGTGTGTGAATGATGTGAATGTTAGTTACTGATGGGCACTGCTCCTGTCATCAGTGTGTGAATGACTGAATGATGACATTAAGTGTTAAAGTGCTTTGAGTGGCCAGCAGATATACAGGTAGCCTATTTAGCATTTATATATTTTCTTGTGTGTCTGTCTATTTCCAGTCAGAAATGTTCACTACCGCGGCTGCTTCAAGTTGACAGAGAGCACCATCAGAAGCTTCCCCATCGATTCCTTTCAGCCCAACCTCACCACGCAGGCCTGCATTGAGACCTGCACAGACAAGGTTGGAATTAGGCCTCTGAAATGACAGACCTGATGATCAATATGTTGCAAGAAGCTTTCTGTTTCTTAAGACCGTAGCTCAGAGCGCTGTCTCCACTCGCAGGAGAGCACATGTGGGAGCATAGAGCTCCTTGGATTTTGCTGAATATTCTAATGTGCCTTTAATGAGAAGCAGATAGTCTGGATCGTTTTGTGACATCTTAAAGGATGCCGCTGCGTCTTCTTAGAAAAACAGAACTGGCTGATAAAAATATTGTGGTGGCAACTGCATTGTGATTAATTCTCACACCGTGTTTTGAGTGCATGTATATGATTGTACACAAATCCTCTTCAATGTTTACAACGGTACTTTGACACTGAGCATTTTCCTCACCTGGAAATGTGTGAAAAAATGATGAAACATGGAGTGATGCAGGACTGGGCTGACAGAAGACCCAGGAGGAGATTACACATCTTTGGGAAGAAAAGTCATTGTGATGAGTCATAGGAAGACACACAGAACGCTGTGCTCTTGGTTTGCAGGAGCTCCCGCTGGCCGTGTTCAGGAAGCCCCACTGCTTCTGTGCGTGGACGCCGTCTCTTTTTAGTCTCAACCAGCAGTCCGACAACCAGCAGTGTGTGCAGGACACTGGGCTAAATCACACTGGCAACTCCACAGCCATGGCGCCCACTGAGCGCGCCCACTATCAGGTGTATCACACACCTGTGCTTGGTGAGATGACAATCATCTGCATGTGGAAACCACTTGAAGAAATCACAGCTGCAGTGTGGATCAACAATCTTGGGACAGAATCATTTCTGTTTTAACAGGCTAAATACAGGGCATGTATTTTGCCTCACGTAGCTAATGTTGCTAACAGTGCAAACTGCAGCAAAAATGCTAACAGTCAAGGCTGAAAACAAAAAGCTGCTGATGCTAAACCCACCCTCAAATCATTCGTTATCTGACAGATGCACTGTGTTTTGATATGGAAAATAATGTTCAGTTAATAGTGAATTAGTCTGTCACATCACCTAAAATCCATGTAAAAATTTCAATTAGATGGTATTACGCTTGACAAAAAAAGCTGTTAATCCTCCGCTTTAATTTGACCCAGACAGATGTGATCACTTTAAGAGCTTTCCACTGAATTCTAATCGGGTTTATCTCTTGTTTAATAACTAAAGAGCAATAACGACATCTCCTTTTAGACTCCATGTGCAAAGAGAGGATGTTTCTGCCACAGAGGTCCAGCTCCCTGGTGGCCCTTTCTAGTTTTCCCGGTGCGGGCAACACCTGGGTGCGACACCTGATTGAGCTTGTGACTGGCTACTACACCGGCAGCTTCTATTTTGACGGCACCCTCTACAACAGAGGTGGGGGAGGACAGACGGCAGTTTGAGGTTTGATGACGCACTGCCCACGCAGCTAACCGCTATGTATTCGTTCACTCACTGGTGGCAGGTTTCAAAGGTGAGAAGGACTACTGGAAGAGCGGCCGCAGCATCTGCGTGAAGACCCACGAGAGCGGTCAGAAGGAGATTGAGATTTTCGACTCTTCCATCCTGCTGATTCGAAACCCGTACCGCTCTCTTGTGGCGGAGTTTAACCGCAAGTGTGCCGGACATTTAGGCCACGCCACGGATGCACAGTGGAAAAGCAAAGGTAATACGGGTTTTCCTCTTTGCTTTCATATGCCACGAAATCACAGTGATTCTTAGATTTCAAGTTCCCTCATACAAAGAAAGAGGATCAAATAATCAAATAATGAATAACTAAGACATTAGGACACACATTATATAGTGCAACAGCTCAGTTCCTAAAAGTTGAGTGCTAAACGGTGCTGTCTTTCGCCTGCAGAATGGCCAGAATTTGTCTCCAGCTACGCCCCCTGGTGGGCGTCCCATGCTCTCAGCTGGCTGAAGTTCGGACGGCGCCTGCTGGTGGTGCATTACGAGGAGCTGCAGAGGGCCCTTCTCCCTCAGCTCCGTGTCATCACAGCCTTCCTTAACGCCACCATTACAGAGGAGCGGCTGCTTTGTGCCCAGAGCAACCAGGACGGCCATTTCAAACGCCCGGGGGCCTTCTCCTTTGACCCGTTCACTCCCGACATGAGACGGATGATCGACCCCTTAATTCGTTCTGTTGACCAGGCTCTGCATAGCAGGAACTTTAGTGGACTTCCACAGGAGTACCTTCCAAGATGATGATGTGACAAGGTCGTGCTCTTAGTCTTTTGAATGGCTGGTCCAGCCGAGGTTTAACGAGAGAGAAGTGACCAAGCGGCCCACCTGACCCTTTGATACGGCAGACACAGCGTGAGCGGCTGCAGAGTCATGGCAACGCTTTTGAGGTCACAGGAAACATGACAATCCATCGTGAAATGCAATGGTGAACAGAGCTGAAAGCCTCGGGGCCGGGACGGCCTCTGTGAGAGCTGCACATCCCACCAATACTCAAACAGGATTGGACACGATTTGTTGCACTGCGGATTGGGATTATTACTTCGATTTTTTTGGCCAAGTGCCCAATTGCACAAACATGTAAATCCTGGACAAACTCTTTATAATTTTACTTTAGTACATCTATTGTGTTTTTAACATACACCTAAAAACACATAAAAAGTCCTACTAACACAGGGGAGCATTAGAATGGTTTTGGGGATGGATTTGTCTCTGGCTGCTACAGATTCTGATTCTGATCATGATGAACTCATAATGCAACAAGACATGGACTCAGACAAATGTTGTTGAACTGCTTTGGACTGTAAAGTTGTATTTCATTAAAACGCATTCCGTTTGTCGAGCCGAGTCTTTTACTCCCACATGTCAACATGCCGACGGCTATCTCCACATTTTTGTGTGTTCACCTATCAGAAAGTGAAGGACGATGTTCCCATGTGAGAGGCTTTAAAGAAGGGAAACTTTTAGGTCAGTGTGCAAATCCCACCAAAACAACCTGACATGAGTCCGTGGATTTACTGTAAAAAACAATGCTAATGAAAAAATGCTAGTACCTTGATGTCTCCAGTCTAAGACGGGCATGTACTCTGTGATCTGCTTCACTGTCAGTGCTTCAACAAAAGAACAGCGTCACCTGGTTATATTCGCCTTTTATTTTTTTAAATTTTATTTCCTATATCTTATTAGCTAGATTACGAATAGAGGTCCATACAGATCAGCACTGTAAGATGAGAGACATGATGTTAAGAACGCACGCTAGTGCAACAGAAGCGCTTTCACTTTGGTCAAATATCAGAAGGACAAAATGAATTCCAAAAAATCCCATAATCATCAAACTGAATGTTAATGTTTCGCAACAGATTCATTGTAGGGCTGCTATACTGGACTGCACAGGTTCCTTGATAATGTGTCCGCCAACAGCTGTCACAGGGCCCAGGCAAGATTCCAGCTGCAAGCGCCAACATTGAATATTACATCCAATCCTTAAAAGCAGCCTCAATCGGGGGATTTATGAGCTTGTTTACCCTGCTGTGAACTAGATCCCTGCGACACACATCTACACATGTGCACCACTGATATCAGACATGTGTGCTTGTCTCCACTGGACCTCTTCCTTATCCAGCTGTCAGAAACATCTGGAACACAGTATGGCAAATGGCAAACGCTAACTACATAAATAAGGTGCTAGCCTGGGCCTCCGTCTCCAACGGCAACACAGAACCGTGGGTCCTGCAGTGGCTTGGCTTCAAAGTGACGTGTATCACTTCATTTCTCACTTTCCACGTCAATGTCTCAAAATATCTTCTATCATTGTCATCATCGTTTTGGTTTTTCCCGTGCTGATGCGAGGGTTTAGGACGGGATGTTGCATGGGGTCAGACAAAATTAATAGAATATAATAAAAATGTATGATATTCACACAATATCTTTGAACCCCAATTTCTTTTTCAAATATTTCTTATATAACATTTCCACAAAATAGCGGTGGCGTTTTTTTCTTTTTGGCCCCCTGTGGTCATTGGCAATATTTTCTGATTCATGGAGTGATAAAAAGATATGTGCTAAATTCCCTTTGTGAAAACGTTTGACTCCAATATGACAACAACGTGAGCTTGGCTTTATCCAATGTTTAGATTTATGTTCTAAAACATTACATGTTTAATAAGATCATAATTAAGCCTTATATTTCAGGAAAAGAATTGTTTTCCTTAAACTGGGTAGAGTTTCACAGTGGTATCTATCACTGAATGTTTTTACTCAACAGTAGGGTTTCCCATGAAGTGTTGGGACATTTTGTCAAAAAACACAGTTAAAGAGAAGCTGAACGTCTGGCAGCTTGAGCCTCTGATATCTCCCTCACGAGTTGGTGAAGGACAAAGCCTGAGCTGCTAGAACAGGAGTGTAAAAGTAAAACAGAATCTAAAGTGTCTTCTATCTGGTGTGTAGATCAATGGCAACATTACTTGTTCTTTGATCAGCTTTATATGGTGCCATGCAGTGTGAGTGTCATCATACTTTAAGAAATCCAAAAAGTTGCAGTATTTGGCCTGCTGTAGAGAAGAAGGATCCCATTTGTATTTGGAATACATCTCTCCCTCATTCCCAGAAGGACAGTAGCAATCTTTTAGGTACATTTAATTGTATTTTAAAAAAGACAAAGACAAGGTGACGAACAAGCACAGCCTGTGAATCTGCTGCAGGAGGCTTTGACTGCGAGGAGCTCACAGGGGGCTCGCTGACATTCACACTCGTCACGTTGATTGTCTCTAACAGTTGTGTTATCCCCAGAGGCTCGGAGGAGTCTGAGACTAAGCTTCATTTGTGAAGCATAAGGCCTCACAGTCAGGTGTCTGTCAAAAACACTGAATGGACTGACAGCTAGTCTGGCATATTTTAAGACACATCTGTATCTATTGTGCCTTTTTCTCTCTGTGGATTTACAAATACAAGAGGATGACGAACGCAAAAGAAAAGAGAGGAGAGAACTTCACTACAATGACCAAGTTCCAGTGGAAAGCAGAAAGAGGCGGATGAGGCCGGACCGTAGATGACGTCCGTGGAGATGAACTGGTCAGAGTGGCTCCGGAGGAACCTCCAAGGACCCGTGATGCCAGATCGGTGCCCTATGTGCGGCTTTGTTCCCAGTGGAGAGAATACTGCACGTCTCTGTAAGAGAAACTCACTTTATCAAGTAAGATAACAGTAAACTACTGTATTTAGGGCTGTCTGGACTCTGTCCATTTAATGCTACTTTATGTTTCAACATTTCAAAGGGAAATATAGCTCTTTCAATTCCACAACAACTATCTTAAAGCTATAGATAAATATTTGAGATTTTTCAGGGGACAGTTAAGAGCAGTGATTTAAGATGAATTAAGATTTCCAAGTGAGCATCTAATTTTGTAGCCTGTATCTAAATAGAATATTTTTTCCTTTAAGTAAAGTCAGGCAATCAAATCTTATATTAGTTATTGTCACGTAACCAAGTGGTTTGCACCATTATTCCAAGGATTGACCACTGCTGCCCTCCGTAGTTGTGACCTCATACTTCAGGTATTTTAGTGATTTTTTCATCTCTGCCCCAATTTGTATTCTCCCCAGACACTCAGGGGCTTCACAGTGAATAGAGATTGCGCCACAAGTGAAGGTGACATTTCTCAGTCAAACTGACTGCTGAGCCCACAAGAGAGTCAATTTCACACAGCATGCATGCCTCTGTTCACTCATGGTGGTTTAATCAGGGGATCCGATTAAACAACTAAAGCAGGGACTCAACTCAGCAGGTTGCTGAGTGTGGGTTGGACCAGCTGGACCGCTAAATTAAACAAACTATTGTGAAATCAATGGAGAAAGATGTACTGACTCTTTCAAATGATTGTATCTTAGGAATTCATTCAAAAAGGGAAGGAACCATTTTAGGTTTGTGTGCACATCTGGAGCTGATGGAATACAGAACACCATTAGAGTTTAACATGAGCAGCAGAGAACCTGTGAATGAGCATAAACCCTGGGAATGTTGAGATGCAGCATTGCTTAATTGTGCTCATAATGATAATGCTATACATGATTTATTTGCATGGCATCAAATGCTTCACAAACAAGGAAAACAGACATGGAATTCATATATTTTTAAAATTAAAAAAAAGTAGTTTTAGCAACATATAATAGGCCTACAACTCAAACTAATGACGCGTTGACGTGTTACGCAGCGTTAATGGTCTCCATGTATCTCTGCTCAGTAAGAAGGACGTGCAGAGGTAGCAGCTGCACACTTTTCATATTTTGTAAATGACATTACAAAAACCATTTGATGGTGTTGAAGGATTGAAATAGTCATCACAAGCTGCTGGGGGAAAGTTCACCAATAATATAGGAATTGCTGAGTTCCCTTCATGTTACGCAGACACATGGTGGACAAATGTAGATGTTGGTTTGATCCTTCATGTATGGCATATGACTTTTCTATGTAAAACATATTCACACAGTGTTTACAGTGTGCACAGAAGGATTTTAGGCGCCATGTAAAACCACCTGAACAAAGCTCTGGCTCTTCTGCCCTTCACTGCCTCTCTTGTCCTCAGCCGGTGGTGTAAAACCTGGACACACATCGCTCACACATATCGTGGTGGAAATGAAAACATTGCTTTGTCAAAGTGGCAGGTCCGAAGTGGCCGTGTCACAGTTTCCTGTTGGCTGTTGCGTCAGGCGAACAGAGATACAATGCTGTGCTGTTTGCCCTCCCTGTTCCACTGCTGTACTCCCGTGCTTCATATTTTGTCTGCTATGCGGTGAAGATGAATCAGGACCGCAACAGGAAGGACATGCCAAAAAAAGCAGAATGCAAACTGCTGTTGACTAGAGGCTGGTAGTTGTCGCTTCCTGTATTGTCTCCCAGCTGGACAGGGAATGTAATACTTATGATGACATGTCTGGATGGGCCCTGAGCTGTAGACCCTCCCCTCTGTGACCGTGCTAGCAACGCTGTCACTCATATACTGATATCACATTTTGCTCACTGATAAATGGAAACTGTTCATATGGAAATCCCTTCACCTTTTACCCTGAATTCCCTTCAGCAGCCTATTAGCATCAAAGATGAAATGTGCATCTACATACTCAACTTCAATGCAAAATGTTCAACAAAAAGAAAAAGAAGGGCAGTATAATGGACTTTTGGGCATATTTTACCATTAGTGTATGACAAGTCCATTCATTATGACATTTGGAGGAGGTATTAAAGTGACCTCTCTCAAACAAGAGTTAGTGAAAGGTCACCAGCAAAGTGCACATTACCACAGTAACATTAGCAGCATTTGGCTTGGTAATGATAATAACAAAAGTGATTTATAGCTCAGAGTTAATCAAACTTGGTAAAAAGAACAGTGGCTGCCAAAGTAATGTTAGTAACTAATGTGAATACCATTAAAATTGGCCCACAGGTTTCTATTTTAAGGCAACCAGAAGGTCCACAGCAACGACAACACATTGACAGCATGCTAGCAGCTGTACAATGCTTATAGAAATTCTAAAGGTAGAGAGGACTATGAATGCAGAAAGATATCACCAAATCCTGGAGAATAATCTCCTCAAGAGAATTACGACTTGGGAGAAGATTTATTTTTCCAGCAAGACAACAAGCCCAAGCACCTATACATAGACGCTCCAGTGAAACGGTTCAAACACCAGGGAATGTTCTGGAGTGGCCAAGTCAAAGCACACATCTCAATCCAATGGAGAATTTATGGCCTGACTTAAAGAGCTGTTCACGCCCAATCCCCCGGCCACCTGACACACTTTGAGCTGTTTTGCTAAAACGAATTGAGAAAATAGCAGTCGAGATGTGACACCTTGATTAAGACATTGACACTGACTCATGGACTGCAGCCAAAGGGTCGTCTACTAAATACTCACCTTCAACATAAATATTATAATATATTACAATTAATTACATTTAACGTAAAACTCTTTCTTCACTTTGACATCAAAGAATTGTCTTTGTGCACATTCTGAGCCAAAATTATACTCAGCATTTCATAAAAGCAACAAAGGGCAAAAACATTCATCATTGGTATTAATGCCTAAATCATCGCTCTGATCTAATTTTAGATTAGTTTTGCAGGTATTTCATTGTAAACCAACATTATTTTGGGATGGCGGCACAAAAAGCTGGGATATAAATGCGTGGCGGCGATCCGTACAGCTGTTTAGAAACTAGAAATTCAAATGACATCCTCAAGGTTTTCTAGCAAATACATCAGTAGGATTTATCCACTAGGAACCATGGATTTCTACATGGAGGCGTTAAGACACGTGAAAACATTGCCAGCTCTGAAGGAAATGCTACGAGGTCACCAGGGTCATTAGGATTCATCAGCTCAAAGTGTATTAAGGTTGATTGACAGTCTTTGAATTCCCTTCTTATCTAAGCTTTCTGGCCATGAATTAAACAAATTATCCAACTGTTTTTAATCTCTTTAATTCTGAAGATGTACACCCATTCTAGAAGGAAACAAGGTCATATCCTTCAAGGAGACATCACTCACTAACTCACTAACTCAGAATCGCTTTTTGTAACTTTTGGGTGATTTTGGACCATAGACGTGGGTGTGGTTTCACAGACAGGGCAGGACATTTGACCTTGTGCCCCGATAAGTTTTTAACCCCCTCGTTGCAGAGTTCTTTCTATTGTCACAAAAGAAATACGAGGTCCTTACTTGTAGACCATCCAGGACGTTTGCAGTGGACAGAAAGCCAATGGGGGTTTTAGTGTATTGTGCATTAAGGTAATTGACAGAAGTAAAACTAGCATTATATAGTCTAAGACATCTAAAAGCTTCTAAATGTGGTATTTACTCCCAAAACGATAAAACTTGTGGGAACAAAAGTCGTTTCATGGCAGCAGGACTTCCTGCAGCACTGGTGGGGAAAGAGTTCTGTCAGTTTTACCCTGCAGGTGTATGTTTGTCAGGGTCATCTCATTGTTGGATGGTACTTTGACCGTCTGTTTGCTTCCTTTCTTTTGGGTAAACACACTCATCATTTTAATTGTGCACAACGGGGCCGCGCTGACGTGCCAGCTGCGCACACTCTAACCAACGTGGAGACGCAGCAGTCTGTCCAGGAACGTGCGGCCTGTTACTGGTAATGCTGGCAGATCTCTGCTGGGAGGAACTCAGGCCTGTAAAACACAGTGTTTCGGTAGATGAATCTCATTTACATCTCCGTGATGATCCCTCTCTCCAGCCGACAGCTGCAGTCTGTTTACCGCCTTGATCCAGCGGCGCGTTTTCAGTCGTCCAGGAGGGATTGTTTTGCGATGTCGATTAATACGTCTCAATTCACACGAGAGTCGACGAAGAAAAGTGTTCATTATTTAAATGTGAAGATGTCACACACATTTCATACTACATGCTTCTACTCCACTACATTTAGTTTGAGGTTAGATTTAGTTCAGTTACAGTAACTACGTGTTTTTGGTAGGGAGTGTGGCGTTCAAAGGTGATGTCCCCACATCCACCACCAGGTGGAGGCAGAGCTCTTCCCGCTGACGAGGCAGCGCTGCAGGTCTTCCATCCAATCAGCTGACAGGGAGGTCTGCACGCAAGTGTTAGGTCTGAGGGTGTTAGATCGCATCTCATTGTTGTTGCTGTAATACATCTCCTTGTATGAGGCTGAGACCATGAACGCACCGTCTCTTCCCAGAGGTTGTGTTAAACATGGAGGCCTTCTGGTATGAAGAGCTGTCACACTGTCCAGCCTGAGTGCTGAAACTAGCTCGTTACAGATGAGACAGCAGCTCTGTCTGCTCGGTTCCGCCGGCTGATTCTGACACAAGTCTGTGTCTGTCCTCCTTTCGGCATCGCGGGGACGAGCTCAGCGTCTCCGCTGATGGACGTCTTACAGGCTGTCTGAGCGCAGGCCCCAGTGAGCCTGTGAGAGACGGACACATCTGTGCAGTGCGTCAGTGTTCTACCGCTGCACGACACGAGGAGGTGGTGATCCGTGGAACTCCATCATTGTTGTTTGAGACTGTGACATGAAGATGAATCAATAAGCTGAAGATGTGTGTGCTCAAGGGGATATTTATTGTATCTTCAGAGGATCAAACCACTCTAGTCTTTAACCTTGTGTTCGGTCTCAGATTAGTGGGGGAAGAGGACACCCTCTACGTACAAACACAAAGACAACACCTATTATAGAATGATTATGTTAATTATACAGGGAATCATGTGGAGTTAAGTGTAAAAGAATATTTAACAATTCAGTTCCTTCATACCTTTTTACCCTGAGCTGGCTCAATGAGGATTTTAAATATATGCTACAAAATAGCACATCTTTTAAAAGTCAATACATTAAGAAACATTAAAAACACAGCTGTCAAAGGAAAAATTGTATTCCGTATTTTGAAGAAGCTCAGAACATATGGTTCCATCCAACGGGATTTAGTTCTGAAAATAGTAGGACAAAAGAGATGTGTGTGCCCAATCTTACAATCTGGACCCCACAGTTGGTCTTCATAAACAAGATGAGTCAAATGAAATAGAAAATGGAATGCACATTGTTTTAAATTGTCTTTTGGCTGAGGATGTGGTTTCTTGTTGAAAAAAAGGTCATTTCTGTTCATGTAAAAATAATGAAAAAACTCTGAAGAAACACGAGCAGCAGCTGTGGGGCTGTATTAAGGAGCAGTACTTTTGAAGAAGGGGGGAGACAATGTCCTCCTTTTAGTTTAGCTTGTAAGTATGCAAGTAATAATTATAAAATTGTCAAGTTGTCCCTTGAATGAATTTGACCTCTGTCCCATTGTTTTGGGAATTATAACAGATATTTCTAAACACACACCTTTTCCTTTCTCTCTCCGTGGTGCTAGCTGCTGATTTGTGTAACCATCGTGGTTAGTCTCCCAAAGTCTCATCTGATTGGATGATGTATTTGGTGAACCCCCCCTTTGGGCAGGATGAGTCATCCTGTGAAACCCGATAACAAGAAAGAAAAGCTAATACATGTATGAGATAGTCATTGACACTTATTGATATATATAAATAGAGATTAATCAATATTTAACAAAGGGACACATTATTTAAAAAAAAACTTTTATTTCACTGACAATTTAACTTCCCCCCCGGTGGTGGTGCATCAATGGCAGTCCAGCAGTAGTTCAACCACAGCAACAGAGCGTTCATATTGTACCGTATCAGCTGCCCTTTGATTGGGAAACAAGGAGAGCGTGGATTCGCCTTCGGAGGATCTGCCGCAGGTCTTTGTTTCCATGTGACGTCATTGTGTGCCATGCGATCCCATGTGCTAGGGGTCATGGCTCAATGGCACTGTATGTACCAGGGGAAATGAATACTCCTTCCATTTACTCATTCCACTACATTACTACATTATGTCATGTGTACAGCACATGTGAAAACGGCTGAGCACAGGTGCAATATATTGTCTGCAGATGACTGAATGCTGAAACCATATGTAGGCTGTGATTAAATGCCCCCCCCCTCCCCACACACACACACATATATATATCTATACATATATATATATACAGTATGCGGTTTTTTCCCTCCGTGCGAGATTCTCGGGGGCCACTTGGCATCGACAGAGTCAGCAGATTGTGGAAACATGTTGAAGCGTGATGTTTACTTCACTCTCTGGGCCCGGCTGGGCTCACATCCCTGCAGAGATCTCATCTCTTTTTTAGCGTCCTGTGGTTGAATCACGGTCAGAGGGATTTTCAGCTTGGAATCTCCGTTCAAAACTCTCATGCTCGCAGTGGTGCACCTGAGCAGGTCTGAGGGACGAGGCAGGGGAGGGGGGGCACCCGTATACAGAGGAACTGGTTGGATGAAGCAGGTCGTTCTTTGACGTGCTGCCCTAACACACAGTGGCTCATCTGGCGTCCATGTCACGTCGACGATGATCTCTTGTTAAAAGACGCAGGCAGCGCTTCGATGTGGAGCACGATGAAGCTTCCAGGACGAGTCCTTAGCCGTGTGCACATCTGGGCTCGTTCACATGTGCACTTGGTTAGAGGTTCACGTTTTTACAGCGAGCCAAACATAGAGACGCAAACCGCAAATGACCAACTCTGATGGTTCTGTGTGCTATTTTCTTTCTTCTTCAATGTTAGTAAAAAGCCTTTTGGTTTATTTAACGCTGAATGTCACACGTTTGACTTGGCTTTTTAACACCAGGATCCAGGAAGAGGAAGGAAACCCTCCATGTTATTTTAAAAAAACTCTAAAGTAGGATGCACAATTTAAAGGAAGGAGTTAAAAGTTATTGACTGATTACAACGTATATAAATACTTTCTCAACAAATATAATATTTACACATAAATATATATGAATTAGTCCGATTTCCGGTGAATGTTATATATGCTATAATTGGGTTACAACGTGTTGCCAACAATTAATATCATTACTTTAAATATGTGTATAGTGTGTATTTCATTTTTTAATAATGATAATATGCTAATAGGGATCCAATTAAGGGTTACAAAAAAGTAAATAATGCGAACAATAAAATGTGAATGTTTTACTCTGTCGTTTGTTGGTGTTTCACTGTGATACGAGGTCTTATCTGCTTGTGTTGTGGCCTTTGCTCAGAAACTAATGAAGTGCACTGAGTGGGTGCTTCTGAAGGGGAAAGAGAGGCTTTATAGATCAGGACAACGTTGTCTAATTTAATTTGGCTCCCGTTCTCAAAAAAAGGCCAATGTTGGCTCCTTCAAAGCTTTGATTTTCTCAAGTAAAAATATGAATATGATTAGTAAGCACCACCACTAAAACTATTAAAATAAAACTAAAGAAAATGTATTCAATTGTCAAGTGAGAAATGATAAAAAGGCAAAATCGTCCTCTCAAGATGATTTGCTGAATTTTGATATGATTCTGGATAGTTTAATTAATAATTAAATGATTTCCTCACAGTTCACAGTAAGTAGAATATTAACTATATATATATATATATAGTTATATATATATAGTTGTACTTTATTCAATCCCAACAACGAGGTCCCACTCCCTGGTCATCCCACATGGTCACTGGGGTGTGTGTTGTCTCTCCTGTTAACACACGAGTGTTATTCCTGTAACGTACATTTCCTGCCACCTGACAGGTGAGGGCCGAGTGTTTGCGCTCTCAATGCAGCCCTCGTCCTCTCCAAACCCTTCATTCATGTGTTCAAAGCGTCCACAGATGTCCTTTAACACTAATACTAATACAGCACCAAATAAATATTCCAATAATCAAATTATTCATCTGATTTCCATGATGTCTCCACTATTATATTGACCATCACTTATGTGAGAGCTGTCTCATTTACTTTGTTAATTGAAACTAAAAAACCTATAAAACAGCAGAAAGAACACGATGGAATCCAGTGCTGATTTCACATGTGGGATCAGCGATGGGGACGCACCAGTAATAGTTACGGTTATCATTGTTCATTTACTAAGTACATAACATTTTAATTATTTGTTCAATTTTGACAGATTTTGTGTTTTTCATTTAAATTGTAATCAATGTTAATTTTGAAATCTTTTTACAAAGCTTATTTTCTACAAATTATTATTTTAAAGAAAAATAACAGTACATTTATTTATACTCATTTACTTGCTACATTTAGACTTACAAATTGAGGAAAGCATAAATAATATAAATAAACTAGAATGATCCTCGGTAAAATGCAGATCTGTATCAGGACTGGAAAAAATGGGCTTTTCACTAAACAGAGATGAGAGACAGACGCTTTTGGAGAAATGGCAAAATATAACAAAAGCTATTCAATGTCTGACAACAGCTTTATAACACTATTAGTCATGGCCAACCAGAAAGCATGTAATCCAGTTAGAACAAGCTATTGCCAAAAAGACTTTTATTTGAAAATGTACTATGCGGATGAAATCCCTGCAGTGTCTGCAACTCAAGATGCATGATGGGAGCTGTCCAGGGCTGAGGTGCACGTTTGGATCTGGGCCCAGAGGGTTAATGGTTTTCCGTAC